>NC_091253.1:7517500-8142500 GCF_042477335.2 Ovis canadensis
GGCCTCTCGGGATTCCTCTCCCGTCGATACCGGGGCCTAAGACCTTGTGTGGAGTCGGGGCCAGAACCTGAGGATTCCTCTCCAGTGCTGACATGGATCTTGGGGTACTTCTGGAGTCTCCTCAGGGGAGTCAGTCCTCGTCTCGAATGCGGGCATGCACTTGCGCTTTCCTCCAGAGCGGTAGCAGCAGTGTCACGCAGTCCGCCGCGTGGATCAAAGGATCTATGGTTTTCCCTCGAGTCTTTCCCACGAGGCTTTCCCACGAGGCTTTCCCACAGGGCTGTCCCACGTGCACACGTGGTGGGAGTCGATCCTCGGCTTGAACGTCAAGGCAGTGCAGGGAAAACAGGTTCCTCTGGAATGGACTGACACATCTGGGGGACTCTTGGAATGGTGGCACGACCCTGGAGATCCTCTCGCCTTTCCTGTGGAGAGCGCCTCCTCTTGAGATGCGACGGGAACGCCGGGAATTCTTTCCCTACGAAACAGGGAAAGGATCCCTCATCTCGAGCTAGGAGGCAGAAACGGGGCTCCCCTGGATGTGTGCGGGACCCACGTGCTTCCTCTCGAGTGGAGACGGGTATGTCGGGGAACTTCTTGAGTTGCAGCAAGGGTGTGAAGGACCCTTTGGAAGTTCCAGAGGTTAGACGTGATTAGCCTCGAGAAGCCTCAGCGGAAATGGGCCTCATCTCGCCTGGAGGGCAAAACCTCCTGGATTTTCTCGAGTTGCGGCAGGTGCTCTCGACTTACGACGGGGACCTCATGGACCCGCTCTGGTGGCCTCAGGAAAGGCCAGTCCCCATGCGAGTTCCTCGGGGGCCTCTCGGGATTCCTCTACCGTCGATGCCGGGGCCTAAGACCTTGTGTGGAGTCGGGGCCGGAACCTGAGGTTTCCTCTCCAGTGCTGACATGGATCTTGGGGTACTTCTGGAGTCTCCTCAGGGGAGTCAGTCCTCGTCTCGAATGCGGGCATGCACTTGCGCTTTCCTCCAGAGCGGTAGCAGCAGTGTCACGCAGTCTGCCAAATGGGTCAAAGGATCTATGGTTTTCCCTCGAGTCTTTCCCACGAGGCTTTCCCACGAGGCTTTCCCACAGGGCTGTCCCACGTGCACACGTGGTGGGAGTCGATCCTCGGCTTGAACGTCAAGGCAGTGCAGGGAAAACAGGTTCCTCTGGAATGGACTGACACATCTGGGGGACTCTTGGAATGGTGGCACGACCCTGGAGTTCCTCTGGCCTTTCCTGTGGAGAGCGCCTCCTCTTGAGATGCGACGGGAACGCCGGGAATTCTTTCCCTACGAAACAGGGAAAGGATCCCTCATGTCGAGCTAGGAGGCGGAAACGGGGCTCCCCTGGATGTGTGCGGGACCCCACGTGCTTCCTCTCGAGTGGAGACGGGTATGTCGGGGAACTTCTTGAGTTGCAGCGAGGGTGTGAAGGACCCTTTGGAAGTTCCAGTGGTTAGATGTGATTGGCCTCGAGAATCCTCAGCGGAAATGGGCCTCATCTCGCCTGGAGGGCAAAACCTCCTGGATTTTCTCGAGTTGGGGCAGGTGCTCTCGACTTACGACGGGGACCTCAGGGACCCGCTCTGGTGGCCTCAGGAAAGGCCAGTCCCCATGCGAGTTCCTCGGGGGCCTCTCGGGATTCCTCTCCCGTCGATGCCGGGGCCTAAGACCTTGTGTGGAGTCGGGGCCGGAACCTGAGGATTCCTCTCCAGTGCTGACATGGATCTTGGGGTACTTCTGGAGTCTCCCCAGGGGAGTCAGTCCTCGTCTCGAATGCGGGCATGCACTTGCGCTTTCCTCCAGAGTGGTAGCAGCAGTGTCACGCAGTCCGCCGCGTGGATCAAAGGATCTATGGTTTTCCCTCGAGTCTTTCCCACGAGGCTTTCCCACGAGGCTTTCCCACAGGGCTGTCCCACGTGCACGCGTGGTAGGATTCGATCCTCGGCTTGAACGTCAAGGCAGTGCAGGGAAAACAGGTTCCTCTGGAATGTACTGACACATCTGGGGGACTCTTGGAATGGTGTCTCGACCCTGGAGTTCCTCTCGCCTTTCCTGTGGAGAGCGCCTCCTCTTGAGATGCGACGGGAACGCCGGGAATTCTTTCCCTACGAAACAGGGAAAGGATCCCTCATCTCGAGCTAGGAGGCGGAAACGGGGCTCCCCTGGATGTGTGCGGGACACCACGTGCTTCCTCTCGAGTGTTGACGGGTATGTCGGGGAACTTCTTGAGTTGCAGCAAGGGTGTGAAGGACCCTTTGGAAGTTCCAGTGGTTAGATGTGATTGGCCTCGAGAAGCCTCAGCCGAAATGGGCCTCATCTCGCCTGGAGGGCAAAACCTCCTGGATTTTCTCGAGTTGCGGCAGGTGCTCTCGACTTACGACGGGGACCTCAGGGACCCGCTCTGGTGGCCTCAGGAAAGGCCAGTCCCCATGCGAGTTCCTCGGGGGCCTCTCGGGATTCCTCTCCCGTCGATGCCGGGGCCTAAGACCATGTGTGGAGTCGGGGCCGGAACCTGAGGATTCCTGTCCAGTGCTGACATGGATCTTGGGGTATTTCTGGAGTCTCCCCAGGGGAGTCAGTCCTCGTCTCGAATGCGGTCATGCACTTGCGCTTTCCTCCAGAGCGGTAGCAGCAGTGTCACGCAGTCCGCCGCGTGGATCAAAGGATCTATGGTTTTCCCTCGAGTCTTTCCCACGAGGCTTTCCCACGAGGCTTTCCCACAGGGCTGTCCCACGTGCACACGTGGTGGGAGTCGATTCTCGGCTTGAACGTCAAGGCAGTGCAGGGAAAACAGGCTCCTCTGGAATGGACTGACACATCTGGGGGACTCTTGGAATGGTGGCACGACCCTGGAGTTCCTCTCACTTTTCCTGTGGAGAGCCCCTCCTCTTGAGATGCGACGGGAACCCCGGGAATTCTTTCCCTATGAAACAGGGAAAGGATCCCTCATCTCGAGCTAGGAGGCGGAAATGGGTCTCGCCTGGATTTGTGCGGGACCCCACGTGCTTCCTCTCGAGTGGAGACGGGTATGTCGGGGAACTTCTTGAGTTGCAGCAAGGTTGTGAAGGACCCTTTGGAAGTTCCAGTGGTTAGATGTGATTGACCTCGAGAAGCCTCAGCGGAAATGGGCCTCATCTCGCCTGGAGGGCAAAACCTCCTGGATTTTCTCGAGTTGCGGCAGGTGCTCTCGACTTACGACGGGGACCTCAGGGACACGCTCTGATGGCCTCAGGAAAGCCCAGTCCCCATGCGAGTTCCTCGGGGGCCTCTCAGGATTCCTCTCCCGTCGATGCCGCGGCCTAAGACCTTGTGTGGAGTCGGGGCCGGAACCTGAGGATTCCTCTCCAGTGCTGACATGGATCTTGGGGTACTTCTGGAGTCTCCCCAGGGGAGTCAGTCCTCGTCTCGAATGCGGGCATGCACTTGGGCTTTCCTCCAGAGCGGTAGCAGCAGTGTCACGCAGTCCGCCGCGTGGATCAAAGGATCTATGGTTTTCCCTCGAGTCTTTCCCACGAGGCTTTCCCACGAGGCTTTCCCACAGGGCTGTCCCACGTGCACACGTGGTGGGAGTCGATCCTCGGCTTGAACGTCAAGGCAGTGCAGGGAAAACAGGTTCCTCTGGAATGGACTGACACATCTGGGGGACTCTTGGAATGGTGGCACGACCCTGGAGATCCTCTCGCCTTTCCTGTGGAGAGCGCCTCCTCTTGAGATGCGACGGGAACGCCGGGAATTCTTTCCCTACGAAACAGGGAAAGGATCCCTCATCTCGAGCTAGGAGGCAGAAACGGGGCTCCCCTGGATGTGTGCGGGACCCACGTGCTTCCTCTCGAGTGGAGACGGGAATGTCGGGGAACTTCTTGAGTTGCAGCAAGGGTGTGAAGGACCCTTTGGAAGTTCCAATGGTTAGATGTGATTGGCCTCGAGAAGCCTCAGCGGAAATGGGCCTCATCTCGCCTGGAGGGCAAAACCACCTGGATTTTCTCGAGTTGCGGCAGGTGCTCTCGACTTACGACGGGGACCTCAGGGACCCGCTCTGGTGGCCTCAGGAAAGGCCAGTCCCCATGCGAGTTCCTCGGGGGTGTCTCGGGATTCCTCTCCCGTCGATGCCGGGGCCTAAGACCTTGTGTGGAGTCGGGGCCGGAACCTGAGGATTCCTCTCCAGTGCTGACATGGATCTTGGGGTATTCTGGAGTCTCCCCAGGGGAGTCAGTCCTCGTCTCGAATGCGGGCATGCACTTGCGCTTTCCTCCAGAGCGGTAGCAGCAGTGTCACGCAGTCCGCCGCGTGGATCAAAGGATCTATGGTTTTCCCTCGAGTCTTTCCCACGAGGCTTTCCCACGAGGCTTTCCCACAGGGCTGTCCCACGTGCACACGTGGTGGGAGTCGATCCTCGGCTTGAACGTCAAGGCAGTGCAGGGAAAACAGGTTCCACTGGAATGGACTGACACATCTGGGGGACTCTTGGAATGGTGGCACGACCCTGGAGTTCCTCTCGCCTTTCCTGTGGAGAGCGCCTCCTTTGAGATGCGACGGGAACGCCGGGAATTCTTTCCCTACGAAACAGGGAAAGGATCCCTCATCTCGAGCTAGGAGGCGGAAACGGGGCTCCCCTGGATGTGTGCGGGACCCACGTGCTTCCTCTCGAGTGGAGACGGGTATGTCGGGGAACTTCTTGAGTTGCAGCAAGGGTGTGAAGGACCCTTTGGAAGTTCCAGAGGTTAGACGTGATTAGCCTCGAGAAGCCTCAGCGGAAATGGGCCTCATCTCGCCTGGAGGGCAAAACCTCCTGGATTTTCTCGAGTTGCGGCAGGTGCTCTCGACTTACGACGGGGACCTCAGGGACCCGCTCTGGTGGCCTCAGGAAAGGCCAGTCCCCATGCGAGTTCCTCGGGGTCCTCTCGGGATTCCTCTACCGTCGATGCCGGGGCCTAAGACCTTGTGTGGAGTCGGGGCCGGAACCTGAGGTTTCCTCTCCAGAGCTGACATGGATCTTGGGGTACTTCTGGAGTCTCCTCAGGGGAGTCAGTCCTCGTCTCGAATGCGGGCATGCACTTGCGCTTTCCTCCAGAGCGGTAGCAGCAGTGTCACGCAGTCTGCCAAATGGGTCAAAGGATCTATGGTTTTCCCTTGAGTCTTTCCCACGAGGCTTTCCCACGAGGCTTTCCCACAGGGCTGTCCCACGTGCACACGTGGTGGGAGTCGATCCTCGGCTTGAACGTCAAGGCAGTGCAGGGAAAACAGGTTCCTCTGGAATGGACTGACACATCTGTGGGACTCTTGGAATGGTGGCACGACCCTGGAGTTACTCTAGCCTTTCCTGTGGAGAGCGCCTCCTCTGGCGATGCGACGGGAACGCCTTGAATTCTTTCCCTACGAAACAGGGAAAGGATCCCTCATCTCGAGCTAGGAGGCGGAAACGGGGCTCCCCTGGATGTGTGCGGGACCCCACGTGCTTCCTCTCGAGTGGAGACGGGTATGTCGGGGAACTTCTTGAGTTGCAGCAAGGGTGTGAAGGACCCTTTGGAAGTTCCAGTGGTTAGATGTGATTGGCCTCGAGAATCCTCAGCGGAAATGGGCCTCATCTCGCCTGGAGGGCAAAACGTCCTGGATTTTCTCGAGTTGCGGCAGGTGCTCTCGACTTACGACGGGGACCTCAGGGACCCGCTCTGGTGGCCTCAGGAAAGGCCAGTCCCCATGCGAGTTCCTCGGGGGCCTCTCGGGATTCCTCTCCCGTCGATGCCGGGGCCTAAGACCTTGTGTGGAGTCGGGGCCGGAACCTGAGGATTCCTCTCCAGTGCTGACATGGATCTTGGGGTACTTCTGGAGTCTCCCCAGGGGAGTCAGTCCTCGTCTCGAATGCGGGCATGCACTTGCGCTTTCCTCCAGAGCGGTAGCAGCAGTGTCACGCAGTCCGCCGCATGGATCAAAGGATCTATGGTTTTCCCTCGAGTCTTTCCCACGAGGCTTTCCCACGAGGCTTTCCCACAGGGCTGTCCCACGTGCACGCGTGGTAGGATTCGATCCTCGGCTTGAACGTCAAGGCAGTGCAGGGAAAACAGGGTCCTCTGGAATGGACTGACACATCTGGAGGACTCTGGGAATGGTGGCACGACCCTGGAGTTCCTCTCGCCTTTCCTGTGGAGAGCGCCTCCTCTTGAGATGCGACGGGAACGCCGGGAATTCTTTCCCTATGAAACAGGGAAAGGATCCCTCATCTCGAGCTAGGAGGCGGAAACGGGGCTCCCCTGGATGTGTGCGGGACCCCACGTGCTTCCTCTCGAGTGGAGACGGGTATGTCGGGGAACTTCTTGAGTTGCAGCAAGGGTGTGAAGGTCCCTTTGGAAGTTCCAGTGGTTAGATGTGATTGGCCTCGAGAAGCCTCAGCGGAAATGGGCCTCATCTCGCCTGGAGGGCAAAACCTCCTGGATTTTCTCGAGTTGCGGCAGGTGCTCTCGACTTACGACGGGGACCTCAGGGACCCGCTCTGGTGGCCTCAGGAAAGGCCAGTCCTCATGCGAGTTCCTCGGGGGCCTCTCGGGATTCCTCTCCCGTCGATGCCGGGGCCTAAGACCTTGTGTGGAGTCGGGGCCGGAACCTGAGGATTCCTCTCCAGTGCTGACATGGATCTTGGGGTACTTCTGGATCTCCCCAGGGGAGTCAGTCCTTGTCTCGAATGCGGGCATGCACTTGCGCTTTCCTCCAGAGCGGTAGCAGCAGTGTCACGCAGTCCGCCGTGTGGATCAAAGGATCTATGGTTTTCCCTCGAGTCTTTCCCACGAGGCTTTCCCACGAGGCTTTCCCACAGGGCTGTCCCACGTGCACACGTGGTGGGAGTCGATCCTCGGCTTGAACGTCAAGGCAGTGCAGGGAAAACAGGTTCCTCTGGAATGGACTGACACATCTGTGGGACTCTTGGAATGGTGGCACGACCCTGGAGTTACTCTCGCCTTTCCTGTGGAGAGCGCCTCCTCTGGCGATGCGACGGGAACGCCGGGAATTCTTTCCCTACGAAACAGGGAAAGGATCCCTCATCTCGAGCTAGGAGGCGGAAACGGGGCTCCCCTGGATGTGTGCGGGACCCCACGTGCTTCCTCTCGAGTGGAGACAGGTATGTCGGGGAACTTCTTGAGTTGCAGCAAGGGTGTGAAGGACCCTTTGGAAGTTCCAGTGGTTAGATGTGATTGGCCTCGAGAATCCTCAGCGGAAATGGGCCTCATCTCGCCTGGAGGGCAAAACCTCCTGGATTTTCTCGAGTTGCGGCAGGTGCTCTCGACTTACGACGGGGACCTCAGGGACCCGCTCTGGTGGCCTCAGGAAAGGCCAGTCCCCATGCGAGTTCCTCGGGGGCCTCTCGGGATTCCTCTCCCGTCGATGCCGGGGCCTCAGACCTTGTGTGGAGTCGGGGCCGGAACCTGAGGATTCCTCTCCAGTGCTGACATGGATCTTGGGGTACTTCTGGAGTCTCCCCAGGGGAGTCAGTCCTCGTCTCGAATGCGGGCATGCACTTGCGCTTTCCTCCAGAGCGGTAGCAGCAGTGTCACGCAGTCTGCCAAATGGGTCAAAGGATCTATGGTTTTCCCTCGAGTCTTTCCCACGAGGCTTTCCCACGAGGCTTTCCCACAGGGCTGTCCCACGTGCACACGTGGTGGGAGTCGATCCTCGGCTTGAACGTCAAGGCAGTGCAGGGAAATCAGGTTCCTCTGGAATGCACTCACACATCTGGGGGACTCTTGGAATGGTGGCACGACCCTGGAGTTCCTCTCGCCTTTCCTGTGGAGAGCGCCTCCTTTGAGATGCCACGGGAACGCCGGGAATTCTTTCCCTACGAAACAGGGAAAGGATCCCTCATCTCGAGCTAGGAGGCGGAATCGGGGCTCCCCTGGATGTGTGCGGGACCCACGTGCTTCCTCTCGAGTGGAGACGGGTATGTCGGGGAACTTCTTGAGTTGCAGCAAGGGTGTGAAGGACCCTTTGGAAGTTCCAGTGGTTAGACGTGATTAGCCTCGAGAAGCCTCAGCGGAAATGGGCCTCATCGCGCCTGGAGGGCAAAACCTCCTGGATTTTCTCGAGTTGCGGCAGGTGCTCTCGACTTACGACGGGGACCTCAGGGACCCGCTCTGGTGGCCTCAGGAAAGGCCAGTCCCCATGCGAGTTCCTCGGGTGCGTCTCGGGATTCCTCTCCCGTCGATGCCGGGGCCTAAGACCTTGTGTGGAGTCGGGGCTGGAACCTGAGGATTCCTCTCCAGTGTTGACATGGATCTTGGGGTATTTCTGGAGTCTCCCCAGTGGAGTCAGTCCTCGTCTCGAATGCGGGCATGCACTTGCGCTTTCCTCCAGAGCGGTAGAAGCAGTGTCACGCAGTCCGCCGCGTGGATCAAAGGATCTATGGTTTTCCCTCGAGTCTTTCCCACGAGGCTTTCCCACGAGGCTTTCCCACAGGGCTGTCCCACGTGCACACGTGGTGGTAGTCGATCCTCGGCTTGAACGTCAAGGCAGTGCAGGGAAAACAGGTTTCTCTGGAATGGACTGACACATCTGGGGGACTCTTGGAATGGTGTCACGACCCTGGAGTTCCTCTCGCCTTTCCTGTGGAGAGCGCCTCCTCTTGAGATGCGACGGGAACGCCGGGAATTCTTTCCCTACGAAACAGGGAAAGGATCCCTCATCTCGAGCTAGGAGGCGGAAACGGGGCTCCCCTGGATGTGTGCGGGACCCACGTGCTTCCTCTCGAGTGGAGACGGGTATGTCGGGGAACTTCTTGAGTTGCAGCAAGGGTGTGAAGGACCCTTTGGAATTTCCAGTGGTTAGACGTGATTAGCCTCGAGAAGCCTCAGCGGAAATGGGCCTCATCGCGCCTGGAGGGAAAAACCTCCTGGATTTTCTCGAGTTGCGGCAGGTGCTCTCGACTTACGACGGGGACCTCAGGGACCCGCTCTGGTGGCCTCAGGAAAGGCCAGTCCCCATGCGAGTTCCTCGGGGGCCTCTCGGGATTCCTCTCCCGTCGATACCGGGGCCTAAGACCTTGTGTGGAGTCGGGGCCAGAACCTGAGGATTCCTCTCCAGTGCTGACATGGATCTTGGGGTACTTCTGGAGTCTCCTCAGGGGAGTCAGTCCTCGTCTCGAATGCGGGCATGCACTTGCGCTTTCCTCCAGAGCGGTAGCAGCAGTGTCACGCAGTCCGCCCAATGGGTCAAAGGATCTATGGTTTTCCCTCGAGTCTTTCCCACGAGGCTTTCCCACGAGGCTTTCCCACAGGGCTGTCCCATGTGCACACGTGGTGGGAGTCGATCCTCGGCTTGAACGTCTAGGCAGTGCAGGGAAAACAGGTTCCTCTGGAATGGACTGACACATCTGGGGGACTCTTGGAATGGTGGCACGACACTGGAGTTCCTCTCACCTTTCCTGTGGAGAGCGCCTCCTCTTGAGATGCGACGGGAACGCCGGGAATTCTTTCCCAACGAAACAGGGAAAGGATCCCTCATCTCGAGCTAGGAGGCGGAAACGGGGCTCCCCTGGATGTGTGCGGGACCCCACGTGCTTCCTCTCGAGTGGAGACGGGTATGTCGGGGAACTTCTTGAGTTGCAGCAAGGGTGTGAAGGACCCTTTGGAAGTTCCAGTGGTTAGATGTGATTGGCCTCGAGAAGCCTCAGCGGAAATGGGCCTCATCTCGCCTGGAGGGCAAAACCTCCTGGATTTTCTCGAGTTGCGGCAGGTGCTCTCGACTTACGACGGGGACCTCAGGGACCCGCTCTGGTGGCCTCAGGAAAGGCCAGTCCCCATGCGAGTTCTTCGGGGGCCTCTCGGGATTCCTCTCCCGTCGATGCCGGGGCCTAAGACCTTGTGTGGAGTCGGCGCCGGAACCTGAGGATTCCTCTCCAGTGCTGACATGGATCTTGGGGTACTTCTGGAGTCTCCCCAGGGGAGTCAGTCCTCGTCTCGAATGCGGTCATGCACTTGCGCTTTCCTCCAGAGCGGTAGCAGCAGTGTCACGCAGTCCGCCGCGTGGATCAAAGGATCTATGGTTTTCCCTCGAGTCTTTCCCACGAGGCTTTCCCACGAGGCTTTCCCACAGGGCTGTCCCACGTGCACGCGTGGTAGGATTCGATCCTCGGCTTGAACGTCAAGGCAGTGCAGGGAAAACAGTTTCCTCTGGAATGGACTGACACATCTGGGGGACTCTTGGAATGGTGGCACGACCCTGGAGTTCCTCTCGCCTTTCCTGTGGAGAGTGCCTCCTCTTGAGATGCGACGGGAACGCCGGGAATTCTTTCCCTACGAAACAGGGAAAGGATCCCTCATCTCGAGCTAGGAGGCGGAAACGGGGCTCCCCTGGATGTGTGCGGTACACCACGTGCTTCCTCTCGAGTGCAGACGGGTATGTCGGGGAACTTCTTGATTTGCAGCAAGGGTGTGAAGGACCCTTTGGAAGTTCCAGTGGTTAGATGTGATTGGCCTCGAGAAGCCTCAGCGGAAATGGGCCTCATCTCGCCTGGAGGGCAAAACCTCCTGGATTTTCTCGAGTTGCGGCAGGTGCTCTCGACTTACGACGGGGACCTCAGGGAACCGCTCTGGTGGCCTCAGGAAAGGCCAGTCCCCATGCGAGTTCCTCGGGGGCCTCTCGGGATTCCTCTCCCGTCGATGCCGGGGCCTAAGACCTTGTGTGGAGTCGGGGCCGGAACCTGAGGATTCCTCTCCAGTGCTGACATGGATCTTGGGGTATTTCTGGAGTCTCCCCAGGGGAGTCAGTCCTCGTCTCGAATGTGGGCATGCACTTGCGCTTTCCTCCAGAGCGGTAGCAGCAGTGTCACGCAGTCCGCCGCGTGGATCAAAGGATCTATGGTTTTCCCTCGAGTCTTTCCCACGAGGCTTTCCCACGAGGCTTTCCCACAGGGCTGTCCCACGTGCACACGTGGTGGGAGTCGATTCTCGGCTTGAACGTCAAGGCAGTGCAGGGAAAACAGGCTCCTCTGGAATAGACTGACACATCTGGGGGACTCTTGGAATGGTGGCACGACCCTGGAGTTCCTCTGGCCTTTCCTGTGGAGAGCGCCTCCTCTTGAGATGCGACGGGAACCCCGGGAATTCTTTCCCTACGAAACAGGGAAAGGATCCCTCATCTCGAGCTAGGAGGCGGAAATGGGTCTCGCCTGGATTTGTGCGGGACCCCACGTGCTTCCTCTCGAGTGGAGACGGGTATGTCGGGGAACTTCTTGAGTTGCAGTAAGGGTGTGAAGGACCCTTTGGAAGTTCCAGTGGTTAGATGTGATTGGCCTCGAGAAGCCTCAGCGGAAATGGGCCTCATCTCGCCTGGAGGGCAAAACCTCCTGGATTTTCTCGAGTTGCGGCAGGTGCTCTCGACTTACCACGGGGACCTCAGGGAACCGCTCTGGTGGCCTCAGGAAAGGCCAGTCCCCATGCGAGTTCCTCGGGGGCCTCTCGGGATTCCTCTCCCGTCGATGCCGGGGCCTAAGACCTTGTGTGGAGTCGGGGCCGGAACCTGAGGATTCCTCTCCAGTGCTGACATGGATCTTGGGGTATTTCTGGAGTCTCCCCAGGGGAGTCAGTCCTCGTCTCGAATGCGGGCATGCACTTGCGCTTTCCTCCAGAGCGGTAGCAGCAGTGTCACGCAGTCCGCCGCGTGGATCAAAGGATCTATGGTTTTCCCTCGAGTCTTTCCCACGAGGCTTTCCCACGAGGCTTTCCCACAGGGCTGTCCCACGTGCACACGTGGTGGGAGTCGATTCTCGGCTTGAACGTCAAGGCAGTGCAGGGAAAACAGGCTCCTCTGGAATAGACTGACACATCTGGGGGACTCTTGGAATGGTGGCACGACCCTGGAGTTCCTCTCGCCTTTCCTGTGGAGAGCGCCTCCTCTTGAGATGCGACGGGAACCCCGGGAATTCTTTCCCTACGAAACAGGGAAAGGATCCCTCATCTCGAGCTAGGAGGCGGAAATGGGTCTCGCCTGGATTTGTGCGGGACCCCACGTGCTTCCTCTCGAGTGGAGACGGGTATGTCGGGGAACTTCTTGAGTTGAAGCAAGGGTGTGAAGGACCCTTTGGAAGTTCCAGTGGTTAGATGTGATTGGCCTCGAGAAGCCTCAGGGGAAATGGGCCTCATCTCGCCTGGAGGGCAAAACCTCCTGGATTTTCTCGAGTTGCGGCAGGTGCTCTCGACTTACGACGGGGACCTCAGGGACACGCTCTGATGACCTCAGGAAAGCCCAGTCCCCATGCGAGTTCTTCGGGGGCCTCTCAGGATTCCTCTCCCGTCGATGCCGGGGCCTAAGACCTTGTGTGGAGTCGGGGCCGGAACCTGAGGATTCCTCTCCAGTGCTGACATGGATCTTGGGGTACTTCTGGAGTCTCCCCAGGGGAGTCAGTCCTCGTCTCGAATGCGGGCATGCACTTGGGCTTTCCTCCAGAGCGGTAGCAGCAGTGTCACGCAGTCCGCCGCGTGGATCAAAGGATCTATGGTTTTCCCTCGAGTCTTTCCCACGAGGCTTTCCCACGAGGCTTTCCCACAGGGCTGTCCCACGTGCACACGTGGTGGGAGTCGATCCTCGGCTTGAACGTCAAGGCAGTGCAGGGAAAACAGGTTCCTCTGGAATGGACTGACACATCTGGGGGACTCTTGGAATGGTGGCACGACCCTGGAGATCCTCTCGCCTTTCCTGTGGAGAGCGCCTCCTCTTGAGATGCGACGGGAACGCCGGGAATTCTTTCCCTACGAAACAGGGAAAGGATCCCTCATCTCGAGCTAGGAGGCAGAAACGGGGCTCCCCTGGATGTGTGCGGGACCCACGTGCTTCCTCTCGAGTGGAGACGGGAATGTCGGGGAACTTCTTGAGTTGCAGCAAGGGTGTGAAGGACCCTTTGGAAGTTCCAGAGGTTAGACGTGATTAGCCTCGAGAAGCCTCAGCGGAAATGGGCCTCATCTCGCCTGGAGGGCAAAACCTCCTGGATTTTCTCGAGTTGCGGCAGGTGCTCTCGACTTACGACGGGGACCTCAGGGACCCGCTCTGGTGGCCTCAGGAAAGGCCAGTCCCCATGCGAGTTCCTCGGGGGCCTCTCGGGATTCCTCTACCGTCGATGCCGGGGCCTAAGACCTTGTGTGGAGTCGGGGCCGGAACCTGAGGTTTCCTCTCCAGTGCTGACATGGATCTTGGGGTACTTCTGGAGTCTCCTCAGGGGAGTCAGTCCTCGTCTCGAATGCGGGCATGCACTTGCGCTTTCCTCCAGAGCGGTAGCAGCAGTGTCACGCAGTCTGCCAAATGGGTCAAAGGATCTATGGTTTTCCCTCGAGTCTTTCCCACGAGGCTTTCCCACGAGGCTTTCCCACAGGGCTGTCCCACGTGCACACGTGGTGGGAGTCGATCCTCGGCTTGAACGTCAAGGCAGTGCAGGGAAAACAGGTTCCTCTGGAATGGACTGACACATCTGTGGGACTCTTGGAATGGTGGCACGACCCTGGAGTTACTCTCGCCTTTCCTGTGGAGAGCGCCTCCTCTGGAGATGCGACGGGAACGCCGGGACTTCTTTCCCTACGAAACAGGGAAAGGATCCCTCATCTCGAGCTAGGAGGCGGAAACGGGGCTCCCCTGGATGTGTGCGGGACCCCACGTGCTTCCTCTCGAGTGGAGACGGGTATGTCGGGGAACTTCTTGAGTTGCAGCAAGGGTGTGAAGGACCCTTTGGAAGTTCCAGTGGTTAGATGTGATTGGCCTCGAGAAGCCTCAGCGGAAATGGGCCTCATCTCGCCTGGAGGGCAAAACCTCCTGGATTTTCTCGAGTTGCGGCAGGTGCTCTCGACTTACGACGGGGACCTCAGGGACACGCTCTGATGGCCTCAGGAAAGCCCAGTCCCCATGCGAGTTCCTCGGGGGCCTCTCGGGATTCCTCTCCCGTCGATGCCGGGGCCTAAGACCTTGTGTGGAGTCGGGGCCGGAACCTGAGGATTCCTCTCCAGTGCTGACATGGATCTTGGGGTACTTCTGGAGTCTCCCCAGGGGAGTCAGTCCTCGTCTCGAATGCGGGCATGCACTTGGGCTTTCCTCCAGAGCGGTAGCAGCAGTGTCACGCAGTCCGCCGCGTGGATCAAAGGATCTATGGTTTTCCCTCGAGTCTTTCCCACGAGGCTTTCCCACAGGGCTGTCCCACGTGCACGCGTGGTAGGATTCGATCCTCGGCTTGAACGTCAAGGCAGTGCAGGGAAAACAGGTTCCTCTGGAATGTACTGACACATCTGGGGGACTCTTGGAATGGTGGCACGAACCTGGAGTTCCTCTCGCCTTTCCTGTGGAGAGCGCCTCCTCTTGAGATGCGACGGGAACGCCGGGAATTCTTTCCCTACGAAACAGGGAAAGGATCCCTCATCTCGAGCTAGGAGGCGGAAATGGGGCTCCCCTGGATGTGTGCGGGACCCACGTGCTTCCTCTCGAGTGGAGACGGGTATGTCGGGGAACTTCTTGAGTTGCAGCAAGGGTGTGAAGGACCCTTTGGAAGTTCCAGTGGTTAGACGTGATTAGACTCGAGAAGCCTCAGCGGAAATGGGACTCATCTCGCCTGGAGGGCAAAACCTCCTGGATTTTCTCGAGTTGCGGCAGGTGCTCTCGACTTACTACGGGGACCTCAGGGACCCGCTCTGGTGGCCTCAGGAAAGGCCAGTCCCCATGCGAGTTCCTCGGGGGCCTCTCGGGATTCCTCTCCCGTCGATGCCGGGGCCTAAGACCTTGTGTGGAGTCGGGGCCGGAACCTGAGGATTCCTCTCCAGGGCTGACATGGATCATGGGGTACTTCTGGAGTCTCCCCAGGGGAGTCAGTCCTCGTCTCGAATGCGGGCATGCACTTGCGCTTTCCTCCAGAGCGGTAGCAGCAGTGTCACGCAGTCCGCCGCGTGGATCAAAGGATCTATGGTTTTCCCTCGAGTCTTTCCCACGAGGCTTTCCCACGAGTCTTTCCCACAGGGCTGTCCCACGTGCACACGTGGTGGGAGTCGATCCTCGGCTTGAACGTCAAGGCAGTGCAGGGAAAACAGGATCCTCTGGAATGGACTGACACATCTGGAGGACTATGGGAATTGTGTCACGACCCTGGAGTTCCTCTCGCCTTTCCTGTGGAGAGCGCCTCCTCTTGAGATGCGACGGGAACGCCGGGAATTCTTTCCCTATGAAACAGGGAAAGGATCCCTCATCTCGAGCTAGGAGGCGGAAACGGGGCTCCCCTGGATGTGTGCGGGACCCCACGTGCTTCCTCTCGAGTGGAGACGGGTATGTCGGGGAACTTCTTGAGTTGCAGCAAGGGTGTGAAGGTCCCTTTGGAAGTTCCAGTGGTTAGATGTGATTGGCCTCGAGAAGCCTCAGCGGAAATGGGCCTCATCTCGCCTGGAGGGCAAAACCTCCTGGATTTTCTCGAGTTGCGGCAGGTGCTCTCGACTTACGACGGGGACCTCAGGGACCCGCTCTGGTGGCCTCAGGAAAGGCCAGTCCTCATGCGAGTTCCTCGGGGGCCTCTCGGGATTCCTCTCCCGTCGATGCCGGGGCCTAAGACCTTGTGTGGAGTCGGGGCCGGAACCTGAGGATTCCTCTCAAGTGCTGACATGGATCTTGGGGTACTTCTGGATCTCCCCAGGGGAGTCAGTCCTTGTCTCGAATGCGGGCATGCACTTGCGCTTTCCTCCAGAGCGGTAGCAGCAGTGTCACGCAGTCCGCCGTGTGGATCAAAGGATCTATGGTTTTCCCTCGAGTCTTTCCCACGAGGCTTTCCCACGAGGCTTTCCCACAGGGCTGTCCCACGTGCACACGTGGTGGGAGTCGATCCTCAGCTTGAACGTCAAGGCAGTGCAGGGAAAACAGGTTCCTCTGGAATGGACTGACACATCTGGGGGACTCTTGGAATGGTGGCACGACCCTGGAGTTCCTCTCGCCTTTCCTGTGGAGAGCGCCTCCTCTTGAGATGCGACGGAAACGCCGGGACTTCTTTCCTACGAAACAGGGAAAGGATCCCTCATCTCGAGCTAGGAGGCGGAAACGGGGCTCCCCTGGATGTGTGCGAGACCCACGTGCTTCCTCTCGAGTGGAGACGGGTATGTCGGGGAACTTCTTGAGTTGCAGCAAGGGTGTGAAGGACCCTTTGGAATTCCAGTGGTTAGAAGTGATTGGCCTCGAGAAGCCTCAGCGGAAATGGGCCTCATCTCGCCTGGAGGGCAAAACCTCCTGGATTCTCTCGAGTTGCGGCAGGTGCTCTCGACTTACGACGGGGACCTCAGGGACACGCTCTGGTGGCCTCAGGAAAGGCCAGTCCCCATGCGAGTTCCTCGGGGCCTCTCGGGATTCCTCTCCCGTCGATTCCCGGGCCTAAGACCTTGTGTGGAGTCGGGGCCGGAACCTGAGGATTTCTCTCCAGTGCTGACATGGATCTTGGGGTACTTCTGGAGTCTCCCCAGGGGAGTCAGTCCTCGTCTCGAATGCTGGCATGCACTTGTGCTTTCCTCCAGAGCGGTAGCAGCAGTGTCACGCAGTCCGCCGCGTGGATCAAAGGATCTATGGTTTTCCCTCGAGTCTTTCCCACGAGGCTTTCCCACGAGTCTTTCCCACAGGGCTGTCCCACGTGCACACGTGGTGGGAGTCGATCCTCGGCTTGAACGTCAAGGCAGTGCAGGGAAAACAGGATCCTCTGGAATGGACTGACACATCTGGAGGACTCTGGGAATGGTGGCACGACCCTGGAGTTCCTCTCGCCTTTCCTGTGGAGAGCGCCTCCTCTTGAGATGCGACGGGAACGCCGGGAATTCTTTCCCTATGAAACAGGGAAAGGATCCCTCATCTCGAGCTAGGAGGCGGAAACGGGGCTCCCCTGGATGTGTGCGGGACCCCACGTGCTTCCTCTCGAGTGGAGACGGGTATGTCGGGGAACTTCTTGAGTTGCAGCAAGGGTGTGAAGGTCCCTTTGGAAGTTCCAGTGGTTAGATGTGATTGGCCTCGAGAAGCCTCAGCGGAAATGGGCCTCATCTCGCCTGGAGGGCAAAACCTCCTGGATTTTCTCGAGTTGCGGCAGGTGCTCTCGACTTACGACGGGGACCTCAGGGACCCGCTCTGGTGGCCTCAGGAAAGGCCAGTCCTCATGCGAGTTCCTCGGGGGCCTCTCGGGATTCCTCTCCCGTCGATGCCGGGGCCTAAGACCTTGTGTGGAGTCGGGGCCGGAACCTGAGGATTCCTCTCCAGTGCTGACATGGATCTTGGGGTACTTCTGGATCTCCCCAGGGGAGTCAGTCCTTGTCTCGAATGCGGGCATGCACTTGCGCTTTCCTCCAGAGCGGTAGCAGCAGTGTCACGCAGTCCGCCGTGTGGATCAAAGGATCTATGGTTTTCCCTCGAGTCTTTCCCACGAGGCTTTCCCACGAGGCTTTCCCACAGGGCTGTCCCACGTGCACACGTGGTGGGAGTCGATCCTCAGCTTGAACGTCAAGGCAGTGCAGGGAAAACAGGTTCCTCTGGAATGGACTGACACATCTGGGGGACTCTTGGAATGGTGGCACGACCCTGGAGTTCCTCTCGCCTTTCCTGTGGAGAGCGCCTCCTCTTGAGATGCGACGGAAACGCCGGGACTTCTTTCCCTACGAAACAGGGAAAGGATCCCTCATCTCGAGCTAGGAGGCGGAAACGGGGCTCCCCTGGATGTGTGCGAGACCCACGTGCTTCCTCTCGAGTGGAGACGGGTATGTCGGGGAACTTCTTGAGTTGCAGCAAGGGTGTGAAGGACCCTTTGGAATTCCAGTGGTTAGAAGTGATTGGCCTCGAGAAGCCTCAGCGGAAATGGGCCTCATCTCGCCTGGAGGGCAAAACCTCCTGGATTTTCTCGAGTTGCGGCAGGTGCTCTCGACTTACGACGGGGACCTCAGGGACACGCTCTGGTGGCCTCAGGAAAGGCCAGTCCCCATGCGAGTTCCTCGGGGCCTCTCGGGATTCCTCTCCCGTCGATTCCCGGGCCTAAGACCTTGTGTGGAGTCGGGGCCGGAACCTGAGGATTTCTCTCCAGTGCTGACATGGATCTTGGGGTACTTCTGGAGTCTCCCCAGGGGAGTCAGTCCTCGTCTCGAATGCTGGCATGCACTTGCGCTTTCCTCCAGAGCGGTAGCAGCAGTGTCACGCAGTCCGCCGCGTGGATCAAAGGATCTATGGTTTTCCCTCGAGTCTTTACCAGGAGGCTTTCCCACGAGGCTTTCCCACAGGGCTGTCCCACGTGCACACGTGGTGGGAGTCGATCCTCGGCTTGAACGTCAAGGCAGTGCAGGGAAAACAGGTTCCTCTGGAATGGACTGACACATCTGGGGGACTCTTGGAATGGTGGCACGACCCTGGAGTTCCTCTCGCCTTTCCTGTGGAGAGCGCCTCCTCTTGAGATGCGACGGGAACGCCGGGAATTCTTTCCCTACGAAACAGGGAAAGGATCCCTCATCTCTAGCTAGGAGGCGGAAACGGGGCTCCCCTGGATGTGTGCGAGACCCACGTGCTTCCTCTCGAGTGGAGACGGGTATGTCGGGGAACTTCTTGAGTTGCAGCAAGGGTGTGAAGGACCCTTTGGAATTCCAGTGGTTAGAAGTGATTGGCCTCGAGAAGCCTCAGCGGAAATGGGCCTCATCTCGCCTGGAGGGCAAAACCTCCTGGATTTTCTCGAGTTGCGGCAGGTGCTCTCGACTTACGACGGGGACCTCAGGGACCCGCTCTGGTGGCCTCAGGAAAGGCCAGTCCCCATGCGAGTTCCTCGGGGGCCTCTCGGGATTCCTCTCCCGTCGATGCCGGGGCCTAAGACCTTGTGTGGAGTCGGGGCCGGAACCTGAGGATTCCTGTCCAGTGCTGACATGGATCTTGGGGTGCTTCTGGAGTCTCCCCAGGGGAGTCAGTCCTCGTCTCGAATGCGGGCATGCACTTGCGCTTTCCTCCAGAGCGGTAGCAGCAGTGTCACGCAGTCCGCCGCGTGGATCAAAGGATCTATGGTTTTCCCTCTAGTCTTTCCCACGAGGCTTTCCCACGAGGCTTTCCCACAGGGCTGTCCCACGTGAACACGTGTTGGGAGTCGATCCTCGGCTTGAACGTCAAGGCAGTGCAGGGAAAACAGGTTCCTCTGGAATGGACTGACACATCTGGGGGACTCTTGGAATGGTGTCACGACTCTGGAGTTCCTCTCGCCTTTCCTGTGGAGAGCGCCTCCTCTTGAGATGCGACGGGAACGCCGGGAATTCTTTCCGTACGAAACAGGGAAAGGATCACTCATCTCGAGCTAGGAGGCGGAAACGGGGCTCCCCTGGATGTGTGCGGGACCCCACGTGCTTCCTCTCGAGTGGAGACGATATGTCGGGGAAATTCTTGAGTTGCAGCAATGGTGTGAAGGACCCTTTCGAAGTTCCAGTGGTTAGATGTGATTGTCCTCGAGAAGCCTCAGTGGAAATGGGCCTCCTCTCGCCTGGAGGGCAAAACCTCCTGGATTCTCTCGAGTTGCGGCAGGTGCTCTCGACTTACGACGGGGACCTCAGGGAACCTCTCTGGTGGCCTCAGGAAAGGCCAGTCCCCATGCGAGTTCCACGGGGGCCTCTCGGGATTCCTCTCCCTTCGATGCCGGGGCCTAAGACCTTGTGTGGAGTCGGGGCCGGAACCTGAGGATTCCTCTCCAGTGCTGACATGGATCTTGGGGTACTTCTGGAGTCTCCCCAGGGGAGTCAGTCCTCGTCTCGAATGCAGGCATGCACTTGCGCTTTCCTCCACAGCGGAAGCAGCAGTGTAACGCAGTCCGCCGCGTGGATCAAAGGATCTATGGTTTTCCCTCGAGTCTTTCCCACGAGGCTTTCCCACGAGGCTTTCCCACAGGGCTGTCCCACGTGCACACGTGGTGGGAGTCGATCCTCGGCTTGAACGTCAAGGCAGTGCAGGGAAAACAGGTTCCTCTGGAATGGACTGACACATCTGGGGGACTCTTGGAATGGTGTCACGACCCTGGCGTTCCTCTCGCCTTTCCTGTGGAGAGCGCCTCCTCTTGAGATGCGACGGGAACGCCGGGAATTCTTTCCCTACGAAACAGGGAAAGGATCCCTCATCTCGAGCTAGGAGGCGGAAACGGGGCTCCCCTGGATGTGTGCGGGACCCCACGTGCTTCCTCTCGAGTGGAGACGGGTATGTCGGGGAACTTCTTGAGTTGCAGCAAGGGTGTGAAGGACCCTTTGGAAGTTCCAGTGGTTAGATGTGATTAGCCTCGAGAATCCTCAGCGGAAATGGGCCTCATCTCGCCTGGAGGGCAAAACCTCCTGGATTTTCTCGAGTTGCGGCAGGTGCTCTCGACTTACGACGGGGCCCTCAGGGACCCGCTCTGGTGTCCTCAGGAAAGGCCAGTCCCCATGCGAGTTCCTCGGGGGCCTCTCGGGATTCCTCTCCCGTCGATGCCGGGGCCTAAGACCTTGTGTGGAGTCGGGGCCGGAACCTGAGGATTCCTCTCCAGTGCTGACATGGATCTTGGGGTACTTCTGGAGTCTCCCCAGGGGAGTCAGTCCTCGTCTCGAATGCGGGCATGCACTTGCGCTTTCCTCCAGAGCGGTAGCAGCAGTGTCACGCAGTCCGCCGCGTGGATCAAAGGATCTATGGTTTTCCCTCGAGTCTTTCCCACGAGGCTTTCCCACGAGGCTTTCCCACAGGGCTGTCCCACGTGCACACGTGGTGGGAGTCGATCCTCGGCTTGAACGTCAAGGCAGTGCAGGGAAAACAGGTTCCTCTGGAATGGACTGACACATCTGGGGGACTCTTGGAATGTTGGCACGACCCTGGAGTTCCTCTCGCCTTTCCTGTGGAGAGCGCCTGCTCTTGAGATGCGACCGGAACGCCGGGAATTCTTTCCCTACGAAACAGGGAAAGGATCCCTCATCTCGAGCTAGGAGGAGGAAACGGGGCTCCCCTGGATGTGTGCGGGAAACCTCGTGCTTCCTCTCGAGTGCAGACGGGTATGTCGGGGAACTTCTTGAGTTGCAGCAATGGTGTGAAGGACCCTTTGGAAGTTCCAGTGGTTAGATGTGATTGGCCTCGAGAAGCCTCAGCGGAAATGGGCCTCATCTCGCCTGGAGGGCAAAACCTCCTGGATTTTCTCGAGTTGCGGCAGGTGCTCTCGACTTACGACGGGGACCTCAGGGACCCGCTCTGGTGGCCTCAGGAAAGTCCAGTCCCCATGCGAGTTCCTCGGGTGCCTCTCGGGATTCCTCTCCCGTTGATGCCGGGGCCTAAGACCTTGTGTGGAGTCGGGGCCGGAACCTGAGGATTCCTCTCCAGTGCTGACATGGATCTTGGGGTACTTCTGGAGTCTCCCCAGGGGAGTCAGTCCTCGTCTCGAATGCGGGCATGCACTTGCGCTTTCCTCCAGAGCGGTAGCAGCAGTGTCACGCAGTCCGCCGCGTGGATCAAAGGATCTATGGTTTTCCCTCGAGTCTTTCCCACGAGGCTTTCCCACGAGGCTTTCCCACAGGGCTGTCCCACGTGCACACGTGGTGGGAGTCGATCCTCGGCTTGAACGTCAAGGCAGTGCAGGGAAAACAGGTTCCTCTGTAATGGACTGACACATCTGGGGGACTCTTGGAATGGTGTCACGACCCTGGAGTTCCACTCGCCTTTCTTGTGGAGAGCGCCTCCTCTTGAGATGCGACGGGAACGCCGGGAATTCTTTCCCTACGAAACAGGGAAAGGATCCCTCATCTCGAGCTAGGAGGCGGAAAGGGGCCCCCCTGGATGTGTGCGGGACACCACGTGCTTCCTCTCGAGTGCAGACGGGTATGTCGGGGAACTGCTTGAGTTGCAGCAAAGGTGTGAAGGACCCTTTGGAAGGTCCATGGTTAGATGTGATTGGCCTCGAGAAGCCTCAGCGGAAATGGGCCTCATCTCGCCTGGAGGGCAAAACCTCCTGGATTTTCTCGAGTTGCGGCAGGTGCTCTCGACTTACGACGGGGACCTCAGGGAGCCGCTCTGGTGGCCTCAGGAAAGGCCAGTCCCCATGCGAGTTCCTCGGGGGCCTCTCGGGATTCCTCTCCCGTCGATGCCGGGGCCTAAGACCTTGTGTGGAGTCGGGGCCGGAACCTGAGGATTCCTCTCCAGTGCTGACATGGATCTTGGGGTACTTCTGGAGTCTCCCCAGGGGAGTCAGTCCTCGTCTCGAATGCGGGCATGCACTTGCGCTTTCCTCCAGAGCGGTAGCAGCAGTGTCACGCAGTCCGCCGCGTGGATCAAAGGATCTATGGTTTTCCCTCGAGTCTTTCCCACGAGGCTTTCCCACGAGGCTTTCCCACAGGGCTGTCCCACGTGCACACGTGGTGGGAGTCGATCCTCGGCTTGAACGTCAAGGCAGTGCAGGGAAAACAGGTTCCTCTGGAATGGACTGACACATCTGGGGGACTCTTGGAATGTTGGCTCGACCCTGGAGTTCCTCTCGCCTTTCCTGTGGAGAGCGCCTCCTCTTGAGATGCGACGGGAACGCCGGGAATTCTTTCCCTACGAAACAGGGAAAGGATCCCTCATCTCGAGCTAGGAGGCGGAAACGGGGCTCCCCTGGATGTGTGCGGGAAACCTCGTGCTTCCTCTCGAGTGCAGACGGGTATGTCGGGGAACTTCTTGAGTTGCAGCAATGGTGTGAAGGACCCTTTGGAAGTTCCAGTGGTTAGATGTGATTGGCCTCGAGAAGCCTCAGCGGAAATGGGCCTCATCTCGCCTGGAGGGCAAAACCTCCTGGATTTTCTCGAGTTGCGGCAGGTGCTCTCGACTTACGACGGGGACCTCAGGGACCCGCTCTGGTGGCCTCAGGAAAGGCCAGTCCCCATGCGAGTTCCTCGGGGGCCTCTCGGGATTCCTCTCCCGTCGATGCCGGGGCCTAAGACCTTGTGTGGAGTCGGGGCCGGAACCTGAGGATTCCTCTCCAGTGCTGACATGGATCTTGGGGTACTTCTGGAGTCTCCCCAGGGGAGTCATTCCTCGTCTCGAATGCGGGCATGCACTTGCGCTTTCCTCCAGAGCGGTAGCAGCAGTGTCACGCAGTCCGCCGCGTGGATCAAAGGATCTATGGTTTTCCCTCGAGTCTTTCCCACGAGGCTTTCCCACGAGGCTTTCCCACAGGGCAGTCCCACGTGCACACGTGGTGGGAGTCGATCCTCGGCTTGAACGTCAAGGCAGTGCAGGGAAAACAGGTTCCTCTGGAATGGACTGACACATCTGGGGGACGCTTGGAATGGTGTCACGACCCTGGAGTTCCTCTCGCCTTTCCTGTGGAGAGCGCCTCCTCTTGAGATGCGACGGGAACGCTGGGAATTCTTTCCCTACGAAACAGGGAAAGGATCCCTCTCCTCGAGCTAGGGGGCGGAAACGGGGCTCCCCTGGATGTGTGCGAGACCCACGTGCTTCCTCTCGAGTGGAGACGGGTATGTCGGGGAACTTCTTGAGTTGCAGCAAGGGTGTGAAGGACCCTTTGGAAGTTCCAGTGGTTAGATGTGATTGGCCTCGAGAAGCCTCAGCGGAAATGGGCCTCATCTCGCCTGGAGGGCAAAACCTCCTGGATTTTCTCGAGTTGCGGCAGGTGCTCTCGACTTACGACGGGGACCTCAGGGACCCGCTCTGGTGGCCTCAGGAAAGGCCAGTCCCCATGCGAGTTCCTCGGGGGCCTCTCAGGATTCCTCTCCCGTCGATGCCGGGGCCTAAGACCTTGTGTGGAGTCGGGGCCGGAACCTGAGGATTCCTCTCCAGTGCTGACATGGATCTTGGGGTACTTCTGGAGTCTCCCCAGGGGAGTCAGTCCTCGTCTCGAATGCGGGCATGCGCTTGCGCTTTCCTCCAGAGCGGTTGCAGCAGTGTCACGCAGTCCGCCGCGTGGATCAAAGGATCTATGGTTTTCCCTCGAGTCTTTCCCACGAGGCTTTCCCACGAGGCTTTCCCACAGGGCTGTCCCACGTGCACACGTGGTGGGACTCGATCCTCGGCTTGAACGTCAAGGCAGTGCAGGGAAAACAGGTTCCTCTGGAATGGACTGACACATCTGGGGGACTCTTGGAATGGTGTCACGACCCTGGAGTTCCTCTCGCCTTTCCTGTGGAGAGCGCCTCCTCTTGAGATTCGACGGGAACGCCGGGAATTCTTTCCCTACGAAACAGGGAAAGGATCCCTCACCTCGAGCTAGGGGGCGGAAACGGAGCTCCCCTGGAAGTGTGCGGGACCCCACGTGCTTCCTCTCGAGTGGAGACGGGTATGTCGGGGAACTTCTTGAGTTGCAGCAATGGTGTGAAGGACCCTTTGGAAGTTCCAGTGGTTAGATGTGATTGGCCTCGAGAAGCCTCAGCGGAAATGGGCCTCATCTCGCCTGGAGGGCAAAACCTCCTGGATTCTCTCGAGTTGCGGCAGGTGCTCTCGACTTACGACGGGGACCTCAGGGAACCGCTCTGGTGGCCTCAGGAAAGGCCAGTCCCCATGCGAGTTCCACGGGGGCCTCTCGGGATTCCTCTCCCTTCGATGCCGGTGCTTAAAACCTTGTGTGGAGTCGGGGCCGGAACCTGAGGCTTCCTCTCCAGTGCTGACATGGATCTTGGGGTACTTCTGGAGTCTCCCCAGGGGAGTCACTCCTCGTCTCGAATGCGGACATGCACTTGCGCTTTCCTCCACAGCGGAAGCAGCAGTGTCACGCAGTCCGCCGCGTGGATCAAAGGATCTATGGTTTTCCCTCGAGTCTTTCCCACGAGGCTTTCCCACGAGGCTTTCCCACAGGGCTGTCCCACGTGCACACGTGGTGGGAGTCGATCCTCGGCTTCAACGTCAAGGCAGTGCAGCGAAAACAGGTTCCTCTGGAATGGACTGACACATCTGGGGGACTCTTGGAATGGTGTCACGACCCTGGAGTTCCTCTCGCATTTCCTGTGGAGAGCGCCTCCTCTTGAGATGCGACGGGAACCCCGGGAAATCTTTCCCTACGAAACAGGAAAAGGATCCCTCATCTCGAGCTAGGAGGCGGAAACGGGGCTCCCCTGGATGTGTGCGGGACCCCACGTGCTTCCTCTGGTGTGGAGACGGGTATGTCGGGGAACTTCTTGAGTTGCAGCAAGGGTGTGAAGGACCCTTTGGAAGTTCCAGTGGTTAGATGTGATTGGCCTCGAGAAGCCTCAGCGGAAATGGGCCTCATCTCGCCTGGAGGGCAAAACCTCCTGGATTTTCTCGAGTTGCGGCAGGTGCTCACGACTTACGACGGGGACCTCAGGGACCCGCTCTGGTGGCCTCAGGAAAGGCCAGTCCCCATGCGACTTCCTCGGGGGCCTCTCGGGATTCCTCTCCCGTCGATGCCGGGCCTAAGACCTTGTGTGGAGTCGGGGCCGGAACCTGAGGATTCCTCTCCAGTGCTGACATGGATCTTGGGGTACTTCTGGAGTCTCCCCAGGGGAGTCAGTCCTCGTCTCGAATGCGGGCATGCACTTGCGCTTTCCTCCAGAGCGGTAGCAGCAGTGTCATGCAGTCCGCTGCGTGGATCAAAGGATCTATGGTTTTCCCTCGAGTCTTTCCCACGAGGCTTTCCCACGAGGCTTTCCCACAGGGCTGTCCCACGTGCACACGTGGTGGGAGTCGATCCTCGGCTTGAACGTCAAGGCAGTGCAGGGAAAACAGGTTCCTCTGGAATGGACTGACACATCTGGGGGACTCTTGGAATGGTGGCATGACCCTGGAGTTCCTCTCGCCTTTCCTGTGGAGAGCGCCTCCTCTTGAGATGCGACGGGAACGCCGGGAATTCTTTCCCTACGAAACAGGGAAAGGATCCCTCATCTCGAGCTAGGAGGCGGAAACGGGGCTCCCCTGGATGTGTGCGGGACCCACGTGCTTCCTCTCGAGTGCAGACAGGTATGTCGGGGAACTTCTTGAGTTGCAGCAAGGGTGTGAAGGACCCTTTGGAAGTTCCAGTGGTTAGACGTGATTAGCCTCGAGAAGCCTCAGCGGAAATGGGCCTCATCTCGCCTGGAGGGCAAAACCTCCTGGATTATCTCGAGTTGCGGCAGGTGCTCTCGACTTACGATGGGGACCTCAGGGACCCGCTCTGGTGGCCTCAGGAAAGGCCAGTCCCCATGCGAGTTCCTCGGGGGCCTCTCGGGATTCCTCTCCCGTCGATGCCGGGCCTAAGACCTTGTGTGGAGTCGGGGCCGGAACCTGAGGATTCCTCTCCAGTGCTGACATGGATCTTGGGGTACTTCTGGAGTCTCCCCAGGGGAGTCAGTCCTCGTCTCGAATGCGGGCATGCATTGGGCTTTCCTCCAGAGCGGTAGCAGCAGTGTCACGCAGTCCGCCGCGTGGATCAAAGGATCTATGTTTTTCCCTCGAGTCTTTCCCACGAGGCTTTCCCACGAGGCTTTCCCACAGGGCTGTCCCACGTGCACACGTGGTGGGAATCGATCCTCGGCTTGAACGTCAAGGCAGTGCAGGGAAAACAGGTTCCTCTGGAATGGACTGACACATCTGGGGGACTCTTGGAATCGTGGCACGACCCTGGAGTTCCTCTCGCCTTTCCTGTGGAGAGCGCCTCCTCTTGAGATGCGACGGGAACGCCGGGAATTCTTTCCCTACGAAACAGGGAAAGGATCCCTCATCTCGAGCTAGGAGGCGGAAACGGGGCTCCCCTGGATGTGTGCGGGACCCACTTGCTTCCTCTCGAGTGGAGACGGGTATGTCGAGGAACTTCTTGAGTTGCAGCAAGGGTGTGAAGGACCCTTTGGAAGTTCCAGTGGTTAGACGTGATTAGCCTCGAGAAGCCTCAGCGGAAATGGGCCTCATCTCGCCTGGAGGGCAAAACCTCCTGGATTTTCTCGAGTTGCGGCAGGTGCTCTCGACTTACGACGGGGACCTCAGGGACCCGCTCTGGTGGCCTCAGGAAGGCCAGTCCCCATGCGAGTTCCTCGGGGGCCTCTCGGGATTCCTCTCCCGTCGATGCCGGGACCTAAGACCTTGTGTGGAGTCGGGGCCGGAACCTGAGGATTCCTCTCCAGTGCTGACATGGACCTTGGGGTATTTCTGGAGTCTCCCCAGGGGAGTCAGTCCTCGTCTCGAATGCGGGCATGCACTTGCGCTTTCCTCCAGAGCGGTAGCAGCAGTGTCATGCAGTCCGCCGCGTGGATCAAAGGATCTATGGTTTTCCCTCGAGTCTTTCCCACGAGGCTTTCCCACGAGGCTTTCCCACAGGGCTGTCCCACGTGCACACGTGGTGGGAGTCGATCCTCGGCTTGAACGTCAAGGCAGTGCAGGGAAAATAGGTTCCTCTGGAATGGACTGACACATCTGGGGGACTCTTGGAATGGTGGCATGACCCTGGAGTTCCTCTCGCCTTTCCTGTGGAGAGCGCCTCCTCTTGAGATGCGACGGGAACGCCGGGAATTCTTTCCCTACGAAACAGGGAAAGGATCCCTCATCTCGAGCTAGGAGGCGGAAACGGGGCTCGCCTGGATGTGTGCGGGACCCACGTGCTTCCTCTCGAGTGCAGACCTGTATGTCGGGGAACTTCTTGAGTTGCAGCAAGGGTGTGAAGGACCATTTGGAAGTTCCAGTGGTTAGACGTGATTAGCCTCGAGAAGCCTCAGCGGAAATGGGCCTCATCTCGCCTGGAGGGCAAAACCTCCTGGATTTTCTCGAGTTGCGGCAGGTGCTCTCGACTTACGACGGGGACCTCAGGGACCCGCTCTGGTGGCCTCAGGAAAGGCCAGTCCCCATGCGAGTTCCTTGGGGGCCTCTCGGGATTCCTCTCCCGTCGATGCCGGGCCTAAGACCTTGTGTGGAGTCGGGGCCGGAACCTGAGGATTCCTCTCCAGTGCTGACATGGATCTTGGGGTACTTCTGGAGTCTCCCCAGGGGAGTCAGTCCTCGTCTCGAATGCGGGCATGCACTTGCGCTTTCCTCCAGAGCGGTAGCAGCAGTGTCACGCAGTCCGCCGCGTGGATCAAAGGATCTATGGTTTTCCCTCGAGTCTTTCCCACGAGGCTTTCCCACGAGGCTTTCCCACAGGGCTGTCCCACGTGCACACGTGGTGGGAATCGATCCTCGGCTTGAACGTCAAGGCAGTGCAGGGAAAACAGGTTCCTCTGGAATGGACTGACACATCTGGGGGACTCTTGGAATGGTGGCACGACCCTGGAGTTCCTCTCGCCTTTCCTGTGGAGAGCGCCTCCTCTTGAGATGCGACGGGAACGCCGGGAATTCTTTCCCTACGAAACAGGGAAAGGATCCCTCATCTCGAGCTAGGAGGCGGAAACGGGGCTCCCCTGGATGTGTGCGGGACCCACTTGCTTCCTCTCGAGTGGAGACGGGTATGTCGAGGAACTTCTTGAGTTGCAGCAAGGGTGTGAAGGACCCTTTGGAAGTTCCAGTGGTTAGACGTGATTAGCCTCGAGAAGCCTCAGCGGAAATGGGCCTCATCTCGCCTGGAGGGCAAAACCTCCTGGATTTTCTCGAGTTTCGGCAGGTGCTCTCGACTTACGACGGGGACCTCAGGGACCCGCTCTGGTGGCCGCAGGAAAGGCCAGTCCCCATGCGAGTTCCTCGGGGGCCTCTCGGGATTCCTCTCCCGTCGATGCCGGGGCCTAAGACCTTGTGTGGAGTCGGGGCCGGAACCTGAGGATTCCTCTCCAGTGCTGACATGGATCTTGGGGTACTTCTGGAGTCTCCCCAGGGGAGTCAGTCCTCGTCTCGAATGCGGGCATGCACTTGCGCTTTCCTCCAGAGCGGTAGCAGCAGTGTCACGCAGTCCGCCGCGTGGATCAAAGGATCTATGTTTTCCGTCGAGTCTTTCCCACGAGGCTTTCCCACGAGGCTTTCCCACAGGGCTGTCCCACGTGCACACGTGGTGGGAATCGATCCTCGGCTTGAACGTCAAGGCAGTGCAGGGAAAACAGGTTCCTCTGGAATGGACTGACACATCTGGGGGACTCTTGGAATGGTGTCACGACCCTGGAGTTCCTCTCGTCTTTCCTGTGGAGAGCGCCTCCCCTTGAGATGCGACGGGAACGCCGGGAATTCTTTCCCTACGAAACAGGGAAAGGATCCCTCATCTCGAGCAAGGAGGCGGAAACGGGGCTCCCCTGGATGTGTGCGGGACCCACGTGCTTCCTCTCGAGTGCAGACCGGTATGTCGGGGAACTTCTGGAGTTGCAGCAAGGGTGTGAAGGACCCTTTGGAAGTTCCAGTGGTTAGACGTGATTAGCCTCGAGAAGCTTCAGCGGAAATGGGCCTCATCTCGCCTGGAGGGCAAAACCTCCTGGATTTTCTCGAGTTGCGGCAGGTGCTCTCGACTTACGACGGGGACCTCAGGGACCCGCTCTGGTGGCCTCCGGAAAGGCCAGTCCCCATGCGAGTTCCTTGGGGGCCTCTCGGGATTCCTCTCCCGTCGATGCCGGGCCTAAGAACTTGTGTGGAGTCGGGGCCGGAACCTGAGGATTCCTCTTCAGTGCTGACATGGATCTTGGGGTACTTCTGGAGTCTCCCCAGGGGAGTCAGTCCTCGTCTCGAATGCGGGCATGCACTTGCGCTTTCCTCCAGAGCGGTAGCAGCAGTGTCACGCAGTCCGCCGCGTGAATCAAAGGATCTATGGTTTTCCCTCGAGTCTTTCCCACGAGGCTTTCCCACGAGGCTTTCCCACAGGGCTGTCCCACGTGCACACGTGGTGGGAATCGATCCTCGGCTTGAACGTCCAGGCAGTGCAGGGAAAACAGGTTCCTCTGGAATGGACTGACACATCTGGGGGACTCTTGGAATCGTGGCACGACCCTGGAGTTCCTCTCGACTTTCCTGTGGAGAGCGCCTCCTCTTGAGATGCGACGGGAACGCCGGGAATTCTTTCCCTACGAAACAGGGAAAGGATCCCTCATCTCGAGCTAGGAGGCGGAAACGGGGCTCCCCTGGATGTGTGCGGGACCCACGTGCTTCCTCTCGAGTGGAGACGGGTATGTCGAGGAACTTCTTGAGTTGCAGCAAGGGTGTGAAGGACCCTTTGGAAGTTCCAGTGGTTAGATGTGATTAGCCTCGAGAAGCCTCAGCGGAAATGGGCCTCATCTCGCCTGGAGGGCAAAACCTCCTGGATTTTCTCGAGTTGCGGCAGGTGCTCTCGACTTACGACGGGGACCTCAGGGACTCGCTCTGGTGGCCTCAGGAAAGGCCAGTCCCCATGCGAGTTCCTCGGGGGCCTCTCGGGATTCCTCTCCCGTCGATGCCGGGGCCTAAGACCTTGTGTGGAGTCGGGGCCGGAACCTGAGGAAAACTCTCCAGTGCTGACATGGATCTTGGGGTACTTCTGGAGTCTCCCCAGGGGAGTCAGTCCTCGTCTCGAATGCGGGCATGCACTTGCGCTTTCCTCCAGAGCGGTAGCAGCAGTGTCACGCAGTCCGCCACGTGGTTCAAAGGATCTATGGTTTTCCCTCGAGTCTTTCCCACGAGGCTTTCCCACGAGGCTTTCCCACAGGGCTGTCCCACGTGCACACGTGGTGGGAGTCGATCCTCGGCTTGAACGTCAAGGCAGTGAAGGGAAAATAGGTTCCTCTTGAATGGACTGACACATCTGGGGGACTCTTGGAATGGTGGCACGACCCTGGAGTTCCTCTCGTCTTTCCTGTGGAGAGCGCCTCCTCTTGAGGTGCGACGGGAAGGCTGGGAATTCTTTCCCTACGAAACAGGGAATGGATCCCTCATCTCGAGCTAGGAGGCGGAAACGGGGCTCCCCTGGATGTGTGCGGGACCCACGTGCTTCCTCTCGAGCGGAGACGGGTATGTCGGGGAACTTCTTGAGTTGCAGCAAGGGTGTGAAGGACACTTTGGAAGTTCCAGTGGTTCGATGTGATTAGCCTCGAGAAGCCTCTTTGGAAATGGGCCTCATCTCGCCTGGAGGGCAAAACCTCCTGGATTTTCTCGAGTTGCGGCAGGTGCTCTCGACTTACGACGGGGACCTCAGGGACCCGCTCTGGTGGCCTCAGGAAAGGCCAGTCCCCTTGCGAGTTCCTCGGGGGCCACTCGGGATTCCTCTCCCGTCGATGCCGGGGCCTAAGACCTTGTGTGGAGTCGGGGCCGGAACCTGAGGATTCCTCTCCAGTGCTGACATGGATCTTGGGGTACTTCTGGAGTCTCCCCAGGGGAGTCAGTCCTCGTCTCGAATGCGGGCATGCACTTGCACTTTCCTCCAGAGCGGTAGCAGCAGTGTCACGCAGTCCGCCGCGTGGATCAAAGGATCTATGTTTTTCCCTCGAGTCTTTCCCACGAGGCTTTCCCACGAGGCTTTCCCACAGGGCTGTCCCACGTGCACACGTGGTGGGAGTCGATCCTCGGCTTGAACGTCAAGGCAGTGCAGGGAAAACAGGTTCCTCTGGAATGGACTGACACATCTGGGGGACTCTTGGAATGGTGGCACGACCCTGGAGTTCCTCTCGCCTTTCCTGTGGAGAGCGCCTCCTCTTGAGATGCGACGGGAACGCCGGGAATTCTTTCCCTACGAAACAGGGAAAGGATCACTCATCTCGAGCTAGGAGGCGGAAACGGGGCTCCCCTGGATGTGTGCGGGACGCCATGTGCTTCCTCTCGAGTGGAGACGTGTATGTCGGGGAACTTCTTGAGTTGCAGCAAGGGTGTGAAGGACCCTTTGGAAGTTCCAGTGGTTAGACGTGATTGGCCTCGAGAAGCCTCAGCGGAAATGGGCCTCATCTCGCCTGGAGGGCAAAACCTCCTGGATTTTCTCGAGTTGCGGCAGGTGCTCTCGACTTACGACGGGGACCTCAGGGACCCGCTCTGGTGGCCGCAGGAAAGGCCAGTCCCCATGCGAGTTCCTCGGGGGCCTCTCGGCATTCCTCTCCCGTCGATGCCGGGGCCTAAGACCTTGTGTGGAGTCGGGGCCAGAACCTGAGGATTCCTCTCCAGTGCTGACATGGATCTTGGGGTACTTCTGGAGTCTCCCCAGGGGAGTCAGTCCTCGTCTCGAATGCGGGCATGCACTTGCGCTTTCCTCCAGAGTGGTAGCAGCAGTGTCACGCAGTCCGCCGCGTGGATCAAAGGATCTATGGTTTTCCCTCGAGTCTTTCCCACGAGGCTTTCCCACGAGGCTTTCCCACAGGGCTGTCCCACGTGCACACGTGGTGGGAGTCGATCCTCGGCTTGAACGTCAAGGCAGTGCAGGGAAAACAGGTTCCTCTGGAATGGACTGACACATCTGGGGGACTCTTGGAATGGTGGCACGACCCTGGAGTTCCTCTCGCCTTTCCTGTGGAGAGCGCCTCCTCTTGAGATGCGACGGAAACACCGGAATTCTTTCCCTACGAAACAGGGAAAGGATCCCTCATTTCGAGCTTGGAGGCAGAAACGGGGCTCCCCTGGATGTGTGCGGGACCCCACGTGCTTCCTCTCGAGTGGAGACGGGTATGTCGGGGAACTTCTTGAGTTGCAGCAAGGGTGTGAAGGATCCTTTGGAAGTTCCAGTGGTTAGATGTCTTTGGCCTCGAGAAGCCTCAGCGGAAATGGGCCTCATCTCGCCTGGAGGGCAAAACCTCCTGGATTTTCTCGAGTTTCGGCAGGTGCTCTCGACTTACGACGGGGACCTCAGGGACCCGCTCTGGTGGCCTCAGGAAAGGCCAGTCCCCATGCGAGTTCCTCGGGGGCCTCTCGGGATTCCTCTCCCGTCGATGCCGGGGCCGAAGACCTTGTGTGGAGTCGGGGCCGGAACCTGAGGATTCCTCTCCAGTGCTGACGTGGATCTTGGGGTACTTCTGGAGTCTCCCCAGGGGAGTCAGTCCTCGTCTCGAATGCGGGCATGCACTTGCGCTATCCTCCAGAGCGGTAGCAGCAGTGTCACGCAGTCCGCCGCGTGGATCAAAGGATCTATGGTTTTCCCTCGAGTCTTTCCCACGAGGCTTTCCAACGAGGCTTTCCACAGGGCTGTCTCACGTGCACACGTGGTGTGACTCGATCCTCCGCTTGAACGTCAAGGCAGTGCAGGGAAAACAGGTTCCTCTGGAATGGACTGACACATCTGGGGGACTCTTTGAATGGTGGCACGACCCTGGAGTTCCTCTCGCCTTTCCTGTGGAGAGCGCCTCCTCTTGAGATGCGACGGGAACGCCGGGAATTCTTTCCCTACGAAACAGGGAAAGGATCCCTCATCTCGAGCTAGGAGGCGGAAATGGGGCTCCCATGGATGTTTGCGGGACCCCACGTGCTTCCTCTCGAGTGGAGACGGGTATGTCGGGGAACTTCTTGAGTTGCAGCAAGGGTGTGAAGGACCCTTTGGAAGTTCCAGTGGTTAGATGTCTTTGGCCTCGAGAAGCCTCAGCGGAAATGGGCCTCATCTCGCCTGGAGGGCAAAACCTCCTGGATTTTCTCGAGTTGTGGCAGGTGCTCTCGACTTACGACGGGGACCTCAGGGACCCGCTCTGGTGGCCTCAGGAAAGGCCAGTCCCCATGCGACTTCCACGGGGGCCTCTCGGGATTCCTCTCCCGTCGATGCCGGGGCCGAAAACCTTGTGTGGAGTCGGGGCCGGAACCTGAGGATTCCTCTCCAGTGCTGACATGGATCTTGGGGTACTTCTGGAGTCTCCCCAGGGGAGTCAGTCCTCGTCTGGAATGCGGGCATGCACTTGCGCTATCCTCCAGAGCGGTAGCAGCAGTGTCAAGCAGTCCGCCGCGTGCATCAAAGGATCTAAGGTTTTCCCTCGAGTCTTTCCCACGAGGCTTTCCCACGAGGCTTTCCCACAGGGCTGTCCCACGTGCACACGTGGTGGGAGTGGAACCTCGGCTTGAACGTCAAGGCAGTGCAGGGAAAACAGGTTCCTCTGGAATGGACTGACACATCTGGGGGACTCTTGGAATGGTGGCACGACCCTGGAGTTCCTCTCGCATTTCCTGTGGAGAGCGCCTCCTCTTGAGATGCGACGGGAACGCCGGGAATTCTTTCCCTACGAAACAGGGAAAGGATCCCTCATCTCGAGCTAGGAGGCGGAAACGGGGCTCCCCTGGATGTGTGCGGGACCCTACGTGCTTCCTCTCGAGTGGAGACGGGTATGTCGGGGAACTTCTTGAGTTGCAGCAAGGGTGTGAAGGACCCTTTGGAAGTTCCAGTGGTTAGACGTGATTAGCCTCGAGAAGCCTCAGCGGAAATGGGCCTCATCTCGCCTGGAGGGCAAAACCTCCTGGATTTTCTCGAGTTGCGGCAGGTGCTCTCGACTTACGACGGGGACCTCAGGGACCCGCTCTGGTGGCCTCAGGAAAGGCCAGTCCCCATGCGAGTTCCTCGGGGGCCTCTCGGGATTCCTCTCCCGTCGATGCCGGGGCCTAAGACCTTGTGTGGAGTCGGGGCCGGAACCTGAGGATTCCTCTCCAGTGCTGACATGGATCTTGGTGTACTTCTGGAGTCTCCCCAGGGGAGTCAGTCCTCGTCTCGAATGCGGGCATGCACTTGCGCTTTCCTCCAGAGCGGTAGCAGCAGTGTCACGCAGTCGGCCGCGTGGATCAAAGGATCTATGGTTTTCCCTCGAGTCTTTCCCACGAGGCTTTCCAACGAGGCTTTCCACAGGGCTGTCTCACGTGCACACGTGGTGTGACTCGATCCTCGGCTTGAACGTCAAGGCAGTGCAGGGAAAACAGGTTCCTCTGGAATGGACTGACACATCTGGGGGGCTCTTGGAATGGTGGCACGACCCTGGAGTTCCTCTCGCCTTTCCTGTGGAGAGCCCCTCCTCTTGAGATGCGACGGGAACGCCGGGAATTCTTTCCCTACGAAACAGGGAAAGGATCCCTCATCTCGAGCTGGGAGGCGGAAATGGGGCTCCCATGGATGTTTGCGGGACCCCACGTACTTCCTCTCGAGTGGAGACGGGTATGTCGGGGAACTTCTTGAGTTGCAGCAAGGGTGTGAAGGACCCTTTGGAAGTTCCAGTGGTTAGATGTCTTTGGCCTCGAGAAGCCTCAGCGGAAATGGGCCTCATCTCGCCTGGAGGGCAAAACCTCCTGGATTTTCTCGAGTTGCGGCAGGTGCTCTCGACTTACGACGGGGACCTCAGGGACCCGCTCTGGTGGCCTCAGGAAAGGCCAGTCCCCATGCGACTTCCAAGGGGGCCTCTCGGGATTCCTCTCCCTTCGATGCCGGGGCCGAAAACCTTGTGTGGAGTCGGGGCCGGAACCTGAGGTTTCCTCTCCAGTGCTGACATGGATCTTGAGGTACTTCTGGAGTCTCCCCAGGGGAGTCAGTCCTCGTCTCGAATGCGGGCATGCACTTGCGCTTTCCTCCAGAGCGGTAGCAGCAGTGTCACGCAGTCCGCCACGTGGATCAAAGGATCTATGGTTTTCCCTCGAGTCTTTCCCACGAGGCTTTCCCACGAGGCTTTCCCACAGGGCTGTCCCACGTGCACACGTGGTGGGAGTCGATCCTCGGCTTGAACGTCAAGGCAGTGCAGGGAAAACAGGTTCCTCTGGAATGGACTGACACATCTGGGGGACTCTTGGAATGGTGGCACGACCCTGGAGTTCCTCTCGCCTTTCCTGTGCAGAGCGCCTCCTCTTGAGATGCGACGGGAACGCCGGGAATTCTTTCCCTACGAAACAGGGAAAGGATCCCTCATCTCGAGCTAGGAGGCGGAAACGGGGCTCCCCTGGATGTGTGCGGGACCCCACGTGCTTCCTCTCGAGTGGAGACGGGTATGTCGCGGAACTTCTTGAGTTGCAGCAAGGGTGTGAAGCACCCTTTGGAAGTTCCAGTGGTTAGACGTGATTAGCCTCGAGAAGCCTCAGCGGAAATGGGCCTCATCTCGCCTGGAGGGCAAAACCTCCTGGATTTTCTCGAGTTGCGGCAGGTGCTCTCGACTTACGACGGGGACGTCAGGGACCCGCTCTGGTGGCCTCAGGAAAGGCCAGTCCCCATGCGAGTTCCTCGGGGGCCTCTCGGGATTCCTCTCCCGTCGATGCCGGGGCCTAAGACCTTGTGTGAAGTCGGGGCCGGAACCTGAGGATTCCTCTCCAGTGCTGACATGGATCTTGGGGTACTTCTGGAGTCTCCCCAGGGGAGTCAGTCCTCGTCTCGAATGCGGGCATGCACTTGCGCTTTCCTCCAGAGCGGTAGCAGCAGTGTCACGCAGTCCGCCGCGTGGATCAAAGGATCTATGGTTTTCCCTCGAGTCTTTCCCACGAGGCTTTCCCACGAGGCTTTCCCACAGGGCTGTCCCACATGCACACGTGGTGGGAGTCGATCCTCGTCTTGAACGTCAAGGCAGTGCAGGGAAAACAGGTTCCTCTGGAATGGACTGACACATCTGGGGGACTCTTGGAATGGTGGCACCACCCAGGAGTTCCTCTCGCCTTTCCTGTGGAGAGCGCCTCCTCTTGAGATGCGACGGGAACGCCGGGAATTCTTTCCCTACGAAACAGGGAAAGGATCCCTCATCTCGAGCTAGGAGGCGGAAACGGGTCTCCCCTGGATGTGTGCGGGACCCCACGTGCTTCCTCTCGAGTGGAGACGGGTATGTCGGAGAACTTCTTGAGATGCAGCAAGGGTGTGAAGGACCCTTTGGAAGTTCCAGTGGTTAGACGTGATTAGCCTCGAGAAGCCTCAGCGGAAATGGGCCTCATCTCGCCTGGAGGGCAAAACCTCCTGGATTTTCTCGAGTTGCGGCAGGTGCTCTCGACTTACGACGGGGACCTCAGGGAGCCGCTCTGGTGGCCTCAGGAAAGGCCAGTCCCCATGCGAGTTCCTCGGGGGCCTCTCGGGATTCCTCTCCCGTCGATGCCAGGGCCTAAGACCTTGTGTGGAGTCGGGGCCGGAACCTGAGGATTCCTCTCCAGTGCTGACATGGATCTTCGGGTAATTCTGGAGTCTCCCCAGGGGAGTCAGTCCTCGTCTCGAATGCGGGCATGCACTTGCGCTTTCCTCCAGAGCGGTAGCAGCAGTGTCACGCATTCCGCCGCGTGGATCAAAGGATCTATGGTTTTCCCTCGAGTCTTTCCCACGAGGCTTTCCCACGAGGCTTTCCCACAGGGCTGTCCCACGTGCACACGTGGTGGGAGTCGATCCTCGGCTTGAACGTCAAGGCAGTGCAGGGAAAACAGGTTCCTCTGGAATGGACTGACACATCTGGGGGACTCTTGGAATGGTGGCACGACCCTGGAGTTCCTCTCGCCTTTCCTGTGGAGAGCGCCTCCTCTTGAGATGCGACGCAAACGCCGGGAATTCTTTCCCTACGAAACAGGGATAGGATCCCTCATCTCGAGCTAGGAGGCGGAAACGGGGCTCCCCTGGATGTGTGCGGGACCCCACGAGCTTCCTCTCGAGTGGAGACGGGTATGTCGGGGAACTTCTTGAGTTTCAGCAAGGGTGTGAAGGACCCTTTGGAAGTTCCAGTGGTTAGACGTGATTAGCCTCGAGAAGCCTCAGCGGAAATGGGCCTCATCTCGCCTGGTGGGCAAAACCTCCTGGATTTTCTCGAGTTGCGGCAGGTGCTCTCGACTTACGACGGGGACCTCAGGGACCCGCTCTGGTGGCCTCAGGAAAGGCCAGTCCCCATGCGAGTTCCTCGGGGGCCTCTCGGGATTCCTCTCCCGTCGATGCCGGGGCCTAAGAACTTGTGTGGAGTCGGGGCCGGAACCTGAGGATTCCTCTCCAGTGCTGACATGGATCTTGGGGTACTTCTGGAGTCTCCCCAGGGGAGTCAGTCCTCGTCTCGAATGCGGGCATGCACTTGCGCTTTCCTCCAGAGCGGTAGCAGCAGTGTCACGCATTCCGCCGCGTGGATCAAAGGATCTATGGTTTTCCCTCGAGTCTTTCCCACGAGGCTTTCCCACGAGGCTTTCCCACAGGGCTGTCCCACGTGCACACGTGGTGGGAGTGGATCCTCGGCTTGAACGTCAAGGCAGTGCAGGGAAAACAGGTTCCTCTGGAATGGACTGACACATCTGGGGGACTCTTGGAATGGTGGTACGACCCTGGAGTTCCTCTCGCCTTTCCTGTGGAGAGCGCCTCCTCTTGAGATGCGACGGGAACGCCGGGAATTCTTTCCCTACGAAACAGGGAAAGGATCCCTCATCTCGAGCTAGGAGGCGGAAACGGGGCTCCCCTGGATGTGTGCGGGACCCCACGTGCTTCCTCTCGAGTGGAGACGTGTATGTCGGGGCACTTCTTGAGTTGCAGCAAGGGTGTGAAGGACCCTTTGGAAGTTCCAGTGGTTAGACGTGATTAGCCTCGAGAAGCCTCAGCGGAAATGGGCCTCATCTCGCCTGGAGGGCAAAACCTCCTGGATTTTCTCGAGTTGCGGCAGGTGCTCTCGACTTACGACGGGGACCTCAGGGACCCGCTCTGGTGGCCTCAGGAAAGGCCAGTCCCCATGCGAGTTCCTCGGGGGCCTCTCGGGATTCCTCTCCCGTCGATGCCGGGGCCTAAGACCTTGTGTGGAGTCGGGGCCGGAACCTGAGGATTCCTCTCCAGTGCTGACATGGATCTTGGGGTACTTCTGGAGTCTCCCCAGGGGAGTCAGTCCTCGTCTCGAATGCGGGCATGCACTTGCGCTTTCCTCCAGAGCGGTAGCAGCAGTGTCACGCAGTCCGCCGCGTGGATCAAAGGATCTATGGTTTTCCCTCGAGTCTTTCCCACGAGGCTTTCCCACGAGGCTTTCCCACAGGGCTGTCCCACGTGCACACGTGGTGGGAGTCGATCCTCGGCTTGAACGTCAAGGCAGTGCAGGGAAAACAGGTTCCTCTGGAATGGACTGACACATCTGGGGGACTCTTGGAAAGGTGGCACGACCCTGGACTTCCTCTCGCCTTTCCTGTGGAGAGCGCCTCCTCTTGAGATGCGACGGGAACGCCGGGAATTCTTTCCCTATGAAACAGGGAAAGGATCCCTCATCTCGAGCTAGGAGGCGGAAACGGGGCTCCCCTGGATGTGTGCGGGACCCCACGTGCTTCCTCTCGAGTGGAGACGGGTATGTCGGGGAACTTCTTGAGTTGCAGCAAGGGTGTGAAGGACCCTTTGGAAGTTCCAGTGGTTAGATGTGATTAGGCTCGAGAAGCCTCAGCGGAAATGGGCCTCATCTTGCCTGGAGGGCAAAACCTCCTGGATTTTCTCGAGTTGCGGCAGGTGCTCTCGACTTACGACGGGGACCTCAGGGACCTGCTCTGGCGGCCTCAGGAAAGGCCAGTCCCCATGCGAGTTCCTCGGAGGCCTCTCGGCATTCCTCTCCCGTCGATGCCGGGGCCTAAGACCTTGTGTGGAGTCAGGGCCGGAACCTGAGGATTCCTCTCCAGTGCTGACATGGATCTTGGGGTACTTCTGGAGTCTCCCCAGGGGAGTCAGTCCTCGTCTCGAATGCGGGCATGCACTTGCGCTTTCCTCCAGAGCGGTAGCAGCAGTGTCACGCAGTCCGCCGCGTGGATCAAAGGATCTATTTTTTTCCCTCGAGTCTTTCCCACGAGGCTTTCCCACGAGGCTTTCCACAGGGCTGTCCCACGTGCACACGTGGTGGGAGTCGATCCTCGTCTTGAACATCAAGGCAGTGCAGGGAAAACAGGTTCCTCTGGAATGGACTGACACATCTGGGGGACTCTTGGAATGGTGGCACCACCCTGGAGTTCCTCTCGCCTTTCCTGTGGAGAGCGCCTCCTCTTGAGATGCGACGGGAACGCCGGGAATTCTTTCCCTACGAAACAGGGATAGGATCCCTCATCTCGAGCTAGGAGGCGGAAACGGGGCTCCCCTGGATGTGTGCGGGACCCCATGAGCTTCCTCTCGAGTGGAGACGGGTATGTCGGGGAACTTCTTGAGTTGCAGCAAGGGTGTGAAGGACCCTTTGGAAGTTCCAGTGGTTAGACGTGATTAGCCTCGAGAAGCCTCAGCGGAAATGGGCCTCATCTCGCCTGGAGGGCAAAACCTCCTGGATTTTCTCGAGTTGCGGCAGGTGCTCTCGACTTACGACGGGGACCTCAGGGACCCGCTCTGGTGGCCTCAGGAAAGGCCAGTCCCCATGCGAGTTCCTCGGGGGCCTCTCGGCATTCCTCTCCCGTCGATGCCGGGGCCTAAGAACTTGTGTGGAGTCAGGGCCGGAACCTGAGGATTCCTCTCCAGTGCTGACATGGATCTTGGGGTACTTCTGGAGTCTCCCCAGGGGAGTCAGTCCTCGTCTCGAATGCGGGCATGCACTTGCGCTTTCCTCCAGAGCGGTAGCAGCAGTGTCACGCAGTCCGCCGCGTGGATCAAAGGATCTATGGTTTTCCCTCGAGTCTTTCCCACGAGGCTTTCCCACGAGGCTTTCCCACAGGGCTGTCCCACGTGCACACGTGGTGGGAGTGGATCCTCGGCTTGAACGTCAAGGCAGTGCAGGGAAAACAGGTTCCTCTGGAATGGACTGACACATCTGGGGGACTCTTGGAATGGTGGCACGACCCTGGAGTTCCTCTCGCCTTTCCTGTGGAGAGCGCCTCCTCTTGAGATGCGACGGGAACGCCGGGAATTCTTTCCCTACGAAACAGGGAAAGGATCCCTCATCTCGAGCTAGGAGGCGGAAACGGGGCTCCCCTGGATGTGTGCGGGACCCCACGTGCTTCCTCTCGAGTGGAGACGGGTATGTCGGGGAACTTCTTGAGTTGCAGCAAGGGTGTGAAGGACCCTTTGGAAGTTCCAGTGGTTAGACGTGATTAGCCTCGAGAAGCCTCAGCGGAAATGGGCCTCATCTCGCCTGGAGGGCAAAACCTCCTGGATTTTCTCGAGTTGCGGCAGGTGCTCTCGACTTACGACGGGGACCTCAGGGACCCGCTCTGGTGGCCTCAGGAAAGGCCAGTCCCCATGCGAGTTCCTCGGGGGCCTCTCGGCATTCCTCTCCCGTCGATGCCGGGGCCTAAGACCTTGTGTGGAGTCGGGGCCGGAACCTGAGGATTCCTCTCCAGTGCTGACATGGATCTTGGGGTACTTCTGGAGTCTCCCCAGGGGAGTCAGTCCTCGTCTCGAATGCGGGCATGCACTTGCGCTTTCCTCCAGAGCGGTAGCAGCAGTGTCACGCAGTCCGCCGCGTGGATCAAAGGATCTATGGTTTTCCCTCGAGTCTTTCCCACGAGGCTTTCCCACGAGGCTTTCCCACAGGGCTGTCCCACGTGCACACGTGGTGGGAGTGGATCCTCGGCTTGAACGTCAAGGCAGTGCAGGGAAAACAGGTTCCTCTGGAATGGACTGACACATCTGGGGGACTCTTGGAATGGTGGCACGACCCTGGAGTTCCTCTCGCCTTTCCTGTGGAGAGCGCCTCCTCTTGAGATGCGACGGGAACGCCGGGAATTCTTTCCCTACGAAACAGGGAAAGGATCCCTCATCTCGAGCTAGGAGGCGGAAACGGGTCTCCCCTGGATGTGTGCGGGACCCCACGTGCTTCCTCTCGAGGGGAGACGGGTATGTCGGGGAACTTCTTGAGTTGCAGCAAGGGTGTGAAGGACCCTTTGGAAGTTCCAGTGGTTAGACGTGATTAGCCTGGAGAAGCCTCAGCGGAAATGGGCCTCATCTCGCCTGGAGGGCAAAACCTCCTGGATTTTCTCGAGTTGCGGCAGGTGCTCTCGACTTACGACGGGGACCTCAGGGACCCGCTCTGGTGGCCTCAGGAAAGGCCAGTCCCCATGCGAGTTCCTCGGGGGCCTCTCGGGATTCCTCTCCCGTCGATGCCGTGGCCTAAGAACTTGTGTGGAGTCGGGGCCGGAACCTGAGGATTCCTCTCCAGTGCTGACATGGATCTTGGGGTAATTCTGGAGTCTCCCCAGGGGAGTCAGTCCTCGTCTCGAATGCGGGCATGCACTTGCGCTTTCCTCCAGAGCGGTAGCAGCAGTGTCACGCAGTCCGCCGCGTGGATCAAAGGATCTATGGTTTTCCCTCGAGTCTTTCCCACGAGGCTTTCCCACGAGGCTTTCCCACAGGGCTGTCCCACGTGCACACGTGGTGGGAGTCGATCCTCGGCTTGAACGTCAAGGCAGTGCAGGGAAAACAGGTTCCTCTGGAATGGACTGACACATCTGGGGGACTCTTGGAATGGTGGCACGACCCTGGAGTTCCTCTCGCCTTTCCTGTGGAGAGCGCCTCCTCTTGAGATGCGACGGGAACGCCGGGAATTCTTTCCCTACGAAACAGGGAAAGGATCCCTCATCTCGAGCTAGGAGGCGGAAACGGGGCTCCCCTGGATGTGTGCGGGACCCCACGTGCTTCCTCTCGAGTGGAGACGGGTATGTCGGGGAACTTCTTGAGTTGCAGCAAGGGTGTGAAGGACCCTTTGGAAGTTCCAGTGGTTAGACGTGATTAGCCTCGAGAAGCCTCAGCGGAAATGGGCCTCATCTCGCCTGGAGGGCAAAACCTCCTGGATTTTCTCGAGTTGCGGCAGGTGCTCTCGACTTACGACGGGGACCTCAGGGACCCGCTCTGGTGGCCTCAGGAAAGGCCAGTCCCCATGCGAGTTCCTCGGGGGCCTCTCGGCATTCCTCTCCCGTCGATGCCGGGGCCTAAGAACTTGTGTGGAGTCAGGGCCGGAACCTGAGGATTCCTCTCCAGTGCTGACATGGATCTTGGGGTACTTCTGGAGTCTCCCCAGGGGAGTCAGTCCTCGTCTCGAATGCGGGCATGCACTTGCGCTTTCCTCCAGAGCGGTAGCAGCAGTGTCACGCAGTCCGCCGCGTGGATCAAAGGATCTATGGTTTTCCCTCGAGTCTTTCCCACGAGGCTTTCCCACGAGGCTTTCCCACAGGGCTGTCCCACGTGCACACGTGGTGGGAGTGGATCCTCGGCTTGAACGTCAAGGCAGTGCAGGGAAAACAGGTTCCTCTGGAATGGACTGACACATCTGGGGGACTCTTGGAATGGTGGCACGACCCTGGAGTTCCTCTCGCCTTTCCTGTGGAGAGCGCCTCCTCTTGAGATGCGACGGGAACGCCGGGAATTCTTTCCCTACGAAACAGGGAAAGGATCCCTCATCTCGAGCTAGGAGGCGGAAACGGGGCTCCCCTGGATGTGTGCGGGACCCCACGTGCTTCCTCTCGAGTGGAGACGGGTATGTCGGGGAACTTCTTGAGTTGCAGCAAGGGTGTGAAGGACCCTTTGGAAGTTCCAGTGGTTAGACGTGATTAGCCTCGAGAAGCCTCAGCGGAAATGGGCCTCATCTCGCCTGGAGGGCAAAACCTCCTGGATTTTCTCGAGTTGCGGCAGGTGCTCTCGACTTACGACGGGGACCTCAGGGACCCGCTCTGGTGGCCTCAGGAAAGGCCAGTCCCCATGCGAGTTCCTCGGGGGCCTCTCGGCATTCCTCTCCCGTCGATGCCGGGGCCTAAGACCTTGTGTGGAGTCGGGGCCGGAACCTGAGGATTCCTCTCCAGTGCTGACATGGATCTTGGGGTACTTCTGGAGTCTCCCCAGGGGAGTCAGTCCTCGTCTCGAATGCGGGCATGCACTTGCGCTTTCCTCCAGAGCGGTAGCAGCAGTGTCACGCAGTCCGCCGCGTGGATCAAAGGATCTATGGTTTTCCCTCGAGTCTTTCCCACGAGGCTTTCCCACGAGGCTTTCCCACAGGGCTGTCCCACGTGCACACGTGGTGGGAGTGGATCCTCGGCTTGAACGTCAAGGCAGTGCAGGGAAAACAGGTTCCTCTGGAATGGACTGACACATCTGGGGGACTCTTGGAATGGTGGCACGACCCTGGAGTTCCTCTCGCCTTTCCTGTGGAGAGCGCCTCCTCTTGAGATGCGACGGGAACGCTGGGAATTCTTTCCCTACGAAACAGGGAAAGGATCCCTCATCTCGAGCTAGGAGGCGGAAACGGGTCTCCCCTGGATGTGTGCGGGACCCCACGTGCTTCCTCTCGAGGGGAGACGGGTCTGTCGGGGAACTTCTTGAGTTGCAGCAAGGGTGTGAAGGACCCTTTGGAAGTTCCAGTGGTTAGACGTGATTAGCCTGGAGAAGCCTCAGCGGAAATGGGCCTCATCTCGCCTGGAGGGCAAAACCTCCTGGATTTTCTCGAGTTGCGGCAGGTGCTCTCGACTTACGACGGGGACCTCAGGGACCCGCTCTGGTGGCCTCAGGAAAGGCCAGTCCCCATGCGAGTTCCTCGGGGGCCTCTCGGGATTCCTCTCCCGTCGATGCCGGGGCCTAAGACCTTGTGTGGAGTCGGGGCCGGAACCTGAGGATTCCTCTCCAGTGCTGACATGGATCTTGGGGTAATTCTGGAGTCTCCCCAGGGGAGTCAGTCCTCGTCTCGAATGCGGGCATGCACTTGCGCTTTCCTCCAGAGTGGTAGCAGCAGTGTCACGCAGTCCGCCGCGTGGATCAAAGGATCTATGGTTTTCCCTCGAGTCTTTCCCACGAGGCTTTCCCACGAGGCTTTCCCACAGGGCTGTCCCACGTGCACACGTGGTGGGAGTCGATCCTCGGCTTGAACGTCAAGGCAGTGCAGGGAAAACAGGTTCCTCTGGAATGGACTGACACATCTGGGGGACTCTTGGAATGGTGGCACGACCCTGGAGTTCCTCTCGCCTTTCCTGTGGAGAGCGCCTCCTCTTGAGATGCGACGGGAACGCCGGGAATTCTTTCCCTACGAAACAGGGAAAGGATCCCTCATCTCGAGCTAGGAGGCGGAAACGGGGCTCCCCTGGATGTGTGCGGTACCCCACGTGCTTCCTCTCGAGTGGAGACGGGTATGTCGGGGAACTTCTTGAGTTGCAGCAAGGGTGTGAAGGACCCTTTGGAAGTTCCAGTGGTTAGACGTGATTAGCCTCGAGAAGCCTCAGCGGAAATGGGCCTCATCTCGCCTGGAGGGCAAAACCTCCTGGATTTTCTCGAGTTGCGGCAGGTGCTCTCGACTTACGACGGGGACCTCAGGGACCCGCTCTGGTGGCCTCAGGAAAGGCCAGTCCCCATGCGAGTTCCTCGGGGGCCTCTCGGCATTCCTCTCCCGTCGATGCCGGGGCCTAAGACCTTGTGTGGAGTCGGGGCCGGAACCTGAGGATTCCTCTCCAGTGCTGACATGGATCTTGGGTTACTTCTGGAGTCTCCCCAGGGGAGTCAGTCCTCGTCTCGAATGCGGGCATGCACTTGCGCTTTCCTCCAGAGCGGTAGCAGCAGTGTCACGCAGTCCGCCGCGTGGATCAAAGGATCTATGGTTTTCCCTCTAGTCTTTCCCACGAGGCTTTCCCACGAGGCTTTCCCACAGGGCTGTCCCACGTGCACACGTGGTGGGAGTGGATCCTCGGCTTGAACGTCAAGGCAGTGCAGGGAAAACAGGTTCCTCTGGAATGGACTGACACATCTGGGGGACTCTTGGAATGGTGGCACGACCCTGGAGTTCCTCTCGCCTTTCCTGTGGAGAGCGCCTCCTCTTGAGATGCGACGGGAACGCCGGGAATTCTTTCCCTACGAAACAGGGAAAGGATCCCTCATCTCGAGCTAGGAGGCGGAAACGGGGCTCCCCTGGATGTGTGCGGGACACCACGTGCTTCCTCTCGAGTGGAGACGTGTATGTCGGGGCACTTCTTGAGTTGCAGCAAGGGTGTGAAGGACCCTTTGGAAGTTCCAGTGGTTAGATGTGATTAGCCTCGAGAAGCCTCAGCGGAAATGGGCCTCATCTCGCCTGGAGGGCAAAACCTCCTGGATTTTCTCGAGTTGCGGCAGGTGCTCTCGACTTACGACGGGGACCTCAGGGACCCGCTCTGGTGGCCTCAGGAAAGGCCAGTCCCCATGCGAGTTCCTCGGGGGCCTCTCGGGATTCCTCTCCCGTCGATGCCGGGGCCTAAGACCTTGTGTGGAGTCGGGGCCGGAACCTGAGGATTCCTCTCCAGTGCTGACATGGATCTTGGGGTACTTCTGGAGTCTCCCCAGGGGAGTCAGTCCTCGTCTCGAATGCGGGCATGCACTTGCGCTTTCCTCCAGAGCGGTAGCAGCAGTGTCACGCAGTCCGCCGCGTGGATCAAAGGATCTATGGTTTTCCCTCGAGTCTTTCCCACGAGGCTTTCCCACGAGGCTTTCCCACAGGGCTGTCCCACGTGCACACGTGGTGGGAGTGGATCCTCGGCTTGAACGTCAAGGCAGTGCAGGGAAAACAGGTTCCTCTGGAATGGACTGACACATCTGGGGGACTCTTGGAATGGTGGCACGACCCTGGAGTTCCTCTCGCCTTTCCTGTGGAGAGCGCCTCCTCTTGAGATGCGACGGGAACGCCGGGAATTCTTTCCCTACGAAACAGGGAAAGGATCCCTCATCTCGAGCTAGGAGGCGGAAACGGGGCTCCCCTGGATGTGTGCGGGACCCCACGTGCTTCCTCTCGAGTGGAGACGGGTATGTCGGGGAACTTCTTGAGTTGCAGCAAGGGTGTGAAGGACCCTTTGGAAGTTCCAGTGGTTAGACGTGATTAGCCTCGAGAAGCCTCAGCGGAAATGGGCCTCATCTCGCCTGGAGGGCAAAACCTCCTGGATTTTCTCGAGTTGCGGCAGGTGCTCTCGACTTACGACGGGGACCTCAGGGACCCGCTCTGGTGGCCTCAGGAAAGGCCAGTCCCCATGCGAGTTCCTCGGGGGCCTCTCGGGATTCCTCTCCCGTCGATGCCGGGGCCTAAGAACTTGTGTGGAGTCGGGGCCGGAACCTGAGGATTCCTCTCCAGTGCTGACATGGATCTTGGGGTACTTCTGGAGCCTCCCCAGGGGAGTCAGTCCTCGTCTCGAATACGGGCATGCACTTGTGCTTTCCTCCAGAGCGGTAGCAGCAGTGTCACGCAGTCCGCCGCGTGGATCAAAGGATCTATGGTTTTCCCTCGAGTCTTTCCCACGAGGCTTTCCCACGAGGCTTTCCCACAGGGCTGTCCCACGTGCACACGTGGTGGGAGTCGATCCTCGGCTTGAACGTCAAGACAGTGCAGGGAAAACAGGTTCCTCTGGAATGGACTGACACATCTGGGGGACTCTTGGAATGGTGGCACGACCCTGGAGTTCCTCTCGCCTTTCCTGTGGAGAGCGCCTCCTCTTGAGATGCGACGGGAACGCCGGGAATTCTTTCCCTACTAAACAGGGAAAGGATCCCTCATCTCGAGCTAGGAGGCGGAAACGGGGCTCCCCTGGATGTGTGCGGGACCCCACGTGCTTCCTCTCGAGTGGAGACGTGTATGTCGGGGCACTTCTTGAGTTGCAGCAAGGGTGTGAAGGACCCTTTGGAAGTTCCAGTGGTTAGACGTGATGAGCCTCGAGAAGCCTCAGCGGAAATGGGCCTCATCTCGCCTGGAGGGCAAAACCTCCTGGATTTTCTCGAGTTGCGGCAGGTGCTCTCGACTTACGACGGGGACCTCAGGGACCCGCTCTGGTGGCCTCAGGAAAGGCCAGTCCCCATGCGAGTTCCTCGGGGGCCTCTCGGGATTCCTCTCCCGTCGATGCCGGGGCCTAAGACCTTGTGTGGAGTCGGGGCCGGAACCTGAGGATTCCTCTCCAGTGCTGACATGGATCTTGGGGTACTTTTGGAGTCTCCCCAGGGGAGTCAGTCCTCGTCTCGAATGCGGGCATGCACTTGCGCTTTCCTCCAGAGCGGTAGCAGCAGTGTCACGCAGTCCGCCGCGTGGATCAAAGGATCTATGGTTTTCCCTCGAGTCTTTCCCACGAGGCTTTCCCACGAGGCTTTCCCACAGGGCTGTCCCACGTGCACACGTGGTGGGAGTCGATCCTCGGCTTGAACGTCAAGGCAGTGCAGGGAAAACAGGTTCCTCTGGAATGGACTGACACATCTGGGGGACTCTTGGAATGGTGGCACGACCCTGGACTTCCTCTCGCCTTTCCTGTGGAGAGCGCCTCCTCTTGAGATGCGACGGGAACGCCGGGAATTCTTTCCGTATGAAACAGGGAAAGGATCCCTCATCTCGAGCTAGGAGGCGGAAACGGGGCTCCCCTGGATGTGTGCGGGACCCCACGTGCTTCCTCTCGAGTGGAGACGGGTATGTCGGGGAACTTCTTGAGTTGCAGCAAGGGTGTGAAGGACCCTTTGGAAGTTCCAGTGGTTAGATGTGATTAGGCTCGAGAAGCCTCAGCGGAAATGGGCCTCATCTTGCCTGGAGGGCAAAACCTCCTGGATTTTCTCGAGTTGCGGCAGGTGCTCTCGACTTACGACGGGGACCTCAGGGACCCGCTCTGGTGGCCTCAGGAAAGGCCAGTCCCCATGCGAGTTCCTTGGAGGCCTCTCGGCATTCCTCTCCCGTCGATGCCGGGGCCTAAGACCTTGTGTGGAGTCGGGGCCGGAACCTGAGGATTCCTCTCCAGTGCTGACATGGATCTTGGGGTACTTCTGGAGTCTCCCCAGGGGAGTCAGTCCTCGTCTCGAATGCGGGCATGCACTTGCGCTTTCCTCCAGAGCGGTAGCAGCAGTGTAACGCAGTCCGACGCGTGGATCAAAGGATCTATGGTTTTCCCTCGAGTCTTTCCCACGAGGCTTTCCCACGAGGCTTTCCCACAGGGCTGTCCCACGTGCACACGTGGTGGGAGTGGATCTTCGGCTTGAACGTCAAGGCAGTGCAGGGAAAACAGGTTCCTCTGGAATGGACTGACACATCTGGGGGACTCTTGGAATGGTGGCACGACCCTGGAGTTCCTCTCGCCTTTCCTGTGGAGAGCGCCTCCTCTTGAGATGCGACGGGAACGCCGGGAATTCTTTCCCTACGAAACAGGGAAAGGATCCCTCATCTCGAGCTAGGAGGCGGAAACGGGTCTCCCCTGGATGTGTGCGGGACCCCACGTGCTTCCTCTCGAGTGGAGACGGGTATGTCGGGGAACTTCTTGAGTTGCAGCAAGGGTGTGAAGGACCCTTTGGAAGTTCCAGTGGTTAGACGTGATTAGCCTGGAGAAGCCTCAGCGGAAATGGGCCTCATCTCGCCTGGAGGGCAAAACCTCCTGGATTTTCTCGAGTTGCGGCAGGTGCTCTCGACTTACGACGGGGACCTCAGGGACCCGCTCTGGTGGCCTCAGGAAAGGCCAGTCCCCATGCGAGTTCCTCGGGGGCCTCTCGGGATTCCTCTCCCGTCGATGCCGGGGCCTAAGAACTTGTGTGGAGTCGGGGCCGGAACCTGAGGATTCCTCTCCAGTGCTGACATGGATCTTGGGGTAATTCTGGAGTCTCCCCAGGGGAGTCAGTCCTCGTCTCGAATGCGGGCATGCACTTGCGCTTTCCACCAGAGCGGTAGCAGCAGTGTCACGCAGTCCGCCGCGTGGATCAAAGGATCTATGGTTTTCCCTCGAGTCTTTCCCACGAGGCTTTCCCACGAGGCTTTCCCACAGGGCTGTCCCACGTGCACACGTGGTGGGAGTGGATCCTCGGCTTGAACGTCAAGGCAGTGCAGGGAAAACAGGTTCCTCTGGAATGGACTGACACATCTGGGGACTCTTGGAATGGTGGCACGACCCTGGAGTTCCTCTCGCCTTTCCTGTGGAGAGCGCCTCCTCTTGAGATGCGACGGGAACGCCGGGAATTCTTTCCCTACGAAACAGGGAAAGGATCCCTCATCTCGAGCTAGGAGGCGGAAACGGGGCTCCCCTGGATGTGTGCGGGACCCCACGTGCTTCCTCTCGAGTGGAGATGGGTATGTCGGGGAACTTCTTGAGTTGCAGCAAGGGTGTGAAGGACCCTTTGGAAGTTCCAGTGGTTAGACGTGATTAGCCTCGAGAAGCCTCAGCGGAAATGGGCCTCATCTCGCCTGGAGGGCAAAACCTCCTGGATTTTCTCGAGTTGCGGCAGGTGCTCTCGACTTACGACGGGGACCTCAGGGACCCGCTCTGGTGGCCTCAGGAAAGGCCAGTCCCCATGCGAGTTCCTCGGGGGCCTCTCGGCATTCCTCTCCCGTCGATGCCGGGGCCTAAGAACTTGTGTGGAGTCGGGGCCGGAACCTGAGGATTCCTCTCCAGTGGTGACATGGATCTTGGGGTACTTCTGGAGTCTCCCCAGGGGAGTCAGTCCTCGTCTCGAATGCGGGCATGCACTTGCGCTTTCCTCCAGAGCGGTAGCAGCAGTGTCACGCAGTCCGCCGCGTGGATCAAAGGATCTATGGTTTTCCCTCGAGTCTTTCCCACGAGGCTTTCCCACGAGGCTTTCCCACAGGGCTGTCCCACGTGCACACGTGGTGGGAGTGGATCCTCGGCTTGAACGTCAAGGCAGTGCAGGGAAAACAGGTTCCTCTGGAATGGACTGACACATCTGGGGGACTCTTGGAATGGTGGCACGACCCTGGAGTTCCTCTCGCCTTTCCTGTGGAGAGCGCCTCCTCTTGAGATGCGACGGGAACGCCGGGAATTCTTTCCCTACGAAACAGGGAAAGGATCCGTCATCTCGAGCTAGGAGGCGGAAACGGGGCTCCCCTGGATGTGTGCGGGACCCCACGTGCTTCCTCTCGAGTGGAGACGTGTATGTCGGGGCACTTCTTGAGTTGCAGCAAGGGTGTGAAGGACCCTTTGGAAGTTCCAGTGGTTAGACGTGATTAGCCTCGAGAAGCCTCAGCGGAAATGGGCCTCATCTCGCCTGGAGGGCAAAACCTCCTGGATTTTCTCGAGTTGCGGCAGGTGCTCTCGACTTACGACGGGGACCTCAGGGACCCGCTCTGGTGGCCTCAGGAAAGGCCAGTCCCCATGCGAGTTCCTCGGGGGCCTCTCGGCATTCCTCTCCCGTCGATGCCGGGGCCTAAGACCTTGTGTGGATTCGGGGCCGGAACCTGAGGATTCCTCTCCAGTGCTGACATGGATCTTGGGGTACTTCTGGAGTCTCCCCAGGGGAGTCAGTCCTCGTCTCGAATGCGGGCATGCACTTGCTCTTTCCTCCAGAGCGGTAGCAGCAGTGTCACGCAGTCCGCCGCGTGGATCAAAGGATCTATGGTTTTCCCTCGAGTCTTTCCCACGAGGCTTTCCCACGAGGCTTTCCCACAGGGCTGTGCCACGTGCACACGTGGTGGGAGTCGATCCTCGGCTTGAACGTCAAGGCAGTGCAGGGAAAACAGGTTCCTCTGGAATGGACTGACACATCTGGGGGACTCTTTGAATGGTGGCACGACCCTGGAGTTCCTCTCGCCTTTCCTGTGGAGAGCGCCTCCTCTTGAGATGCGACGGGAACGCCGGGAATTCTTTCCCTACGAAACAGGGAAAGGATCCCTCATCTCGAGCTAGGAGGCGGAAACGGGGCTCCCCTGGATGTGTGCGGGACCCCACGTGCTTCCTCTCGAGTGGAGACGGGTATGTCGGGGAACTTCTTGAGTTGCAGCAAGGGTGTGAAGGACCCTTTGGAAGTTCCAGTGGTTAGACGTGATTAGCCTCGAGAAGCCTCAGCGGAAATGGGCCTCATCTCGCCTGGAGGGCAAAACCTCCTGGATTTTCTCGAGTTGCGGCAGGTGCTCTCGACTTACGACAGGGACCTCAGGGACCCGCTCTGGTGGCCTCAGGAAAGGCCAGTCCCCATGCGAGTTCCTCGGGGGCCTCTCGGGATTCCTCTCCCGTCGATGCCGGGGCCTAAGACCTTGTGTGGAGTCGGGGCCGGAACCTGAGGATTCCTCTCCAGTGCTGACATGGATCTTGGGGTAATTCTGGAGTCTCCCCAGGGGAGTCAGTCCTCGTCTCGAATGCGGGCATGCACTTGCGCTTTCCTCCAGAGCGGTAGCAGCAGTGTCACGCAGTCCGCCGCGTGGATCAAAGGATCTATGGTTTTCCCTCGAGTCTTTCCCACGAGGCTTTCCCACGAGGCTTTCCCACAGGGCTGTCCCACGTGCACACGTGGTGGGACTCGATCCTCGGCTTGAACGTCAAGGCAGTGCAGGGAAAACAGGTTCCTCTGGAATGGACTGACACATCTGGGGGACTCTTGGAATGGTGGCACGACCCTGGAGTTCCTCTCGCCTTTCCTGTGGAGAGCGCCTCCTCTTGAGATGCGACGGGAACGCCGGGAATTCTTTCCCTACGAAACAGGGAAAGGATCCCTCATCTCGAGCTAGGAGGCGGAAACGGGGCTCCCCTGGATGTGTGCGGGACCCCACGTGCTTCCTCTCGAGTGGAGACGGGTATGTCGGGGAACTTCTTGAGTTGCAGCAAGGGTGTGAAGGACCCTTTGGAAGTTCCAGTGGTTAGACGTGATTAGCCTCGAGAAGCCTCAGCGGAAATGGGCCTCATCTCGCCTGGAGGGCAAAACCTCCTGGATTTTCTCGAGTTGCGGCAGGTGCTCTCGACTTACGACGGGGACCTCAGGGACCCGCTCTGGTGGCCTCAGGAAAGGCCAGTCCCCATGCGAGTTCCTCGGGGGCCTCTCGGCATTCCTCTCCCGTCGATGCCGGGGCCTAAGAACTTGTGTGGAGTCGGGGCCGGAACCTGAGGATTCCTCTCCAGTGCTGACATGGATCTTGGGGTACTTCTGGAGTCTCCCCAGGGGAGTCAGTCCTCGTCTCGAATGCGGGCATGCACTTGCGCTTTCCTCCAGAGCGGTAGCAGCAGTGTCACGCAGTCCGCCGCGTGGATCAAAGGATCTATGGTTTTCCCTCGAGTCTTTCCCACGAGGCTTTCCCACGAGGCTTTCCCACAGGGCTGTCCCACGTGCACACGTGGTGGGAGTGGATCCTCGGCTTGAACGTCAAGGCAGTGCAGGGAAAACAGGTTCCTCTGGAATGGACTGACACATCTGGGGGACTCTTGGAATGGTGGCACGACCCTGGAGTTCCTCTCGCCTTTCCTGTGGAGAGCGCCTCCTCTTGAGATGCGACGGGAACGCCGGGAATTCTTTCCCTACGAAACAGGGAAAGGATCCCTCATCTCGAGCTAGGAGGCGGAAACGGGGCTCCCCTGGATGTGTGCGGGACCCCACGTGCTTCCTCTCGAGTGGAGACGTGTATGTCGGGGCACTTCTTGAGTTGCAGCAAGGGTGTGAAGGACCCTTTGGAAGTTCCAGTGGTTAGACGTGATTAGCCTCGAGAAGCCTCAGCGGAAATGGGCCTCATCTCGCCTGGAGGGCAAAACCTCCTGGATTTTCTCGAGTTGCGGCAGGTGCTCTCGACTTACGACGGGGACCTCAGGGACCCGCTCTGGTGGCCTCAGGAAAGGCCAGTCCCCATGCGAGTTCCTCGGGGGCCTCTCGGGATTCCTCTCCCGTCGATGCCGGGGCCTAAGACCTTGTGTGGAGTCGGGGCCGGAACCTGAGGATTCCTCTCCAGTGCTGACATGGATCTTGGGGTACTTCTGGAGTCTCCCCAGGGGAGTCAGTCCTCGTCTCGAATGCGGGCATGCACTTGCGCTTTCCTCCAGAGCGGTAGCAGCAGTGTCACGCAGTCCGCCGCGTGGATCAAAGGATCTATGGTTTTCCCTCGAGTCTTTCCCACGAGGCTTTCCCACGAGGCTTTCCCACAGGGCTGTCCCACGTGCACACGTGGTGGGAGTGGATCCTCGGCTTGAACGTCAAGGCAGTGCAGGGAAAACAGGTTCCTCTGGAATGGACTGACACATCTGGGGGACTCTTGGAATGCTGGCACGACCCTGGAGTTCCTCTCGCCTTTCCTGTGGAGAGCGCCTCCTCTTGAGATGCGACGGGAACGCCGGGAATTCTTTCCCTACCAAACAGGGAAAGGATCCCTCATCTCGAGCTAGGAGGCGGAAACGGGGCTCCCCTGGATGTGTGCGGGACCCCACGTGCTTCCTCTCGAGTGGAGACGGGTATGTCGGGGAACTTCTTGAGTTGCAGCAAGGGTGTGAAGGACCCTTTGGAAGTTCCAGTGATTAGACGTGATTAGCCTCGAGAAGCCTCAGCGGAAATGGGCCTCATCTCGCCTGGAGGGCAAAACCTCCTGGATTTTCTCGAGTTGCGGCAGGTGCTCTCGACTTACGACGGGGGCCTCAGGGACCCGCTCTGGTGGCCTCAGGAAAGGCCAGTCCCCATGCGAGTTCCTCGGGGGCCTCTCGGGATTCCTCTCCCGTCGATGCCGGGGCCTAAGAACTTGTGTGGAGTCGGGGCCGGAACCTGAGGATTCCTCTCCAGTGCTGACATGGATCTTGGGGTACTTCTGGAGCCTCCCCAGGGGAGTCAGTCCTCGTCTCGAATACGGGCATGCACTTGTGCTTTCCTCCAGAGCGGTAGCAGCAGTGTCACGCAGTCCGCCGCGTGGATCAAAGGATCTATGGTTTTCCCTCGAGTCTTTCCCACGAGGCTTTCCCACGAGGCTTTCCCACAGGGCTGTCCCACGTGCACACGTGGTGGGAGTCGATCCTCGGCTTGAACGTCAAGGCAGTGCAGGGAAAACAGGTTCCTCTGGAATGGACTGACACATCTGGGGGACTCTTGGAATGGTGGCACGACCCTGGAGTTCCTCTCGCCTTTCCTGTGGAGAGCGCCTCCTCTTGAGATGCGACGGGAACGCCGGGAATTCTTTCCCTACGAAACAGGGAAAGGATCCCTCATCTCGAGCTAGGAGGCGGAAACGGGGCTCCCCTGGATGTGTGCGGGACCCCACGTGCTTCCTCTCGAGTGGAGACGTGTATGTCGGGGCACTTCTTGAGTTGCAGCAAGGGTGTGAAGGACCCTTTGGAAGTTCCAGTGGTTAGACGTGATTAGCCTCGAGAAGCCTCAGCGGAAATGGGCCTCATCTCGCCTGGAGGGCAAAACCTCCTGGATTTTCTCGAGTTGCGGCAGGTGCTCTCGACTTACGACGGGGACCTCAGGGACCCGCTCTGGTGGCCTCAGGAAAGGCCAGTCCCCATGCGAGTTCCTCGGGGGCCTCTCGGGATTCCTCTCCCGTCGATGCCGGGGCCTAAGACCTTGTGTGGAGTCGGGGCCGGAACCTGAGGATTCCTCTCCAGTGCTGACATGGATCTTGGGGTACTTCTGGAGTCTCCCCAGGGGAGTCAGTCCTCGTCTCGAATGCGGGCATGCACTTGCGCTTTCCTCCAGAGCGGTAGCAGCAGTGTCACGCAGTCCGCCGCGTGGATCAAAGGATCTATGGTTTTCCCGCGAGTCTTTCCCACGAGTCTTTCCCACGAGGCTTTCCCACAGGGCTTTCCCTCGTGCACACGTGGTGGGAGTCGATCCTCGGCTTGAACGTCAAGGCAGTGCAGGGAAAACAGGTTCCTCTGAAATGGACTGACACATCTGGGGGACTCTTGGAATGGTGTCACGACCCTGGAGTTCCTCTCGCCTTTCCTGTGGAGAGCGCCTCCTCTTGAGATGCGACGGGAACGCCGGGAATTCTTTCCCTACGAAACAGGGAAAGGATCCCTCATCTCGAGCTAGGAGGCGGAAACGGGGCTCCCCTGGATGTGTGCGGGACCCCACGTGCTTCCTCTCGAGTGGAGACGGGTATGTCGGGGAACTTCTTGAGTTGCAGCAAGGGTGTGAAGGACCCTTTGGAAGTTCCAGTGGTTAGACGTGATTAGCCTCGAGAAGCCTCAGCGGAAATGGGCCTCATCTCGCCTGGAGGGCAAAACCTCCTGGATTTTCTCGAGTTGCGGCAGGTGCTCTCGACTTACGACGGGGACCTCAGGGACCCGCTCTGGTGGCCTCAGGAAAGGCCAGTCCCCATGCGAGTTCCTCGGGGGCCTCTCGGGATACATCTCCGGTCGATGCCGGGGCCTAAGACCTTGTGTGGAGTCGGGGCCGGAACCTGAGGATTCCTCTCCAGTGCTGACATGGATCTTGGGGTACTTCTGGAGTCTCCCCAGGGGAGTCAGTCCTCGTCTCGAATGCGGGCATGCACTTGCGCTTTCCTCCAGAGCGGTAGCAGCAGTGTCACGCAGTCCGCCGCGTGGATCAAAGGATCTATGGTTTTCCCTCGAGTCTTTCCCACGAGGCTTTCCCACGAGGCTTTCCCACAGGGCTTTCCCTCGTGCACACGTGGTGGGAGTCGATCCTCGGCTTGAACGTCAAGGCAGTGCAGGGAAAACAGGTTCCTCTGGAATGGACTGACACATCTGGGGGACTCTTGGAATGGTGGCACGACCCTGGAGTTCCTCTCGCCTTTCCTGTGGAGAGCGCCTCCTCTTGAGATGCGACGGGAACGCCGGGAATTCTTTCCCTACGAAACAGGGAAAGGATCCCTCATCTCGAGCTAGGAGGCGGAAACGGGGCTCCCCTGGATGTGTGCGGGACCCCACGTGCTTCCTCTCGAGTGGAGACGGGTATGTCGGGGAACTTCTTGAGTTGCAGCAAGGGTGTGAAGGACCCTTTGGAAGTTCCAGTGGTTAGACGTGATTAGCCTCGAGAAGCCTCAGCGGAAATGGGCCTCATCTCGCCTGGAGGGCAAAACCTCCTGGATTTTCTCGAGTTGCGGCAGGTGCTCTCGACTTACGACGGGGACCTCAGGGACCCGCTCTGGTGGCCTCAGGAAAGGCCAGTCCCCATGCGAGTTCCTCGGGGGCCTCTCGGGATTCCTCTCCCGTCGATGCCGGGGCCTAAGAACTTGTGTGGAGTCGGGGCCGGAACCTGAGGATTCCTCTCCAGTGCTGACATGGATCTTGGGGTACTTCTGGAGCCTCCCCAGGGGAGTCAGTCCTCGTCTCGAATACGGGCATGCACTTGTGCTTTCCTCCAGAGCGGTAGCAGCAGTGTCACGCAGTCCGCCGCGTGGATCAAAGGATCTATGGTTTTCCCTCGAGTCTTTCCCACGAGGCTTTCCCACGAGGCTTTCCCACAGGGCTGTCCCACGTGCACACGTGGTGGGAGTCGATCCTCGGCTTGAACGTCAAGACAGTGCAGGGAAAACAGGTTCCTCTGGAATGGACTGACACATCTGGGGGACTCTTGGAATGGTGGCACGACCCTGGAGTTCCTCTCGCCTTTCCTGTGGAGAGCGCCTCCTCTTGAGATGCGACGGGAACGCCGGGAATTCTTTCCCTACTAAACAGGGAAAGGATCCCTCATCTCGAGCTAGGAGGCGGAAACGGGGCTCCCCTGGATGTGTGCGGGACACCACGTGCTTCCTCTCGAGTGGAGACGTGTATGTCGGGGCACTTCTTGAGTTGCAGCAAGGGTGTGAAGGACCCTTTGGAAGTTCCAGTGGTTAGACGTGATGAGCCTCGAGAAGCCTCAGCGGAAATGGGCCTCATCTCGCCTGGAGGGCAAAACCTCCTGGATTTTCTCGAGTTGCGGCAGGTGCTCTCGACTTACGACGGGGACCTCAGGGACCCGCTCTGGTGGCCTCAGGAAAGGCCAGTCCCCATGCGAGTTCCTCGGGGGCCTCTCGGGATTCCTCTCCCGTCGATGCCGGGGCCTAAGACCTTGTGTGGAGTCGGGGCCGGAACCTGAGGATTCCTCTCCAGTGCTGACATGGATCTTGGGGTACTTTTGGAGTCTCCCCAGGGGAGTCAGTCCTCGTCTCGAATGCGGGCATGCACTTGCGCTTTCCTCCAGAGCGGTAGCAGCAGTGTCACGCAGTCCGCCGCGTGGATCAAAGGATCTATGGTTTTCCCTCGAGTCTTTCCCACGAGGCTTTCCCACGAGGCTTTCCCACAGGGCTGTCCCACGTGCACACGTGGTGGGAGTCGATCCTCGGCTTGAACGTCAAGGCAGTGCAGGGAAAACAGGTTCCTCTGGAATGGACTGACACATCTGGGGGACTCTTGGAATGGTGGCACGACCCTGGACTTCCTCTCGCCTTTCCTGTGGAGAGCGCCTCCTCTTGAGATGCGACGGGAACGCCGGGAATTCTTTCCGTATGAAACAGGGAAAGGATCCCTCATCTCGAGCTAGGAGGCGGAAACGGGGCTCCCCTGGATGTGTGCGGGACCCCACGTGCTTCCTCTCGAGTGGAGACGGGTATGTCGGGGAACTTCTTGAGTTGCAGCAAGGGTGTGAAGGACCCTTTGGAAGTTCCAGTGGTTAGATGTGATTAGGCTCGAGAAGCCTCAGCGGAAATGGGCCTCATCTTGCCTGGAGGGCAAAACCTCCTGGATTTTCTCGAGTTGCGGCAGGTGCTCTCGACTTACGACGGGGACCTCAGGGACCCGCTCTGGTGGCCTCAGGAAAGGCCAGTCCCCATGCGAGTTCCTTGGAGGCCTCTCGGCATTCCTCTCCCGTCGATGCCGGGGCCTAAGACCTTGTGTGGAGTCGGGGCCGGAACCTGAGGATTCCTCTCCAGTGCTGACATGGATCTTGGGGTACTTCTGGAGTCTCCCCAGGGGAGTCAGTCCTCGTCTCGAATGCGGGCATGCACTTGCGCTTTCCTCCAGAGCGGTAGCAGCAGTGTCACGCAGTCCGACGCGTGGATCAAAGGATCTATGGTTTTCCCTCGAGTCTTTCCCACGAGGCTTTCCCACGAGGCTTTCCCACAGGGCTGTCCCACGTGCACACGTGGTGGGAGTGGATCTTCGGCTTGAACGTCAAGGCAGTGCAGGGAAAACAGGTTCCTCTGGAATGGACTGACACATCTGGGGGACTCTTGGAATGGTGGCACGACCCTGGAGTTCCTCTCGCCTTTCCTGTGGAGAGCGCCTCCTCTTGAGATGCGACGGGAACGCCGGGAATTCTTTCCCTACGAAACAGGGAAAGGATCCCTCATCTCGAGCTAGGAGGCGGAAACGGGTCTCCCCTGGATGTGTGCGGGACCCCACGTGCTTCCTCTCGAGTGGAGACGGGTATGTCGGGGAACTTCTTGAGTTGCAGCAAGGGTGTGAAGGACCCTTTGGAAGTTCCAGTGGTTAGACGTGATTAGCCTGGAGAAGCCTCAGCGGAAATGGGCCTCATCTCGCCTGGAGGGCAAAACCTCCTGGATTTTCTCGAGTTGCGGCAGGTGCTCTCGACTTACGACGGGGACCTCAGGGACCCGCTCTGGTGGCCTCAGGAAAGGCCAGTCCCCATGCGAGTTCCTCGGGGGCCTCTCGGGATTCCTCTCCCGTCGATGCCGGGGCCTAAGAACTTGTGTGGAGTCGGGGCCGGAACCTGAGGATTCCTCTCCAGTGCTGACATGGATCTTGGGGTAATTCTGGAGTCTCCCCAGGGGAGTCAGTCCTCGTCTCGAATGCGGGCATGCACTTGCGCTTTCCACCAGAGCGGTAGCAGCAGTGTCACGCAGTCCGCCGCGTGGATCAAAGGATCTATGGTTTTCCCTCGAGTCTTTCCCACGAGGCTTTCCCACGAGGCTTTCCCACAGGGCTGTCCCACGTGCACACGTGGTGGGAGTGGATCCTCGGCTTGAACGTCAAGGCAGTGCAGGGAAAACAGGTTCCTCTGGAATGGACTGACACATCTGGGGACTCTTGGAATGGTGGCACGACCCTGGAGTTCCTCTCGCCTTTCCTGTGGAGAGCGCCTCCTCTTGAGATGCGACGGGAACGCCGGGAATTCTTTCCCTACGAAACAGGGAAAGGATCCCTCATCTCGAGCTAGGAGGCGGAAACGGGGCTCCCCTGGATGTGTGCGGGACCCCACGTGCTTCCTCTCGAGTGGAGATGGGTATGTCGGGGAACTTCTTGAGTTGCAGCAAGGGTGTGAAGGACCCTTTGGAAGTTCCAGTGGTTAGACGTGATTAGCCTCGAGAAGCCTCAGCGGAAATGGGCCTCATCTCGCCTGGAGGGCAAAACCTCCTGGATTTTCTCGAGTTGCGGCAGGTGCTCTCGACTTACGACGGGGACCTCAGGGACCCGCTCTGGTGGCCTCAGGAAAGGCCAGTCCCCATGCGAGTTCCTCGGGGGCCTCTCGGCATTCCTCTCCCGTCGATGCCGGGGCCTAAGAACTTGTGTGGAGTCGGGGCCGGAACCTGAGGATTCCTCTCCAGTGCTGACATGGATCTTGGGGTACTTCTGGAGTCTCCCCAGGGGAGTCAGTCCTCGTCTCGAATGCGGGCATGCACTTGCGCTTTCCTCCAGAGCGGTAGCAGCAGTGTCACGCAGTCCGCCGCGTGGATCAAAGGATCTATGGTTTTCCCTCGAGTCTTTCCCACGAGGCTTTCCCACGAGGCTTTCCCACAGGGCTGTCCCACGTGCACACGTGGTGGGAGTGGATCCTCGGCTTGAACGTCAAGGCAGTGCAGGGAAAACAGGTTCCTCTGGAATGGACTGACACATCTGGGGGACTCTTGGAATGGTGGCACGACCCTGGAGTTCCTCTCGCCTTTCCTGTGGAGAGCGCCTCCTCTTGAGATGCGACGGGAACGCCGGGAATTCTTTCCCTACGAAACAGGGAAAGGATCCGTCATCTCGAGCTAGGAGGCGGAAACGGGGCTCCCCTGGATGTGTGCGGGACCCCACGTGCTTCCTCTCGAGTGGAGACGTGTATGTCGGGGCACTTCTTGAGTTGCAGCAAGGGTGTGAAGGACCCTTTGGAAGTTCCAGTGGTTAGACGTGATTAGCCTCGAGAAGCCTCAGCGGAAATGGGCCTCATCTCGCCTGGAGGGCAAAACCTCCTGGATTTTCTCGAGTTGCGGCAGGTGCTCTCGACTTACGACGGGGACCTCAGGGACCCGCTCTGGTGGCCTCAGGAAAGGCCAGTCCCCATGCGAGTTCCTCGGGGGCCTCTCGGCATTCCTCTCCCGTCGATGCCGGGGCCTAAGACCTTGTGTGGATTCGGGGCCGGAACCTGAGGATTCCTCTCCAGTGCTGACATGGATCTTGGGGTACTTCTGGAGTCTCCCCAGGGGAGTCAGTCCTCGTCTCGAATGCGGGCATGCACTTGCTCTTTCCTCCAGAGCGGTAGCAGCAGTGTCACGCAGTCCGCCGCGTGGATCAAAGGATCTATGGTTTTCCCTCGAGTCTTTCCCACGAGGCTTTCCCACGAGGCTTTCCCACAGGGCTGTGCCACGTGCACACGTGGTGGGAGTCGATCCTCGGCTTGAACGTCAAGGCAGTGCAGGGAAAACAGGTTCCTCTGGAATGGACTGACACATCTGGGGGACTCTTTGAATGGTGGCACGACCCTGGAGTTCCTCTCGCCTTTCCTGTGGAGAGCGCCTCCTCTTGAGATGCGACGGGAACGCCGGGAATTCTTTCCCTACGAAACAGGGAAAGGATCCCTCATCTCGAGCTAGGAGGCGGAAACGGGGCTCCCCTGGATGTGTGCGGGACCCCACGTGCTTCCTCTCGAGTGGAGACGGGTATGTCGGGGAACTTCTTGAGTTGCAGCAAGGGTGTGAAGGACCCTTTGGAAGTTCCAGTGGTTAGACGTGATTAGCCTCGAGAAGCCTCAGCGGAAATGGGCCTCATCTCGCCTGGAGGGCAAAACCTCCTGGATTTTCTCGAGTTGCGGCAGGTGCTCTCGACTTACGACAGGGACCTCAGGGACCCGCTCTGGTGGCCTCAGGAAAGGCCAGTCCCCATGCGAGTTCCTCGGGGGCCTCTCGGGATTCCTCTCCCGTCGATGCCGGGGCCTAAGACCTTGTGTGGAGTCGGGGCCGGAACCTGAGGATTCCTCTCCAGTGCTGACATGGATCTTGGGGTAATTCTGGAGTCTCCCCAGGGGAGTCAGTCCTCGTCTCGAATGCGGGCATGCACTTGCGCTTTCCTCCAGAGCGGTAGCAGCAGTGTCACGCAGTCCGCCGCGTGGATCAAAGGATCTATGGTTTTCCCTCGAGTCTTTCCCACGAGGCTTTCCCACGAGGCTTTCCCACAGGGCTGTCCCACGTGCACACGTGGTGGGACTCGATCCTCGGCTTGAACGTCAAGGCAGTGCAGGGAAAACAGGTTCCTCTGGAATGGACTGACACATCTGGGGGACTCTTGGAATGGTGGCACGACCCTGGAGTTCCTCTCGCCTTTCCTGTGGAGAGCGCCTCCTCTTGAGATGCGACGGGAACGCCGGGAATTCTTTCCCTACGAAACAGGGAAAGGATCCCTCATCTCGAGCTAGGAGGCGGAAACGGGGCTCCCCTGGATGTGTGCGGGACCCCACGTGCTTCCTCTCGAGTGGAGACGGGTATGTCGGGGAACTTCTTGAGTTGCAGCAAGGGTGTGAAGGACCCTTTGGAAGTTCCAGTGGTTAGACGTGATTAGCCTCGAGAAGCCTCAGCGGAAATGGGCCTCATCTCGCCTGGAGGGCAAAACCTCCTGGATTTTCTCGAGTTGCGGCAGGTGCTCTCGACTTACGACGGGGACCTCAGGGACCCGCTCTGGTGGCCTCAGGAAAGGCCAGTCCCCATGCGAGTTCCTCGGGGGCCTCTCGGCATTCCTCTCCCGTCGATGCCGGGGCCTAAGAACTTGTGTGGAGTCGGGGCCGGAACCTGAGGATTCCTCTCCAGTGCTGACATGGATCTTGGGGTACTTCTGGAGTCTCCCCAGGGGAGTCAGTCCTCGTCTCGAATGCGGGCATGCACTTGCGCTTTCCTCCAGAGCGGTAGCAGCAGTGTCACGCAGTCCGCCGCGTGGATCAAAGGATCTATGGTTTTCCCTCGAGTCTTTCCCACGAGGCTTTCCCACGAGGCTTTCCCACAGGGCTGTCCCACGTGCACACGTGGTGGGAGTGGATCCTCGGCTTGAACGTCAAGGCAGTGCAGGGAAAACAGGTTCCTCTGGAATGGACTGACACATCTGGGGGACTCTTGGAATGGTGGCACGACCCTGGAGTTCCTCTCGCCTTTCCTGTGGAGAGCGCCTCCTCTTGAGATGCGACGGGAACGCCGGGAATTCTTTCCCTACGAAACAGGGAAAGGATCCCTCATCTCGAGCTAGGAGGCGGAAACGGGGCTCCCCTGGATGTGTGCGGGACCCCACGTGCTTCCTCTCGAGTGGAGACGTGTATGTCGGGGCACTTCTTGAGTTGCAGCAAGGGTGTGAAGGACCCTTTGGAAGTTCCAGTGGTTAGACGTGATTAGCCTCGAGAAGCCTCAGCGGAAATGGGCCTCATCTCGCCTGGAGGGCAAAACCTCCTGGATTTTCTCGAGTTGCGGCAGGTGCTCTCGACTTACGACGGGGACCTCAGGGACCCGCTCTGGTGGCCTCAGGAAAGGCCAGTCCCCATGCGAGTTCCTCGGGGGCCTCTCGGGATTCCTCTCCCGTCGATGCCGGGGCCTAAGACCTTGTGTGGAGTCGGGGCCGGAACCTGAGGATTCCTCTCCAGTGCTGACATGGATCTTGGGGTACTTCTGGAGTCTCCCCAGGGGAGTCAGTCCTCGTCTCGAATGCGGGCATGCACTTGCGCTTTCCTCCAGAGCGGTAGCAGCAGTGTCACGCAGTCCGCCGCGTGGATCAAAGGATCTATGGTTTTCCCTCGAGTCTTTCCCACGAGGCTTTCCCACGAGGCTTTCCCACAGGGCTGTCCCACGTGCACACGTGGTGGGAGTGGATCCTCGGCTTGAACGTCAAGGCAGTGCAGGGAAAACAGGTTCCTCTGGAATGGACTGACACATCTGGGGGACTCTTGGAATGCTGGCACGACCCTGGAGTTCCTCTCGCCTTTCCTGTGGAGAGCGCCTCCTCTTGAGATGCGACGGGAACGCCGGGAATTCTTTCCCTACCAAACAGGGAAAGGATCCCTCATCTCGAGCTAGGAGGCGGAAACGGGGCTCCCCTGGATGTGTGCGGGACCCCACGTGCTTCCTCTCGAGTGGAGACGGGTATGTCGGGGAACTTCTTGAGTTGCAGCAAGGGTGTGAAGGACCCTTTGGAAGTTCCAGTGATTAGACGTGATTAGCCTCGAGAAGCCTCAGCGGAAATGGGCCTCATCTCGCCTGGAGGGCAAAACCTCCTGGATTTTCTCGAGTTGCGGCAGGTGCTCTCGACTTACGACGGGGGCCTCAGGGACCCGCTCTGGTGGCCTCAGGAAAGGCCAGTCCCCATGCGAGTTCCTCGGGGGCCTCTCGGGATTCCTCTCCCGTCGATGCCGGGGCCTAAGAACTTGTGTGGAGTCGGGGCCGGAACCTGAGGATTCCTCTCCAGTGCTGACATGGATCTTGGGGTACTTCTGGAGCCTCCCCAGGGGAGTCAGTCCTCGTCTCGAATACGGGCATGCACTTGTGCTTTCCTCCAGAGCGGTAGCAGCAGTGTCACGCAGTCCGCCGCGTGGATCAAAGGATCTATGGTTTTCCCTCGAGTCTTTCCCACGAGGCTTTCCCACGAGGCTTTCCCACAGGGCTGTCCCACGTGCACACGTGGTGGGAGTCGATCCTCGGCTTGAACGTCAAGGCAGTGCAGGGAAAACAGGTTCCTCTGGAATGGACTGACACATCTGGGGGACTCTTGGAATGGTGGCACGACCCTGGAGTTCCTCTCGCCTTTCCTGTGGAGAGCGCCTCCTCTTGAGATGCGACGGGAACGCCGGGAATTCTTTCCCTACGAAACAGGGAAAGGATCCCTCATCTCGAGCTAGGAGGCGGAAACGGGGCTCCCCTGGATGTGTGCGGGACCCCACGTGCTTCCTCTCGAGTGGAGACGTGTATGTCGGGGCACTTCTTGAGTTGCAGCAAGGGTGTGAAGGACCCTTTGGAAGTTCCAGTGGTTAGACGTGATTAGCCTCGAGAAGCCTCAGCGGAAATGGGCCTCATCTCGCCTGGAGGGCAAAACATCCTGGATTTTCTCGAGTTGCGGCAGGTGCTCTCGACTTACGACGGGGACCTCAGGGACCCGCTCTGGTGGCCTCAGGAAAGGCCAGTCCCCATGCGAGTTCCTCGGGGGCCTCTCGGGATTCCTCTCCCGTCGATGCCGGGGCCTAAGACCTTGTGTGGAGTCGGGGCCGGAACCTGAGGATTCCTCTCCAGTGCTGACATGGATCTTGGGGTACTTCTGGAGTCTCCCCAGGGGAGTCAGTCCTCGTCTCGAATGCGGGCATGCACTTGCGCTTTCCTCCAGAGCGGTAGCAGCAGTGTCACGCAGTCCGCCGCGTGGATCAAAGGATCTATGGTTTTCCCGCGAGTCTTTCCCACGAGTCTTTCCCACGAGGCTTTCCCACAGGGCTTTCCCTCGTGCACACGTGGTGGGAGTCGATCCTCGGCTTGAACGTCAAGGCAGTGCAGGGAAAACAGGTTCCTCTGAAATGGACTGACACATCTGGGGGACTCTTGGAATGGTGTCACGACCCTGGAGTTCCTCTCGCCTTTCCTGTGGAGAGCGCCTCCTCTTGAGATGCGACGGGAACGCCGGGAATTCTTTCCCTACGAAACAGGGAAAGGATCCCTCATCTCGAGCTAGGAGGCGGAAACGGGGCTCCCCTGGATGTGTGCGGGACCCCACGTGCTTCCTCTCGAGTGGAGACGGGTATGTCGGGGAACTTCTTGAGTTGCAGCAAGGGTGTGAAGGACCCTTTGGAAGTTCCAGTGGTTAGACGTGATTAGCCTCGAGAAGCCTCAGCGGAAATGGGCCTCATCTCGCCTGGAGGGCAAAACCTCCTGGATTTTCTCGAGTTGCGGCAGGTGCTCTCGACTTACGACGGGGACCTCAGGGACCCGCTCTGGTGGCCTCAGGAAAGGCCAGTCCCCATGCGAGTTCCTCGGGGGCCTCTCGGGATACATCTCCGGTCGATGCCGGGGCCTAAGACCTTGTGTGGAGTCGGGGCCGGAACCTGAGGATTCCTCTCCAGTGCTGACATGGATCTTGGGGTACTTCTGGAGTCTCCCCAGGGGAGTCAGTCCTCGTCTCGAATGCGGGCATGCACTTGCGCTTTCCTCCAGAGCGGTAGCAGCAGTGTCACGCAGTCCGCCGCGTGGATCAAAGGATCTATGGTTTTCCCTCGAGTCTTTCCCACGAGGCTTTCCCACGAGGCTTTCCCACAGGGCTTTCCCTCGTGCACACGTGGTGGGAGTCGATCCTCGGCTTGAACGTCAAGGCAGTGCAGGGAAAACAGGTTCCTCTGGAATGGACTGACACATCTGGGGGACTCTTGGAATGGTGGCACGACCCTGGAGTTCCTCTCGCCTTTCCTGTGGAGAGCGCCTCCTCTTGAGATGCGACGGGAACGCCGGGAATTCTTTCCCTACGAAACAGGGAAAGGATCCCTCATCTCGAGCTAGGAGGCGGAAACGGGGCTCCCCTGGATGTGTGCGGGACCCCACGTGCTTCCTCTCGAGTGGAGACGGGTATGTCGGGGAACTTCTTGAGTTGCAGCAAGGGTGTGAAGGACCATTTTTAAGTTCCAGTGGTTAGACGTGATTAGCCTCGAGAAGCCTCAGCGGAAATGGGCCTCATCTCGCCTGGAGGGCAAAACCTCCTGGATTTTCTCGAGTTGCGGCAGGTGCTCTCGACTTACGACGGGGACCTCAGGGACCCGCTCTGGTGGCCTCAGGAAAGGCCAGTCCCCATGCGAGTTCCTTGGGGCCCTCTCGGGATTCCTCTCCCGTCGATGCCGGGCCTAAGACCTTGTGTGGAGTCGGGGCCGGAAACTGAGGATTCCTCTCCAGTGCTGACATGGATCTTGGGGTACTTCTGGAGTCTCCCCAGGGGAGTCAGTCCTCGTCTCGAATGCGGGCATGCACTTGCGCTTTCCTCCAGAGCGGTAGCAGCAGTGTCACGCAGTCCGCTGCGTGGATCAACGGATCTATGCTTTTCCCTCGAGTCTTTCCCACGAGGCTTTCCCAAGAGGCTTTCCCACAGGGCTGTCCCACGTGCACACGTGGTGGGAGTCGATCCTCGGCTGGAAAGTCAAGGCAGTGCAGGGAAAACAGTTTCCTGTGGAATGGATTGACACATCTGGGGGTCTCTTGGAATGGTGGCACGACCCTGGAGTTCCTCTCCCCTTTCCTGTGGAGAGCGCCTCCTCTTGAGATGCGACGGGAACGCCGGGAATTCTTTCCGTATGAAACAGGGAGTGGATCCCTCATCTCGAGCTAGGAGGCGGAAACGGGGCTCCCCTGGATGTGTGCGGGACACCACGTGCTTCCTCTCGAGTGCAGACGGGTATGTCGGGGAACTTCTTGAGTTGCAGCAAGGGTGTGTAGGACCCTTTGGAAGGTCCAGTGGTTAGATGTGATTGGCCTCGAGAAACCTCAGCGGAAATGGGCCTCATCTCGCCTGGAGGGCAAAACCTCCTGGATTTTCTCGAGTTGCGGCAGGAGCTCTCGACTTACGACGGGGACCTGAGGGACCCGCTCTCGTGGCCTCAGGAAAGGCCAGTCCCCATGCGATTTCCTCGGGGGCCTCTCGGGATTCCTCTCCCGTCGATGCCGGGGCCTAAGACCTTGTGTGGAGTCGGGGCCGGAACCTGAGGATTCCTCTCCAGTGCTGACATGGATCTTGGGGTACTTCTGGAGTCTCCCCAGGGGAGTCAGTCCTCGTCTCGAATGCGGGCATGCACTTGCGCTTTCCTCCAGAGCGGTAGCAGCAGTGTCACGCAGTCCGCCGCGTGGATCAAAGGATCTATGGTTTTCCCTCGAGTCTTTCCCACGAGGCTTTCCCACGAGGCTTTCCCACAGGGCTGTCCCACGTGCACACGTGGTGGGAGTCGATCCTCGGCTTGAACGTCAAGGCAGTGCAGGGAAAACAGTTTCCTCTGGAATGGACTGACACATCTGGGGGACTTTTGGAATGGTGGCACGACCTTGGACTTCCTCTCGCCTTTCCTGTGGAGAGCGCCTCCTCTTGAGATGCGACGGGAACGCCGGGAATTCTTTCCCTAAGAAACAGGGAAAGGAACCCTCATCTCGAGCTAGGAGGCGGAAACGGGGCTCCCCTGGATGTGTGCGGGACCCACGTGCTTCCTCTCGAGTGGAGACGGGTATGTCGGGGAACTTCTTGAGTTGCAACAAGGGTGTGAAGGACCCTTTGGAAGTTCCAGTGGTTAGACGTGATGAGCCTCGAGAAGCCTCAGCGGAAATGGGCCTCATCTCGCCTGGAGGGCAAAACCTCCTGGATTTTCTCGAGTTGCGGCAGGTGCTCTCGACTTACGACCTGGACCTCAGGGACCCGCTCTGGTGGCCTCAGGAAAGGCCAGTCCCCATGCGAGTTCCTCGGGGGCCTCTCGGGATTCCTCTCCCGTCGATGCCGGGGCCGAAGACCTTGTGTGGAGTCGGGGCCGGAACCTGAGGATTCCTCTCCAGTGCTGACATGGATCTTGGGGTACTTCTGGAGTCTCCCCAGGGGAGTCAGTCCTCGTCTCGAATGCGGCCATGCACTTGCGCTTTCCTCCACAGCGGTAGCAGCAGTGTCACGCAGTCCGCCGCGTGGATCAAAGGATCTATGGTTTTCCCTCGAGTCTTTCCCACGAGGCTTTCCCACGAGGCTTTCCCACAGGGCTGTCCCACGTGCACACGTGGTGGGAGTCGATCCTCGGCTTGAACGTCAAGGCAGTGCAGGGAAAGCAGGTTCCTCTGGAATGGACTGACACATCTGGGGGACTCTTGGAATGGTGGCACGACCCTGGAGTTCCTCTCGCCTTTCCTGTGGAGAGCGCCTCCTCTTGAGATGCGACGGGAACGCCGGGAATTCTTTCCCTACGAAACAGGGAAAGGATCCCTCATCTCGAGCTAGGAGGCGGAAACGGGGCTCCCCTGGATGTGGGCGGGACACCACGTGCTTCCTCTCGAGTGGTGACGGGTATGTCGGGGAACTTCTTGAGTTGCAGCAAGGGTGTGAAGGACCCTTTGGAAGTTCCAGTGGTTAGACGTGATTAGCCTGGAGAAGCCTCAGCGGAAATGGGCCTCATCTCGCCTGGAGGGCAAAACCTCCTGGATTTTCTCGAGTTGCGGCAGGTGCTCTCGACTTACGACGGGGACCTCAGGGACCCGCTCTGGTGGCCTCAGGAAAGGCCAGTCCCCATGCGAGTTCCTTGGGGCCCTCTCGGGATTCCTCTCCCGTCGATGCCGGGCCTAAGACCTTGTGTGGAGTCGGGGCCGGAACCTGAGGATTCCTCTCCAGTGCTGACATGGATCTTGGGGTACTTCTGGAGTCTCCCCAGGGGAGTCAGTCCTCGTCTCGAATACGGGCATGCACTTGCGCTTTCCTCCAGAGCGGTAGCAGCAGTGTCACGCAGTCCGCCGCGTGGATCAAATGATCTATGGTTTTCCCTCGAGTCTTTCCCACGAGGCTTTCCCACGAGGCTTTCCCACAGGGCTGTCCCACGTGCACACGTGGTGGGAGTCGATCCTCGGCTTGAACGTCAAGGAAGTGCAGGGAAAACAGGTTCCTCTAGAATGGACTGACACATCTGGGGGACTCTTGGAATGGTGGCACGACCCTGGGGTTCCTCTCGCCTTTCCTGTGGAGAGCGCCTCCTCTTGAGATGCGACGGGAACGCCGGGAATTCTTTCCCTACGAAACAGGGAAAGGATCCCTCATCTCGAGCTAGGAGGCGGATACGGGGCTCCCCTGGATGTGTGCGGGACACCACGTGCTTCCTCTCGAGTGCAGACGGGTATGTCGGGGAACTTATTGAGTTGCAGCAAGGGTGTGAAGGACCCTTTGGAAGTTCCAGTGGTTAGACGTGATTGGCCTCGAGAAGCCTCAGCGGAAATGGGCCTCATCTCCCCTGGAGGGCAAAACCTCCTGGATTTTCTCGAGTTGCGGCAGGTGCTCTCGACTTACGACAGGGACCTCAGGGAACCGCTCTGGTGGCCTCAGGAAAGGCCAGTCCCCATGCGAGTTCCTTGGGGGCCTCTCGGGATTCCTCTCCCGTCGATGCCAGGGCCTAAGACCTTGTGTGGAGTCGGGGCCGGAACCTGAGGATTCCTCTCCAGTGCTGACATGGATCTTGGGGTACTTCTGGAGTCTCCCCAGGGGAGTCAGTCCTCGTCTCGAATGCGGGCATGCACTTGCGCTTTCCTCCAGAGCGGTAGCAGCAGTGTCACGCAGTCCGCCGCGTGGAGCAAAGGATCTATGGTTTTCCCGCGAGTCTTTCCCACGAGTCTTTCCCACGAGGCTTTCCCACAGGGCTTTCCCTCGTGCACACGTGGTGGGAGTCGATCCTCGGCTTGAACGTCAAGGCAGTGCAGGGAAAACAGGTTCCTCTGAAATGGACTGACACATCTGGGGGACTCTTGGAATGGTGTCACGACCCTGGAGTTCCTCTCGCCTTTCCTGTGGAGAGCGCCTCCTCTTGAGATGCGACGGGAACGCCGGGAATTCTTTCCCTACGAAACAGGGAAAGGATCCCTCATCTCGAGCTAGGAGGCGGAAACGGGGCTCCCCTGGATGTGTGCGGGACCCCACGTGCTTCCTCTCGAGTGGAGACGGGTATGTCGGGGAACTTCTTGAGTTGCAGCAAGGGTGTGAAGGACCCTTTGGAAGTTCCAGTGGTTAGACGTGATTAGCCTCGAGAAGCCTCAGCGGAAATGGGCCTCATCTCGCCTGGAGGGCAAAACCTCCTGGATTTTCTCGAGTTGCGGCAGGTGCTCTCGACTTACGACGGGGACCTCAGGGACCCGCTCTGGTGGCCTCAGGAAAGGCCAGTCCCCATGCGAGTTCCTCGGGGGCCTCTCGGGATTCCTCTCCCGTCGATGCCGGGTCCTAAGACCTTGTGTGGAGTCGGGGCCGGAACCTGAGGATTCCTCTCCAGTGCTGACATGGATCTTGGGGTACTTCTGGAGTCTCCCCAGGGGAGTCAGTCCTCGTCTCGAATGCGGGCATGCACTTGCGCTTTCCTCCAGAGCGGTAGCAGCAATGTCACGCAGTCCGCCGCGTGGATCAAAGGATCTATGGTTTTCCCTCGAGTCTTTCCCACGAGGCTTTCCCACGAGGCTTTCCCACAGGGCTTTCCCTCGTGCACACGTGGTGGGAGTCGATCCTCGGCTTGAACGTCAAGGCAGTGCAGGGAAAACAGGTTCCTCTGGAATGGACTGACACATCTGGGGGACTCTTGGAATGGTGGCACGACCCTGGAGTTCCTCTCGCCTTTCCTGTGGAGAGCGCCTCGTCTTGAGATGCGACGGGAACGCCGGGAATTCTTTCCCTACGAAACAGGGAAAGGATCCCTCATCTCGAGCTAGGAGGCGGAAACGGGGCTCCCCTGGATGTGTGCGGGACCCCACGTGCTTCCTCTCGAGTGGAGACGGGTATGTCGGGGAACTTCTTGAGTTGCAGCAAGGGTGTGAAGGACCATTTTTAAGTTCCAGTGGTTAGACGTGATTAGCCTCGAGAAGCCTCAGCGGAAATGGGCCTCATCTCGCCTGGAGGGCAAAACCTCCTGGATTTTCTCGAGTTGCGGCAGGTGCTCTCGACTTACGACGGGGACCTCAGGGACCCGCTCTGGTGGCCTCAGGAAAGGCCAGTCCCCATGCGAGTTCCTCGGGGGCCTCTCGGGATTCCTCTCCCGTCGATGAGGGGCCTAAGACCTTGTGTGGAGTCGGGGCCGGAAACTGAGGATTCCTCTCCAGTGCTGACATGGATCTTGGGGTACTTCTGGATTCTCCCCAGGGGAGTCAGTCCTCGTCTCGAATGCGGGCATGCACTTGCGCTTTCCTCCAGAGCGGTAGCAGCAGTGTCACGCAGTCCGCTGCGTGGATCAACGGATCTATGCTTTTCCCTCGAGTCTTTCCCACGAGGCTTTCCCACGAGGCTTTCCCACAGGGCTGTCCCACGTGCACACGTGGTGGGAGTCGATCCTCGGCTGGAAAGTCAAGGCAGTGCAGGGAAAACAGTTTCCTGTGGAATGGATTGACACATATGGGGGTCTCCTGGAATGGTGGCACGACCCTGGAGTTCCTCTCCCCTTTCCTGTGGAGAGCGCCTCCTCTTGAGATGCGACGGGAACGCCGGGAATTCTTTCCCTACGAAACAGGGAGTGGATCCCTCATCTCGAGCTAGGAGGCGGAAACGGGGCTCCCCTGGATGTGTGCGGGACACCACGTGCTTCCTCTCGAGTGCAGACCGGTATGTCGGGGAACTTCTTGAGTTGCAGCAAGGGTGTGTAGGACCCTTTGGAAGGTCCAGTGGTTAGATGTGATTGGCCTCGAGAAACCTCAGCGGAAATGGGCCTCATCTCGCCTGGAGGGCAAAACCTCCTGGATTTTCTCGAGTTGCGGCAGGAGCTCTCGACTTACGACGGGGACCTGAGGGACCCGCTCTCGTGGCCTCAGGAAAGGCCAGTCCCCATGCGATTTCCTCGGGGGCCTCTCGGGATTCCTCTCCCGTCGATGCCGGGGCCTAAGACCTTGTGTGGAGTCGGGGCCGGAACCTGAGGATTCCTCTCCAGTGCTGACATGGATCTTGGGGTACTTCTGGAGTCTCCCCAGGGGAGTCAGTCCTCGTCTCGAATGCGGGCATGCACTTGCGCTTTCCTCCAGAGCGGTAGCAGCAGTGTCACGCATTCCGCCGCGTGGATCAAAGGATCTATGGTTTTCCCTCGAGTCTTTCCCACGAGGCTTTCCCACGAGGCTTTCCCACAGGGCTGTCCCACGTGCACACGTGGTGGGAGTCAATCCTCGGCTTGAACGTCAAGGCAGTGCAGGGAAAACAGTTTCCTCTGGAATGGACTGACACATCTGGGGGACTTTTGGAATGGTGGCACGACCCTGGACTTCCTCTCGCCTTTCCTGTGGAGAGCGCCTCCTCTTGAGATGCGACGGGAACGCCGGGAATTCTTTCCCTAAGAAACAGGGAAAGGAACCCTCATCTCGAGCTAGGAGGCGGAAACAGGGCTCCCCTGGATGTGTGCGGGACCCACGTGCTTCCTCTCGAGTGGAGACGGGTATGTCGGGGAACTTCTTGGGTTGCAACAAGGGTGTGAAGGACCCTTTGGAAGTTCCAGTGGTTAGACGTGATGAGCCTCGAGAAGCCTCAGCGGAAATGGGCCTCATCTCGCCTGGAGGGCAAAACCTCCTGGATTTTCTCGAGTTGCGGCAGGTGCTCTCGACTTACGACCTGGACCTCAGGGACCCGCTCTGGTGGCCTCAGGAAAGGCCAGTCCCCATGCGAGTTCCTCGGGGGCCTCTCGGGATTCCTCTCCCGTCGATGCCGGGGCCGAAGACCTTGTGTGGAGTCGGGGCCGGAACCTGAGGATTCCTCTCCAGTGCTGACATGGATCTTGGGGTACTTCTGGAGTCTCCCCAGGGGAGTCAGTCCTCGTCTCGAATGCGGCCATGCACTTGCGCTTTCCTCCACAGCGGTAGCAGCAGTGTCACGCAGTCCGCCGCGTGGATCAAAGGATCTATGGTTTTCCCTCGAGTCTTTCCCACGAGGCTTTCCCACGAGGCTTTCCCACAGGGCTGTCCCACGTGCACACGTGGTGGGAGTCGATCCTCGGCTTGAACGTCAAGGCAGTGCAGGGAAAGCAGGTTCCTCTGGAATGGACTGACACATCTGGGGGACTCTTGGAATGGTGGCACGACCCTGGAGTTCCTCTCGCCTTTCCTGTGGAGAGCGCCTCCTCTTGAGATGCGACGGGAACGCCGGGAATTCTTTCCCTACGAAACAGGGAAAGGATCCCTCATCTCGAGCTAGGAGGCGGAAACGGGGCTCCCCTGGATGTGGGCGGGACACCACGTGCTTCCTCTCGAGTGGTGACGGGTATGTCGGGGAACTTCTTGAGTTGCAGCAAGGGTGTGAAGGACCCTTTGGAAGTTCCAGTGGTTAGACGTGATTAGCCTCGAGAAGCCTCAGCGGAAATGGGCCTCATCTCGCCTGGAGGGCAAAACCTCCTGGATTTTCTCGAGTTGCGGCAGGTGCTCTCGACTTACGACGGGGACCTCAGGGACCCGCTCTGGTGGCCTCAGGAAAGGCCAGTCCCCATGCGAGTTCTTTGGGGCCCTCTCGGGATTCCTCTCCCGTCGATGCCGGGCCTAAGACCTTGTGTGGAGTCGGGGCCGGAACCTGAGGATTCCTCTCCAGTGCTGACATGGATCTTGGGGTACTTCTGGAGTCTCCCCAGGGGAGTCAGTCCTCGTCTCGAATGCGGGCATGCACTTGCGCTTTCCTCCAGAGCGGTAGCAGCAGTGTCACGCAGTCCGCCGCGTGGATCAAAGGATCTATGGTTTTCCCTCGAGTCTTTCCCACGAGGCTTTCCCACGAGGCTTTCCCACAGGGCTGTCCCACGTGCACACGTGGTGGGAGTCGATCCTCGGCTTGAACGTCAAGGAAGTGCAGGGAAAACAGGTTCCTCTAGAATGGACTGACACATCTGGGGGACTCTTGGAATGGTGGCACGACCCTGGGGTTCCTCTCGCCTTTCCTGTGGAGAGCGCCTCCTCTTGAGATGCGACGGGAACGCCGGGAATTCTTTCCCTACGAAACAGGGAAAGGATCCCTCATCTCGAGCTAGGAGGCGGAAACGGGGCTCCCCTGGATGTGTGCGGGACACCACGTGCTTCCTCTCGAGTGCAGACGGGTATGTCGGGGAACTTATTGAGTTGCAGCAAGGGTGTGAAGGACCCTTTGGAAGTTCCAGTGGTTAGACGTGATTGGCCTCGAGAAGCCTCAGCGGAAATGGGCCTCATCTCCCCTGGAGGGCAAAACCTCCTGGATTTTCTCGAGTTGCGGCAGGTGCTCTCGACTTACGACAGGAACCTCAGGGAACCGCTCTGGTGGCCTCAGGAAAGGCCAGTCCCCATGCGAGTTCCTTGGGGGCCTCTCGGGATTCCTCTCCCGTCGATGCCGGGGCCTAAGACCGTGTGTGGAGTCGGGGCCGGAACCTGAGGATTCCTCTCCAGTGCTGACATGGATCTTGGGGTACTTCTGGAGTCTCCCCAGGGGAGTCAGTCCTCGTCTCGAATGCGGGCATGCACTTGCGCTTTCCTCCAGAGCGGTAGCAGCAGTGTCACGCAGTCTGCCGCGTGGATCAAAGGATCTATGGATTTCCCTCGAGTCTTTCCCACGAGGCTTTCCCACGAGGCTTTCCCACAGGGCTGTCCCACGTGCACACGTGGTGGGAGTCGATCCTCGGCTTGAACGTCAAGGCAGTGCAGGGAAAACCGGTTCCTCTGGAATGGACTGACACATCTGGGGGACTCTTGGAATGGTGGCACGACCCTGGAGTTCCTCTCGCCTTTCCTGTGGAGAGCGCCTCCTCTTGAGATGCGACGGGAACGCCGGGAATTCTTTCCCTACGAAACAGGGAAAGGATCCCTCATCTCGAGCTAGGAGGCGGAAACGGGGCTCCCCTGGATGTGTGCGGGACCCACGTGCTTTGTCTCGAGTGGAGACGGGTATGTCGGGGAACTTCTTGAGTTGCAGCAAGGGTGTGAATGACCCTTTGGAAGTTCAGTGGTTAGACGTGATTAGCCTCGAGAAGCCTCAGCGGAAATGGGCCTCATCTCGCCTGGAGGGCAAAACCTCCTGGATTTTCTCGAGTTGCGGCAGGTGCTCTCGACTTACGACGGGGACCTCAGGGACCCGCTCTGGTGGCCTCAGGAAAGGCCAGTCCCCAAGCGAGTTCCACGGGGGCCTCTCGGGATTCCTCTCACGTCGATGCCGGGGCCTAAGACCTTGTGTGGAGTCGGGCCGGAACCTGAGGATTCCTCTCCAGTACTGACATGGATCTTGGGGTACTTCTGGAGTCTCCCCAGGGGAGTCAGTCCTCGTCTCGAATGCGGGCATGCACTTGCACTTTCCTCCAGAGCGGTAGCAGCAGTGTCACGCAGTCCGCCGCGTGGATCAAAGGATCTATGGTTTTCCCACGAGTCTTTCCCACGAGGCTTTCCCACGAGGCTTTCCCACAGGGCTGTCCCACGTGCACACGTGGTGGGAGTCGATCCTCGGCTTGAACGTCAAGGCAGTGCAGGGAAAACCGGTTCCTCTGGAATGGACTGACACATCTGGGGGACTCTTGGAATGGTGGCACGACCCTGGAGTTCCTCTCGCCTTTCCTGTGGAGAGCGCCTCCTCTTGAGATGCGACGGGAACGCCGGGAATTCTTTCCCTACGAAACAGGGAAAGGATCCCTCATCTCGAGCTAGGAGGCGGAAACGGGGCTCCCCTGGATGTGTGCGGGACCCACGTGCTTCCTCTCGAGTGGAGACGGTTATGTCGGGGAACTTCTTGAGTTGCAGCAAGGGTGTGAATGACCCTTTGGAAGTTCAGTGGTTAGACGTGATTAGCCTCGAGAAGCCTCAGCGGAAATGGGCCTCATCTCGCCTGGAGGGCAAAACCTCCTGGATTTTCTCGAGTTGCGACAGGTGCTCTCGACTTACGACGGGGACCTCAGGGACCCGCTCTGCTGGCCTCAGGAAAGGCCAGTCCTCAAGCGAGTTCCTCGGGGGCCTCTCGGGATTCCTCTCCCGTCGATGCCGGGGCCTAAGACCTTGTGAGGAGTCGGGGCCGGAACCTGAGGATTCCTCTCCAGTGCTGACATGGATCTTATGGTACTTCTGGAGTCTCCCCAGGGGAGTCAGTCCTCGTCTCGAATGCGGGCATGCACTTGTGCTTTCCTCCAGAGCGGTAGCAGCAGTGTCACGCAGTCCGCCGCGTGGATCAAAGGATCTGTGGTTTCCCTCGAGTCTTTCCCACGAGGCTTTCCCACGAGGCGTTCCCACAGGGCTGTCCCACGTGCACACTTGGTGGGAGTCGATCCTCGGCTTGAACGTCAAGGCAGTGCAGGGAAAACAGGTTCCTCTGGAGTGGACTGACACATCTGGGGGACTCTTGGAATGGTGGCATGACCCTGGAGTTCCTCTCCCCTTTCCTGTGGAGAGCGCCTCCTCTTGAGATGCGACGGGAACGCCGGGAATTCGTTCCCTACGAAACAGGGAAAGGATCCCTCATCTCGAGCTAGGAGGCGGAAACGGGGCTCCCCTGGATGTGTGCGGGACCCCAGGTGCTTCCTCTCGAGTGCAGACGGGTATGTCGGGGAACTTCTTGAGTTGCAGCAAGGGTGTGAAGGACCCTTTGGAAGTTCCAGTGGTTAGATGTGATTGGCCTCGAGAAGCCTCAGCGGAAATGGGCCTCATCTCGCCTGGAGGTGAAAACCTCCTGGATTTTCTCGAGTTGCGGCAGGTGCTCTCGACTTACGACGGGGACCTCAGCGACCCGCTCTGGTGGCCTCAGGAAAGGCCAGTCCCCATGCGAGTTCCTCGGGGGCCTCTCGGGATTCCTCTCCCGTCGATGCCGGGGCCTACGACCTTGTGTGGAGTCGGGCCGGAACCTGAGGATTCCTCTCCAGTACTGACATGGATCTTGGGGTACTTCTGGAGTCTCCCCAGGGGAGTCAGTCCTCGTCTCGAATGCGGGCATGCACTTGCACTTTCCTCCAGAGCGGTAGCAGCAGTGTCACGCAGTCCGCCGCGTGGATCAAAGGATCTATGGTTTTCCCTCGAGTCTTTCCCACGAGGCTTTCCCACGAGGCTTTCCCACAGGGCTGTCCCACGTGCACACGTGGTGGGAGTCGATCCTCGGCTTGAACGTCAAGGCAGTGCAGGGAAAACCGGTTCCTCTGGAATGGACTGACACATCTGGGGGACTCTTGGAATGGTGGCACGACCCTGGAGTTCCTCTCGCCTTTCCTGTGGAGAGCGCCTCCTCTTGAGATGCGACGGGAACGCCGGGAATTCTTTCCCTACGAAACAGGGAAAGGATCCCTCATCTCGAGCTAGGAGGCGGAAACGGGGCTCCCCTGGATGTGTGCGGGACCCACGTGCTTCCTCTCGAGTGGAGACGGTTATGTCGGGGAACTTCTTGAGTTGCAGCAAGGGTGTGAATGACCCTTTGGAAGTTCAGTGGTTAGACGTGATTAGCCTCGAGAAGCCTCAGCGGAAATGGGCCTCATCTCGCCTGGAGGGCAAAACCTCCTGGATTTTCTCGAGTTGCGACAGGTGCTCTCGACTTACGACGGGGACCTCAGGGACCCGCTCTGCTGGCCTCAGGAAAGGCCAGTCCTCAAGCGAGTTCCTCGGGGGCCTCTCGGGATTCCTCTCCCGTCGATGAGGGGCCTAAGACCTTGTGAGGAGTCGGGGCCGGAACCTGAGGATTCCTCTCCAGTGCTGACATGGATCTTATGGTACTTCTGGAGTCTCCCCAGGGGAGTCAGTCCTCGTCTCGAATGCGGGCATGCACTTGTGCTTTCCTCCAGAGCGGTAGCAGCAGTGTCAAGCAGTCCGCCGCGTGGATCAAAGGACCTGTGGTTTTCCCTCGAGTCTTTCCCACGAGGCTTTCCCACGAGGAGTTCCCACAGGGCTGTCCCACGTGCACACTTGGTGGGAGTCGATCCTCGGCTTGAACGTCAAGGCAGTGCAGGGATAACAGGTTCCTCTGGAGTGGACTGACACATCTGGGGGACTCTTGGAATGGTGGCATGACCCTGGAGTTCCTCTCCCCTTTCCTGTGGAGAGCGCCTCCTCTTGAGATGCGACGGGAACGCCGGGAATTCTTTCCCTACGAAACAGGGAAAGGATCCCTCATCTCGAGCTAGGAGGCGGAAACGGGGCTCCCCTGGATGTGTGCGGGACCCCAGGTGCTTCCTCTCGAGTGCAGACGGGTATGTCGGGGAACTTCTTGAGTTGCAGCAAGGGTGTGAAGGACCCTTTGGAAGTTCCAGTGGTTAGATGTGATTGGCCTCGAGAAGCCTCAGCGGAAATGGGCCTCATCTCGCCTGGAGGTGAAAACCTCCTGGATTTTCTCGAGTTGCGGCAGGTGCTCTCGACTTACGACGGGGACCTCAGGGACCCGCTCTGGTGGCCTCAGGAAAGGCCAGTTCCCATGCGAGTTCCTCGGGGGCCTCTCGGGATTCCTCTCCCGTCGATGCCGGGGCCTAAGACCTTGTGTGGAGTCGGGGCCGGAACCTGAGGATTCCTCTCCAGTGCTGACATGGATCTTGGGGTACTTCTGGAGTCTCCCCAGGGGAGTCAGTCCTCGTCTCGAATGCGGGCATGCACTTGCGCTTTCCTCCAGAGCGGTAGCAGCAGTGTCACGCAGTCCGCCGCGTGGATCAAAGGATCTATGGTTTTCCCTCGAGTCTTTCCCACGAGGCTTTCCCACGAGGCTTTCCCACAGGGCTGTCCCACGTGCACACGTGGTGGGAGTCGATCCTCGGCTTGAACGTCAAGGCAGTGCAGGGAAAACAGTTTCCTCTGGAATGGACTGACACATCTGGGGGACTTTTGGAATGGTGGCACGATCCTGGACTTCCTCTCGCCTTTCCTGTGGAGAGCGCCTCCTCTTGAGATGCGACGGGAACGCCGGGAATTCTTTCCCTAAGAAACAGGGAAAGGAACCCTCATCTCGAGCTAGGAGGCGGAAACGGGGCTCCCCTGGATGTGTGCGGGACCCACGTGCTTCCTCTCGAGTGGAGACGGGTATGTCGGGGAACTTCTTGAGTTGCAACAAGGGTGTGAAGGACCCTTTGGAAGTTCCAGTGGTTAGACGTGATGAGCCTCGAGAAGCCTCAGCGGAAATGGGCCTCATCTCGCCTGGAGGGCAAAACCTCCTGGATTTTCTCGAGTTGCGGCAGGTGCTCTCGACTTACGACCTGGACCTCAGGGACCCGCTCTGGTGGCCTCAGGAAAGGCCAGTCCCCATGCGAGTTCCTCGGGGGCCTCTCGGGATTCCTCTCCCGTCGATGCCGGGGCCTAAGACCTTGTGTGGAGTCGGGGCCGGAACCTGAGGATTCCTATCCAGTGCTGACATGGATCTTGGGGTACTTCTGGAGTCTCCCCAGGGGAGTCAGTCCTCGTCTCGAATGCGGCCATGCACTTGCGCTTTCCTCCACAGCGGTAGCAGCAGTGTCACGCAGTCCGCCGCGTGGATCAAAGGATCTATGGTTTTCCCTCGAGTCTTTCCCACGAGGCTTTCCCACGAGGCTTTCCCACAGGGCTGTCCCACGTGCACACGTGGTGGGAGTCGATCCTCGGCTTGAACGTCAAGGCAGTGCAGGGAAAGCAGGTTCCTCTGGAATGGACTGACACATCTGGGGGACTCTTGGAATGGTGGCACGACCCTGGAGTTCCTCTCGCCTTTCCTGTGGAGAGCGCCTCCTCTTGAGATGCGACGGGAACGCCGGGAATTCTTTCCCTACGAAACAGGGAAAGGATCCCTCATCTCGAGCTAGGAGGCGGAAACGGGGCTCCCCTGGATGTGGGCGGGACACCACGTGCTTCCTCTCGAGTGGAGACGGGTATGTCGGGGAACTTCTTGAGTTGCAGCAAGGGTGTGAAGGACCCTTTGGAAGTTCCAGTGGTTAGACGTGATTAGCCTCGAGAAGCCTCAGCGGAAATGGGCCTCATCTCGCCTGGAGGGCAAAACCTCCTGGATTTTCTCGAGTTGCGGCAGGTGCTCTCGACTTACGACGGGGACCTCAGGGACCCGCTCTGGTGGCCTCAGGAAAGGCCAGTCCCCATGCGAGTTCCTTGGGGCCCTCTCGGGATTCCTCTCCCGTCGATGCCGGGCCTAAGACCTTGTGTGGAGTCGGGGCCGGAACCTGAGGATTCCTCTCCAGTGCTGACATGGATCTTGGGGTACTTCTGGAGTCTCCCCAGGGGAGTCAGTCCTCGTCTCGAATGCGGGCATGCACTTGCGCTTTCCTCCAGAGCGGTAGCAGCAGTGTCACGCAGTCCGCCGCGTGGATCAAAGGATCTATGGTTTTCCCTCGAGTCTTTCCCAGGAGGCTTTCCCACCAGGCTTTCCCACAGGGCTGTCCCACGTGCACACGTGGTGGGAGTCGATCCTCGGCTTGAACGTCAAGGAAGTGCAGGGAAAACCGGTTCCTCTGGAATGGACTGACACATCTGGGGGACTCTTGGAATGGTGGCACGACCCTGGGGTTCCTCTCGCCTTTCCTGTGGAGAGCGCCTCCTCTTGAGATGCGACGGGAACGCCGGGAATTCTTTCCCTACGAAACAGGGAAAGGATCCCTCATCTCGAGCTAGGAGGCGGAAACGGGGCTCCCCTGGATGTGTGCGGGACACCACGTGCTTCCTCTCGAGTGCAGACGGGTATGTCGGGGAACTTATTGAGTTGCAGCAAGGGTGTGAAGGACCCTTTGGAAGTTCCAGTGGTTAGACGTGATTGGCCTCGAGAAGCCTCAGCGGAAATGGGCCTCATCTCCCCTGGAGGGCAAAACCTCCTGGATTTTCTCGAGTTGCGGCAGGTGCTCTCGACTTACGACAGGGACCTCAGGGAACCGCTCTGGTGGCCTCAGGAAAGGCCAGTCCCCATGCGAGTTCCTTGGGGGCCTCTCGGGATTCCTCTCCCGTCGATGCCGGGGCCTAAGACCGTGTGTGGAGTCGGGGCCGGAACCTGAGGATTCCTCTCCAGTGCTGACATGGATCTTGGGGTACTTCTGGAGTCTCCCCAGGGGAGTCAGTCCTCGTCTCGAATGCGGGCATGCACTTGCGCTTTCCTCCAGAGCGGTAGCAGCAGTGTCACGCAGTCTGCCGCGTGGATCAAAGGATCTATGGATTTCCCTCGAGTCTTTCCCACGAGGCTTTCCCACGAGGCTTTCCCACAGGGCTGTCCCACGTGCACACGTGGTGGGAGTCGATCCTCGGCTTGAACGTCAAGGCAGTGCAGGGAAAACCGGTTCCTCTGGAATGGACTGACACATCTGGGGGACTCTTGGAATGGTGGCACGACCCTGGAGTTCCTCTCGCCTTTCCTGTGGAGAGCGCCTCCTCTTGAGATGCGACGGGAACGCCGGGAATTCTTTCCCTACGAAACAGGGAAAGGATCCCTCATCTCGAGCTAGGAGGCGGAAACGGGGCTCCCCTGGATGTGTGCGGGACCCACGTGCTTCGTCTCGAGTGGAGACGGGTATGTCGGGGAACTTCTTGAGTTGCAGCAAGGGTGTGAATGACCCTTTGGAAGTTCAGTGGTTAGACGTGATTAGCCTCGAGAAGCCTCAGCGGAAATGGGCCTCATCTCGCCTGGAGGGCAAAACCTCCTGGATTTTCTCGAGTTGCGGCAGGTGCTCTCGACTTACGACGGGGACCTCAGGGACCCGCTCTGGTGGCCTCAGGAAAGGCCAGTCCCCAAGCGAGTTCCACGGGGGCCTCTCGGGATTCCTCTCACGTCGATGCCGGGGCCTAAGACCTTGTGTGGAGTCGGGCCGGAACCTGAGGATTCCTCTCCAGTACTGACATGGATCTTGGGGTACTTCTGGAGTCTCCCCAGGGGAGTCAGTCCTCGTCTCGAATGCGGGCATGCACTTGCACTTTCCTCCAGAGCGGTAGCAGCAGTGTCACGCAGTCCGCCGCGTGGATCAAAGGATCTATGGTTTTCCCACGAGTCTTTCCCACGAGGCTTTCCCACGAGGCTTTCCCACAGGGCTGTCCCACGTGCACACGTGGTGGGAGTCGATCCTCGGCTTGAACGTCAAGGCAGTGCAGGGAAAACCGGTTCCTCTGGAATGGACTGACACATCTGGGGGACTCTTGGAATGGTGGCACGACCCTGGAGTTCCTCTCGCCTTTCCTGTGGAGAGCGCCTCCTCTTGAGATGCGACGGTAACGCCGGGAATTCTTTCCCTACGAAACAGGGAAAGGATCCCTCATCTCGAGCTAGGAGGCGGAAACGGGGCTCCCCTGGATGTGTGCGGGACCCACGTGCTTCCTCTCGAGTGGAGACGGTTATGTCGGGGAACTTCTTGAGTTGCAGCAAGGGTGTGAATGACCCTTTGGAAGTTCAGTGGTTAGACGTGATTAGCCTCGAGAAGCCTCAGCGGAAATGGGCCTCATCTCGCCTGGAGGGCAAAACCTCCTGGATTTTCTCGAGTTGCGACAGGTGCTCTCGACTTACGACGGGGACCTCAGGGACCCGCTCTGCTGGCCTCAGGAAAGGCCAGTCCTCAAGCGAGTTCCTCGGGGGCCTCTCGGGATTCCTCTCCCGTCGATGCCGGGGCCTAAGACCTTGTGAGGAGTCGGGGTCGGAACCTGAGGATTCCTCTCCAGTGCTGACATGGATCTTGGGGTACTTCTGGAGTCTCCCCAGGGGAGTCAGTCCTCGTCTCGAATGCGGGCATGCACTTGCACTTTCCTCCAGAGCGGTAGCAGCAGTGTCACGCAGTCCGCCGCGTGGATCAAAGGATCTATGGTTTTCCCTCGAGTCTTTCCCACGAGGCTTTCCCACGAGGCTTTCCCACAGGGCTGTCCCACGTGCACACTTGGTGGGAGTCGATCCTCGGCTTGAACGTCAAGGCAGTGCAGGGAAAACCGGTTCCTCTGGAATGGACTGACACATCTGGGGGACTCTTGGAATGGTGGCACGACCCTGGAGTTCCTCTCGCCTTTCCTGTGGAGAGCGCCTCCTCTTGAGATGCGACGGGAACGCCGGGAATTCTTTCCCTACGAAACAGGGAAAGGATCCCTCATCTCGAGCTAGGAGGCGGAAACGGGGCTCCCCTGGATGTGTGCGGGACCCACGTGCTTCCTCTCGAGTGGAGACGGTTATGTCGGGGAACTTCTTGAGTTGCAGCAAGGGTGTGAAGGACCCTTTGGAAGTTCAGTGGTTAGACGTGATTAGCCTCCAGAAGCCTCAGCGGAAATGGGCCTCATCTCGCCTGGAGGGCAAAACCTCCTGGATTTTCTCGAGTTGCGACAGGTGCTCTCGACTTACGACGGGGACCTCAGGGACCCGCTCTGCTGGCCTCAGGAAAGGCCAGTCCTCAAGCGAGTTCCTCGGGGGCCTCTCGGGATTCCTCTCCCGTCGATGCCGGGGCCTAAGACCTTGTGAGGAGTCGGGGTCGGAACCTGAGGATTCCTCTCCAGTGCTGACATGGATCTTATGGTACTTCTGGAGTCTCCCCAGGGGAGTCAGTCCTCGTCTCGAATGCGGGCATGCACTTGTGCTTTCCTCCAGAGCGGTAGCAGCAGTGTCACGCAGTCCGCCGCGTGGATCAAAGGATCTGTGGTTTTCCCTCGAGTCTTTCCCACGAGGCTTTCCCAGGAGGCGTTCCCACAGGGCTGTCCCACGTGCACACTTGGTGGGAGTCGATCCTCGGCTTGAACGTCAAGGCAGTGCAGGGAAAACAGGTTCCTCTGGAGTGGACTGACACATCTGGGGGACTCTTGGAATGGTGGCATGACCCTGGAGTTCCTCTCCCCTTTCCTGTGGAGAGCGCCTCCTCTTGAGATGCGACGGGAACGCCGGGAATTCGTTCCCTACGAAACAGGGAAAGGATCCCTCATCTCGAGCTAGGAGGCGGAAACGGGGCTCCCCTGGATGTGTGCGGGACCCCAGGTGCTTCCTCTCGAGTGCAGACGGGTATGTCGGGGAACTTCTTGAGTTGCAGCAAGGGTGTGAAGGACCCTTTGGAAGTTCCAGTGGTTAGATGTGATTGGCCTCGAGAAGCCTCAGCGGAAATGGGCCTCATCTCGCCTGGAGGTGAAAACCTCCTGGATTTTCTCGAGTTGCGGCAGGTGCTCTCGACTTACGACGGGGACCTCAGGGACCCGCTCTGGTGGCCTCAGGAAAGGCCAGTCCCCATGCGAGTTCCTCGGGGGCCTCTCGGGATTCCTCTCCCGTCGATGCCGGGGCCTACGACCTTGTGTGGAGTCGGGCCGGAACCTGAGGATTCCTCTCCAGTACTGACATGGATCTTGGGGTACTTCTGGAGTCTCCCCAGGGGAGTCAGTCCTCGTCTCGAATGCGGGCATGCACTTGCACTTTCCTCCAGAGCGGTAGCAGCAGTGTCACGCAGTCCGCCGCGTGGATCAAAGGATCTATGGTTTTCCCTCGAGTCTTTCCCACGAGGCTTTCCCACGAGGCTTTCCCACAGGGCTGTCCCACGTGCACACGTGGTGGGAGTCGATCCTCGGCTTGAACGTCAAGGCAGTGCAGGGAAAACCGGTTCCTCTGGAATGGACTGACACATCTGGGGGACTCTTGGAATGGTGGCACGACCCTGGAGTTCCTCTCGCCTTTCCTGTGGAGAGCGCCTCCTCTTGAGATGCGACGGGAACGCCGGGAATTCTTTCCCTACGAAACAGGGAAAGGATCCCTCATCTCGAGCTAGGAGGCGGAAACGGGGCTCCCCTGGATGTGTGCGGGACCCCACGTGCTTCCTCTCGAGTGTAGACGGGTATGTCGGGGACCTTCTTGAGTTGCAGCAAGGGTGTGAAGGACCCTTTGGACGTTCCAGTGGTTAGATGTGATTGGCCTCGAGAAGCCTCAGCGGAAATGGGCCTCATCTCGCCTGGAGGGCAAAACCTCCTGGATTTTCTCGAGTTGCGTCATGTGCTCTCGACTTACGACGGGGACCTCGGGGACCCGCTCTGGTGACCTCAGGAAAGGCCAGTCCCCATGCGAGTTCCTCGGGGGCCTCTCGGGATTCCTCTCTCGTCGATGCTGGGGCCTAAGACCTTGTGTGGAGTCGGGGCCCGAACCTGAGGATTCCTCTGCAGTGCTGACATGGATCTTGGGGTACTTCTGGAGCCTCCCCAGGGGAGTCAGTCCTCGTCTCGAATGCGGGCATGCACTTGCGCTTTCCTCCAGAGCGTTAGCAGCAGTGTCACGCATTCCGCCGTGTGGATCAAAGGATCTATGGTTTTCCCTCGAGTCTTTCCCACGAGGCTTTCCCACGAGGCTTTCCCACAGGGCTGTCCCACGTGCACACGTGGTGGGAGTCGATCCTCGGCTTGAACGTCAAGGCAGTGCAGGGAAAACAGGTTCCTCTGGAATGGACTGACACATCTGGGGGACTCTTGGAATGGTGGCACGACCCTGGAGTTCCTCTCGCCTTTCCTGTGGAGAGCGCCTCCTCTTGAGATGCGACGGGAACGCCGGGAATTCTTTCCCTACGAAACAGGGAAAGGATCCCTCATCTCGAGCTAGGAGGCGGAAACGGGGCTCCCCTGGATGTGTTCGGGACCCCACGTGCTTCCTCTCGAGTGGAGACGGGTATGTCGGGGAACTTCTTGAGTTGCAGCAAGGGTGTGAAGGACCCTTTGGAAGTTCCAGTGGTTAGACGTGATTAGCCTCGAGAAGCCTCAGCGGAAATGGGCCTCATCTCGCCTGGAGGGCAAAACCTCCTGGATTTTCTCGAGTTGCGGCAGGTGCTCTCGACTTACGTCGTGGACCTCAGGGACCCGCTCTGGTGGCCTCAGGAAAGGCCAGTCCCCATGCGAGTTCCTCGGGGGCATCTCGGGATTCCTCTCCCGTCGATGCCGGGGCCTAAGACCTTGTGTGGAGTCGGGGCCGGAACCTGAGGATTCCTCTCCAGTGCTGACATGGATCTTGGGGTACTTCTGGAGTCTCCCCAGGGGAGTCAGTCCTCGTCTCGAATGCGGGCATGCACTTGCGCTTTCCTCCAGAGCGGTAGCAGCAGTGTCACGCAGTCCGCCGCGTGGATCAAAGGATCTATGGTTTTCCCTCGAGTCTTTCCCACGAGGCTTTCCCACGAGGCTTTCCACAGGGCTGTCCCACCTGCACACGTGGTGGGACTCGATTCTCGGCTTGAACGTCAAGGCAGTGCAGGGAAAACAGGTTCCTCTGGAATGGACTGACACATCTGGGGGACTCTTGGAATGGTGGCACGACCCTGGAGTTCCTCTCGCCTTTCCTGTTGAGAGCGCCTCCTCTTGAGATGCGACGGGAACGCCGGGAATTCTTTCCCTACGAAACAGGGAAAGGATCCCTCATCTCGAGCTAGGAGGCGGAAATGGGGCTCCCCTGGATTTTTGCGGGACCCCACGTGCTTCCTCTCGAGTGGAGACGGGTATGTCGGGGAACTTCTTGAGTTGCAGCAAGGGTGTGAAGGACCCTTTGGAAGTTCCAGTGGTTAGATGTGAATGGCGTCGAGAAGCCTCAGCGGAAATGGGCCTCATCTCGCCTGGAGGGCAAAACCTCCTGGATTTTCTCGAGTTGCGGCAGGTGCTCTCGACTTACGACGGGGACCTCAGGGACCCGCTTTGGTGGCCTCAGGAAAGGGCAGTCCCCATGCGACTTCCTCGGGGGCCTCTCGGGATTCCTCTCCCGTCGATGCCGGGGCCGAAGACCTTGTGTGGAGTCGGGGCCGGAACCAGAAGATTCCTCTCCAGTGCTGACATGGATCTTGGGGTACTTCTGGAGTCTCCCCAGGGGAGTCAGTCCTCGTTTCGAATGCGGGCATGCACTTGCGCTTTCCTCCAGAGCGGTAGCAGCAGTGTCACGCAGTCCGCCGCGTGGATCAAAGGATCTATGGTTTTCCCTCGAGTCTTTCCCACGAGGCTTTCCCACGAGGCTTTCGCACAGGGCTGTGCCACGTGCACACGTGGTGGGAGTCGATCCTCGGCTTGAACGTCAAGGCAGTGCAGGGAAAACAGGTTCCTCTGGAATGGACTGACACATATGGGGTCTCTTGGAATGGTGGCACGACCCTGGAGTTCCTCTCGCCTTTCCTGTGGGAGTGCCTCCTCTTGAGATGCGACGGAAACGCCGGGAATTCTTTCCCTACGAAACAGGGAAAGGATCCCTCATCTCGAGCTAGGAGGTGGAAACGGGGCTACCCTGGATGTGTGCGGGACCCCACGTGCTTCCTCTCGAGTGGAGACGGGTATGTCGGGGAACTTCTAGAGTTGCAGCAAGGGTGTGAAGGACCCTTTGGAAGTTCCAGTGGTTAGACGTGATTGGCCTCGAGAAGCCTCAGCGGAAATGGGCCTCATCTCGCCTGGAGGGCAAAACCTCCTGGATTTTCTCGAGTTGCGGCAGGTGCTCTCGACTTACGACGGGGACCTAAGGGACCCGCTCTGGTGGCCTCAGTAAAGGGCAGTCCGCATGCGACTTCCTCGGGGGCCTCTCGGGATTCCTCTCCCGTCGATGCCGGGGCCGAAGACCTTGTGTGGATTCGGGGCCGGAACCAGAAGTTTCCTCTCCAGTGCTGACATGGATCTTGGGGTACTTCTGGAGTCTCCCCAGGGGAGTCAGTCCTCGTTTCGAATGCGGGCATGCACTTGCGCTTTCCTCCAGAGCGGTAGCAGCAGTGTCACGCAGTCCGCCGCGTGGATCAAAGGATCTATGGTTTTCCCTCGAGTCTTTCCCACGAGGCTTTCCCACGAGGCTTTCCCACAGGGCTGTCCCACGTGCACACGTGGTGGGAGTCGATCCTCGGCTTGAACGTCAAGGCAGTGCAGGGAAAACAGGTTCCTCTGGAATGGACTGACACATCTGGGGGACTCTTGGAATGGTGGCACGACCCTGGAGTTCCTCTCGCCTTTCCTGTGGAGAGCGCCTCCTCTTGAGATGCGACGGGAACGCCGGGAATTCTTTCCCTACGAAACAGGGAAAGGATCCCTCATCTCGAGCTAGGAGGCGGAAACGGGGCTCCCCTGGATGTGTGCGGGACCCACGTGCTTCGTCTCGAGTGGAGACGGGTATGTCGGGGAACTTCTTGAGTTGCAGCAAGGGTGTGAATGACCCTTTGGAAGTTCAGTGGTTAGACGTGATTAGCCTCGAGAAGCCTCAGCGGAAATGGGCCTCATCTCGCCTGGAGGGCAAAACCTCCTGGATTTTCTCGAGTTGCGGCAGGTGCTCTCGACTTACGACGGGGACCTCAGGGACCCGCTCTGGTGGCCTCAGGAAAGGCCAGTCCCCAAGCGAGTTCCACGGGGGCCTCTCGGGATTCCTCTCACGTCGATGCCGGGGCCTAAGACCTTGTGTGGAGTCGGGCCGGAACCTGAGGATTCCTCTCCAGTACTGACATGGATCTTGGGGTACTTCTGGAGTCTCCCCAGGGGAGTCAGTCCTCGTCTCGAATGCGGCATGCACTTGCGCTTTCCTCCAGAGCGGTAGCAGCAGTGTCACGCAGTCCGCCGCGTGGATCAAAGGATCTATGGTTTTCCCTCGAGTCTTTCCCACGAGGCTTTCCCACGAGGCTTTCCACAGGGCTGTCCCACTGCACACGTGGTGGGAGTCGATCCTCGGCTTGAACGTCAAGGCAGTGCAGGGAAAACAGGTTCCTCTGGAATGGACTGACACATATGGGGTCTCTTGGAATGGTGGCACGACCCTGGAGTTCCTCTCGCCTTTCCTGAGGGAGTGCCTCCTCTTGAGATGCGACGGGAACGCCGGGAATTCTTTCCCTACGAAACAGGGAAAGGATTCCTCATCTCAAGCTAGGAGGTGGAAACGGGGCTACCCTGGATGTGTGCGGGACCCCACGTGCTTCCTCTCGAGTGGAGACGGGTATGTCGGGGAACTTCTAGAGTTGCAGCAAGGGTGTGAAGGACCCTTTGGAAGTTCAAGTGTTTAGATGTGATTGGCCTCGAGAAGCCTCAGCGGAAATGGGCCTCATCTCGCCTGGAGGGCAAAACCTCCTGGATTTTCTCGAGTTGCGGCAGGTGCTCTCGACTTACGACGGGGACCTCAGGGACCCGCTCTGGTGGCCTCAGGAAAGGGCAGTCCCCATGCGACTTCCACGGGGGCCCCTCGGGATTCCTCTCCCGTCGATGCCGGGGCCGAAGACCTTGTGTGGAGTCGGGGCTGGAACCAGAAGATTCCTCTCCAGTGCTGACATGGATCTTGGGGTACTTCTGGAGTCTCCCCAGGGGAGTCAGTCCTCGTCTCGAATGCTGGCATGCACTTGCGCTTTCCTCCAGAGCGGTAGCAGCAGTGTCACGCAGTCCGCCCAATTGATCAAAGGATCTTTGCTTTTCCCTCGAGTCTTTCCCACGAGGCTTTCCCACGAGGCTTTCCACAGGGCTGTCCCACCTGCACACGTGGTGGGAGTCGATCCTCGGCTTGAACGTCAAGGCAGTGCAGGGAAAACAGGTTCCTCTGGAATGGACTGACACATCTGGGGAACTCTTGGAATGGTGGCACGACCCTGGAGTTCCTCTCGCCTTTCCTGTGGAGAGCGCCTCCTCTTGAGATGCGACGGGAACGCCGGGAATTCTTTCCCTACGAAACAGGGAAAGGATCCCTCATCTCGAGCTAGGAGGCGGAAATGGGGCTCCCCAGGATTTTTGCGGGACCCCACGTGCTTCCTCTCGAGTGGAGACGGGTATGTCGGGGAACTTCTTGAGTTAGAGCAAGGGTGTGAAGGACCCTTTGGAAGTTCCAGTGGTTAGATGTGATTGGCCTCGAGAAGCCTCAGCGGAAATGGGCCTCATCTCGCCTGGAGGGCAAAACCTCCTGGATTTTCTCGAGTTGCGGCAGGTGCTCTCGACTTACGACGGGGACCTCAGGGACCCGCTCTGGTGGCCTCAGGAAAGGGCAGTCCCCATGCGACTTCCTCGGGGGCCTTTCGGGATTCCTCTCCCGTCGATGCCGGGGCCGAAGACCTTGTGTGGAGTCGGGGCCGGAACCAGAGGATTCCTCTCCAGTGCTGACATGGATCTTGGGGTACTTCTGGAGTCTCCCCAGGGGAGTCAGTCCTCGTCTCGAATGCGGGCATGCACTTGCGCTTTCCTCCAGAGCTGTAGCAGCAGTGTCACGCAGTCCACCGCGTGGATCAAAGGATCTATGGTTTTCCCTCGAGTCTTTCCAACGAGGCTTTCCCACGAGGCTTTCCCACAGGTCTGTCCCACGTGCACACGTGGTGGGAGTCGATCCTCGGCGTGAACGTCAAGGCAGTGCAGGGAAAACAGGTTCCTCAGGAATGGACTGACACATCTGGGGGTCTCTTGAAATGGTGCCACGAACCTGGAGTTCCTCTCGCCTTTCCTGTGGAGAGCGCCTCCTCTTGAGATGCGACGGGAACGCGGGGAATTCTTTCCCTACGAAACAGGGAAAGGATCCCTCATCTCGAGCTAGGAGGCGGAAACGGGGCTCCCCTGGATGTGTTCGGGAACCCACGTGCTTCCTCTCGAGTGGAGACGGGTATGTCGGGGAACTTCTTGAGTTGCAGCAAGGGTGTGAAGGACCCTTTGGAAGTTCCAGTGGTTAGACGTGATTAGACTCGAGAAGCCTCAGCGGAAATGGGCCTCATCTCGCCTGGAGGGCAAAACCTCCTGGATTTTCTCGAGTTGTGGCAGGTGCTCTCGACTTACGACGGGCACCTGAGGGACCCGCTCTGGTGGCCTCAGGAAAGGCCAGTCCCCATGCGAATTCCTCGGGGGCCTCTCGGGATTATTCTCCCGTCGATGCCGGGGCCTAAGACCTTGTGTGGAGTCGGGGCCGGAACCTGAGGATTCCTCTCCAGTGCTGACATGGATCTTGGGGTACTTCTGGAGTCTCCCCAGGGGAGTCAGTCCTCGTCTCGAATGCGGGCATGCACTTGCGCTTTCCTCCAGAGCGGTAGCAGCAGTGTCACGCAGTCCGCCGCGTGGATCAAAGGATCTATGGTTTTCCCTCGAGTCTTTCCCACGAGGCTTTCCCACGAGGCTTTCCACAGGGCTGTCCCACGTGCACACGTGGTGGGAGTCGATCCTCGGCTTGAACGTCAAGGCAGTGCAGGGAAAACAGGTTCCTCTGGAATGGACTGACACATCTGGGGGACTCTTGGAATGGTGGCACGACCCTGGAGTTCCTCTCGCCTTTCCTGTGGAGAGCGCCTCCTCTTGAGATGCGACGGGAACGCCGGAATTCTTTCCCTACGAAACAGGGAAAGGATCCCTCATCTCGAGCTTGGAGGCAGAAACGGGGCTCCCCTGGATGTGTGCGGGACCCCACGTGCTTCCTCTCGAGTGGAGACAGGTATGTCGGGGAACTTCTTGAGTTGCAGCAAGGGTGTGAAGGACCCTTTGGAAGTTCCAGTGGTTAGATGTGATCAGCCTCGAGAAGCCTCAGCGGAAATGGGCCTCATCTCGCCTGGAGGGCAAAACCTCCTGGATTTTCTCGAGTTGCGGCAGGTGCTCTCGACTTACGACGGGGACCTCAGAGACCCGCTCTGGTGGCCTCAGGAAAGGCCAGTCCCCATGCGAGTTCCTCGGGTCCTCTCGGGATTCCTCTCCCGTCGATGCTGGGGCCTAAGACCTTGTGTGGAGTCGGGGCCGGAACCTGAGGATTCCTCTCCAGTGCTGACATGGATCTTGGGGTACTTCTGGAGTCTCCCCAGGGGAGTCAGTCCTCGTCTCGAATGCGGGCATGCACTTGCGCTTTCCTCCAGAGCGGTAGCAGCAGTGTCACGCAGTCCACCGCGTGGATCAAATGATCTATGGTTTTCCCTCGAGTCTTTCCCACGAGGCTTTCCCACGAGGCTTTCCCACTGGGTTGTCCCACGTGCACACGTGGTGGGAGTCGATCCTCGGCTTGAACGTCAAGGCAGTGCAGGGAAAACAGGTTCCTCTGGAATGGACTGACACATCTGGGGGTCTCTTGGAATGGTGGCACGACCCTGGAGTTCCTCTCGCCTTTCCTGTGGAGAGCGCCTCCTCTTGAGATGCGACGGGAATGCCGGGAATTCTTTCCCTACGAAACAGGGAAAGGATCCCTCATCTCGAGCTAGGAGGCGGAAACGGGGCTACCCTGGATGTGTGCGGGACCCACGTGCTTCCTCTCGAGTGGAGACGGGTATGTCGGGGAACTTCTAGAGTTGCAGCAAGGGTGTGAAGGACCCTTTGGAAGTTCAAGTGGTTAGATGTGATTAGCCTCGAGAAGCCTCAGCGGAAATGGGCTTCATCTCGCCTGGAGGGCAAAATCTCCTGGATTTTCTCGAGTTGCGGCAGGTGCTCTCGACTTACGACGGGGACCTCAGGGACCCGCTCTGGTGACCTCAGGAAAGGCCAGTCCCCATGCGAGTTCCTCGGGGGCCTCTCGGGATTCCTCTCCCGTCGATGCCGGGGCCTAAGACCTTGTGTGGAGTCGGGGCCTGAACCTGAGGATTCCTCTCCAGTGCTGACATGGATCTTGGGGTACTTCTGGAGTCTCCCCAGGGGAGTCAGTCCTCGTCTCGAATGCGGGCATGCACTTGCGCTTTCCTCCAGAGCGGTAGCAGCAGTGTCACGCAGTCCACCGCGTGGATCAAAGGATCTATGGTTTTCCCTCGAGTCTTTCCCACGAGGCTTTCCCACGAGGCTTTCCACAGGGCTGTCCCACGTGCACACGTGGTGGGACTCGATCCTCGGCTTGAACGTCAAGGCAGTGCAGGGAAAACAGGTTCCTCTGGAATGGACTGACACATCTGGGGGACTCTTGGAATGGTGGCACGACCCTGGAGTTCCTCTCGCCTTTCCTGAAGAGAGCGCCTCCTCTTGAGATGCGACGGGAACGCCGGGAATTCTTTCCCTACGAAACAGGGAAAGGATCCCTCATCTCGAGCTAGGAGGCGGAAACGGGGCTCCCCTGGATGTGTTCGGGAACCCACGTGCTTCCTCTCGAGTGGAGACGGGTATGTCGGGGAACTTCTTGAGTTGCAGCAAGGGTGTGAAGGACCCTTTGGAAGTTCCAGTGGTTAGACGTGATTAGCCTCGAGAAGCCTCAGCGGAAATGGGCCTCATCTCGCCTGGAGGGCAAAACCTCCTGGATTTTCTCGAGTTGCGGCAGGTGCTCTCGACTTACGTCGTGGACCTCAGGGACCCGCTCTGGTGGCCTCAGGAAAGGCCAGTCCCCATGCGAGTTCCTCGGGGGCCTCTCGGGATTCCTCTCCCGTCGATGCCGGGGCCGAAGACCTTGTGTGGAGTCGGGGCCGGAACCAGAAGATTCCTCTCCAGTGCTGACATGGATCTTGGGGTACTTCTGGAGTCTCCCCAGGGGAGTCAGTCCTCGTTTCGAATGCGGGCATGCACTTGCGCTTTCCTCCAGAGCGGTAGCAGCAGTGTCACGCAGTCCGCCGCGTGGATCAAAGGATCTATGGTTTTCCCTCGAGTCTTTCCCACGAGGCTTTCCCACGAGGCTTTCGCACAGGGCTGTCCCACGTGCACACGTGGTGGGAGTCGATCCTCGGCTTGAACGTCAAGGCAGTGCAGGGAAAACAGGTTCCTCTGGAATGGACTGACACATATGGGGTCTCTTGGAATGGTGGCACGACCCTGGAGTTCCTCTCGCCTTTCCTGTGGGAGTGCCTCCTCTTGAGATGCGACGGGAACGCCGGGAATTCTTTCCCTACGAAACAGGGAAAGGATCCCTCATCTCGAGCTAGGAGGTGGAAACGGGGCTACCCTGGATGTGTGCGGGACCCCACGTGCTTCCTCTCGAGTGGAGACGGGTATGTCGGGGAACTTCTAGAGTTGCAGCAAGGGTGTGAAGGACCCTTTGGAAGTTCCAGTGGTTAGACGTGATTGGCCTCGAGAAGCCTCAGCGGAAATGGGCCTCATCTCGCCTGGAGGGCAAAACCTCCTGGATTTTCTCGAGTTGCGGCAGGTGCTCTCGACTTACGACGGGGACCTAAGGGACCCGCTCTGGTGGCCTCAGTAAAGGGCAGTCCGCATGCGACTTCCTCGGGGGCCTCTCGGGATTCCTCTCCCGTCGATGCCGGGGCCGAAGACCTTGTGTGGATTCGGGGCCGGAACCAGAAGTTTCCTCTCCAGTGCTGACATGGATCTTGGGGTACTTCTGGAGTCTCCCCAGGGGAGTCAGTCCTCGTTTCGAATGCGGGCATGCACTTGCGCTTTCCTCCAGAGCGGTAGCAGCAGTGTCACGCAGTCCGCCGCGTGGATCAAAGGATCTATGGTTTTCCCTCGAGTCTTTCCCACGAGGCTTTCCCACGAGGCTTTCCCACAGGGCTGTCCCACGTGCACACGTGGTGGGAGTCGATCCTCGGCTTGAACGTCAAGGCAGTGCAGGGAAAACAGGTTCCTCTGGAATGGACTGACACATCTGGGGGACTCTTGGAATGGTGGCACGACCCTGGAGTTCCTCTCGCCTTTCCTGTGGAGAGCGCCTCCTCTTGAGATGCGACGGGAACGCCGGGAATTCTTTCCCTACGAAACAGGGAAAGGATCCCTCATCTCGAGCTAGGAGGCGGAAACGGGGCTCCCCTGGATGTGTGCGGGACCCCACGTGCTTCCTCTCGAGTGGAGACGGGTATGTCGGGGAACTTCTTGAGTTGCAGCAAGGGTGTGAAGGACCCTTTGGAAGTTCCAGTGGTTAGACGTGATTAGCCTCGAGAAGCCTCAGCGGAAATGGGCCTCATCTCGCCTGGAGGGCAAAACCTCCTGGATTTTCTCGAGTTGCGGCAGGTGCTCTCGACTTACGTCGTGGACCTCAGGGACCCGCTCTGGTGGCCTCAGGAAAGGCCAGTCCCCATGCGAGTTCCTCGGGGGCATCTCGAGATTCCTCTCCCGTCGATGCCGGGGCCTAAGACCTTGTGTGGAGTCGGGGCCGCAACCTGAGGATTCCTCTCCAGTGCTGACATGGATCTTGGGGTACTTCTGGAGTCTCCCCAGGGGAGTCAGTCCTCGTCTCGAATGCGGCATGCACTTGCGCTTTCCTCCAGAGCGGTAGCAGCAGTGTCACGCAGTCCGCCGCGTGGATCAAAGGATCTATGGTTTTCCCTCGAGTCTTTCCCACGAGGCTTTCCCACGAGGCTTTCCACAGGGCTGTCCCACTGCACACGTGGTGGGAGTCGATCCTCGGCTTGAACGTCAAGGCAGTGCAGGGAAAACAGGTTCCTCTGGAATGGACTGACACATATGGGGTCTCTTGGAATGGTGGCACGACCCTGGAGTTCCTCTCGCCTTTCCTGAGGGAGTGCCTCCTCTTGAGATGCGACGGGAACGCCGGGAATTCTTTCCCTACGAAACAGGGAAAGGATTCCTCATCTCAAGCTAGGAGGTGGAAACGGGGCTACCCTGGATGTGTGCGGGACCCCACGTGCTTCCTCTCGAGTGGAGACGGGTATGTCGGGGAACTTCTAGAGTTGCAGCAAGGGTGTGAAGGACCCTTTGGAAGTTCAAGTGTTTAGATGTGATTGGCCTCGAGAAGCCTCAGCGGAAATGGGCCTCATCTCGCCTGGAGGGCAAAACCTCCTGGATTTTCTCGAGTTGCGGCAGGTGCTCTCGACTTACGACGGGGACCTCAGGGACCCGCTCTGGTGGCCTCAGGAAAGGGCAGTCCCCATGCGACTTCCACGGGGGCCCCTCGGGATTCCTCTCCCGTCGATGCCGGGGCCGAAGACCTTGTGTGGAGTCGGGGCTGGAACCAGAAGATTCCTCTCCAGTGCTGACATGGATCTTGGGGTACTTCTGGAGTCTCCCCAGGGGAGTCAGTCCTCGTCTCGAATGCTGGCATGCACTTGCGCTTTCCTCCAGAGCGGTAGCAGCAGTGTCACGCAGTCCGCCCAATTGATCAAAGGATCTTTGCTTTTCCCTCGAGTCTTTCCCACGAGGCTTTCCCACGAGGCTTTCCACAGGGCTGTCCCACCTGCACACGTGGTGGGAGTCGATCCTCGGCTTGAACGTCAAGGCAGTGCAGGGAAAACAGGTTCCTCTGGAATGGACTGACACATCTGGGGAACTCTTGGAATGGTGGCACGACCCTGGAGTTCCTCTCGCCTTTCCTGTGGAGAGCGCCTCCTCTTGAGATGCGACGGGAACGCCGGGAATTCTTTCCCTACGAAACAGGGAAAGGATCCCTCATCTCGAGCTAGGAGGCGGAAATGGGGCTCCCCAGGATTTTTGCGGGACCCCACGTGCTTCCTCTCGAGTGGAGACGGGTATGTCGGGGAACTTCTTGAGTTAGAGCAAGGGTGTGAAGGACCCTTTGGAAGTTCCAGTGGTTAGATGTGATTGGCCTCGAGAAGCCTCAGCGGAAATGGGCCTCATCTCGCCTGGAGGGCAAAACCTCCTGGATTTTCTCGAGTTGCGGCAGGTGCTCTCGACTTACGACGGGGACCTCAGGGACCCGCTCTGGTGGCCTCAGGAAAGGGCAGTCCCCATGCGACTTCCTCGGGGGCCTTTCGGGATTCCTCTCCCGTCGATGCCGGGGCCGAAGACCTTGTGTGGAGTCGGGGCCGGAACCAGAGGATTCCTCTCCAGTGCTGACATGGATCTTGGGGTACTTCTGGAGTCTCCCCAGGGGAGTCAGTCCTCGTCTCGAATGCGGGCATGCACTTGCGCTTTCCTCCAGAGCTGTAGCAGCAGTGTCACGCAGTCCACCGCGTGGATCAAAGGATCTATGGTTTTCCCTCGAGTCTTTCCAACGAGGCTTTCCCACGAGGCTTTCCCACAGGTCTGTCCCACGTGCACACGTGGTGGGAGTCGATCCTCGGCGTGAACGTCAAGGCAGTGCAGGGAAAACAGGTTCCTCAGGAATGGACTGACACATCTGGGGGTCTCTTTAAATGGTGCCACGAACCTGGAGTTCCTCTCGCCTTTCCTGTGGAGAGCGCCTCCTCTTGAGATGCGACGGGAACGCGGGGAATTCTTTCCCTACGAAACAGGGAAAGGATCCCTCATCTCGAGCTAGGAGGCGGAAACGGGGCTCCCCTGGATGTGTTCGGGAACCCACGTGCTTCCTCTCGAGTGGAGACGGGTATGTCGGGGAACTTCTTGAGTTGCAGCAAGGGTGTGAAGGACCCTTTGGAAGTTCCAGTGGTTAGACGTGATTAGACTCGAGAAGCCTCAGCGGAAATGGGCCTCATCTCGCCTGGAGGGCAAAACCTCCTGGATTTTCTCGAGTTGTGGCAGGTGCTCTCGACTTACGACGGGCACCTGAGGGACCCGCTCTGGTGGCCTCAGGAAAGGCCAGTCCCCATGCGAATTCCTCGGGGGCCTCTCGGGATTATTCTCCCGTCGATGCCGGGGCCTAAGACCTTGTGTGGAGTCGGGGCCGGAACCTGAGGATTCCTCTCCAGTGCTGACATGGATCTTGGGGTACTTCTGGAGTCTCCCCAGGGGAGTCAGTCCTCGTCTCGAATGCGGGCATGCACTTGCGCTTTCCTCCAGAGCGGTAGCAGCAGTGTCACGCAGTCCGCCGCGTGGATCAAAGGATCTATGGTTTTCCCTCGAGTCTTTCCCACGAGGCTTTCCCACGAGGCTTTCCACAGGGCTGTCCCACGTGCACACGTGGTGGGAGTCGATCCTCGGCTTGAACGTCAAGGCAGTGCAGGGAAAACAGGTTCCTCTGGAATGGACTGACACATCTGGGGGACTCTTGGAATGGTGGCACGACCCTGGAGTTCCTCTCGCCTTTCCTGTGGAGAGCGCCTCCTCTTGAGATGCGACGGGAACGCCGGAATTCTTTCCCTACGAAACAGGGAAAGGATCCCTCATCTCGAGCTTGGAGGCAGAAACGGGGCTCCCCTGGATGTGTGCGGGACCCCACGTGCTTCCTCTCGAGTGGAGACAGGTATGTCGGGGAACTTCTTGAGTTGCAGCAAGGGTGTGAAGGACCCTTTGGAAGTTCCAGTGGTTAGATGTGATCAGCCTCGAGAAGCCTCAGCGGAAATGGGCCTCATCTCGCCTGGAGGGCAAAACCTCCTGGATTTTCTCGAGTTGCGGCAGGTGCTCTCGACTTACGACGGGGACCTCAGAGACCCGCTCTGGTGGCCTCAGGAAAGGCCAGTCCCCATGCGAGTTCCTCGGGTCCTCTCGGGATTCCTCTCCCGTCGATGCTGGGGCCTAAGACCTTGTGTGGAGTCGGGGCCGGAACCTGAGGATTCCTCTCCAGTGCTGACATGGATCTTGGGGTACTTCTGGAGTCTCCCCAGGGGAGTCAGTCCTCGTCTCGAATGCGGGCATGCACTTGCGCTTTCCTCCAGAGCGGTAGCAGCAGTGTCACGCAGTCCACCGCGTGGATCAAATGATCTATGGTTTTCCCTCGAGTCTTTCCCACGAGGCTTTCCCACGAGGCTTTCCCACTGGGTTGTCCCACGTGCACACGTGGTGGGAGTCGATCCTCGGCTTGAACGTCAAGGCAGTGCAGGGAAAACAGGTTCCTCTGGAATGGACTGACACATCTGGGGGTCTCTTGGAATGGTGGCACGACCCTGGAGTTCCTCTCGCCTTTCCTGTGGAGAGCGCCTCCTCTTGAGATGCGACGGGAATGCCGGGAATTCTTTCCCTACGAAACAGGGAAAGGATCCCTCATCTCGAGCTAGGAGGCGGAAACGGGGCTACCCTGGATGTGTGCGGGACCCTCGTGCTTCCTCTCGAGTGGAGACGGGTATGTCGGGGAACTTCTAGAGTTGCAGCAAGGGTGTGAAGGACCCTTTGGAAGTTCAAGTGGTTAGATGTGATTAGCCTCGAGAAGCCTCAGCGGAAATGGGCTTCATCTCGCCTGGAGGGCAAAATCTCCTGGATTTTCTCGAGTTGCGGCAGGTGCTCTCGACTTACGACGGGGACCTCAGGGACCCGCTCTGGTGACCTCAGGAAAGGCCAGTCCCCATGCGAGTTCCTCGGGGGCCTCTCGGGATTCCTCTCCCGTCGATGCCGGGGCCTAAGACCTTGTGTGGAGTCGGGGCCTGAACCTGAGGATTCCTCTCCAGTGCTGACATGGATCTTGGGGTACTTCTGGAGTCTCCCCAGGGGAGTCAGTCCTCGTCTCGAATGCGGGCATGCACTTGCGCTTTCCTCCAGAGCGGTAGCAGCAGTGTCACGCAGTCCACCGCGTGGATCAAAGGATCTATGGTTTTCCCTCGAGTCTTTCCCACGAGGCTTTCCCACGAGGCTTTCCACAGGGCTGTCCCACGTGCACACGTGGTGGGACTCGATCCTCGGCTTGAACGTCAAGGCAGTGCAGGGAAAACAGGTTCCTCTGGAATGGACTGACACATCTGGGGGACTCTTGGAATGGTGGCACGACCCTGGAGTTCCTCTCGCCTTTCCTGAAGAGAGCGCCTCCTCTTGAGATGCGACGGGAACGCCGGGAATTCTTTCCCTACGAAACAGGGAAAGGATCCCTCATCTCGAGCTAGGAGGCGGAAACGGGGCTCCCCTGGATGTGTTCGGGAACCCACGTGCTTCCTCTCGAGTGGAGACGGGTATGTCGGGGAACTTCTTGAGTTGCAGCAAGGGTGTGAAGGACCCTTTGGAAGTTCCAGTGGTTAGACGTGATTAGACTCGAGAAGCCTCAGCGGAAATGGGCCTCATCTCGCCTGGAGGGCAAAACCTCCTGGATTTTCTCGAGTTGTGGCAGGTGCTCTCGACTTACGACGGGCACCTGAGGGACCCGCTCTGGTGGCCTCAGGAAAGGCCAGTCCCCATGCGAATTCCTCGGGGGCCTCTCGGGATTATTCTCCCGTCGATGCCGGGGCCTAAGACCTTGTGTGGAGTCGGGGCCGGAACCTGAGGATTCCTCTCCAGTGCTGACATGGATCTTGGGGTACTTCTGGAGTCTCCCCAGGGGAGTCAGTCCTCGTCTCGAATGCGGGCATGCACTTGCGCTTTCCTCCAGAGCGGTAGCAGCAGTGTCACGCAGTCCGCCGCGTGGATCAAAGGATCTATGGTTTTCCCTCGAGTCTTTCCCACGAGGCTTTCCCACGAGGCTTTCCACAGGGCTGTCCCACGTGCACACGTGGTGGGAGTCGATCCTCGGCTTGAACGTCAAGGCAGTGCAGGGAAAACAGGTTCCTCTGGAATGGACTGACACATCTGGGGGACTCTTGGAATGGTGGCACGACCCTGGAGTTCCTCTCGCCTTTCCTGTGGAGAGCGCCTCCTCTTGAGATGCGACGGGAACGCCGGAATTCTTTCCCTACGAAACAGGGAAAGGATCCCTCATCTCGAGCTTGGAGGCAGAAACGGGGCTCCCCTGGATGTGTGCGGGACCCCACGTGCTTCCTCTCGAGTGGAGACAGGTATGTCGGGGAACTTCTTGAGTTGCAGCAAGGGTGTGAAGGACCCTTTGGAAGTTCCAGTGGTTAGATGTGATCAGCCTCGAGAAGCCTCAGCGGAAATGGGCCTCATCTCGCCTGGAGGGCAAAACCTCCTGGATTTTCTCGAGTTGCGGCAGGTGCTCTCGACTTACGACGGGGACCTCAGAGACCCGCTCTGGTGGCCTCAGGAAAGGCCAGTCCCCATGCGAGTTCCTCGGGTCCTCTCGGGATTCCTCTCCCGTCGATGCTGGGGCCTAAGACCTTGTGTGGAGTCGGGGCCGGAACCTGAGGATTCCTCTCCAGTGCTGACATGGATCTTGGGGTACTTCTGGAGTCTCCCCAGGGGAGTCAGTCCTCGTCTCGAATGCGGGCATGCACTTGCGCTTTCCTCCAGAGCGGTAGCAGCAGTGTCACGCAGTCCACCGCGTGGATCAAATGATCTATGGTTTTCCCTCGAGTCTTTCCCACGAGGCTTTCCCACGAGGCTTTCCCACTGGGTTGTCCCACGTGCACACGTGGTGGGAGTCGATCCTCGGCTTGAACGTCAAGGCAGTGCAGGGAAAACAGGTTCCTCTGGAATGGACTGACACATCTGGGGGTCTCTTGGAATGGTGGCACGACCCTGGAGTTCCTCTCGCCTTTCCTGTGGAGAGCGCCTCCTCTTGAGATGCGACGGGAATGCCGGGAATTCTTTCCTACGAAACAGGGAAAGGATCCCTCATCTCGAGCTAGGAGGCGGAAACGGGGCTACCCTGGATGTGTGCGGGACCCTCGTGCTTCCTCTCGAGTGGAGACGGGTATGTCGGGGAACTTCTAGAGTTGCAGCAAGGGTGTGAAGGACCCTTTGGAAGTTCAAGTGGTTAGATGTGATTAGCCTCGAGAAGCCTCAGCGGAAATGGGCTTCATCTCGCCTGGAGGGCAAAATCTCCTGGATTTTCTCGAGTTGCGGCAGGTGCTCTCGACTTACGACGGGGACCTCAGGGACCCGCTCTGGTGACCTCAGGAAAGGCCAGTCCCCATGCGAGTTCCTCGGGGGCCTCTCGGGATTCCTCTCCCGTCGATGCCGGGGCCTAAGACCTTGTGTGGAGTCGGGGCCTGAACCTGAGGATTCCTCTCCAGTGCTGACATGGATCTTGGGGTACTTCTGGAGTCTCCCCAGGGGAGTCAGTCCTCGTCTCGAATGCGGGCATGCACTTGCGCTTTCCTCCAGAGCGGTAGCAGCAGTGTCACGCAGTCCACCGCGTGGATCAAAGGATCTATGGTTTTCCCTCGAGTCTTTCCCACGAGGCTTTCCCACGAGGCTTTCCACAGGGCTGTCCCACGTGCACACGTGGTGGGACTCGATCCTCGGCTTGAACGTCAAGGCAGTGCAGGGAAAACAGGTTCCTCTGGAATGGACTGACACATCTGGGGGACTCTTGGAATGGTGGCACGACCCTGGAGTTCCTCTCGCCTTTCCTGAGGAGAGCGCCTCCTCTTGAGATGCGACGGGAACGCCGGGAATTCTTTCCCTACGAAACAGGGAAAGGATCCCTCATCTCGAGCTAGGAGGCGGAAATGGGGCTCCCCTGGATGTTTGCGGGACCCCACGTGCTTCCTCTCGAGTGGAGACGTGTATGTCGGGGAACTTCTTGAGTTGCAGCAAGGGTGTGAAGGACCCTTTGGAAGTTCCAGTGGTTAGATGTGATTGGCCTCGAGAAGCCTCAGCGGAAATGGGGCTCATCTCGCCTGGAGGGCAAAACCTCGTAGATTTTCTCGAGTTGCGGCAGGTGCTCTCGACTTACGACGGGGACCTCAGGGACCCGCTCTGGTGACCTCAGGAAAGGCCAGTCCCCATGCGAGTTCCTCGGGGGCCTCTCGGGATTCCTCTCCCGTCGATGCCGGGGCCGAAGACCTTGTGTGGAGTCGGGGCCGGAACCAGAAGATTCCTCTCCAGTGCTGACATGGATCTTGGGGTACTTCTGGAGTCTCCCCAGGGGAGTCAGTCCTCGTCTCGAATGCGGGCATGCACTTGCGCTTTCCTCCAGAGCGGTAGCAGCAGTGTCACGCAGTCCGCCGCGTGGATCAAAGGATCTATGGTTTTCCCTCGAGTCTTTCCCACGAGGCTTTCCCACGAGGCTTTCCACAGGGCTGTCCCACGTGCACACGTGGTGGGACTCGATTCTCGGCTTGAACGTCAAGGCAGTGCAGGGAAAACAGGTTCCTCTGGAATGGACTGACACATCTGGGGGACTCTTGGAATGGTGGCACGACCCTGGAGTTCCTCTCGCCTTTCCTGTGGAGAGCGCCTCCTCTTGAGATGCGACGGGAACGCCGGGAATTCTTTCCCTACGAAACAGGGAAAGGATCCCTCATCTCGAGCTAGGAGGCGGAAACGGGGCTCCCCTGGATGTGTGCGGGACCCCACGTGCTTCCTCTCGAGTGGAGACGGGTATGTCGGGGAACTTCTTGAGTTGCAGCAAGGGTGTGAAGGACCCTTTGGACGTTCCAGTGGTTAGATGTGATTGGCCTCGAGAAGCCTCAGCGGAAATGGGCCTCATCTCGCCTGGAGGGCAAAACCTCCTGGATTTTCTCGAGTTGCGGCAGGTGCTCTCGACTTACGACGGGGACCTCAGGGACCCGCTCTGGTGGCCTCAGGAAAGGGCAGTCCCCATGCAACTTCCACGGGGGCCCCTCGGGATTCCTCTCCCGTCGATGCCGGGGCCGAAGACCTTGTGTGGAGTCGGGGCTGGAACCAGAAGATTCCTCTCCAGTGCTGACATGGATCTTGGGGTACTTCTGGAGTCTCCCCAGGGGAGTCAGTCCTCGTCTCGAATGCTGGCATGCACTTGCGCTTTCCTCCAGAGCGGTAGCAGCAGTGTCACGCAGTCCGCCCAATTGATCAAAGGATCTTTGCTTTTCCCTCGAGTCTTTCCCACGAGGCTTTCCCACGAGGCTTTCCACAGGGCTGTCCCACCTGCACACGTGGTGGGAGTCGATCCTCGGCTTGAACGTCAAGGCAGTGCAGGGAAAACAGGTTCCTCTGGAATGGACTGACACATCTGGGGAACTCTTGGAATGGTGGCACGACCCTGGAGTTCCTCTCGCCTTTCCTGTGGAGAGCGCCTCCTCTTGAGATGCGACGGGAACGCCGGGAATTCTTTCCCTACGAAACAGGGAAAGGATCCCTCATCTCGAGCTAGGAGGCGGAAATGGGGCTCCCCAGGATTTTTGCGGGACCCCACGTGCTTCCTCTCGAGTGGAGACGGGTATGTCGGGGAACTTCTTGAGTTAGAGCAAGGGTGTGAAGGACCCTTTGGAAGTTCCAGTGGTTAGATGTGATTGGCCTCGAGAAGCCTCAGCGGAAATGGGCCTCATCTCGCCTGGAGGGCAGAACCTCCTGGATATTCTCGAGTTGCGGCAGGTGCTCTCGACTTACGACGGGGACCTCAGGGACCCGCTCTGGTGGCCTCAGGAAATGGCAGTCCCCATGCGACTTCCTCGGGGGCCTTTCGGGATTCCTCTCCCGTCGATGCCGGGGCCGAAGACCTTGTGTGGAGTCGGGTCCGGAACCAGAGGATTCCTCTCCAGTGCTGACATGGATCTTGGGGTACTTCTGGAGTCTCCCCAGGGGAGTCAGTCCTCGTCTCGAATGCGGGCATGCACTTGCGCTTTCCTCCAGAGCTGTAGCAGCAGTGTCACGCAGTCCACCGCGTGGATCAAAGGATCTATGGTTTTCCCTCGAGTCTTTCCAACGAGGCTTTCCCACGAGGCTTTCCCACAGGTCTGTCCCACGTGCACACGTGGTGGGAGTCGATCCTCGGCGTGAACGTCAAGGTAGTGCAGGGAAAACAGGTTCCTCAGGAATGGACTGACACATCTGGGGGTCTCTTGAAATGGTGCCACGAACCTGGAGTTCCTCTCGCCTTTCCTGTGGAGAGCGCCTCCTCTTGAGATGCGACGGGAACGCCGGGAATTCTTTCCCTACGAAACAGGGAAAGGATCCCTCATCTCGAGCTAGGAGGCGGAAACGGTGCTCCCCTGGATGTGTTCGGGAACCCACGTGCTTCCTCTCGAGTGGAGACGGGTATGTCGGGGAACTTCTTGAGTTGCAGCAAGGGTGTGAAGGACCCTTTGGAAGTTCCAGTGGTTAGACGTGATTAGCCTCGAGAAGCCTCAGCGGAAATGGGCCTCATCTCGCCTGGAGGGCAAAACCTCCTGGATTTTCTCGAGTTGTGGCAGGTGCTCTCGACTTACGACGGGCACCTCAGGGACCCGCTCTGGTGGCCTCAGGAAAGGCCAGTCCCCATGCGAATTCCTCGGGGGCCTCTCGGGATTATTCTCCCGTCGATGCCGGGGCCTAAGACCTTGTGTGGAGTCGGGGCCGGAACCTGAGGATTCCTCTCCAGTGCTGACATGGATCTTGGGGTACTTCTGGAGTCTCCCCAGGGGAGTCAGTCCTCGTCTCGAATGCGGGCATGCACTTGCGCTTTCCTCCAGAGCGGTAGCAGCAGTGTCACGCAGTCCGCCGCGTGGATCAAAGGATCTATGGTTTTCCCTCGAGTCTTTCCCACGAGGCTTTCCCACGAGGCTTTCCACAGGGCTGTCCCACGTGCACACGTGGTGGGAGTCGATCCTCGGCTTGAACGTCAATGCAGTGCAGGGAAAACAGGTTCCTCTGGAATGGACTGACACATCTGGGGGACTCTTGGAATGGTGGCACGACCCTGGAGTTCCTCTCGCCTTTCCTGTGGAGAGCGCCTCCTCTTGAGATGCGACGGGAACGCCGGAATTCTTTCCCTACGAAACAGGGAAAGGATCCCTCATCTCGAGCTAGGAGGCGGAAACGGGGCTCCCCTGGATGTGTGCGGGACCCCACGTGCTTCCTCTCGAGTGGAGACGGGTATGTCGGGGAACTTCTAGAGTTGCAGCAAGGGTGTGAAGGACCCTTTGGAAGTTCAAGTGGTTAGATGTGATTAGCCTCGAGAAGCCTCAGCGGAAATGGGCTTTTTCTCGCCTGGAGGGCAAAATCTCCTGGATTTTCTCGAGTTGCGGCAGGTGCTCTCGACTTACGACGGGGACCTCAGGGACCCGCTCTGGTGACCTCAGGAAAGGCCAGTCCCCATGCGAGTTCCTCGGGGGCCTCTCGGGATTCCTCTCCCGTCGATACCGGGGCCTAAGACCTTGTGTGGAGTCGGGGCCGGAACCTGAGGATTCCTCTCCAGTGCTGACATGGATCTTGGGGTACTTCTGGAGTCTCCCCAGGGGAGTCAGTCCTCGTCTCGAATGCGGGCATGCACTTGCGCTTTCCTCCAGAGCGGCAGCAGCAGTGTCACGCAGTCCGCCGCGTGGATCAAAGGATCTATGGTTTTCCCTCGAGTCTTTCCCACGAGGCTTTCCCACGAGGCTTTCCACAGGGCTGTCCCACGTGCACACGTGGTGGGACTCGATCCTCGGCTTGAACGTCAAGGCAGTGCAGGGAAAACAGGTTCCTCTGGAATGGACTGACACATCTGGGGGACTCTTGGAATGGTGGCACGACCCTGGAGTTCCTCTCGCCTTTCCTGTGGAGAGCGCCTCCTCTTGAGATGCGACGGGAACGCCGGGAATTCTTTCCCTACGAAACAGGGAAAGGATCCCTCATCTCGAGCTAGGAGGCGGAAATGGGGCTCCCCTGGATGTTTGCGGGACCCCACGTGCTTCCTCTCGAGTGGAGACGTGTATGTCGGGGAACTTCTTGAGTTGCAGCAAGGGTGTGAAGGACCCTTTGGAAGTTCCAGTGGTTAGATGTGATTGGCCTCGAGAAGCCTCAGCGGAAATGGGGCTCATCTCGCCTGGAGGGCAAAACCTCGTAGATTTTCTCGAGTTGCGGCAGGTGCTCTCGACTTACGACGGGGACCTCAGGGACCCGCTTTGGTGGCCTCAGGAAAGGCCAGTCCCCATGCGAGTTCCTCGGGGGCCTCTCGGGATTCCTCTCCCGTCGATGCCGGGGCCTAAGACCTTGTGTGGAGTCGGGGCCGGAACCTGAGGATTCCTCTCCAGTGCTGACATGGATCTTGGGGTACTTCTGGAGTCTCCCCAGGGGAGTCAGTCCTCGTCTGGGATGCGGGCATGCACTTGCGCTATCCTCCAGAGCGGTAGCAGCAGTGTCAAGCAGTCCGCCGCGTGCATCAAAGGATCTATGATTTTCCCACGAGTCTTTCCCACGAGGCTTTCCCACGAGGCTTTCCCGCAGGGCTGTCCCACGTGCACACGTGGTGGGAGTCGATCCTCGGCTTGAACGTCAAGGGAGTGCAGGGAAAACATGTTCCTCTGGAATGGACTGACATATCTGGGGGACACTTTGAATGGTGGCACGACGCTGGAGTCCTCTCGCATTTCCTGTGGAGAGCGCCTCCTCTTGAGATGCGACGGGAACGCCGGGAATTCTTTCCCTACGAAACAGGGAAAGGATCCCTCATCTCGAGCTAGGAGGCGGAAATGGGGCTCCCCTGGATGTGTGCGGGACCCCACGTGCTTCCTCTCGAGTGGAGACGGGTATGTCGGGGAACTTCTTGAGTTGCAGCAAGGGTGTGAAGGACCCTTTGGAAGTTCCAGTGGTTAGATGTGATTGGCCTCGAGAAGCCTCAGCGGAAATGGGCCTCATCTCGCCTGGAGGGCAAAACCTCCTGGATTTTCTCGAGTTGCGGCAGGTGCTCTCGACTTACGACGGGGACCTCAGGGACCCGCTCTGGTGGCCTCAGGAAAGGCCAGTCCCCATGCGACTTCCTCGGGGGCCTCTCGGGATTCCTCTCCCGTCGATGCCGGGGCCGAAGACCTTGTGTGGAGTCGGGGCCGGAACCAGAAGATTCCTCTCCAGTGCTGACATGGATCTTGGGGTACTTCTGGAGTCTCCCCAGGGGAGTCAGTCTTCGTCTCGAATGCGGGCATGCACTTGCGCTTTCCTCCAGAGCGGTAGCAGCAGTGTCACGCAGTCCGCCGCGTGGATCAAAGGATCTATGGTTTTCCCTCGAGTCTTTCCCACGAGGCTTTCCCACGAGGCTTTCCACAGGGCTGTCCCACGTGCACACGTGGTGGTACTCGATTCCCGGCTTGAACGTCAAGGCAGTGCAGGGAAAACAGGTTCCTCTGGAATGGACTGACACATCTGGGGGACTCTTGGAATGGTGGCACGACCCTGGAGTTCCTCTCGCCTTTCATGTGGAGAGCGCCTCCTCTTGAGATGCGACGGGAACGCCGGGAATTCTTTCCCTACGAAACAGGGAAAGGATCCCTCATCTCGAGCTAGGAGGCGGAAACGGGGCTCCCCTGGATGTGTGCGGGACCCCACGTGCTTCCTCTCGAGTGGAGACGGGTATGTCGGGGAACTTCTTGAGTTGCAGCAAGGGTGTGAAGGACCCTTTGGACGTTCCAGTGGTTAGATGTGATTGGCCTCGAGAAGCCTCAGCGTAAATGGGCCTCATCTCGCCTGGAGGGCAAAACCTCCTGGATTTTCTCGAGTTGCGTCATGTGCTCTCGACTTACGACGGGGACCTCGGGGACCCGCTCTGGTGACCTCAGGAAAGGCCAGTCCCCATGCGAGTTCCTCGGGGGCCTCTCGGGATTCCTCTCTCGTCGATGCTGGGGCCTAAGACCTTGTGTGGAGTCGGGGCCGGAAACTGAGGATTCCTCTGCAGTGCTGACATGGATATTGGGGTACTTCTGGAGTCTCCCCAGGGGAGTCAGTCCTCGTCTCGAATGCGGGCATGCACTTGCGCTTTCCTCCAGAGCGTTAGCAGCAGTGTCACGCATTCCGCCGCGTGGATCAAAGGATCTATGGTTTTCCCTCGAGTCTTTCCCACGAGGCTTTCCCACGAGGCTTTCCCACAGGGCTGTCCCACGTGCACACGTGGTGGGAGTCGATCCTCGGCTTGAACGTCAAGGCAGTGCAGGGAAAACAGGTTCCTCTGGAATGGACTGACACATCTGGGGGACTCTTGGAATGGTGGCACGACCCTGGAGTTCCTCTCGCCTTTCCTGTGGAGAGCGCCTCCTCTTGAGATGCGACGGGAACGCCGGGAATTCTTTCCCTACGAAACAGGGAAAGGATCCCTCATCTCGAGCTAGGAGGCGGAAACGGGGCTCCCCTGGATGTGTGCGGGACCCCACGTGCTTCCTCTCGAGTGGAGACGGGTATGTCGGGGAACTTCTTGAGTTGCAGCAAGGGTGTGAAGGACCCTTTGGAAGTTCCAGTGGTTAGACGTGATTAGCCTCGAGAAGCCTCAGCGGAAATGGGCCTCATCTCGCCTGGAGGGCAAAACCTCCTGGATTTTCTCGAGTTGCGGCAGGTGCTCTCGACTTACGTCGTGGACCTCAGGGACCCGCTCTGGTGGCCTCAGGAAAGGCCAGTCCCCATGCGAGTTCCTCGGGGGCCTCTCGGGATTCCTCTCCCGTCGATGCCGGGGCCTAAGACCTTGTGTGGAGTCGGGGCCGGAACCTGAGGATTCCTCTCCAGTGCTGACATGGATCTTGGGGTACTTCTGGAGTCTCCCCAGGGGAGTCAGTCCTCGTCTCGAATGCGGGCATGCACTTGCGCTTTCCTCCAGAGCGGTAGCAGCAGTGTCACGCAGTCCGCCGCGTGGATCAAAGGATCTATGGTTTTCCCTCGAGTCTTTCCCACGAGGCTTTCCCACGAGGCTTTCCACAGGGCTGTCCCACCTGCACACGTGGTGGGACTCGATTCTCGGCTTGAACGTCAAGGCAGTGCAGGGAAAACAGGTTCCTCTGGAATGGACTGACACATCTGGGGGACTCTTGGAATGGTGGCACGACCCTGGAGTTCCTCTCGCCTTTCCTGTTGAGAGCGCCTCCTCTTGAGATGCGACGGGAACGCCGGGAATTCTTTCCCTACGAAACAGGGAAAGGATCCCTCATCTCGAGCTAGGAGGCGGAAATGGGGCTCCCCTGGATTTTTGCGGGACCCCACGTGCTTCCTCTCGAGTGGAGACGGGTATGTCGGGGAACTTCTTGAGTTGCAGCAAGGGTGTGAAGGACCCTTTGGAAGTTCCAGTGGTTAGATGTGAATGGCCTCGAGAAGCCTCAGCGGAAATGGGCCTCATCTCGCCTGGAGGGCAAAACCTCCTGGATTTTCTCGAGTTGCGGCAGGTGCTCTCGACTTACGACGGGGACCTCAGGGACCCGCTCTGGTGGCCTCAGGAAAGGGCAGTCCCCATGCGACTTCCTCGGGGGCCTCTCGGGATTCCTCTCCCGTCGATGCCGGGGCCGAAGACCTTGTGTGGAGTCGGGGCCGGAACCAGAAGATTCTTCTCCAGTGCTGACATGGATCTTGGGGTACTTCTGGAGTCTCCCCAGGGGAGTCAGTCCTCGTTTCGAATGCGGGCATGCACTTGCGCTTTCCTCCAGAGCGGTAGCAGCAGTGTCACGCAGTCCGCCGCGTGGATCAAAGGATCTATGGTTTTCCCTCGAGTCTTTCCCACGAGGCTTTCCCACGAGGCTTTCCCACAGGGCTGTCCCACGTGCACACGTGGTGGGAGTCGATCCTCGGCTTGAACGTCAAGGCAGTGCAGGGAAAACAGGTTCCTCTGGAATGGACTGACACATATGGGGTCTCTTGGAATGGTGGCACGACCCTGGAGTTCCTCTCGCCTTTCCTGTGGGAGTGCCTCCTCTTGAGATGCGACGGGAACGCCGGGAATTCTTTCCCTACGAAACAGGGAAAGGATCCCTCATCTCGAGCTAGGAGGTGGAAACGGGGCTACCCTGGATGTGTGCGGGACCCCACGTGCTTCCTCTCGAGTGGAGACGGGTATGTCGGGGAACTTCTAGAGTTGCAGCAAGGGTGTGAAGGACCCTTTGGAAGTTCCAGTGGTTAGATGTGATTGGCCTCGAGAAGCCTCAGCGGAAATGGGCCTCATCTCGCCTGGAGGGCAAAACCTCCTGGATTTTCTCGAGTTGCGGCAGGTGCACTCGACTTACGACGGGGACCTAAGGGACCCGCTCTGGTGGCCTCAGTAAAGGGCAGTCCGCATGCGACTTCCTCGGGGGCCTCTCGGGATTCCTCTCCCGTCGATGCCGGGGCCGAAGACCTTGTGTGGAGTCGGGGCCGGAACCAGAAGTTTCCTCTCCAGTGCTGACATGGATCTTGGGGTACTTCTGGAGTCTCCCCAGGGGAGTCAGTCCTCGTTTCGAATGCGGGCATGCACTTGCGCTTTCCTCCAGAGCGGTAGCAGCAGTGTCACGCAGTCCGCCGCGTGGATCAAAGGATCTATGGTTTTCCCTCGAGTCTTTCCCACGAGGCTTTCCCACGAGGCTTTCCCACAGGGCTGTCCCACGTGCACACGTGGTGGGAGTCGATCCTCGGCTTGAACGTCAAGGCAGTGCAGGGAAAACAGGTTCCTCTGGAATGGACTGACACATCTGGGGTCTCTTGGAATGGTGGCACGACCCTGGAGTTCCTCTCGCCTTTCCTGTGGGAGTGCCTCCTCTTGAGATGCGACGGGAACGCCGGGAATTCTTTCCCTACGAAACAGGGAAAATATCCCTCATCTCGAGCTAGGAGGTGGAAACGGGGCTACCCTGGATGTGTGCGGGACCCCACGTGCTTCCTCTCGAGTGGAGACGGGTATGTCGGGGAACTTCTAGAGTTGCAGCAAGGGTGTGAAGGACCCTTTGGAAGTTTCAGTGGTTAGATGTGATTAGCCTCGAGAAGCCTCAGCGGAAATGGGCTTCATCTCGCCTGGAGGGCAAAATCTCCTGGATTTTCTCGAGTTGCGGCAGGTGCGCTCGACTTACGACGGGGACCTCAGGGACCCACTCTGGTGACATCAGGAAAGGCCAGTCCCCATGCGAGTTCCTCGGGGGCCTCTCGGGATTTCTCTCCCGTCGATGCCGGGGCCTAAGACCTTGTGTGGAGTCGGGGCCGGAACCTGAGGATTCCTCTCCAGTGCTGACATGGATCTTGGGGTACTTCTGGAGTCTCCCCAGGGGAGTCAGTCCTCGTCTCGAATGCGGGCATGCACTTGCGCTTTCCTCCAGAGCGGTAGCAGCAGTGTCACGCAGTCCGCCGCGTGGATCAAAGGATCTATGGTTTTCCCTCGAGTCTTTCCCACGAGGCTTTCCCACGAGGCTTTCCACAGGGCTGTCCCACGTGCACACGTGGTGGGACTCGATTCTCGGCTTGAACATCAAGGCAGTGCAGGGAAAACAGGTTCCTCTGGAATGGACTGACACATCTGGGGGACTCTTGGAATGGTGGCACGACCCTGGAGTTCCTCTCGCCTTTCCTGTGGAGAGCGCCTCCTCTTGAGATGCGACGGGAACGCCGGGAATTCTTTCCCTACGAAACAGGGAAAGGATCCCTCATCTCGAGCTAGGAGGCGGAAATGGGGCTCCCCTGGATGTTTGCGGGACCCCACGTGCTTCCTCTCGAGTGGAGACGGGTATGTCGGGGAACTTCTTGAGTTGCAGCAAGGGTGTGAAGGACCCTTTGGAAGTTCCAGTGGTTAGATGTGATTGGCCTCGAGAAGCCTCAGCGGAAATGGGCCTCATCTCGCCTGGAGGGCAAAACCTCCTGATTTTCTCGAGTTGCGTCATGTGCTCTCGACTTACGACGGGGACCTCGGGGACCCGCTCTGGTGATCTCAGGAAAGGCCAGTCCCCATGCGAGTTCCTCGGGGGCCTCTCGGGATTCCTCTCTCGTCGATGCTGGGGCCTAAGACCTTGTGTGGAGTCGGGGCCGGAACCTGAGGATTCCTCTGCAGTGCTGACATGGATCTTGGGGTACTTCTGGAGTCTCCCCAGGGGAGTCAGTCCTCGTCTCGAATGCGGGCATGCACTTGCGCTTTCCTCCAGAGCGTTAGCAGCAGTGTCACGCATTCCGCCGCGTGGATCAAAGGATCTATGGTTTTCCCTCGAGTCTTTCCCACGAGGCTTTCCCACGAGGCTTTCCCACAGGGCTGTCCCACGTGCACACGTGGTGGGAGTCGATCCTCGGCTTGAACGTCAAGGCAGTGCAGGGAAAACAGGTTCCTCTGGAATGGACTGACACATCTGGGGGACTCTTGGAATGGTGGCACGACCCTGGAGTTCCTCTCGCCTTTCCTGTGGAGAGCGCCTCCTCTTGAGATGCGACGGGAACGCCGGGAATTCTTTCCCTACGAAACAGGGAAAGGATCCCTCATCTCGAGCTAGGAGGCGGAAACGGGGCTCCCCTGGATGTGTGCGGGACCCCACGTGCTTCCTCTCGAGTGGAGACGGGTATGTCGGGGAACTTCTAGAGTTGCAGCAAGGGTGTGAAGGACCCTTTGGAAGTTCCAGTGGTTAGACGTGATTAGCCTCGAGAAGCCTCAGCGGAAATGGGCCTCATCTCGCCTGGAGGGCAAAACCTCCTGGATTTTCTCGAGTTGCGGCAGGTGCTCTCGACTTACGTCGTGGACCTCAGGGACCCGCTCTGGTGGCCTCAGGAAAGGCCAGTCCCCATGCGAGTTCCTCGGGGGCATCTCGAGATTCCTCTCCCGTCGATGCCGGGGCCTAAGACCTTGTGTGGAGTCGGGGCCGCAACCTGAGGATTCCTCTCCAGTGCTGACATGGATCTTGGGGTACTTCTGGAGTCTCCCCAGGGGAGTCAGTCCTCGTCTCGAATGCGGGCATGCACTTGCGCTTTCCTCCAGAGCGGTAGCAGCAGTGTCACGCAGTCCGCCGCGTGGATCAAAGGATCTATGGTTTTCCCTCGAGTCTTTCCCACGAGGCTTTCCCACGAGGCTTTCCACAGGGCTGTCCCACTGCACACGTGGTGGGAGTCGATCCTCGGCTTGAACGTCAAGGCAGTGCAGGGAAAACAGGTTCCTCTGGAATGGACTGACACATATGGTGTCTCTTGGAATGGTGGCACGACCCTGGAGTTCCTCTCACCTTTCCTGAGGGAGTGCCTCCTCTTGAGATGCGACGGGAACGCCGGGAATTCTTTCCCTACGAAACAGGGAAAGGATCCCTCATCTCGAGCTAGGAGGTGGAAACGGGGCTACCCTGGATGTGTGCGGGACCCCACGTGCTTCCTCTCGAGTGGAGACGGGTATGTCGGGGAACTTCTAGAGTTGCAGCAAGGGTGTGAAGGACCCTTTGGAAGTTCAAGTGTTTAGATGTGATTGGCCTCGAGAAGCCTCAGCGGAAATGGGCCTCATCTCGCCTGGAGGGCAAAACCTCCTGGATTTTCTCGAGTTGCGGCAGGTGCTCTCGACTTACGACGGGGACCTCAGGGACCCGCTCTGGTGGCCTCAGGAAAGGGCAGTCCCCATGCGACTTCCACGGGGGCCCCTCGGGATTCCTCTCCCGTCGATGCCGGGGCCGAAGACCTTGTGTGGAGTCGGGGCTGGAACCAGAAGATTCCTCTCCAGTGCTGACATGGATCTTGGGGTACTTCTGGAGTCTCCCCAGGGGAGTCAGTCCTCGTCTCGAATGCTGGCATGCACTTGCGCTTTCCTCCAGAGCTGTAGCAGCAGTGTCACGCAGTCCGCCCAATGGATCAAAGGATCTTTGCTTTTCCCTCGAGTCTTTCCCACGAGGCTTTCCCACGAGGCTTTCCACAGGGCTGTCCCACCTGCACACGTGGTGGGAGTCGATCCTCGGCTTGAACGTCAAGGCAGTGCAGGGAAAACAGGTTCCTCTGGAATGGACTGACACATATGGGGTCTCTTGGAATGGTGGCACGACCCTGGAGTTCCTCTCGCCTTTCCTGTGGGAGTGCCTCCTCTTGAGATGCGACGGGAACGCCGGAAATTCTTTCCCTACGAAACAGGGAAAGGATCCCTCATCTCCAGCTAGGAGGTGGAAACGGGGCTACCCTGGATGTGTGCGGGACCCCACGTGCTTCCTCTCGAGTGGAGACGGGTATGTCGGGGAACTTCTAGAGTTGCAGCAAGGGTGTGAAGGACCCTTTGGAAGTTCCAGTTGTTAGATGTGATTAGCCTCGAGAAGCCTCAGCGGAAATGGGCCTCATCTCGCCTGGAGGGCAAAATCTCCTGGATTTTGTCGAGTTGCGGCAGGTGGTCTCGACTTACGACGGGGACCTCAGGGACCCGCTCTGGTGACCTCAGGAAAGGCCAGTCCCCATGCGAGTTCCTCGGGGGCCTCTCGGGATTTCTCTCCCGTCAATGCCGGGGCCTAAGACCTTGTGTGGAGTCGGGGCCGGAACCTGAGGATTCCTCTCCAGTGCTGACATGGATCTTGGGGTACTTCTGGAGTCTCCCCAGGGGAGTCAGTCCTCGTCTCGAATGCGGGCATGCACTTGCGCTTTCCTCCAGAGCGGTAGCAGCAGTGTCACGCAGTCCGCCGCGTGGATCAAAGGATCTATGGTTTTCCCTCGAGTCTTTCCCACGAGGCTTTCCCACGAGGCTTTCCACAGGGCTGTCCCACGTGCACACGTGGTGGGACTCGATTCTCGGCTTGAACGTCAAGGCAGTGCAGGGAAAACAGGTTCCTCTGGAATGGACTGACACATCTGGGGGACTCTTGGAATGGTGGCACGACCCTGGAGTTCCTCTCGCCTTTCCTGTGGAGAGCGCCTCCTCTTGAGATGCGACGGGAACGCCGGGAATTCTTTCCCTACGAAACAGGGAAAGGATCCCTCATCTCGAGCTAGGAGGCGGAAATAATGCTCCCCTGGATGTGTGCGGGACCCCACGTGCTTCCTCTCGAGTGGAGACGGGTATGTCGGGGAACTTCTTGAGTTGCAGCAAGGGTGTGAAGGTCCCTTTGGAAGTTCCAGTGGTTAGATGTGATTGGCCTCGAGAAGCCTCAGCGGAAATGGGCCTCATCTCGCCTGGAGGGCAAAACCTCCTGGATTTTCTCGAGTTGCCGCAGGTGCTCTCGACTTACGTCGTGGACCTCAGGGACCCGCTCTGGTGGCCTCAGGAAAGGCCAGTCCCCATGCGAGTTCCTCGGGGGCCTCTCGGGATTTCTCTCCCGTCGATGCCGGGGCCTAAGACCTTGTGTGGAGTCGGGGCCGGAACCTGAGGATTCCTCTCCAGTGCTGACATGGATCTTGGGGTACTTCTGGAGTCTCCCCAGGGGAGTCAGTCCTCGTCTCGAATGCGGGCATGCACTTGCGCTTTCCTCCAGAGCGGTAGCAGCAGTGTCACGCAGTCCGCCCCGTGGATCAAAGGATCTATGGTCTTCCCTCGAGTCTTTCCCACGAGGCTTTCCCACGAGGCTTTCCCACAGGGCTGTCCCACGTGCACACGTGGTGGGAGTCGATCCTCGGCTTGAACGTCAAGGCAGTGCAGGGAAAACAGGTTCCTCTGGAATGGACTAACACATCTGGGGGACTCTTGGAATGGTGGCACGACCCTGGAGTTCCTCTCGCCTTTCCTGTGGAGAGCGCCTTCTCTTGAGATGCGACGGGAACGCCGGGAATTCTTTTCCTACGAAACAGGGAAAGGATCCCTCATCTCGAGCTAGGAGGCGGAAACGGGGTTCCCCTGGATGTGTGCGGGACCCCACGTGCTTCCTCTCGAGTGGAGACGGGTATGTCCCGGAACTTCTAGAGTTGCAGCAATGGTGTGAAGGACCCTTTGGAAGTTCCAGCGGTTAGATGTGATTAGCCTCGAGAAGCCTCAGCGGAAATGGGCCTCATCTCGCCTGGAGGGCAAAACCTCCTGGATTTTCTCGAGTTGCGGCAGGTGCTCTCGACTTACGACGGGGACCTCAGGGACCCGCTCTGGTGGCCTCAGGAAAGGCCAGTCCCCATGCGAGTTCATCAGGGGCCTCTCGGGATTCCTCTCCGGTCGATGCCGGGGCCTAAGACCTTGTGTGGAGTCGGGGCCGGAACCTGAGGATTCCTCTCCAGTGCTGACATGGATCTTGGGGTACTTCTGGAGTCTCCCCAGGGGAGTCAGTCCTCGTCTCGAATGCGGGCATGCACTTGGGCTTTCCTCCAGAGCGGTAGCAGCAGTGTCACGCAGTCCGCCGCGTGGATCAAAGGATCTATGGTTTTCCCTCGAGTCTTTCCCACGAGGCTTTCCCACGAGGCTTTCCCACAGGGCTGTCCCACGTGCACACGTGGTGGGAGTCGATCCTCGGCTTGAACGTCAAGGCAGTGCAGGGAAAACAGGTTCCTCTGGAATGGACTGACACATCTGGGGGACTCTTGGAATGGTGGCACGACCCTGGAGTTCCTCTCGCCTTTCCTGTGGAGAGCGCCTCCTCTTGAGATGCGACGGGAACGCCGGGAATTCTTTACCTACGAAACAGGGAAAGGATCCCTCATCTCGAGCTAGGAGGCGGAATCGGGGCTCCCCTGGATGTGTGCGGGACCCCACGTGCTTCCTCTCGAGTGGAGACGGGTATGTAGGGGAACTTCTTGAGTTGCAGCAAGGGTGTGAAGGACCCTTTGGAAGTTCCAGTGGTTAGACGTGATTAGCCTCGAGAAGCCTCAGCGGAAATGGGCCTCATCTCGCCTGGAGGGCAAAACCTCCTGGATTTTCTCGAGTTGCGGCAGGTGCTCTCGACTTACGACGGGGACCTCAGGGACCCGCTCTGGTGACCTCAGGAAAGGCCAGTCCCCATGCGAGTTCCTCGGGGGCCTCTCGGGATTTCTCTCCCGTCGATGCCGGGGCCTAAGACCTTGTGTGGAGTCGGGGCCGGAACCTGAGGATTCCTCTCCAGTGCTGACATGGATCTTGGGGTACTTCTGGAGTCTCCCCAGGGGAGTCAGTCCTCGTCTCGAATGCGGGCATGCACTTGCGCTTTCCTCCAGAGCGGTAGCAGCAGTGTCACGCAGTCCGCCGCGTGGATCAAAGGATCTATGGTTTTCCCTCGAGTCTTTCCCACGAGGCTTTCCCACGAGGCTTTCCACAGGGCTGTCCCACCTGCACACGTGGTGGGAGTCGATCCTCGGCTTGAACGTCAAGGCAGTGCAGGGAAAACAGGTTCCTCTGGAATGGACTGACACATCTGGGGGACTCTTGGAATGGTGGCACGACCCTGGAGTTCCTCTCGCCTTTCCTGTGGAGAGCGCCTCCTCTTGAGATGCGACGGGAACGCCGGGAATTCTTTCCCTACGAAACAGGGAAAGGATCCCTCATCTCGAGCTAGGAGGCGGAAACGGGGCTCCCCTGGATGTGTGCGGGACCCCACGTGCTTCCTCTCGAGTGGAGACGGGTATGTCGGGGAACTTCTTGAGTTGCAGCAAGGGTGTGAAGGACCCTTTGGAAGTTCCAGTGGTTAGACGAGATTAGCCTCGAGAAGCCTCAGCGGAAATGGGCCTCATCTCGCCTGGAGGGCAAAACCTCCTGGATTTTCTCGAGTTGCGGCAGGTGCTCTCGACTTACGACGGGGACCTCAGGGACCCGCTCTGGTGGCCTCAGGAAAGGCCAGTCCCCATGCGAGTTCCTCGGGGGCCTCTCGGCATTCCTCTCCCGTCGATGCCAGGGCCTAAGACCTTGTGTGGAGTCGGGGCCGGAACCTGAGGATTCCTCTCCAGTGCTGACATGGATCTTGGGGTACTTCTGGAGTCTCCCCAGGGGAGTCAGTCCTCGTCTCGAATGCGGGCATGCACTTGCGCTTTCCTCCAGAGCGGTAGCAGCAGTGTCACGCAGTCCGCCGCGTGGATCAAAGGATCTATGGTTTTCCCTCGAGTCTTTCCCACGAGGCTTTCCCACGAGGCTTTCCCACAGGGCTGTCCCACGTGCACACGTGGTGGGAGTCGATCCTCGGCTTGAACGTCAAGGCAGTGCAGGGAAAACAGGTTCCTCTGGAATGGACTGACACATCTGGGGGACTCTTGGAATGGTGGCACGACCCTGGAGTTCCTCTCGCCTTTCCTGTGGAGAGCGCCTCCTCTTGAGATGCGATGGGAACGCCGGGAATTCTTTCCCTACGAAACAGGGAAAGGATCCCTCATCTCGAGCTAGGAGGCGGAAACGGGGTTCCCCTGGATGTGTGCGGGACCCCATGTGCTTCCTCTCGAGTGGAGACGGGTATGTCTGGGAACTTCTTGAGTTGCAGCAAGGGTGTGAAGGACCCTTTGGATGTTCCAGTGGTTAGACGTGATTAGCCTCGAGAAGCCTCAGCGGAAATGGGCCTCATCTCGCCTGGAGGGCAAAACCTCCTGGATTTTCTCGAGTTGCGGCAGGTGCTCTCGACTTACGACGGGGACCTCAGGGACCCGCTCTGGTGGCCTCAGGAAAGGCCAGTCCCCATGCGAGTTCATCGGGGGCCTCTTGGGATTCCTCTCCCGTCGATGCCGGGGCCTAAGACCTTGTGTGGAGTCTGGGCCGGAACCTGAGGATTCCTCTCCAGTGCTGACATGGATCTTGGGGTACTTCTGGAGTCTCCCCAGGGGAGTCAGTCCTCGTCTCGAATGCGGGCATGCACTTGGGCTTTCCTCCAGAGCGGTAGCAGCAGTGTCACACAGTCCGCCGCGTGGATCAAAGGATCTATGGTTTTCCCTCGAGTCTTTCCCACGAGGCTTTCCCACGAGGCTTTCCCACAGGGCTGTCCCACGTGCACACGTGGTGGGAGTCGATCCTCGGCTTGAACGTCAAGGCAGTGCAGGGAAAACAGGTTCCTCTGGAATGGACTGACACATCTGGGGGACTCTTGGAATCGTGGCACGACCCTGGAGTTCCTCTCGCCTTTCCTGTGGAGAGCGCCTCCTCTTGAGATGCGACGGGAACGCCGGGAATTCTTTCCCTACGAAACAGGGAAAGGATCCCTCATCTCGAGCTAGGAGGCGGAAACGGGGCTCCCCTGGATGTGTGCGGGACCCCACGTGCTTCCTCTCGAGTGGAGACGGGTATGTCGGGGAACTTCTTGAGTTGCAGCAAGGGTGTGAAGGACCCTTTGGAAGTTCCAGTGGTTAGACGTGATTAGCCTCGAGAAGCCTCAGCGGAAATGGGCCTCATCTCGCCTGGAGGGCAAAACCTCCTGGATTTTCTCGAGTTGCGGCAGGTGCTCTCGACTTACGACGGGGACCTCAGGGACCGCTCTGGTGGCCTCAGGAAAGGCCAGTCCCCATGCGAGTTCCTCGGGGGCCTCTCGGGATTCCTCTCCCGTCGATGCCGGGGCCTAAGACCTTGTGTGGAGTCTGGGCCGGAACCTGAGGATTCCTCTCCAGTGCTGACATGGATCTTGGGGTACTTCTGGAGTCTCCCCAGGGGAGTCAGTCCTCGTCTCGAATGCGGGCATGCACTTGCGCTTTCCTCCAGAGCGGTAGCAGCAGTGTCACGCAGTCCGCCGCGTGGATCAAAGGATCTATGGTTTTCCCTCGAGTCTTTCCCACGAGGCTTTCCCACGAGGCTTTCCCGCAGGGCTGTCCCACGTGCACACGTGGTGGGAGTCGATCCTCGGCGTGAACGTCAAGGCAGTGCAGGGAAAACAGGTTCCTCTGGAATGGACTGACACATCTGGGGGACTCTTGGAATGGTGGCACGACCCTGGAGTTCCTCTCGCCTTTCCTGTGGAGAGCGCCTCCTCTTGAGATGCGACCGGAACACCGGGAATTCTTTCCCTACGAAACAGGGAAAGGATCCCTCATCTCGAGCTAGGAGGCGGAAACGGGGCTCCCCTGGATGTGTGCGGGACCCCACGTGCTTCCTCTCGAGTGGAGACGGGTATGTCGGGGAACTTCTTGAGTTGCAGCAAGGGTGTGAAGGACCCTTTGGAAGTTCCAGTGGTTAGACGTGATTAGCCTCGAGAAGCCTCAGCGGAAATGGGCCTCATCTCGCCTGGAGGGCAAAACCTCCTGGATTTTCTCGAGTTGCGGCAGGTGCTCTCGACTTACGACGGGGACCTCAGGGACCGCTCTGGTGGCCTCAGGAAAGGCCAGTCCCCATGCGAGTTCCTCGGGGGCCTCTCGGGATTCCTCTCCCGTCGATGCCGGGGCCTAAGACCTTGTGTGGAGTCTGGGCCGGAACCTGAGGATTCCTCTCCAGTGCTGACATGGATCTTGGGGTACTTCTGGAGTCTCCCCAGGGGAGTCAGTCCTCGTCTCGAATGCGGGCATGCACTTGCGCTTTCCTCCAGAGCGGTAGCAGCAGTGTCACGCAGTCCGCCGCGTGGATCAAAGGATCTATGGTTTTCCCTCGAGTCTTTCCCACGAGGCTTTCCCACGAGGCTTTCCCGCAGGGCTGTCCCACGTGCACACGTGGTGGGAGTCGATCCTCGGCGTGAACGTCAAGGCAGTGCAGGGAAAACAGGTTCCTCTGGAATGGACTGACACATCTGGGGGACTCTTGGAATGGTGGCACGACCCTGGAGTTCCTCTCGCCTTTCCTGTGGAGAGCGCCTCCTCTTGAGATTCGACCGGAACACCGGGAATTCTTTCCCTACGAAACAGGGAAAGGATCCCTCATCTCGAGCTAGGAGGCGGAAACGGGGCTCCCCTGGATGTGTGCGGGACCCCACGTGCTTCCTCTCGAGTGGAGACGGGTATGTCGGGGAACTTCTTGAGTTGCAGCAAGGGTGTGAAGGACCCTTTGGAAGTTCCAGTGGTTAGACGTGATTAGCCTCGAGAAGCCTCAGCGGAAATGGGCCTCATCTCGCCTGGAGGGCAAAACCTCCTGGATTTTCTCGAGTTGCGGCAGGTGCTCTCGACTTACGACGGGGACCTCAGGGACCCGCTCTGGTGGCCTCAGGAAAGGCCAGTCCCCATGCGAGTTCCTCGGGGGCCTCTCGGGATTCCTCTCCCGTCGTTGCCGGGGCCTAAGACCTTGTGTGGAGTCGGGGCCGGAACCTGAGGATTCCTCTCCAGTGCTGACTTGGATCTTGGGGTACTTCTGGAGTCTCCCCAGGGGAGTCAGTCCTCGTCTCGAATGCGGGCATGCACTTGCGCTTTCCTCCAGAGCGGTAGCAGCAGTGTCACGCAGTCCGCCGCGTGGATCAAAGGATCTATGGTTTTCCCTCGAGTCTTTCCCACGAGGCTTTCCCACGAGGCTTTCCCACAGGGCTGTCCCACGTGCACACGTGGTGGGAGTGGATCCTCGGCTTGAACGTCAAGGCAGTGCAGGGAAAACAGGTTCCTCTGGAATGGACTGACACATCTGGGGGACTCTTGGAATGGTGGCACGACCCTGGAGTTGCTCTCGCCTTTCCTGTGGAGAGCGCCTCCTCTTGAGATGCGACAGGAACGCCGGGAATTCTTTCCCTACGAAACAGGGAAAGGATCCCTCATCTCGAGCTAGGAGGCGGAAACGGGGCTCCCCTGGATGTGTGCGGGACCCCACGTGCTTCCTCTCGAGTGGAGACGGGTATGTCGGGGAACTTCTTGAGTTGCAACAAGGGTGTGAAGGACCCTTTGGAAGTTCCAGCGGTTAGACGTGATTAGCCTCGAGAAGCCTCAGCGGAAATGGGCCTCATCTCGCCTGGAGGGCAAAACCTCCTGGATTTTCTCGAGTTGCGGCAGGTGCTCTCGACTTACGACGGGGACCTCAGGGACCCGCTCTGGTGGCCTCAGGAAAGGCCAGTCCCCATGCGAGTGACTCGGGGGCCTCTCGGGATTCCTCTCCCGTCGATGCCGGGGCCTAAGACCTTGTGTGGAGTCGGGGCCGCAACCTGAGGATTCCTCTCCAGTGCTGACATGGATCTTGGGGTACTTCTGGAGTCTCCCCAGGGGAGTCAGTCCTCGTCTCGAATGCGGGCATGCACTTGGGCTTTCCTCCAGAGCGGTAGCAGCAGTGTCACGCAGTCCGCCGCGTGGATCAAAGGATCTATGGTTTTCCCTCGAGTCTTTCCCACGAGGCTTTCCCACGAGGCTTTCCCACAGGGCTGTCCCACGTGCACACGTGGTGGGAGTCGATCCTCGACTTGAACGTCAAGGCAGTGCAGGGAAAACAGGTTCCTCTGGAATGGACTGACACATCTGGGGGACTCTTGGAATGGTGGCACGACCCTGGAGTTCCTCTCGCCTCTCCTGTGGAGAGCGCCTCCTCTTGAGATGCGACGGGAACGCCGGGAATTCTTTCCCTAAGAAACAGGGAAAGGATCCCTCATCTCGAGCTAGGAGGCGGAAACGGGGCTCCCCTGGATGTGTGCGGGACCCCACGTGCTTCCTCTCGAGTGGAGACGGGTATGTCGGGGAACTTCTTGAGTTGCAACAAGGGTGTGAAGGACCCTTTGGAAGTTCCAGTGGTTAGACGTGATTAGCCTCGAGAAGCCTCAGCGGAAATGGGCCTCATCTCGCCTGGAGGGCAAAACCTCCTGAATTTTCTCGAGTTGCGGCAGGTGCTCTCGACTTACGACGGGGACCTCAGGGACCCGCTCTGGTGGCCTCAGGAAAGGCCAGTCCCCATGCGAGTTCCTCGGGGGCCTCTCGGGATTCCTCTCCCGTCGATGCCGGGGCCTAAGACCTTGTGTGGAGTCGGGGCCGGAACCTGAGGATTCCTCTCCAGTGCTGACATGGATCTTGGGGTACTTCTGGAGTCTCCCCAGGGGAGTCAGTCCTCGTCTCGAATGCGGGCATGCACTTGCGCTTTCCTCCAGAGCGGTAGCAGCAGTGTCACGCAGTCCGCCGCGTGGATCAAAGGATCTATGGTTTTCCCTCGAGTCTTTCCCACGAGGCTTTCCCACGAGGCTTTCCCACAGGACTGTCCCACGTGCACACGTGGTGGGAGTCGATCCTCGGCTTGAACGTCAAGGCAGTGCAGGGAAAACAGGTTCCTCTGGAATGGACTGACACATCTGGGGGACTCTTGGAATGGTGGCACGACCCTGGAGTTCCTCTCGCCTTTCCTGTGGAGAGCGCCTCCTCTTGAGATGCGACGGGAACACCGGGAATTTTTTCCCTACGAAACAGGGAAAGGATCCCTCATCTCGAGCTAGGAGGCGGAAACGGGGCTCCCCTGGATGTGTGCGGGACCACACGTGCTTCCTCTCGAGTGGAGACGGGTATGTCGGGGAACTTCTTGAGTTGCAGCAAGGGTGTGAAGGACCCTTTGGAAGTTCCAGTGGTTAGACGTGATTCGCCTCGAGAAGCCTCAGCGGAAATGGGCCTCATCTCGCCTGGAGGGCAAAACCTCCTGGATTTTCTCGAGTTGCGGCAGGTGCTCTCGACTTACGACGGGGACCTCAGGGACCCGCTCTGGTGGCCTCAGGAAAGGCCAGTCCCCATGCGAGTTCCTCTGGGGATTCCTCTCCCGTCGATGCCGGGGCCTAAGACCTTGTGTGGAGTCGGGGCCGGAACCTGAGGATTCCTCTCCAGTGCTGACATGGATCTCGGGGTACTTCTGGAGTCTCCCCAGGGGAGTCAGTCCTCGTCTCGAATGCGGGCATGCACTTGCGCTTTCCTCCAGAGCGGTAGCAGCAGTGTCACGCAGTCCGCCGCGTGGATCAAAGGATCTATGGTTTTCCCTCGAGTCTTTCCCACGAGGCTTTCCCACGAGGCTTTCCCACAGGGCTGTCCCACGTGCACAGGTGGTGGGAGTCGATCCTCGGCTTGAACGTCAAGGCAGTGCAGGGAAAACAGGTTCCTCTGGAATGGACTGACACATCTGGGCGTCTCTTGGAATGGTGGCACGACCCTGGAGTTCCTCTCGCCTCTCCTGTGGAGAGCGCCTCCTCTTGAGATGCGACGGGAACCCCGGGAATTCTTTCCCTAAGAAACAGGGAAAGGATCCCTCATCTCGAGCTAGGAGGCGGAAATGGGGCTCCCCTGGATGTGTGCGGGACCCCACGTGCTTCCTCTCGAGTGGAGATGGGTATGTCGGGGAACTTCTTGAGTTGCAGCAAGGGTGTGAAGGACCCTTTGGAAGTTCCAGTGGTTAGATGTGATTAGCCTCGAGAAGCCTCAGCGGAAATGGGCCTCATCTCGCCTGGAGGGCAAAACCTCCTGGATTTTCTCGAGTTGCGGCAGGTGCTCTCGACTTACGACGGGGACGTCAGGGACCCGCTCTGGTGGCCTCAGGAAAGGCCAGTCCCCATGCGAGTTCCTCGGGGGCCTCTCGGCATTCCTCTCCCGTCGATGCCAGGGCCTAAGACCTTGTGTGGAGTCGGGGCCGGAACCTGAGGATTCCTCTCCAGTGCTGACATGGATCTTGGGGTACTTCTGGAGTCTCCCCAGGGGAGTCAGTCCTCGTCTCGAATGCGGGCATGCACTTGCGCTTTCCTCCAGAGCGGTAGCAGCAGTGTCACGCAGTCCGCCCAATGGATCAAAGGATCTATGGTTTTCCCTCGAGTCTTTCCCACGAGGCTTTCCCACGAGGCTTTCCCACAGGGCTGTCCCACGTGCACACGTGGTGGGAGTCGATCCTCGGCTTGAACGTCAAGGCAGTGCAGGGAAAACAGGTTCCTCTGGAATGGACTGACACATATGGGGTCTCTTGGAATGGTGGCACGACCCTGGAGATCCTCTCGCCTTTCCTGTGGGAGTGCCTCCTCTTGAGATGCGACGGGAACGCCGGGAATTCTTTCCCTACGAAACAGGGAAAGGATCCCTCATCTCGAGCTAGGAGGTGGAAACGGGGCTACCCTGGATGTGTGCGGGACCCCACGTGCTTCCTCTCGAGTGGAGACGGGTATGTCGGGGAACTTCTAGAGTTGCAGCAAGGGTGTGAAGGACCCTTTGGAAGTTCCAGTTGTTAGATGTGATTAGCCTCGAGAAGCCTCAGCGGAAATGGGCTTCATCTCGCCTGGAGGGCAAAATCTCCTGGATTTTCTCGAGTTGCGGCAGGTGCTCTCGACTTACGACGGGGACCTCAGGGCCCCGCTCTGGTGACCTCAGGAAAGGCCAGTCCCCATGCGAGTTCCTCGGGGGCCTCTCGGGATTTCTCTCCCGTCGATGCCGGGGCCTAAGACCTTGTGTGGAGTCGGGGCCGGAACCTGAGGATTCCTCCCCAGTGCTGACATGGATCTTGGGGTACTTCTGGAGTCTCCCCAGGGGAGTCAGTCCTCGTCTCGAATGCGGGCATGCACTTGCGCTTTCCTCCAGAGCGGTAGCAGCAGTGTCACGCAGTCCGCCGCGTGGATCAAAGGATCTATGGTTTTCCCTCGAGTCTTTCCCACGAGGCTTTCCCACGAGGCTTTCCCACAGGGCTGTCCCACGTGCACACGTGGTGGGATTCGATCCTCGGCTTGAACGTCAAGGCAGTGCAGGGAAAACAGGTTCCTCATGAATGGACTGACACATCTGGGGGAGTCTTGGAATGGTGGCACGACCCTGGAGTTCCTCTCGCCTTTCCTGTGGAGAGTGCCTCCTCTTGAGATGCGACGGGAACGCCGGGAATTCTTTCCCTAAGAAACAGGGAAAGGATCCCTCATCTCGAGCTAGGAGGCGGAAACGGGGCTCCCCTGGATGTGTGCGGGACCCCACGTGCTTCCTCTCGAGTGGAGACGGGTATGTCGGGGAACTTCTTGAGTTGCAGCAAGGGTGTGAAGGACCCTTTGGAAGTTCCAGTGGTTAGACGAGATTAGCCTCGAGAAGCCTCAGCGGAAATGGGCCTCATCTCGCCTGGAGGGCAAAACCTCCTGGATTTTCTCGAGTTGCGGCAGGTGCTCTCGACTTACGACGGGGACCTCAGGGACCGCTCTGGTGGCCTCAGGAAAGGCCAGTCCCCATGCGAGTTCCTCGGGGGCCTCTCGGGATTCCTCTCCCGTCGATGCCGGGGCCTAAGACCTTGTGTGGAGTCTGGGCCGGAACCTGAGGATTCCTCTCCAGTGCTGACATGGATCTTGGGGTACTTCTGGAGTCTCCCCAGGGGAGTCAGTCCTCGTCTCGAATGCGGGCATGCACTTGCGCTTTCCTCCAGAGCGGTAGCAGCAGTGTCACGCAGTCCGCCGCGTGGATCAAAGGATCTATGGTTTTCCCTCGAGTCTTTCCCACGAGGCTTTCCCACGAGGCTTTCCCGCAGGGCTGTCCCACGTGCACACGTGGTGGGAGTCGATCCTCGGCTTGAACGTCAAGGCAGGGCAGGGAAAACAGGTTCCTCTGGAATGGACTGACACATCTGGGGGACTCTTGGAATGGTGGCACGACCCTGGAGTTCCTCTCGCCTCTCCTGTGGAGAGCGCCTCCTCTTGAGATGCGACCGGATCGCCGGGAATTCTTTCCCTAAGAAACAGGGAAAGGATCCCTCATCTCGAGCTAGGAGGCGGAAACGGGGCTCCCCTGGATGTGTGCGGGACCCCACGTGCTTCCTCTCGAGTGGAGACGGGTATGTCGGGGAACTTCTTGAGTTGCAACAAGGGTGTGAAGGACCCTTTGGAAGTTCCAGTGGTTAGACGTGATTAGCCTCGAGAAGCCTCAGCGGAAAAGGGCCTCATCTCGCCTGGAGGGCAAAACCTCCTGAATTTTCTCGAGTTACGGCAGGTGCTCTCGACTTACGACGGGGTCCTCAGGGACCCGCTCTGGTGGCTTCAGGAAAGGCCAGTCCCCATGCGAGTTCCTCGGGGGCCTCTCGGGATTCCTCTCCCGTCGATGCCGGGGCCTAAGACCTTGTGTGGAGTCGGGGCCGGAACCTGAGGATTCCTCTCCAGTGCTGACATGGATCTTGGGGTACTTCTGGAGTCTCCCCAGGGGAGTCAGTCCTCGTCTCGAATGCGGGCATGCACTTGCGCTTTCCTCCAGAGCGGTAGCAGCAGTGTCACGCAGTCCGCCGCGTGGATCAAAGGATCTATGGTTTTCCCTCGAGTCTTTCCCACGAGGCTTTCCCACGAGGCTTTCCCACAGGACTGTCCCACGTGCACACGTGGTGGGAGTCGATCCTCGGCTTGAACGTCAAGGCAGTGCAGGGAAAACAGGTTCCTCTGGAATGGACTGACACATCTGGGGGACTCTTGGAATGGTGGCACGACCCTGGAGTTCCTCTCGCCTTTCCTGTGGAGAGCGCCTCCTCTTGAGATGCGACGGGAACACCGGGAATTTTTTACCTACGAAACAGGGAAAGGATCCCTCATCTCGAGCTAGGAGGCGGAAACGGGGCTCCCCTGGATGTGTGCGGGACCCCACGTGCTTCCTCTCGAGTGGAGACGGGTATGTCGGGGAACTTCTTGAGTTGCAGCAAGGGTGTGAAGGACCCTTTGGAAGTTCCAGTGGTTAGACGTGATTAGCCTCGAGAAGCCTCAGCGGAAATGGGCCTCATCTCGCCTGGAGGGCAAAACCTCCTGGATTTTCTCGAGTTGCGGCAGGTGCTCTCGACTTACGACGGGGACCTCAGGGACCCGCTCTGGTGGCCTCAGGAAAGGCCAGTCCCCATGCGAGTTCCTCTGGGGATTCCTCTCCCGTCGATGCCGGGGCCTAAGACCTTGTGTGGAGTCGGGGCCGGAACCTGATTATTCCTCTCCAGTGCTGACATGGATCATGGGGTACTTCTGGAGTCTCCCCAGGGGAGTCAGTCCTAGTCTCGAATGCGGGCATGTACTTGCGCTTTCCTCCAGAGCGGTAGCAGCAGTGTCACGCAGTCTGCCGCGTGGATCAAAGGATCTATGGTTTTCCCTCGAGTCTTTCCCACGAGGCTTTCCCACGAGGCTTTCCCACAGGGCTGTCCCACGTGCACACGTGGTGGGAGTGGATCCTCGGCTTGAACGTCAAGGCAGTGCAGGGAAAACAGGTTCCTCTGGAATGGACTGACACATCTGGGGGACTCTTGGAATGGTGGCACGACCCTGGAGTTAATCTCGCCTTTCCTGTGGAGAGCGCCTCCTCTTGAGATGCGACAGGAACGCCGGGAATTCTTTCCCTAAGAAACAGGGAAAGGATCCCTCATCTCGAGCTAGGAGGCGGAAACGGGGCTCCCCTGGATGTGTGCGGGATACCACGTGCTTCCTATCGAGTGGAGACGGGTATGTCGGGGAACTTCTTGAGTAGCAGCAAGGGTGTGAAGGACCCTTTGGAAGTTCCGGTGGTTAGATGTGATTGGCCTCGAGAAGCCTCAGCGGAAATGGGCCTCATCTCGCCTGGAAGGCAAAACCTCCTGGATTTTCTCGAGTTACGGCAGGTGCTCTCGACTTACGACGGGGACCTCAGGGACCCGCTCTGGTGGCCTCAGGAAAGGCCAGTCCCCATGCGAGTTCCTCGGGGGCCTCTCGGGATTCCTCTCCCGTCGATGCCGGGGCCTAAGACCTTGTGTGGAGTCGGGGCCGGAACCTGAGGATTCATCTCCAGTGCTGACATGGATCTTGGGGTACTTCTGGAGTCTCCCCAGGGGAGTCAGTCCTCGTCTCGAATGCGGGCATGCACTTGCGCTTTCCCCCAGAGCGGTAGCAGCAGTGTCACGCAGTCCGCCGCGTGGATCAAAGGATCTATGGTTTTCCCTCGAGTCTTTCCCACGAGGCTTTCCCACGAGGCTTTCCCACAGGGCTGTCCCACGTGCACACGTGTTGGGAGTGGATCCTCGGCTTGAACGTCAAGGCAGTGCAGGGAAAACAGGTTCCTCTGGAATGGACTGACACATCTGGGGGACTCTTGGAATGGTGGCACGACCCTGGAGTTCCTCTCGCCTTTCCTGTGGAGAGCGCCTCCTCTTGAGATGCGACGGGAACGCCGGGAATTCTTTACCTACGAAACAGGGAAAGGATCCCTCATATCGAGCTAGGAGGCGGAAACGGGGCTCCCCTGGATGTGTGCGGGATACCACGTGTTTCCTATCGAGTGGAGACGGGTATGTCGGGGAACTTCTTGAGTAGCAGCAAGGGTGTGAAGGACCCTTTGGAAGTTCCGGTGGTTAGATGTGATTGGCCTCGAGAAGCCTCAGCGGAAATGGGCCTCATCTCGCCTGGAGGGCAAAACCTCCTGGATTTTCTCGAGTTACGGCAGGTGCTCTCGACTTACCGCGGGGACCTCAGGGACCCGCTCTGGTGGCCTCAGGAAAGGCCAGTCCCCATGCGAGTTCCTCGGGGGCCTCTCGGGATTCCTCTCCCGTCGATGCCGGGGCCTAAGACCTTGTGTGGAGTCGGGGCCGGAACCTGAGGATTCCTCTCCAGTGCTGACATGGATCTTGGGGTACTTCTGGAGTCTCCCCAGGGGAGTCAGTCCTCGTCTCGAATGCGGGCATGCACTTGCGCTTTCCTCCAGAGCGGTAGCAGCAGTGTCACGCAGTCCGCCGCGTGGATCAAAGGATCTATGGTTTTCCCTCGAGTCTTTCCCACGAGGCTTTCCCACGAGGCTTTCCCACAGGGCTGTCCCACGTGCACACGTGGTGGGAGTCGATCCTCGGCTTGAACGTCAAGGCAGTGCAGGGAAAACAGGTTCCTCTGGAATGGACTGACATATCTGGGGGACTCTTGGAATGGTGGCAGGACCCTGGAGTTCCTCTCGCCTTTCCTGTGGAGAGCGCCTCCTCTTGAGATGCGACGGGAACGCCGGGAATTCTTTCCCTACGAAACAGGGAAAGGATCCCTCATCTCGAGCTAGGAGGCGGAAACGGGGTTCCCCTGGATGTGTGCGGGACCCCATGTGCTTCCTCTCGAGTGGAGACGGGTATGTCTGGGAACTTCTTGAGTTGCAGCAAGGGTGTGAAGGACCCTTTGGAAGTTCCAGTGGTTAGACGTGATTAGCCTCGAGAAGCCTCAGCGGAAATGGGCCTCATCTCGCCTGGAGGGCAAAACCTCCTGGATTTTCTCGAGTTGCGGCAGGTGCTCTCGACTTACGACGGGGACCTCAGGGACCCGCTCTGGTGGCCTCAGGAAAGGCCAGTCCCCATGCGAGTTCCTCGGGGGCCTCTCGGGATTCCTCTCCCGTCGTTGCCGGGGCCTAAGACCTTGTGTGGAGTCGGGGCCGGAACCTGAGGATTCCTCTCCAGTGCTGACATGGATCTTGGGGTACTTCTGGAGTCTCCCCAGGGGAGTCAGTCCTCGTCTCGAATGCGGGCATGCACTTGCGCTTTCCTCCAGAGCGGTAGCAGCAGTGTCACGCAGTCCGCCGCGTGGATCAAAGGATCTATGGTTTTCCCTCGAGTCTTTCCCACGAGGCTTTCCCACGAGGCTTTCCCACAGGACTGTCCCACGTGCACACGTGGTGGGAGTCGATCCTCGGCTTGAACGTCAAGGCAGTGCAGGGAAAACAGGTTCCTCTGGAATGGACTGACACATCTGGGGGACTCTTGGAATGGTGGCACGACCCTGGAGTTCCTCTCGCCTTTCCTGTGGAGAGCGCCTCCTCTTGAGATGCGACGGGAACACCGGGAATTTTTTACCTACGAAACAGGGAAAGGATCCCTCATCTCGAGCTAGGAGGCGGAAACGGGGCTCCCCTGGATGTGTGCGGGACCCCACGTGCTTCCTCTCGAGTGGAGACGGGTATGTCGGGGAACTTCTTGAGTTGCAGCAAGGGTGTGAAGGACCCTTTGGAAGTTCCAGTGGTTAGACGTGATTAGCCTCGAGAAGCCTCAGCGGAAATGGGCCTCATCTCGCCTGGAGGGCAAAACCTCCTGGATTTTCTCGAGTTGCGGCAGGTGCTCTCGACTTACGACGGGGACCTCAGGGACCCGCTCTGGTGGCCTCAGGAAAGGCCAGTCCCCATGCGAGTTCCTCTGGGGATTCCTCTCCCGTCGATGCCGGGGCCTAAGACCTTGTGTGGAGTCGGGGCCGGAACCTGATTATTCCTCTCCAGTGCTGACATGGATCATGGGGTACTTCTGGAGTCTCCCCAGGGGAGTCAGTCCTAGTCTCGAATGCGGGCATGTACTTGCGCTTTCCTCCAGAGCGGTAGCAGCAGTGTCACGCAGTCTGCCGCGTGGATCAAAGGATCTATGGTTTTCCCTCGAGTCTTTCCCACGAGGCTTTCCCACGAGGCTTTCCCACAGGGCTGTCCCACGTGCACACGTGGTGGGAGTGGATCCTCGGCTTGAACGTCAAGGCAGTGCAGGGAAAACAGGTTCCTCTGGAATGGACTGACACATCTGGGGGACTCTTGGAATGGTGGCACGACACTGGAGTTAATCTCGCCTTTCCTGTGGAGAGCGCCTCCTCTTGAGATGCGACAGGAACGCCGGGAATTCTTTCCCTACGAAACAGGGAAAGGATCCCTCATCTCGAGCTAGGAGGCGGAAACGGGGCTCCCCTGGATGTGTGCGGGATACCACGTGCTTCCTATCGAGTGGAGACGGGTATGTCGGGGAACTTCTTGAGTAGCAGCAAGGGTGTGAAGGACCCTTTGGAAGTTCCGGTGGTTAGATGTGATTGGCCTCGAGAAGCCTCAGCGGAAATGGGCCTCATCTCGCCTGGAGGGCAAAACCTCCTGGATTTTCTCGAGTTACGGCAGGTGCTCTCGACTTACGACGGGGACCTCAGGGACCCGCTCTGGTGGCCTCAGGAAAGGCCAGTCCCCATGCGAGTTCCTCGGGGGCCTCTCGGGATTCCTCTCCCGTCGATGCCGGGGCCTAAGACCTTGTGTGGAGTCGGGGCCGGAACCTGAGGATTCATCTCCAGTGCTGACATGGATCTTGGGGTACTTCTGGAGTCTCCCCAGGGGAGTCAGTCCTCGTCTCGAATGCGGGCATGCACTTGCGCTTTCCCCCAGAGCGGTAGCAGCAGTGTCACGCAGTCCGCCGCGTGGATCAAAGGATCTATGGTTTTCCCTCGAGTCTTTCCCACGAGGCTTTCCCACGAGGCTTTCCCACAGGGCTGTCCCACGTGCACACGTGTTGGGAGTGGATCCTCGGCTTGAACGTCAAGGCAGTGCAGGGAAAACAGGTTCCTCTGGAATGGACTGACACATCTGGGGGACTCTTGGAATGGTGGCACGACCCTGGAGTTCCTCTCGCCTTTCCTGTGGAGAGCGCCTCCTCTTGAGATGCGACGGGAACGCCGGGAATTCTTTACCTACGAAACAGGGAAAGGATCCCTCATATCGAGCTAGGAGGCGGAAACGGGGCTCCCCTGGATGTGTGCGGGATACCACGTGCTTCCTATCGAGTGGAGACGGGTATGTCGGGGAACTTCTTGAGTAGCAGCAAGGGTGTGAAGGACCCTTTGGAAGTTCCGGTGGTTAGATGTGATTGGCCTCGAGAAGCCTCAGCGGAAATGGGCCTCATCTCGCCTGGAGGGCAAAACCTCCTGGATTTTCTCGAGTTACGGCAGGTGCTCTCGACTTACCGACGGGGACCTCAGGGACCCGCTCTGGTGGCCTCAGGAAAGGCCAATCCCCATGCGAGTTCCTCGGGGGCCTCTCGGGATTCCTCTCCCGTCGATGCCGGGGCCTAAGACCTTGTGTGGAGTCGGGGCCGGAACCTGAGGATTCCTCTCCAGTGCTGACATGGATCTTGGGGTACTTCTGGAGTCTCCCCAGGGGAGTCAGTCCTCGTCTCGAATGCGGGCATGCACTTGCGCTTTCCTCCAGAGCGGTAGCAGCAGTGTCACGCAGTCCGCCGCGTGGATCAAAGGATCTATGGTTTTCCCTCGAGTCTTTCCCACGAGGCTTTCCCACGAGGCTTTCCCACAGGGCTGTCCCACGTGCACACGTGGTGGGAGTCGATCCTCGGCTTGAACGTCAAGGCAGTGCAGGGAAAACAGGTTCCTCTGGAATGGACTGACATATCTGGGGGACTCTTGGAATGGTGGCAGGACCCTGGAGTTCCTCTCGCCTTTCCTGTGGAGAGCGCCTCCTCTTGAGATGCGACGGGAACGCCGGGAATTCTTTCCCTACGAAACAGGGAAAGGATCCCTCATCTCGAGCTAGGAGGCGGAAACGGGGTTCCCCTGGATGTGTGCGGGACCCCATGTGCTTCCTCTCGAGTGGAGACGGGTATGTCTGGGAACTTCTTGAGTTGCAGCAAGGGTGTGAAGGACCCTTTGGAAGTTCCAGTGGTTAGACGTGATTAGCCTCGAGAAGCCTCAGCGGAAATGGGCCTCATCTCGCCTGGAGGGCAAAACCTCCTGGATTTTCTCGAGTTGCGGCAGGTGCTCTCGACTTACGACGGGGACCTCAGGGACCCACTCTGGTGGCCTCAGGAAAGGCCAGTCCCCATGCGAGTTCCTCGGGGGCCTCTCGGGATTCCTCTCCCGTCGTTGCCGGGGCCTAAGACCTTGTGTGGAGTCGGGGCCGGAACCTGAGGATTCCTCTCCAGTGCTGACATGGATCTTGGGGTACTTCTGGAGTCTCCCCAGGGGAGTCAGTCCTCGTCTCGAATGCGGGCATGCACTTGCGCTTTCCTCCAGAGCGGTAGCAGCAGTGTCACGCAGTCCGCCGCGTGGATCAAAGGATCTATGGTTTTCCCTCGAGTCTTTCCCACGAGGCTTTCCCACGAGGCTTTCCCACAGGGCTGTCCCACGTGCACACGTGGTGGGAGTCGATCCTCGGCTTGAACGTCAAGGCAGTGCAGGGAAAACAGGTTCCTCTGGAATGGACTGACACATCTGGGGGTCTCTTGGAATGGTGGCACGACCCTGGAGTTCCTCTCGCCTCTCCTGTGGAGAGCGCCTCCTCTTGAGATGCGACGGGAACGCCGGGAATTCTTTCCCTAAGAAACAGGGAAAGGATCCCTCATCTCGAGCTAGGAGGCGGAAACGGGGCTCCCCTGGATGTGTGCGGGACCCCACGTGCTTCCTCTCGAGTGGAGACGGGTATGTCGGGGAACTTCTTGAGTTGCAACAAGGGTGTGAAGGACCCTTTGGAAGTTCCAGTGGTTAGACGTGATTAGCCTCGAGAAGCCTCAGCGGAAATGGGCCTCATCTCGCCTGGAGGGCAAAACCTCCTGAATTTTCTCGAGTTGCGGCAGGTGCTCTCGACTTACGACGGGGACCTCAGGGACCCGCTCTGGTGGCTTCAGGAAAGGCCAGTCCCCATGCGAGTTCCTCGGGGGCCTCTCGGGATTCCTCTCCCGTCGATGCCGGGGCCTAAGACCTTGTGTGGAGTCGGGGCCGGAACCTGAGGATTCCTCTCCAGTGCTGACATGGATAATGGGGTACTTCTGGAGTCTCCCCAGGGGAGTCAGTCCTCGTCTCGAATGCGGACATGCACTTGCGCTTTCCTCCAGAGCGGTAGCAGCAGTGTCACGCAGTCCGCCGCGTGGATCAAAGGATCTATGGTTTTCCCTCGAGTCTTTCCCACGAGGCTTTCCCACGAGGCTTTCCCACAGGGCTGTCCCACGTGCACACGTGGTGGGAGTCGATCCTCGGCTTGAACGTCAGGCAGTGCAGGGAAAACAGGTTCCTCTGGAATGGACTGACACATCTGGGGGTCTCTTGGAATGGTGCCACGACCCTGGAGTTCCTCTCGCCTTTCCTGTGGAGAGCGCCGACTCTTGAGATGCGACGGGAACGCCGGGAATTCTTTCCCTACGAAACAGGGAAAGGATCCCTCATCTCGAGCTAGGAGGCGGAAACGGGGCTCCCCTGGATGGGTGCGGGACCCCACGTGCTTCCTCTCGAGTGGAGAAGGGTATGTCGCGGAACTGCTTGAGTTGCAGCAATGGTTGAAGGACCCTTTGGCAGTTCCAGCGGTTAGATGTGATTAGCCTTGAGAAGCCTCAGCGGAAATGGGCCTCATCTCGCCTGGAGGGCAAAACCTCCTGGATTTTCTCGAGTTGCGGCAGGTGCTCTCGACTTACGACGGGGACCTCAGGGACCCGCTCTGGTGGCCTCAGGAAAGGCCAGTCCCCATGCGACTTCCTCGGGGGCCTCTCGGGATTCCTCTCCCGTAGATGCCGGGGCCGAAGACCTTGTGTGGAGTCGGGGCCGGAACCAGAAGATTCCTCTCCAGTGCTGACATGGATCTTGGGGTACTTCTGGAGTCTCCCCAGGGGAGTCAGTCCTCGTTTCGAATGCGGGCATGCACTTGCGCTTTCCTCCAGAGCGGTAGCAGCAGTGTCACGCAGTCCGCCGCGTGGATCAAAGGATCTATGGTTTTCCCTCGAGTCTTTCCCACGAGGCTTTCCCACGAGGCTTTCCCACAGGGCTGTCCCACGTGCACACGTGGTGGGAGTCGATCCTCGGCTTGAACGTCAAGGCAGTGCAGGGAAAACAGGTTCCTCTGGAATGGACTGACACATATGGGGTCTCTTGGAATGGTGGCACGACCCTGGAGTTCCTCTCGCCTTTCCTGTGGGAGTGCCTCCTCTTGAGATGCGACGGGAACGCCGGGAATTCTTTCCCTACGAAACAGGGAAAGGATCCCTCATCTCGAGCTAGGAGGTGGAAACGGGGCTACCCTGGATGTGTGCGGGACCCCACGTGCTTCCTCTCGAGTGGAGACGGGTATGTCGGGGAACTTCGAGAGTTGCAGCAAGGGTGTGAAGGACCCTTTGGAAGTTCCAGTTGTTAGATGTGATTGGCCTCGAGAAGCCTCAGCGGAAATGGGCTTCATCTCGCCTGGAGGGCAAAGTCTCCTGGATTTTCTCGATTTGCGGCAGGTGCTCTCGACTTACGACGGGGACCTCAGGGACCCGCTCTGGTGACCTCAGGAAAGGCCAGTCCCCATGCGAGTTCCTCGGGGGCCTCTCGGGATTTCTCTGCCGTCGATGCCGGGGCCTAAGACCTTGTGTGGAGTCGGGGCCGGAACCTGAGGATTCCTCTCCAGTGCTGACATGGATCTTGGGGTACTTCTGGAGTCTCCCCAGGGGAGTCAGTCCTCGTCTCGAATGCGGGCATGCACTTGCGCTTTCCTCCAGAGCGGTAGCAGCAGTGTCACGCAGTCCGCCGCGTGGATCAAAGGATCTATGGTTTTCCCTCGAGTCTTTCCCACGAGGCTTTCCCACGAGGCTTTCCACAGGGCTGTCCCACGTGCACACGTGGTGGGACTCGATTCTCGGCTTGAACGTCAAGGCAGTGCAGGGAAAACAGGTTCCTCTGGAATGGACTGACACATCTGGGGGACTCTTGGAATGGTGGCACGACCCTGGAGTTCCTCTCGCCTTTCCTGTGGAGAGCGCCTCCTCTTGAGATGCGACGGGAACGCCGGGAATTCTTTCCCTACGAAACAGGGAAAGGATCCCTCATCTCGAGCTAGGAGGCGGAAATGGGGCTCCCCTGGATGTTTGCGGGACCCCACGTGCTTCCTCTCGAGTGGAGACGGGTATGTCGGGGAACTTCTTGAGTTGCAGCAAGGGTGTGAAGGACCCTTTGGATTTTCCAGTGGTTAGACGTGATTACCCTCGAGAAGCCTCAGCGGAAATGGGCCTCATCTCGCCTGGAGGGCAAAACCTCCTGGATTTTCTCGAGTTGCGGCAGGTGCTCTCGACTTACGTCGTGGACCTCAGGGACCCGCTCTGGTGGCCTCAGGAAAGGCCAGTCCCCATGCGAGTTCCTCGGGGGCCTCTCGGGATTCCTCTCCCGTCGATGCCGGGGCCTAAGACCTTGTGTGGAGTCGGGGCCGGAACCTGAGGATTCCTCTCCAGTGCTGACATGGATCTTGGGGTACTTCTGGAGTCTCCCCAGGGGAGTCAGTCCTCGTCTCGAATGCGGGCATGCACTTGCGCTTTCCTCCAGAGCGGTAGCAGCAGTGTCACGCAGTCCGCCGCGTGGATCAAAGGATCTATGGTTTTCCCTCGAGTCTTTCCCACGAGGCTTTCCCACGAGGCTTTCCACAGGGCTGTCCCACCTGCACACGTGGTGGGAGTGGATCCTCGGCTTGAACGTCAAGGCAGTGCAGGGAAAACAGGTTCCTCTGGAATGGACTGACACATCTGGGGGACTCTTGGAATGGTGGCACGACCCTGGAGTTCCTCTCGCCTTTCCTGTGGAGAGCGCCTCCTCTTGAGATGCGACGGGAACGCCGGGAATTCTTTCCCTACGAAACAGGGAAAGGATCCCTCATCTCGAGCTAGGAGGCGGAAACGGGGCTCCCCTGGATGTGTGCGGGACCCCACGTGCTTCCTCTCGAGTGGAGACGGGTATGTCGGGGAACTTCTTGAGTTGCAGCAAGGGTGTGAAGGACCCTTTGGAAGTTCCAGTGGTTAGACGAGATTAGCCTCGAGAAGCCTCAGCGGAAATGGGCCTCATCTCGCCTGGAGGGCAAAACCTCCTGGATTTTCTCGAGTTGCGGCAGGTGCTCTCGACTTACGACGGGGACCTCAGGGACCCGCTCTGGTGGCCTCAGGAAAGGCCAGTCCCCATGCGAGTTCCTCGGGGGCCTCTCGGCATTCCTCTCCCGTCGATGCCGGGGCCTAAGACCTTGTGTGGAGTCGGGGCCGGAACCTGAGGATTCCTCTCCAGTGCTGACATGGATCTTGGGGTACTTCTGGAGTCTCCCCAGGGGAGTCAGTCCTCGTCTCGAATGCGGGCATGCACTTGCGCTTTCCTCCAGAGCGGTAGCAGCAGTGTCACGCAGTCCGCCGCGTGGATCAAAGGATCTATGGTTTTCCCTCGAGTCTTTCCCACGAGGCTTTCCCACGAGGCTTTCCCACAGGGCTGTCCCACGTGCACACGTGGTGGGAGTCGATCCTCGGCTTGAACGTCAAGGCAGTGCAGGGAAAACAGGTTCCTCTGGAATGGACTGACACATCTGGGGGACTCTTGGAATGGTGGCACGACCCTGGAGTTCCTCTCGCCTTTCCTGTGGAGAGCGCCTCCTCTTGAGATGCGACGGGAACGCCGGGAATTCTTTCCCTACGAAACAGGGAAAGGATCCCTCATCTCGAGCTAGGAGGCGAAAACGGGGCTCCCCTGGATGTGTGCGGGACCCCACGTGCTTCCTCTCGAGTGGAGACGGGTATGTAGGGGAACTTCTTGAGTTGCAGCAAGGGTGTGAAGGACCCTTTGGAAGTTCCAGTGGTTAGACGTGATTAGCCTCGAGAAGCCTCAGCGGAAATGGGCCTCATCTCGCCTGGAGGGCAAAACCTCCTGGATTTTCTCGAGTTGCGGCAGGTGCTCTCGACTTACGACGGGGACCTCAGGGACCGCTCTGGTGGCCTCAGGAAAGGCCAGTCCCCATGCGAGTTCCTCGGGGGCCTCTCGGGATTCCTCTCCCGTCGATGCCGGGGCCTAAGACCTTGTGTGGAGTCGGGGCCGGAACCTGAGGATTCCTCTCCAGTGCTGACATGGATCTTTGGGTACTTCTGTAGTCTCCCCAGGGGAGTAAGTCCTCGTCTCGAATGCGGGCTTGCACTTGCGCTTTCCTCCAGAGCGGTAGCAGCAGTGTCACGCAGTCCGCCGCGTGGATCAAAGGATCTATGGTTTTCCCTCGAGTCTTTCCCACGAGGCTTTCCCACGAGTCTTTCCCACAGGGCTGTCCCACGTGCACACGTGGTGGGAGTCGATCCTCGGCTTGAACGTCAAGGCAGTGCAGGGAAAACAGGTTCCTCTGGAATGGACTGACACATCTGGGCGTCTCTTGGAATGGTGGCACGACCCTGGAGTTCCTCTCGCCTCTCCTGTGGAGAGTGCCTCCTCTTGAGATGCGACGGGAACCCCGGGAATTCTTTCCCTAAGAAACAGGGAAAGGATCCCTCATCTCGAGCTAGGAGGCGGAAACGGGGCTCCCCTGGATGTGTGCGGGACCCCACGTGCTTCCTCTCGAGTGGAGACGGGTATGTCGGGGAACTTCTTGAGTTGCAGCAAGGGTGTGAAGGACCCTTTGGAAGTTCCAGTGGTTAGACGTGATTAGCCTCGAGAAGCCTCAGCGGAAATGGGCCTCATCTCGCCTGGAGGGCAAAACCTCCTGGATTTTCTCGAGTTGCGGCAGGTGCTCTCGACTTACGTCGTGGACCTCAGGGACCCGCTCTGGTGGCCTCAGGAAAGGCCAGTCCCCATGCGAGTTCCTCGGGGGCCTCTCGGGATTCCTCTCCCGTCGTTGCCGGGGCCTAAGACCTTGAGTGGAGTCGGGGCCGAAACCTGAGGATTCCTCTCCAGTGCTGACTTGGATCTTGGGGTACTTCTGGAGTCTCCCCAGGGGAGTCAGTCCTCGTCTCGAATGCGGGCATGCACTTGCGCTTTCCTCCAGAGCGGTAGCAGCAGTGTCACGCAGTCCGCCGCGTGGATCAAAGGATCTATGGTTTTCCCTCGAGTCTTTCCCACGAGGCTTTCCCACGAGGCTTTCCCACAGGGCTGTCCCACGTGCACACGTGGTGGGAGTCGATCCTCGGCTTGAACGTCAAGGCAGTGCAGGGAAAACAGGTTCCTCTGGAATGGACTGACACATCTGGGGGACTCTTGGAATGGTGGCACGACCCTGGAGTTCCTCTCGCCTTTCCTGTGGAGAGCGCCTCCTCTTGAGATGCGTCGGGAACGCCGGGAATTTTTTACCTACGAAACAGGGAAAGGATCCCTCATCTCGAGCTAGGAGACGGAAACGGGGCTCCCCTGGATGTGTGCGGGACCCCACGTGCTTCCTCTCGAGTGGAGACGGGTATGTCGGGGAACTTCTTGAGTTGCAGCAAGGGTGTGAAGGACCCTTTGGAAGTTCCAGTGGTTAGACGTGATTAGCCTCGAGAAGCCTCAGCGGAAATGGGCCTCATCTCGCCTGGAGGGCAAAACTTCCTGGATTTTCTCGAGTTGCGGCAGGTGCTCTCGACTTACGACGGGGAACTCAGGGACCGCTCTGGTGGCCTCAGGAAAGGCCAGTCCCCATGCGAGTTCCTCGGGGGCCTCTCGGGATTCCTCTCCCGTCGATGCCGGGGCCTAAGACCTTGTGTGGAGTCGGGGCCGGAACCTGAGGATTCCTCTCCAGTGCTGACATGGATCTTGGGGTACTTCTGGAGTCTCCCCAGGGGAGTCAGTCCTCGTCTCGAATGCGGGCATGCACTTGAGCTTTCCTCCAGAGCGGTAGCAGCAGTGTCACGCAGTCCGCCGCGTGGATCAAAGGATCTATGGTTTTCCCTCGAGTCTTTCCCACGAGGCTTTCCCACGAGGCTTTCCCACAGGGCTGTCACACGTGCACACGTGGTGGGAGTCGATCCTCGGCTTGAACGTCAAGGCAGTGCAGGGATAACAGGTTCCTCTGTAATGGACTGACACATCTGGGTGTCTCTTGGAATGGTGGCACGACCCTGGAGTTCCTCTCGCCTCTCGTGTGGAGAGCCCCTCCTCTTGAGATGCGACGGGAACGCCGGGAATTCTTTCCCTACGAAACAGGGAAAGATCCCTCATCTCGAGCTAGGAGGCGGAAACGGGGTTCCCCTGGATGTGTGCGGGACCCCATGTGCTTCCTCTCGAGTGGAGACGGGTATGTCTGGGAACTTCTTGAGTTGCAGCAAGGGTGTGAAGGACCCTTTGGAAGTTCCAGTGGTTAGACGTGATTAGCCTCGAGAAGCCTCAGCGGAAATGGGCCTCATCTCGCCTGGAGGGCAAATCCTCCTGGATTTTCTCGAGTTGCGGCAGGTGCTCTCGACTTACGACGGGGACCTCAGGGACCCGCTCTGGTGGCCTCAGGAAAGGCCAGTCCCCATGCGAGTTCATCGGGGGCCTCTCGGGATTCCTCTCCCGTCGATGCCGGGGCCTAAGACCTTGTGTGGAGTCGGGGCCGGAACCTGAGGATTCCTCTCCAGTGCTGACATGGATCTTGGGGTACTTCTGGAGTCTCCCCAGGGGAGTCAGTCCTCGTCTCGAATGCGGGCATGCACTTGGGCTTTCCTCCAGAGCGGTAGCAGCAGTGTCACGCAGTCCGCCGCGTGGATCAAAGGATCTATGGTTTTCCCTCGAGTCTTTCCCACGAGGCTTTCCCACGAGGCTTTCCCACAGGGCTGTCCCACGTGCACACATGGTGGGAGTCGATCCTCGGCTTGAACGTCAAGGCAGTGCAGGGAAAACAGGTTCCTCTGGAATGGACTGACACATCTGGGGGACTCTTGGAATGGTGGCACGACCCTGGAGTTCCTCTCGCCTTTCCTGTGGAGAGCGCCTCCTCTTGAGATGCGACGGGAACGCCGGGAATTCTTTCCCTACGAAACAGGGAAAGGATCCCTCATCTCGAGCTAGGAGGCAGAAACGGGGCTCCCCTGGATGTGTGCGGGACCCCACGTGCTTCCTCTCGAGTGGAGACGGGTATGTAGGGGAACTTCTTGAGTTGCAGCAAGGGTGTGAAGGACCCTTTGGAAGTTCCAGTGGTTAGACGTGATTAGCCTCGAGAAGCCTCAGCGGAAATGGGCCTCATCTCGCCTGGAGGGCAAAACCTCCTGGATTTTCTCGAGTTGCGGCAGGTGCTCTCGACTTACGACGGGGACCTCAGGGACCGCTCTGGTGGCCTCAGGAAAGGCCAGTCCCCATGCGAGTTCCTCGGGGGCCTCTCGGGATTCCTCTACCGTCGATGCCGGGGCCTAAGACCTTGTGTGGAGTCGGGGCCGGAACCTGAGGATTCCTCTCCAGTGCTGACATGGATCTTTGGGTACTTCTGTAGTCTCCCCAGGGGAGTAAGTCCTCGTCTCGAATGCGGGCTTGCACTTGCGCTTTCCTCCAGAGCGGTAGCAGCAGTGTCACGCAGTCCGCCGCGTGGATCAAAGGATCTATGGTTTTCCCTCGAGTCTTTCCCACGAGGCTTTCCCACGAGTCTTTCCCACAGGGCTGTCCCACGTGCACACGTGGTGGGAGTCGATCCTCGGCTTGAACGTCAAGGCAGTGCAGGGAAAACAGGTTCCTCTGGAATGGACTGACACATCTGGGCGTCTCTTGGAATGGTGGCACGACCCTGGAGTTCCTCTCGCCTCTCCTGTGGAGAGTGCCTCCTCTTGAGATGCGACGGGAACCCCGGGAATTCTTTCCCTAAGAAACAGGGAAAGGATCCCTCATCTCGAGCTAGGAGGCGGAAACGGGGCTCCCCTGGATGTGTGCGGGACCCCACGTGCTTCCTCTCGAGTGGAGACGGGTATGTCGGGGAACTTCTTGAGTTGCAGCAAGGGTGTGAAGGACCCTTTGGAAGTTCCAGTGGTTAGATGTGATTAGCCTCGAGAAGCCTCAGCGGAAATGGGCCTCATCTCGCCTGGAGGGCAAAACCTCCTGGATTTTCTCGAGTTGCTGCATGTGCTCTCGACTTACGACGGGGACCTCAGGGACCCGCTCTGGTGGCCTCAGGAAAGGCCAGTCCCCATGCGAGTTCCTCGGTTGCCTCTCGGGATTCCTCTCCCGTCGATGCCGGGGCCTAAGACCTTGTGTGGAGTCGGGGCCGGAACCTGAGGATTCCTCTCCAGTGCTGACATGGATCTTGGGGTACTTCTGGAGTCTCCCCAGGGGAGTCAGTCCTCGTCTCGAATGCGGGCATGCACTTGCGCTTTCCTCCAGAGCGGTAGCAGCAGTGTCACGCAGTCCGCCGCGTGGATCAAAGGATCTATGGTTTTCCCTCGAGTCTTTCCCACGAGGCTTTCCCACGAGGCTTTCCCACAGGGCTGTCCCACGTGCACACGTGGTGGGAGTGGATCCTCGGCTTGAACGTCAAGGCAGTGCAGGGAAAACAGGTTCCTCTGGAATGGACTGACACATCTGGGGGACTCTTGGAATGGTGACACGACCCTGGAGTTCCTCTCGCCTTTCCTGTGGAGAGCGCCTCCTCTTGAGATGCTACGGGAACGCCGGGAATTCTTTCCCTACGAAACAGGGAAAGGATCCCTCATCTCGAGCTAGGAGGCGGAAACGGGGCTCCCCTGGATGTGTGCGGGACCCCACGTGCTTCCTCTCGAGTGGAGACGGGTATGTCGGGGAACATCTTGAGTTGCAGCAAGGGTGTGAAGGACCCTTTGGAAGTTCCAGTGGTTAGACGTGATTAGCCTCGAGAAGCCTCAGCGGAAATGGGCCTCATCTCGCCTGGAGGGCAAAACCTCCTGGATTTTCTCGAGTTGCGGCAGGTGCTCTCGACTTACGACGGGGACCTCAGGGACCCGCTCTGGTGGCCTCAGGAAAGGCCAGTCCCCATGCGAGTTCCTCGGGGGCCTCTCGGGATTCCTCTCCCGTCGTTGCCGGGGCCTAAGACCTTGAGTGGAGTCGGGGCCGAAACCTGAGGATTCCTCTCCAGTGCTGACATGGATCTTGGGGTACTTCTGGAGTCTCCCCAGGGGAGTCAGTCCTCGTCTCGAATGCGGGCATGCACTTGCGCTTTCCTCCAGAGCGGTAGCAGCAGTGTCACGCAGTCCGCCGCGTGGATCAAAGGATCTATGGTTTTCCCTCGAGTCTTTCCCACGAGGCTTTCCCACGAGGCTTTCCCACAGGGCTGTCCCACGTGCACACGTGGTGGGAGTCGATCCTCGGCTTGAACGTCAAGGCAGTGCAGGGAAAACAGGTTCCTCTGGAATGGACTGACACATCTTGGGGACTCTTGGAATGGTGGCACGACCCTGGAGTTCCTCTCGCCTTTCCTGTGGAGAGCGCCTCCTCTTGAGATGCGACGGGAACGCCGGGAATTCTTTCCCTACGGAACAGGGAAAGGATCCCTCATCTCGAGCTAGGAGGCGGAAACGGGGCTCCCCTGGATGTGTGCGGGACCCCACGTGCTTCCTCTCGAGTGGAGACGGGTATGTCGGGGAACTTCTTGAGTTGCAACAAGGGTGTGAAGGACCCTTTGGAAGTTCTAGTGGTTAGACGTGATTAGCCTCGAGAAGCCTCAGCGGAAATGGGCCTCATCTCGCCTGGAGGGCAAAACCTCCTGAATTTTCTCGAGTTGCGGCAGGTGCTCTCGACTTACGACGGGGACCTCAGGGACCCGCTCTGGTGGCCTCAGGAAAGGCCAGTCCCCATGCGAGTTCCTCGGGGGCCTCTCGGGATTCCTCTCCCGTCGATGCCGGGGCCTAAGACCTTGTGTGGAGTCGGGGCCGGAACCTGAGGATTCCTCTCCAGTGCTGACATGGATCTTGGGGTACTTCTGGAGTCTCCCCAGGGGAGTCAGTCCTCGTCTCGAATGCGGGCATGCACTTGCACTTTCCTCCAGAGCGGTAGCAGCAGTGTCACGCAGTCCGCCGCGTGGATCAAAGGATCTATGGTTTTCCCTCGAGTCTTTCCCACGAGGCTTTCCCACGAGGCTTTCCCACAGGGCTGTCCCACGTGCACACGTGGTGGGAGTCGATCCTCGGCTTGAACGTCAAGGCAGTGCAGGGAAAACAGGTTCCTCTGGAATGGACTGACACATCTGGGGGACTCTTGGAATGGTGGCACGACCCTGGAGTTCCTCTCGCCTTTCCTGCGGAGAGCGCCTCCTCTTGAGATGCGTCGGGAACGCCGGGAATTTTTTACCTACGAAACAGGGAAAGGATCCCTCATCTCGAGCTAGGAGGCGGAAACGGGGCTCCCCTGGATGTGTGCGGGACCCCACGTGCTTCCTCTCGAGTGGAGACGGGTATGTCGGGGAACTTCTTGAGTTGCAGCAAGGGTGTGAAGGACCCTTTGGAAGTTCCAGTGGTTAGACGTGATTAGCCTCGAGAAGCCTCAGCGGAAATGGGCCTCATCTCGCCTGGAGGGCAAAACCTCCTGGATTTTCTCGAGTTGCGGCAGGTGCTCTCGACTTACGACGGGGACCTCAGGGACCGCACTGGTGGCCTCAGGAAAGGCCAGTCCCCATGCGAGTTCCTCGGGGGCCTCTCGGGATTCCTCTCCCGTCGATGCCGGGGCCTAAGACCTTGTGTGGAGTCGGGGCCGGAACCTGAGGATTCCTCTCCAGTGCTGACATGGATCTTGGGGTACTTCTGGAGTCTCCCCAGGGGAGTCAGTCCTCGTCTCGAATGCGGGCATGCACTTGCGCTTTCCTCCAGAGCGGTAGCAGCAGTGTCACGCAGTCCGCCGCGTGGATCAAAGGATCTATGGTTTTCCCTCGAGTCTTTCCCACGAGGCTTTCCCACGAGGCTTTCCCACAGGGCTGTCCCACGTGCACAGGTGGTGGGAGTCGATCCTCGGCTTGAACGTCAAGGCAGTGCAGGGAAAACAGGTTCCTCTGGAATGGACTGACACATCTGGGCGTCTCTTGGAATGGTGGCACGACCCTGGAGTTCCTCTCGCCTCTCCTGTGGAGAGCGCCTCCTCTTGAGATGCGACGGGAACCCCGGGAATTCTTTCCCTAAGAAACAGGGAAAGGATCCCTCATCTCGAGCTAGGAGGCGGAAACGGGGCTCCCCTGGATGTGTGCGGGACCCCACGTGCTTCCTCTCGAGTGGAGACGGGTATGTCGGGGAACATCTTGAGTTGCAGCAAGGGTGTGAAGGACCCTTTGGAAGTTCCAGTGGTTAGACGTGATTAGCCTCGAGAAGCCTCAGCGGAAATGGGCCTCATCTCGCCTGGAGGGCAAAACCTCCTGGATTTTCTCGAGTTGCGGCAGGTGCTCTCGACTTACGACGGGGACCTCAGGGACCCGCTCTGGTGGCCTCAGGAAAGGCCAGTCCCCATGCGAGTTCCTCGGGGGCCTCTCGGGATTCCTCTCCCGTCGTTGCCGGGGCCTAAGACCTTGTGTGGAGTCGGGGCCGGAACCTGAGGATTCCTCTCCAGTGCTGACATGGATCTTGGGGTATTTCTGGAGTCTCCCCAGGGGAGTCAGTCCTCGTCTCGAATGCGGGCATGCACTTGCGCTTTCCTCCAGAGCGGTAGCAGCAGTGTCACGCAGTCCGCCGCGTGGATCAAAGGATCTATGGTTTTCCCTCGAGTCTTTCCCACGAGGCTTTCCCACGAGGCTTTCCCACAGGGCTGTCCCACGTGCACACGTGGTGGGAGTCGATCCTCGGCTTGAACGTCAAGGCAGTGCAGGGAAAACAGGTTCCTCTGGAATGGACTGACACATCTGGGGGACTCTTGGAATGCTGGCACGACCCTGGAGTTCCTCTCGCCTTTCCTGTGGAGAGCGCCTCCTCTTGAGATGCGACGGGAACGCCGGGAATTCTTTCCCTACGGAACAGGGAAAGGATCCCTCATCTCGAGCTAGGAGGCGGAAACGGGGCTCCCCTGGATGTGTGCGGGACCCCACGTGCTTCCTCTCGAGTGGAGACGGGTATGTCGGGGAACTTCTTGAGTTGCAACAAGGGTGTGAAGGACCCTTTGGAAGTTCCAGTGGTTAGACGTGATTAGCCTCGAGAAGCCTCAGCGGAAATGGGCCTCATCTCGCCTGGAGGGCAAAACCTCCTGAATTTTCTCGAGTTGTGGCAGGTGCTCTCGACTTACGACGGGGACCTCAGGGACCCGCTCTGGTGGAGTCAGGAAAGGCCAGTCCCCATGCGAGTTCCTCGGGGGCCTCTCGGGATTCCTCTCCCGTCGATGCCGGGGCCTAAGACCTTGTGTGGAGTCGGGGCCGGAACCTGAGGATTCCTCTCCAGTGCTGACATGGATCTTGGGGTACTTCTGGGGTCTCCCCAGGGGAGTCAGTCCTCGTCTCGAATGCGGGCATGCACTTGCGCTTTCCTCCAGAGCGGTAGCAGCAGTGTCACGCAGTCCGCCGCGTGGATCAAAGGATCTATGGTTTTCCCTCGAGTCTTTCCCAGGAGGCTTTCCCCCGAGGCTTTCCCACAGGGCTGTTCCACCTGCACACGTGGTGGGAGTGGATCCTCGGCTTGAACGTCAAGGCAGTGCAGGGAAAACAGGTTCCTCTGGAATGGACTGACACATCTGGGGGACTCTTGGAATGGTGGCACGACCCTGGAGTTCCTCTCGCCTTTCCTGTGGAGAGCGCCTCCTCTTGAGATGCGACGGGAACGCCGGGAATTCTTTCCCTACGAAACAGGGAAAGGATCCCTCATCTCGAGCTAGGAGGCGGAAACGGGGCACCCCTGGATGTGTGCGGGACCCCACGTGCTTCCTCTCGAGTGGAGACGGGTATGTCGGGGAATTCTTGAGTTGCAGCAAGGGTGTGAAGGACCCTTTGGAAGTTCCAGTGGTTAGACGTGATTCGCCGAGAGAAGCCTCAGCGGAAATGGGCCTCATCTCGCCTGGAGGGCAACACCTGCTGGATTTTCTCGAGTTGCGGCAGGTGCTCTCGACTTACGACGGGGACCTCAGGGACCCGCTCTGGTGGCCTCAGGAAAGGCCAGTCCCCATGCGAATTCCTCGGGGGCCTCTCGGGATTACTCTCCCGTCGATGCCGGGGCCTAAGACCTTGTGTGGAGTCGGGGCCGGAACCTGAGGATTCCTCTCCGGTGCTGACATGGATCTTGGGGTACTTCTGTAGTCTCCCCAGGGGAGTCAGTCTTCGTCTCGAATGCGGACATGCACTTGCGCTTTCCTCCAGAGCGGTAACAGCAGTGTCACCTGGTCCGCCGCGTGGATCAAAGGATCTATGGTTTTCCCTCGAGTCTTTCCCACGAGGCTTTCCCACGAGGCTTTCCCACAGGGCTGTCCCACGTGCACACGTGGTGGGAGTCGATCCTCGGCTTGAACGTCAAGGCAGTGCAGGGAAAACAGGTTCCTCTGGAATGGACTGACACATCTGGGGGTCTCTTGGAATGGTGCCACGACCCTGGAGTTCCTCTCGCCTTTCCTGTGGAGAGCGCCACCTCTTGAGATGCGAAGGGAACGCCGGGAATTCTTTCCCTACGAAACAGGGAAAGGATCCCTCATCTCGGGCTAGGAGGCGGAAACGGGGCTCCCCTGGATGTGTGCGGGACCCCACGTGCTTCCTCTCGAGTGGAGACGGGTATGTCGCGGAACTTCTTGATTTGCAGCAAGGGTGTGAAGCACCCTTTGGAAGTTCCAGTGGTTAGACGTGATTAGCCTCGAGAAGCCTCAGCGGAAATGGGCCTCATCTCGCCTGGAGGGCAAAACCTCCTGGATTTTCTCGAGTTGCGGCAGGTGCTCTCGACTTACGACGGGGACCTCAGGGACCCGCTCTGGTGGCCTCAAGAAAGGCCAGTCCCCATGCGAGTTCCTCGGGGGCCTATCGGGATTCCTCTCCCGTCGATGCCGGGGCCTAAGACCTTGTGTGGAGTCGGGGCCGGAATCTGAGGATTCCTCTCCAGTGCTGACATGGATCTTGGGGTACTTCTGGAGTCTCCCCAGGGGAGTCAGTCCTCGTCTCGAATGCGGGCATGCATTTGCGCTTTCCTCCATAGCGGTAGCAGCAGTGTCACGCAGTCCGCCGCGTGGATCAAAGGATCTATGGTTTTCCCTCGAGTCTTTCCCACGAGGCTTTCCCACGAGGCTTTCCCACAGGGCTGTCCCACGTGCACACGTGGTGGGAGTGGATCCTCGGCTTGAACGTCAAGGCAGTGCAGGGAAAACAGGTTCCTCTGTAATGGACTGACACATGTGGGGGACTCTTGTCATGGTGGCACGACCCTGGAGTTCCTCTCGCCTCTCCTGTGGAGAGCCCCTCATCTTGATATGCGACGGGAACGGGGGGAATTCTTTCCCTACGAAACAGGGAAAGGATCCCTCATCTCGAGCTAGGAGGCGGAAACGGGGCTCCCCTGGATGTGTGCAGGACCCCACGTGCTTCCTCTCGAGTGGAGACGGGTATGTCGGGGAACTTCTTGAGTTGCAGCAAGGGTGTGAAGGACCCTTTGGAAGTTCCAGTGGTTAGACGTGATTAGCCTCGAGAAGCCTCAGCGGAAATGGGCCTCATCTCGCCTGGAGGGCAAAACCTCCTGGATTTTCTCGAGTTGCGGCAGGCGCTCTCGACTTACGACGGGGACGTCAGGGACCCGCTCTGGTGGCCTCAGGAAAGGCCAGTCCCCATGCGAGTTCCTCGGGGGCCTCTCGGGATTCCTCTCCCGTCGATGCCGGGGCCTAAGACCTTGTGTGGAGTCGGGGCCGGAACCTGAGGATTCCTCTCCAGTGCTGACATGGATCTTGGGGTACTTCTGGAGTCTCCCCAGGGGAGTCAGTCCTCGTCTCGAATGCGGGCATGCGCTTGCTCTTTCCTCCAGAGCGGTAGCAGCAGTGTCACGCAGTCCGCCGCGTGGATCAAAGGATCTATGGTTTTCCCTCGAGTCTTTCCCACGAGGCTTTCCCACGAGGCTTTCCCACAGGGCTGTCCCACGTGCACACGTGGTGGGAGTCGATCCTCGGCTTGAACGTCAAGGCAGTGCAGGGAAAACAGGTTCCTCTTAAATGGACTGACACATCTGGGGGACTCTTGGAATGGTGGCACGACCCTTCAGTTCCTCTCGCCTTTCCTGTGGAGAGCGCCTCCTCTTGAGATGCGACGGGAACGCCGGGAATTCTTTCCCTATGAAACAGGGAAAGGATCCCTCATCTCGAGCTAGGAGGCGGAAACGGGGCACCCCTGGATGTGTGCGGGACCCCACGTGCTTCCTCTCGAGTGGAGACGGGTATGTCGGGGAACTTCTTGAGTTGCAGCAAGGGTGTGAAGGACCCTTTGGAAGTTCCAGTGGTTACACGTGATTCGCCTCGAGAAGCCTCAGCGGAAATGGGCCTCATCTCGCCTGGAGGTCAAAACCTCCTGGATTTTCTCGAGTTACGGCAGGTGCTCTCGACTTACGACGGGGACCTCAGGGACCCGCTCTGGTGGCCTCAGGAAAGGCCAGTCCCCATGCGAGTTCCTCGGGGGCCTCTCGGGATTCCTCTCCCGTCGATGCCGGGGCCTAAGACCTTGTGTGGAGTCGGGGCCGGAACCTGAGGATTCCTCTCCAGTGCTGACATGGATCTTGGGGTACTTCTGGAGTCTCCCCAGGGGAGTCAGTCCTCGTCTCGAATGCGGACATGCACTTGCGCTTTCCTCCAGAGCGGTAGCAGCAGTGTCACGCAGTCCGCCGCGTGGATCAAAGGATCTATGGTTTTCCCTCGAGTCTTTCCCACGAGGCTTTCCCACGAGGCTTTCCCACAGGGCTGTCCCACGTGCACACGTGGTGGGAGTCGATCCTCGGCTTGAACGTCAGGCAGTGCAGGGAAAACAGGTTCCTCTGGAATGGACTGACACATCTGGGGGTCTCTTGGAATGGTGCCACGACCCTGGAGTTCCTCTCGCCTTTCCTGTGGAGAGCGCCACCTCTTGAGATGCGACGGGAACGCCGGGAATTCTTTCCCTACGAAACAGGGAAAGGATCCCTCCTCTCGAGCTAGGAGGCGGAAACGGGGCTCCCCTGGATGGGTGCGGGACCCCACGTGCTTCCTCTCGAGTGGAGAAGGGTATGTCGCAGAACTGCTTGAGTTGCAGCAATGGTTGAAGGACCCTTTGGAAGTTCCAGCGGTTAGATGTGATTCGCCTTGAGAAGCCTCAGCGGAAATGGGCCTCATCTCGCCTGGAGGGCAAAACCTCCTGGATTTTCTCGAGTTGCGGCAGGTGCTCTCGACTTACGCTGGGGACCTCAGGGACCCGCTCTGGTGGCCTCAGGAAAGGCCAGTCCCCATGCGAGTTCCTCGGGGGCCTCTCGGCATTCCTCTCCCGTCGATGCCGGTGCCTAAGACCTTGTGTGGAGTCGGGGCCGGAACCTGAGGATTCCTCTCCACTGCTGACATGGATCTTGGGGTACTTCTGGAGTCTCCCCAGGGGAGTCAGTCCTCGTCTCGAATGCGGTCATGCACTTGCGCTTTCCTCCAGAGCGGTAGCAGCAGTGTCACGCAGTCCGCCGGTGGATCAAAGGATCTATGGTTTTCCCTCGAGTCTTTCCCACGAGGATTTCCCACGAGGCTTTCCCACAGGGCTGTCCCACGTGCACACGTGGTGGGAGTCGATCCTCGGCTTGAACGTCAAGGCAGTGCAGGGAAAACAGGTTCCTCTGAAATGGACTGACACATCTGGGGGACTCTTGGAATGCTGGCACGACCCTGGAGTTCCTCTCGCCTTTCCTGTGGAGAGCGCCTCCTCTTGAGATGCGACGGGAACGCCGGGAATTCTTTCCCTACGAAACAGGGAAAGGATCCCTCATCTCGAGCTAGGAGGCGGAAACGGGGCTCCCCTGGATGTGTGCGGGACACCACGTGCTTCCTCTCGAGTGGAGACGGGTATGTCGGGGAACTTCTTGAGTTGCAGCAAGGGTGTGAAGGACCCTTTGGAAGTTCCAGTGGTTAGACGTGATTAGCCTCGAGAAGCCTCAGCGGAAATGGGCCTCATCTCGCCTGGAGGGCAAAACTTCCTGGATTTTCTCGAGTTGCGGCAGGTGCTCTCGACTTACGACGGGGACCTCAGAGACCCGCTCTGCTGGCCTCAGGAAAGGCCAGTCCCCATGCGAGTTCCTCGGGGGCCTCTCGGCATTCCTCTCCCGTCGATGCCGGGGCCTAAGACCTTGTGTGGAGTCGGGGCCGGAACCTGAGGATTCCTCTCCAGTGCTGACATGGATCTTGGGGTACTTCTGGAGTCTCCCCAGGGGAGTCAGTCCTCGTCTCGAATGCGGGCATGCGCTTGCTCTTTCCTCCAGAGCGGTAGCAGCAGTGTCACCCAGTCCGCCGCGTGGATCAAAGGATCTATGGTTTTCCCTCGAGTCTTTCCCACGAGGCTTTCCCACGAGGCTTTCCCACAGGGCTGTCCCACGTGCACACGTGGTGGGAGTCGATCCTCGGCTTGAACGTCAAGGCAGTGCAGGGAAAACAGGTTCCTCTGGAATGGACTGACACATCTGGGGGACTCTTGGAATGGTGTCACGACCCTTCAGTTCCTCTCGCCTTTCCTGTGGAGAGCGCCTCCTCTTGAGATGCGACGGGAACGCCGGGAATTCTTTCCCTATGAAACAGGGAAAGGATCCCTCATCTCGAGCTAGGAGGCGGAAACGGGGCACCCCTGGATGTGTGCGGGACCCCACGTGCTTCCTCTCGAGTGGAGACGGGTATGTCGGGGAACTTCTTGAGTTGCAGCAAGGGTGTGAAGGACCCTTTGGAAGTTCCAGTGGTTAGACGTGATTCGCCTCGAGAAGCCTCAGCGGAAATGGGCCTCATCTCGCCTGGAGGTCAAAACCTCCTGGATTTTCTCGAGTTACGGCAGGTGCTCTCGACTTACGACGGGGACCTCAGGGACCCGCTCTGGTGGCCTCAGGAAAGGTCAGTCCCCATGCGAGTTCCTCGGGGGCCTCTCGGGATTCCTCTCCCGTCGATGCCGGTGCCTAAGACCTTGTGTGGAGTCGGGGCCGGAACCTGAGGATTCCTCTCCACTGCTGACATGGATCTTGGGGTACTTCTGGAGTCTCCCCAGGGGAGTCAGTCCTCGTCTCGAATGCGGTCATGCACTTGGGCTTTCCTCCAGAGCGGTAGCAGCAGTGTCACGCAGTCCGCCGGTGGATCAAAGGATCTATGGTTTTCCCTCGGGTCTTTCCCACGAGGCTTTCCCACGAGGCTTTCCCACAGGGCTGTCCCACGTGCACACGTGGTGGGAGTCGATCCTCGGCTTGAACGTCAAGGCAGTGCAGGGAAAACAGGTTCCTCTGGAATGAACTGACACATCTGGGGGACTCTTGGAATGGTGGCACGACCCTGGAGTTCCTCTCGCCTTTCCTGGGGAGAGGGCCTCCTCTTGAGATGCGACGGGAACGCCTGGAATTCCTTCCCTACGAAACAGGGAAAGGATCCCTCATCTCGAGCTAGGAGGCGGAAACGGGGCTCCCCTGGATGTGTGCGGGACCCCACGTGCTTCCTCTCGAGTGGAGACGGGTATGTCGGGGAACTTCTTGAGTTGCAGCAAGGGTGTGAAGGACCCTTTGGAAGTTCCAGTGGTTAGACGTGATTAGCCTCGAGAAGCCTCAGCGGAAATGGGCCTCATCTCGCCTGGAGGGCAAAACCTCCTGGATTTTCTCGAGTTGCGGCAGGTGCTCTCGACTTACGACGGGGACCTCAGGGACCCGCTCTGGTGGCCTCAGGAAAGGCCAGTCCCCATGCGAGTTCCTCGGGGGCCTCTCGGCATTCCTCTCCCGTCGATGCCGGGGCCTAAGACCTTGTGTGGAGTCGGGGCCGGAACCTGAGGATTCCTCTCCAGTGCTGACATGGATCTTGGGGTACTTCTGGAGTCTCCCCAGGGGAGTCAGTCCTTGTCTCGAATGCGGGCATGCACTTGCGCTTTCCTCCAGAGCGGTAGCAGCAGTGTCACGCAGTCCGCCGCGTGGATCAAAGGATCTATGGTTTTCCCTCGAGTCTTTCCCACGAGGCTTTCCCACGAGGCTTTCCCGCAGGGCTGTCCCACGTGCACACGTGGTGGGAGTCGATCCTCGGCTTGAACGTCAAGGCAGTGCAGGGATAACAGGTTCCTCTGGAATGGACTGACACATCTGGGGGACTCGTGGAATGGTGGCACGACCCTGGAGTTCCTCTCCCCTTTCCTGTGGAGAGCGCCTCCTCTTGAGATGCGACGGGAACGCCGGGAATTCTTTCCCTACGAAACAGGGAAAGGATCCCTCATCTCGAGCTAGGAGGCGGAAACGGGGATCCCCTGGATGTGTGCGGGACCCCACGTGCTTCCTCTCGAGTGGAGACGGGTATGTCGGGGAACTTCTTGAGTTGCAGCAAGGGTGTGAAGGACCCTTTGTAATTTCCAGTGGTTAGATGTGATTGGCCTCGAGAAGCCTCAGCGGAAATGGACCTCATCTCGCCTGGAGGGCAAAACCTCCTGGATTTTCTCGAGTTGCGGCAGGTGCTCTCGACTTACGATGGGGACCTCAGGGACCCGCTCTGGTGGCCTCAGGAAAGGCCAGTCCCCATGCGAGTTCCTCGGGGGCCTCTCGGCATTCCTCTCCCGTCGATGCCGGGGCCTAAGACCTTGTGTGGAGTCGGGGCCGGAACCTGAGGATTCCTCTCCAGTGCAGACATGGATCTTGGGGTACTTCTGGAGTCTCCCCAGGGGAGTCAGTCCTCGTCTCGAAAGCGGGCATGCACTTGCGCTTTCCTCCAGAGCGGTAGCAGCAGTGTCACGCAGTCCGCCGCGTGGATGAAAGGATCTATGGTTTTCTCTCGAGTCTTTCCCACGAGGCTTTCCCACGAGGCTTTCCCACAGGGCTGTCCCACGTGCACACGTGGTGGGAGTGGATCCTCGGCTTGAACGTCAAGGCAGTGCAGGGAAAACAGGTTCCTCTGGAATGGACTGACACATTTGGGGGACTCTTGGAATGGTGGCACGACCCTGGAGTTCCTCTCGCCTTTCCTGTGGAGAGCGCCTCCTCTTGAGATGCGACGGGAACGCCTGGAATTCTTTCCCTACGAAACAGGGAAAGGATCCCTCATCTCGAGCTAGGAGGCGGAAACGGGGCTCCCCTGGATGTGTGCGGGACCCCACGTGCTTCCTCTCGAGTGGAGACGGGTATGTCGGGGAACTTCTTGAGTTGCAGCAAGGGTGTGAAGGACCCTTTGGAAGTTCCAGTGGTTAGACGTGATTAGCCTCGAGAAGCCTCAGCGGAAATGGGCCTCATCTCGCCTGGAGGGCAAAACCTCCTGGATTTTCTCGAGTTGCGGCAGGTGCTCTCGACTTACGACGGGGACCTCAGGGACCCGCTCTGGTGGCCTCAGGAAAGGCCAGTCCCCATGCGAGTTCCTCGGGGGCCTCTCGGGATTCCTCTCCCGTCGATGCCGGGGCCTAAGACCTTGTGTGGAGTCGGGGCCGGAACCTGAGGATTCCTCTCCAGTGCTGACATGGATCTTGGGGTACTTCTGGAGTCTCCCCAGGGGAGTCAGTCCTTGTCTCGAATGCGGGCATGCACTTGCGCTTTCCTCCAGAGCGGTAGCAGCAGTGTCACGCAGTCCGCCGCGTGGATCAAAGGATCTATGGTTTTCCCTCGAGTCTTTCCCACGAGGCTTTCCCACGAGGCTTTCCCGCAGGGCTGTCCCACGTGCACACGTGGTGGGAGTCGATCCTCGGCTTGAACGTCAAGGCAGTGCAGGGATAACAGGTTCCTCTGGAATGGACTGACACATCTGGGGGACTCGTGGAATGGTGGCACGACCCTGGAGTTCCTCTCGCCTTTCCTGTGGAGAGCGCCTCCTCTTGAGATGCGACCGGAACGCCGGGAATTCTTTCCCTATGAAACAGGGAAAGGATCCCTCATCTCGAGCTAGGAGGCGGAAACGGGGCTCCCCTGGATGTGTGCGGGACCCCACGTGCTTCCTCTCGAGTGGAGACGGGTATGTCGGGGAACTTCTTGAGTTGCAGCAAGGGTGTGAAGGAACCTTTGGAATTTTCAGTGGTTAGATGTGATTGGCCTCGAGAAGCCTCAGCGGAAATGGACCTCATCTCGCCTGGAGGGCGAAACCTCCTGGATTTTCTCGAGTTGCGGCAGGTGCTCTCGACTTACGACGTGGACCTCAGGGACCCGCTCTGGTGGCCTCAGGAAACGCCAGTCCCCATGCGAGTTCCTCGGGGGCCTCTCGGCATTCCTCTCCCGTCGATGCCGGGGCCTAAGACCTTGTGTGGAGTCGGGGCCGGAACCTGAGGATTCCTCTCCAGTGCTGACATGGATCTTGGGGTACTTCTGGAGTCTCCCCAGGGGAGTCAGTCCTCGTCTCGAATGCGGGCATGCACTTGCGCTTTCCTCCAGAGCGGTAGCAGCAGTGTCACGCAGTCCGCCGCGTGGATCAAAGGATCGATGGTTTTCTCTCGAGTCTTTCCCACGAGGCTTTCCCACGAGGCTTTCCCACAGGGCTGTCCCACGTGCACACGTGGTGGGAGTGGATCCTCGGCTTGAACGTCAAGGCAGTGCAGGGAAAACAGGTTCCTCTGGAATGGACTGACACATCTGGGGGACTCTTGGAATGGTGGCACGACCCTGGAGTTCCTCTCGCCTTTCCTGTGGAGAGCGCCTCCTCTTGAGATGCGACGGGAACGCCGGGAATTCTTTCCCTACGGAACAGGGAAAGGATCCCTCATCTCGAACTAGGAGGCGGAAACGGGGCTCCCCTGGATGTGTGCGGGACCCTACGTGCTTCCTCTCGAGTGGAGACGGGTATGTCGGGGAACTTCTTGAGTTGCAGCAAGGATGTGAAGGACCCTTTGGAAGTTCCAGTGGTTAGACGTGATTAGCCTCGAGAAGCCTCAGCGGAAATGGGCCTCATCTCGCCTGGAGGGCAAAACCTCCTGGATTTTCTCGAGTTGCGGCAGGTTCTCTCGACTTACGATGGGGACCTCAGGGACCCGCTCTGGTGGCCTCAGGAAAGGCCAGTCCCCATGCGAGTTCCTCGGGGGCCTCTCGGCATTCCTCTCCCGTCGATGCCGGGGCCTAAGACCTTGTGTGGAGTCGGGGCCGGAACCTGAGGATTCCTCTCCAGTGCTGACATGGATCTTGGGGTACTTCTGGAGCCTCCCCAGGGGAGTCAGTCCTCGTCTCGAATGCGGGCATGCACTTGCGCTTTCCTCCAGAGCGGTAGCAGCAGTGTCACGCAGTCCGCCGCGTGGATCAAAGGATCTATGGTTTTCCCTCGAGTCTTTCCCACGAGGCTTTCCCACGAGGCTTTCCCACAGGGCTGTCTCACGTGCACACGTGGTGGGAGTGGATCCTCGGCTTGAACGTCAAGGCAGTGAAGGGAAAACAGGTTCCTCTGGAATGGACTGACACATCTGGGGGACTCTTGGAATGGTGGCACGACCCTGGAGTTCCTCTCGCCTTTCCTGTGGAGAGCGCCTCCTCTTGAGATGCGACGGGAACGCCGGGAATTCTTTCCCTACGAAACAGGGAAAGGATCCCTCATCTCGAGCTAGGAGGCGGAAACGGGGCTCGCCTGGATGTGTGCGGGACCCCACGTGCTTCCTCTCGAGTGGAGACGGGTATGTCGGGGAACTTCTTGAGTTGCAGCAAGGGTGTGAAGGACCCTTTGGAATTTCCAGTGGTTAGATGTGATTGGCCTCGAGAAGCCTCAGCGGAAATGGACCTCATCTCGCCTGGAGGGCAAAACCTCCTGGATTTTCTCGAGTTGCGGCAGGTGCTCTCGACTTACGACGGGGACCTCAGGGACCCGCTCTGGTGGCCTCAGGAAAGGCCAGTCCCCATGCGAGTTCCTCGGGGGCCTCTCGGCATTCCTCTCCCGTCGATGCCGGGGCCTAAGACCTTGTGTGGAGTCGGGGCCGGAACCTGAGGATTCCTCTCCAGTGCAGACATGGATCTTGGGGTACTTCTGGAGTCTCCCCAGGGGAGTCAGTCCTCGTCTCGAAAGCGGGCATGCACTTGCGCTTTCCTCCAGAGCGGTAGCAGCAGTGTCACGCAGTCCGCCGCGTGGATCAAAGGATCTATGGTTTTCTCTCGAGTCTTTCCCACGAGGCTTTCCCACGAGGCTTTCCCACAGGGCTGTCCCACGTGCACACGTGGTGGGAGTGGATCCTCGGCTTGAACGTCAAGGCAGTGCAGGGAAAACAGGTTCCTCTGGAATGGACTGACACATTTGGGGGACTCTTGGAATGGTGGCACGACCCTGGAGTTCCTCTCGCCTTTCCTGTGGAGAGCGCCTCCTCTTGAGATGCGACGGGAACGCCTGGAATTCTTTCCCTACGAAACAGGGAAAGGATCCCTCATCTCGAGCTAGGAGGCGGAAACGGGGCTCCCCTGGATGTGTGCGGGACCCCTCGTGCTTCCTCTCGAGTGGAGACGGGTATGTCGGGGAACTTCTTGAGTTGCAGCAAGGGTGTGAAGGACCCTTTGGAAGTTCCAGTGGTTAGACGTGATTAGCCTCGAGAAGCCTCAGCGGAAATGGGCCTCATCTCGCCTGGAGGGCAAAACCTCCTGGATTTTCTCGAGTTGCGGCAGGTGCTCTCGACTTACGACGGGGACCTCAGGGACCCGCTCTGGTGGCCTCAGGAAAGGCCAGTCCCCATGCGAGTTCCTCGGGGGCCTCTCGGGATTCCTCTCCCGTCGATGCCGGGGCCTAAGACCTTGTGTGGAGTCGGGGCCGGAACCTGAGGATTCCTCTCCAGTGCTGACATGGATCTTGGGGTACTTCTGGAGTCTCCCCAGGGGAGTCAGTCCTTGTCTCGAATGCGGGCATGCACTTGCGCTTTCCTCCAGAGCGGTAGCAGCAGTGTCACGCAGTCCGCCGCGTGGATCAAAGGATCTATGGTTTTCCCTCGAGTCTTTCCCACGAGGCTTTCCCACGAGGCTTTCCCGCAGGGCTGTCCCACGTGCACACGTGGTGGGAGTCGATCCTCGGCTTGAACGTCAAGGCAGTGCAGGGATAACAGGTTCCTCTGGAATGGACTGACACATCTGGGGGACTCGTGGAATGGTGGCACGACCCTGGAGTTCCTCTCGCCTTTCCTGTGGAGAGCGCCTCCTCTTGAGATGCGACCGGAACGCCGGGAATTCTTTCCCTATGAAACAGGGAAAGGATCCCTCATCTCGAGCTAGGAGGCGGAAACGGGGCTCCCCTGGATGTGTGCGGGACCCCACGTGCTTCCTCTCGAGTGGAGACGGGTATGTCGGGGAACTTCTTGAGTTGCAGCAAGGGTGTGAAGGAACCTTTGGAATTTTCAGTGGTTAGATGTGATTGGCCTCGAGAAGCCTCAGCGGAAATGGACCTCATCTCGCCTGGAGGGCGAAACCTCCTGGATTTTCTCGAGTTGCGGCAGGTGCTCTCGACTTACGACGGGGACCTCAGGGACCCGCTCTGGTGGCCTCAGGAAACGCCAGTCCCCATGCGAGTTCCTCGGGGGCCTCTCGGCATTCCTCTCCCGTCGATGCCGGGGCCTAAGACCTTGTGTGGAGTCGGGGCCGGAACCTGAGGATTCCTCTCCAGTGCTGACATGGATCTTGGGGTACTTCTGGAGTCTCCCCAGGGGAGTCAGTCCTCGTTCCGAATGCGGGCATGCACTTGCGCTTTCCTCCAGAGCGGGAGCAGCAGTGTCACGCAGTCCGCCGCGTGGATCAAAGGATCTATGGTTTTCCCTCGAGTCTTTCCCACGAGGCTTTCCCACGAGGCTTTCCCACAGGGCTGTCCCACGTGCACACGTGGTGGGAGTCGATCCTCGGCTTGAACGTCAAGGCAGTGCAGGGAAAACAGGTTCCTCTAGAATGGACTGACACATCTGGGGGACTCTTGGAATGGTGGCACGACCCTGGAGTTCCTCTCGCCTTTCCTGTGGAGAGCGCCTCCTCTTGAGATGCGACGGGAACGCCGGGAATTCTTTCCCTACGAAACAGGGAAAGGATCCCTCATCTCGAGCTAGGAGGCGGAAACGGGGCTCCCCTGGATGTGTGCCGTACCCCACGTGTTTCCTCTCGAGTGGAGACGGGTATGTCGGGGAACTTCTTGAGTTGCAGCAAGGGTGTGAAGCACCCTTTGGAAGTTCCAGTGGTTAGACGTGATTAGCCTCGAGAAGCCTCAGCAGAAATGGGCCTCATCTCGCCTGGAGGGCAAAACCTCCTGGATTTTCTCGAGTTGCGGCAGGTGCTCTCGACTTACGACGGGGACCTCAGGGACCCGCTCTGGTGGCCTCAGGAAAGGCCAGTCCCCATGCGAGTTCCTCGGGGGCCTCTCGGGATTCCTCTCCCGTCGATGCCGGGGCCAAGGCATTGTGTGGAGTCGGGGCCGGAACCTGAGGATTCCTCTCCAGTGCTGACATGGATCTTGGGGTACTTCTGGAGTCTCCCCAGGGGAGTCAGTCCTCGTCTCAAATGCGGGCATGCACTTGCGCTTTCCTCTAGAGCGGTAGCAGCAGTGTCACGCAGTCCGCCGCGTGGATCAAAGGATCTATGGTTTTCCCTCGAGTCTTTCCCACGAGGCTTTCCCACGAGGCTTTCCCAAAGGGCTGTCCCACATGCACAGGTGGTGGGAGTCGATCCTCGGCTTGAACGTCAAGGCAGTGCAGGGAAAACAGGTTCCTCTGGAATCGACTGACACATCTGGGGGACTCTTGGAATGTTGGCACGACCCTGGAGTTCCTCTCGACTTTCCTGTGGAGAGCGCCTCCTCTTGAGATGCGACGGGAACGCCGGGAATTCTTTCCCTACGAAACAGGGAAACGATCCCTCATCTCGAGCTAGGAGGCGGAAACGGGGCTCCCCTGGATGGGTGCGGGACCCCACGTGCTTCCTCTCGAGTGGTGACGGGAATGTCGGGGAACTTCCTGAGTTGCAGGAAGGGTGTGAAGGACCCTTTGGAAGTTCCAGTGGTTAGACGTGATTAGCCTCGAGAAGCCTCAGCGGAAATGGGCCTCATCTCGCCTGGAGGGCAAAACCTCCTGGATTTTCTCGAGTTGCGGCAGGTGCTCTCGACTTACGACGGGGACCTCAGGGACCCGCTCTGGTGGCCTCAGGAAAGGCCAGTCCCCATGCGACTTCCACGGGGGCCTCTCGGGATTCCTCTCCCGTCGATGCCGGGGCCTAAGACCTTGTGTGAAGTCGGGGCCGGAACCTGAGGATTCCTCTCCAGTGCTGACATGGATCTTGGGGTACTTCTGGAGTCTCCCCAGGGGAGTCAGTCCTCGTCTCGAATGCGGGCATGCACTTGCGCTTTCCTCCAGAGCGGTAGCAGCAGTGTCACGCAGTCCGCCGCGTGGATCAAAGGATCTATGGTTTTCCCTCGAGTCTTTCCCACGAGGCTTTCCCACGAGGCTTTCCCACAGGGCTGTCCCACGTGCACACGTGGTGGGAGTCGATCCTCGGCTTGAACGTCAAGGCAGTGCAGGGAAAACAGGTTCCTCTGGAATGGACTGACACATCTGGGGGTCTCTTGGAATGGTGCCACGACCCTGGAGTTCCTCTCGCCTTTCCTGTGGAGAGCGCCACCTCTTGAGATGCGATGGGAACGCCGGGAATTCTTTCCCTACGAAACAGGGAAAGGATCCCTCATCTCGAGCTAGGAGGCGGAAACGGGGCTCCCCTGGATGTGTGCGGGACCCCACGTGCTTCCTCTCGTGTGGAGACGGGTATGTCGCGGAACTGCTTGAGTTGCAGCAATGGTGTGAAGGACCCTTTGGAAGTTCCAGCGGTTAGATGTGATTAGCCTCGAGAAGCCTCAGCGGAAATGGGCCTCATCTCGCCTGGAGGGCAAAACCTCCTGGATTTTCTCGAGTTGCGGCAGGTGCTCTCGACTTACGACGGGGACCTCAGGGACCCGCTCTGGTGGCCTCAGGAAAGGCCAGTCCCCATGCGAGTTCCTCGGGGGCCTCTCGGGATTCCTCTCCCGTCGATGCCGGGGCCTAAGACCTTGTGTGGAGTCGGGGCCGGAACCTGAGGATTCCTCTCCAGTGCTGACATTGATCTTGGGGTACTTCTGGAGTCTCCCCAGGGGAGTCAGTCCTCGTCTCGAATGCGGGCATGCACTTGCGCTTTCCTCCAGAGCGGTAGCAGCAGTGTCACGCAGTCCGCCGCGTGGATCAAAGGATCTATGGTTTTCCCTCGAGTCTTTCCCACGAGGCTTTCCCACGAGGCTTTCCCACAGGGCTGTCCCACGTGCACACGTGGTGGGAGTCGATCCTCGGCTTGAACGTCAAGGCAGTGCAGGGAAAACAGGTTCCTCTGGAATGGACTGACACATCTGGGGGACTCTTGGAATGGTGGCACGACCCTGGAGTTCCTCTCGCCTTTCCTGTGGAGAGCGCCTCCTCTTGAGATGCGACGGGAACGCCGGGAATTCTTTCCCTACGAAACAGGGAAAGGATCCCTCATCTCAAGCTAGGAGGCGGAAACGGGGCTCCCCTGGATGTGTGCGGGACCCCACGTGCTTCCTCTCGAGTGGAGACGGGTATGTCGGGGAACTTGTTGAGTTGCAGCAAGGGTGTGAAGGACCCTTTGGAAGTTACAGTGGTTAGATGTGATTCGCCTCGAGAAGCCTCAGCGGAAATGGGCCTCATCTCGCCTGGAGGGCAAAACCTCCTGGATTTTCTCGAGTTGCGGCAGGTGCTCTCGACTTACGACGGGGAACTCAGGGACCCGCTCTGGTGGCCTCAGGAAAGGCCAGTCCCCATGCGAGTTCCTCGGGGTCCTCTCGGGATTCCTCTCCCGTCGATGCCGGGGCCTAAGACCTTGTGTGGAGTCGTGGCCGGAACCTGAGGATTCCTCTCCAGTGCTGACTTGGATCTTGGGGTACTTCTGGAGTCTCCCCAGGGGAGTCAGTCCTCGTTCCGAATGCGGGCATGCACTTGCGCTTTCCTCCAGAGCGGGAGCAGCAGTGTCACGTAGTCCGCCGCGTGGATCAAAGGATCTATGGTTTTCCCTCGAGTCTTTCCCACGAGGCTTTCCCACGAGGCTTTCCCACAGGGCTGTCCCACGTGCACACGTGGTGGGAGTCGATCCTCGGCTTGAACGTCAAGGCAGTGCAGGGAAAACAGGTTCCTCTAGAATGGACTGACACATCTGGGGGACTCTTGGAATGGTGGCACGACCCTGGAGTTCCTCTCGCCTTTCCTGTGGAGAGCGCCTCCTCTTGAGATGCGACGGGAACGCCGGGAATTCTTTCCCTACGAAACAGGGAAAGGATCCCTCATCTCGAGCTAGGAAGCGGAATCGGGGCTCCCCTGGATGTGTGCGGGACCCCACGTGCTTCCTCTCGAGTGGAGACGGGTATGTCGGGGAACTTCTTGAGTTGCAGCAAGGGTGTGAAGCACCCTTTGGAAGTTCCAGTGGTTAGACGTGATTAGCCTCGAGAAGCCTCAGCAGAAATGGGCCTCATCTCGCCTGGAGGGCAAAACCTCCTGGATTTTCTCGAGTTGCGGCAGGTGCTCTCGACTTACGACGGGGACCTCAGGGACCCGCTCTGGTGGCCTCAGGAAAGGCCAGTCCCCATGCGAGTTCCTCGGGGGCATCTCGAGATTCCTCTCCCGTCGATGCCGGGGCCTAAGACCTTGTGTGGAGTCGGGGCCGCAACCTGAGGATTCCTCTCCAGTGCTGACATGGATCTTGGGGTACTTCTGGAGTCTCCCCAGGGGAGTCAGTCCTCGTCTCGAATGCGGGCATGCACTTGCGCTTTCCTCCAGAGCGGTAGCAGCAGTGTCACGCAGTCCGCCGCGTGGATCAAAGGATCTATGGTTTTCCCTCGAGTCTTTCCCACGAGGCTTTCCCACGAGGCTTTCCACAGGGCTGTCCCACTGCACACGTGGTGGGAGTCGATCCTCGGCTTGAACGTCAAGGCAGTGCAGGGAAAACAGGTTCCTCTGGAATGGACTGACACATATGGGGTCTCTTGGAATGGTGGCACGACCCTGGAGTTCCTCTCGCCTTTCCTGAGGGAGTGCCTCCTCTTGAGATGCGACGGGAACGCCGGGAATTCTTTCCCTACGAAACAGGGAAAGGATCCCTCATCTCGAGCTAGGAGGTGGAAACGGGGCTACCCTGGATGTGTGCGGGACCCCACGTGCTTCCTCTCGAGTGGAGACGGGTATGTCGGGGAACTTCTAGAGTTGCAGCAAGGGTGTGAAGGACCCTTTGGAAGTTCAAGTGTTTAGATGTGATTGGCATCGAGAAGCCTCAGCGGAAATGGGCCTCATCTCGCCTGGAGGGCAAAACCTCCTGGATTTTCTCGAGTTGCGGCAGGTGCTCTCGACTTACGACGGGGACCTCAGGGACCCGCTCTGGTGGCCTCAGGAAAGGGCAGTCCCCATGCGACTTCCACGGGGGCCCCTCGGGATTCCTCTCCCGTCGATGCCGGGGCCGAAGACCTTGTGTGGAGTCGGGGCTGGAACCAGAAGATTCCTCTCCAGTGCTGACATGGATCTTGGGGTACTTCTGGAGTCTCCCCAGGGGAGTCAGTCCTCGTCTCGAATGCTGGCATGCACTTGCGCTTTCCTCCAGAGCGGTAGCAGCAGTGTCACGCAGTCCGCCCAATTGATCAAAGGATCTTTGCTTTTCCCTCGAGTCTTTCCCACGAGGCTTTCCCACGAGGCTTTCCACAGGGCTGTCCCACCTGCACACGTGGTGGGAGTCGATCCTCGGCTTGAACGTCAAGGCAGTGCAGGGAAAACAGGTTCCTCTGGAATGGACTGACACATCTGGGGAACTCTTGGAATGGTGGCACGACCCTGGAGTTCCTCTCGCCTTTCCTGTGGAGAGCGCCTCCTCTTGAGATGCGACGGGAACGCCGGGAATTCTTTCCCTACGAAACAGGGAAAGGATCCCTCATCTCGAGCTAGGAGGCGGAAATGGGGCTCCCCAGGATTTTTGCGGGACCCCACGTGCTTCCTCTCGAGTGGAGACGGGTATGTCGGGGAACTTCTTGAGTTAGAGCAAGGGTGTGAAGGACCCTTTGGAAGTTCCAGTGGTTAGATGTGATTGGCCTCGAGAAGCCTCAGCGGAAATGGGCCTCATCTCGCCTGGAGGGCAAAACCTCCTGGATTTTCTCGAGTTGCGGCAGGTGCTCTCGACTTACGACGGGGACCTCAGGGACCCGCTCTGGTGGCCTCAGGAAAGGGCAGTCCCCATGCGACTTCCTCGGGGGCCTTTCGGGATTCCTCTCCCGTCGATGCCGGGGCCGAAGACCTTGTGTGGAGTCGGGGCCGGAACCAGAGGATTCCTCTCCAGTGCTGACATGGATCTTGGGGTACTTCTGGAGTCTCCCCAGGGGAGTCAGTCCTCGTCTCGAATGCGGGCATGCACTTGCGCTTTCCTCCAGAGCTGTAGCAGCAGTGTCACGCAGTCCACCGCGTGGATCAAAGGATCTATGGTTTTCCCTCGAGTCTTTCCAACGAGGCTTTCCCACGAGGCTTTCCCACAGGTCTGTCCCACGTGCACACGTGGTGGGAGTCGATCCTCGGCGTGAACGTCAAGGCAGTGCAGGGAAAACAGGTTCCTCAGGAATGGACTGACACATCTGGGGGTCTCTTGAAATGGTGCCACGAACCTGGAGTTCCTCTCGCCTTTCCTGTGGAGAGCGCCTCCTCTTGAGATGCGACGGGAACGCCGGGAATTCTTTCCCTACGAAACAGGGAAAGGATCCCTCATCTCGAGCTAGGAGGCGGAAACGGGGCTCCCCTGGATGTGTTCGGGAACCCACGTGCTTCCTCTCGAGTGGAGACGGGTATGTCGGGGAACTTCTTGAGTTGCAGCAAGGGTGTGAAGGACCCTTTGGAAGTTCCAGTGGTTAGACGTGATTAGACTCGAGAAGCCTCAGCGGAAATGGGCCTCATCTCGCCTGGAGGGCAAAACCTCCTGGATTTTCTCGAGTTGTGGCAGGTGCTCTCGACTTACGACGGGCACCTGAGGGACCCGCTCTGGTGGCCTCAGGAAAGGCCAGTCCCCATGCGAATTCCTCGGGGGCCTCTCGGGATTATTCTCCCGTCGATGCCGGGGCCTAAGACCTTGTGTGGAGTCGGGGCCGGAACCTGAGGATTCCTCTCCAGTGCTGACATGGATCTTGGGGTACTTCTGGAGTCTCCCCAGGGGAGTCAGTCCTCGTCTCGAATGCGGGCATGCACTTGCGCTTTCCTCCAGAGCGGTAGCAGCAGTGTCAGGCAGTCCGCCGCGTGGATCAAAGGATCTATGGTTTTCCCTCGAGTCTTTCCCACGAGGCTTTCCCACGAGGCTTTCCACAGGGCTGTCCCACGTGCACACGTGGTGGGAGTCGATCCTCGGCTTGAACGTCAAGGCAGTGCAGGGAAAACAGGTTCCTCTGGAAAGGACTGACACATCTGGGGGACTCTTGGAATGGTGGCACGACCCTGGAGTTCCTCTCGCCTTTCCTGTGGAGAGCGCCTCCTCTTGAGATGCGACGGGAACGCCGGAATTCTTTCCCTACGAAACAGGGAAAGGATCCCTCATCTCGAGCTTGGAGGCAGAAACGGGGCTCCCCTGGATGTGTGCGGGACCCCACGTGCTTCCTCTCGAGTGGAGACAGGTATGTCGGGGAACTTCTTGAGTTGCAGCAAGGGTGTGAAGGACCCTTTGGAAGTTCCAGTGGTTAGATGTGATCAGCCTCGAGAAGCCTCAGCGGAAATGGGCCTCATCTCGCCTGGAGGGCAAAACCTCCTGGATTTTCTCGAGTTGCGGCAGGTGCTCTCGACTTACGACGGGGACCTCAGAGACCCGCTCTGGTGGCCTCAGGAAAGGCCAGTCCCCATGCGAGTTCCTCGGGTCCTCTCGGGATTCCTCTCCCGTCGATGCTGGGGCCTAAGACCTTGTGTGGAGTCGGGGCCGGAACCTGAGGATTCCTCTCCAGTGCTGACATGGATCTTGGGGTACTTCTGGAGTCTCCCCAGGGGAGTCAGTCCTCGTCTCGAATGCGGGCATGCACTTGCGCTTTCCTCCAGAGCGGTAGCAGCAGTGTCACGCAGTCCACCGCGTGGATCAAAGGATCTATGGTTTTCCCTCGAGTCTTTCCCACGAGGCTTTCCCACGAGGCTTTCCCACTGGGTTGTCCCACGTGCACACGTGGTGGGAGTCGATCCTCGGCTTGAACGTCAAGGCAGTGCAGGGAAAACAGGTTCCTCTGGAATGGACTGACACATCTGGGGGTCTCTTGGAATGGTGGCACGACCCTGGAGTTCCTCTCGCCTTTCCTGTGGAGAGCGCCTCCTCTTGAGATGCGACGGGAATGCCGGGAATTCTTTCCTACGAAACAGGGAAAGGATCCCTCATCTCGAGCTAGGAGGCGGAAACGGGGCTACCCTGGATGTGTGCGGGACCCTCGTGCTTCCTCTCGAGTGGAGACGGGTATGTCGGGGAACTTCTAGAGTTGCAGCAAGGGTGTGAAGGACCCTTTGGAAGTTCAAGTGGTTAGATGTGATTAGCCTCGTGAAGCCTCAGCGGAAATGGGCTTCATCTCGCCTGGAGGGCAAAATCTCCTGGATTTTCTCGAGTTGCGGCAGGTGCTCTCGACTTACGACGGGGACCTCAGGGACCCGCTCTGGTGACCTCAGGAAAGGCCAGTCCCCATGCGAGTTCCTCGGGGGCCTCTCGGGATTCCTCTCCCGTCGATGCCGGGGCCTAAGACCTTGTGTGGAGTCGGGGCCGGAACCTGAGGATTCCTCTCCAGTGCTGACATGGATCTTGGGGTACTTCTGGAGTCTCCCCAGGGGAGTCAGTCCTCGTCTCGAATGCGGGCATGCACTTGCGCTTTCCTCCAGAGCGGTAGCAGCAGTGTCACGCAGTCCACCGCGTGGATCAAATGATCTATGGTTTTCCCTCGAGTCTTTCCCACGAGGCTTTCCCACGAGGCTTTCCACAGGGCTGTCCCACGTGCACACGTGGTGGGACTCGATCCTCGGCTTGAACGTCAAGGCAGTGCAGGGAAAACAGGTTCCTCTGGAATGGACTGACACATCTGGGGGACTCTTGGAATGGTGGCACGACCCTGGAGTTCCTCTCGCCTTTCCTGAGGAGAGCGCCTCCTCTTGAGATGCGACGGGAACGCCGGGAATTCTTTCCCTACGAAACAGGGAAAGGATCCCTCATCTCGAGCTAGGAGGCGGAAATGGGGCTCCCCTGGATGTTTGCGGGACCCCACGTGCTTCCTCTCGAGTGGAGACGTGTATGTCGGGGAACTTCTTGAGTTGCAGCAAGGGTGTGAAGGACCCTTTGGAAGTTCCAGTGGTTAGATGTGATTGGCCTCGAGAAGCCTCAGCGGAAATGGGGCTCATCTCGCCTGGAGGGCAAAACCTCCTGGATTTTCTCGAGTTGCGGCAGGTGCTCTCGACTTACGACGGGGACCTCAGGGACCCGCTCTGGTGACCTCAGGAAAGGCCAGTCCCCATGCGAGTTCCTCGGGGGCCTCTCGGGATTCCTCTCCCGTCGATGCCGGGGCCGAAGACCTTGTGTGGAGTCGGGGCCGGAACCTGAGGATTCCTCTCCAGTGCTGACATGGATCTTGGGGTACTTCTGGAGTCTCCCCAGGGGAGTCAGTCCTCGTCTGGGATGCGGGCATGCACTTGCGCTATCCTCCAGAGCGGTAGCAGCAGTGTCAAGCAGTCCGCCGCGTGCATCAAAGGATCTATGATTTTCCCACGAGTCTTTCCCACGAGGCTTTCCCGCAGGGCTGTCCCACGTGCACACGTGGTGGGAGTCGATCCTCGGCTTGAACGTCAAGGGAGTGCAGGGAAAACATGTTCCTCTGGAATGGACTGACATATCTGGGGGACTCTTTGAATGGTGGCACGACGCTGGAGTCCTCTCGCATTTCCTGTGGAGAGCGCCTCCTCTTGAGATGCGACGGGAACGCCGGGAATTCTTTCCCTACGAAACAGGGAAAGGATCCCTCATCTCGAGCTAGGAGGCGGAAATGGGGCTCCCCTGGATGTGTGCGGGACCCCACGTGCTTCCTCTCGAGTGGAGACGGGTATGTCGGGGAACTTCTTGAGTTGCAGCAAGGGTGTGAAGGACCCTTTGGAAGTTCCAGTGGTTAGATGTGATTGGCCTCGAGAAGCCTCAGCGGAAATGGGCCTCATCTCGCCTGGAGGGCAAAACCTCCTGGATTTTCCCGAGTTGCGGCAGGTGCTCTCGACTTACGACGGGGACCTCAGGGACCCGCTCTGGTGGCCTCAGGAAAGGCCAGTCCCCATGCGACTTCCTCGGGGGCCTCTCGGGATTCCTCTCCCGTCGATGCCGGGGCCGAAGACCTTGTGTGGAGTCGGGGCCGGAACCAGAAGATTCCTCTCCAGTGCTGACATGGATCTTGGGGTACTTCTGGAGTCTCCCCAGGGGAGTCAGTCCTCGTCTCGAATGCGGGCATGCACTTGCGCTTTCCTCCAGAGCGGTAGCAGCAGTGTCACGCAGTCCGCCGCGTGGATCAAAGGATCTATGGTTTTCCCTCGAGTCTTTCCCACGAGGCTTTCCCACGAGGCTTTCCACAGGGCTGTCCCACGTGCACACGTGGTGGGACTCGATTCTCGGCTTGAACGTCAAGGCAGTGCAGGGAAAACAGGTTCCTCTGGAATGGACTGACACATCTGGGGGACTCTTGGAATGGTGGCACGACCCTGGAGTTCCTCTCGCCTTTTCTGTGGAGAGCGCCTCCTCTTGAGATGCGACGGGAACGCCGGGAATTCTTTCCCTACGAAACAGGGAAAGGATCCCTCATCTCGAGCTAGGAGGCGGAAACGGGGCTCCCCTGGATGTGTGCGGGACCCCACGTGCTTCCTCTCGAGTGGAGACGGGTATGTCGGGGAACTTCTTGAGTTGCAGCAAGGGTGTGAAGGACCCTTTGGACGTTCCAGTGGTTAGATGTGATTGGCCTCGAGAAGCCACAGCGGAAATGGGCCTCATCTCGCCTGGAGGGCAAAACCTCCTGGATTTTCTCGAGTTGCGGCAGGTGCTCTCGACTTACGACGGGGACCTCTGGGACCCGCTCTGGTGGCCTCAGGAAAGGGCAGTCCCCATGCGACTTCCACGGGGGCCCCTCGGGATTCCTCTCCCGTCGATGCCGGGGCCGAAGACCTTGTGTGGAGTCGGGGCTGGAACCAGAAGATTCCTCTCCAGTGCTGACATGGATCTTGGGGTACTTCTGGAGTCTCCCCAGGGGAGTCAGTCCTCGTCTCGAATGCTGGCATGCACTTGCGCTTTCCTCCAGAGCGGTAGCAGCAGTGTCACGCAGTCCGCCCAATTGATCAAAGGATCTTTGCTTTTCCCTCGAGTCTTTCCCACGAGGCTTTCCCACGAGGCTTTCCACAGGGCTGTCCCACCTGCACACGTGGTGGGAGTCGATCCTCGGCTTGAACGTCAAGGCAGTGCAGGGAAAACAGGTTCCTCTGGAATGGACTGACACATCTGGGGAACTCTTGGAATGGTGGCACGACCCTGGAGTTCCTCTCGCCTTTCCTGTGGAGAGCGCCTCCTCTTGAGATGCGACGGGAACGCCGGGAATTCTTTCCCTACGAAACAGGGAAAGGATCCCTCATCTCGAGCTAGGAGGCGGAAATGGGGCTCCCCAGGATTTTTGCGGGACCCCACGTGCTTCCTCTCGAGTGGAGACGGGTATGTCGGGGAACTTCTTGAGTTAGAGCAAGGGTGTGAAGGACCCTTTGGAAGTTCCAGTGGTTAGATGTGATTGGCCTCGAGAAGCCTCAGCGGAAATGGGCCTCATCTCGCCTGGAGGGCAAAACCTCCTGGATTTTCTCGAGTTGCGGCAGGTGCTCTCGACTTACGACGGGGACCTCAGGGACCCGCTCTGGTGGCCTCAGGAAAGGGCAGTCCCCATGCGACTTCCTCGGGGGCCTTTCGGGATTCCTCTCCCGTCGATGCCGGGGCCGAAGACCTTGTGTGGAGTCGGGTCCGGAACCAGAGGATTCCTCTCCAGTGCTGACATGGATCTTGGGGTACTTCTGGAGTCTCCCCAGGGGAGTCAGTCCTCGTCTCGAATGCGGGCATGCACTTGCGCTTTCCTCCAGAGCTGTAGCAGCAGTGTCACGCAGTCCACCGCGTGGATCAAAGGATCTATGGTTTTCCCTCGAGTCTTTCCAACGAGGCTTTCCCACGAGGCTTTCCCACAGGTCTGTCCCACGTGCACACGTGGTGGGAGTCGATCCTCGGCGTGAACGTCAAGGTAGTGCAGGGAAAACAGGTTCCTCAGGAATGGACTGACACATCTGGGGGTCTCTTGAAATGGTGCCACGAACCTGGAGTTCCTCTCGCCTTTCCTGTGGAGAGCGCCTCCTCTTGAGATGCGACGGGAACGCCGGGAATTCTTTCCCTACGAAACAGGGAAAGGATCCCTCATCTCGAGCTAGGAGGCGGAAACGGTGCTCCCCTGGATGTGTTCGGGACCCCACGTGCTTCCTCTCGAGTGGAGACGGGTATGTCGGGGAACTTCTTGAGTTGCAGCAAGGGTGTGAAGGACCCTTTGGAAGTTCCAGTGGTTAGACGTGATTAGCCTCGAGAAGCCTCAGCGGATATGGGCCTCATCTCGCCTGGAGGGCAAAACCTCCTGGATTTTCTCGAGCTGCGGCAGGTGCTCTCGACTTACGACGGGGACCTCAGGGACTCGCTCTGGTGGCCTCAGGAAAGGCCAGTCCCCATGCGAGTTCCTCGGGGGCCTCTCGGGATTCCTCTCCCGTCGATGCCGGGGCCTAAGACCTTGTGTGGAGTCGGGGCCGGAACCTGAGGATTCCTCTCCAGTGCTGACATGGATCTTGGGGTACTTCTGGAGTCTCCCCAGGGGAGTCAGTCCTCGTCTCGAATGCGGGCATGCACTTGCGCTTTCCTCCAGAGCGGTAGCAGCAGTGTCACGCAGTCCGCCGCGTGGATCAAAGGATCTATGGTTTTCCCTCGAGTCTTTCCCACGAGGCTTTCCCACGAGGCTTTCCCACAGGGCTGTCCCACGTGCACACGTGGTGGGAGTCGATCCTCGGCTTGAACGTCAAGGCAGTGCAGGGAAAACAGGTTCCTCTGGAATGGACTGACACATCTGGGGGTCTCTTGGAATGGTGCCACGACCCTGGAGTTCCTCTCGCCTTTCCTGTGGAGAGCGCCACCTCTTGAGATGCGACAGGAACGCCGGGAATTCTTTCCCTACGAAACAGGGAAAGGATCCCTCATCTCGAGCTAGGAGGCGGAAACGGGGCGCCCCTGGATGTGTGCGGGACCCCACGTGCTTCCTCTCGAGTGGAGACGGGTATGTCGCGGAACTGCTTGAGTTGCAGCAATGGTGTGAAGGACCCTTTGGAAGTTCCAGCGGTTAGATGTGATTAGCCTCGAAAAGCCTCAGCGGAAATGGGCCTCATCTCGCCTGGAGGGCAAAACCTCCTGGATTTTCTCGAGTTGCGGCAGGTGCTCTCGACTTACGACGGGGACCTCAGGGACCCGCTCTGGTGGCCTCAGGAAAGGCCAGTCCCCATGCGAGTTCCTCGGGGGCCTCTCGGGATTCCTCTCCCGTCGATGCCGGGGCCTAAGACCTTGTGTGGAGTCGGGGCCGGAACCTGAGGATTCCTCTCCAGTGCTGACATGGATCTTGGGGTACTTCTGGAGTCTCCCCAGGGGAGTCAGTCCTCGTCTCGAATGCGGGCATGCACTTGCGCTTTCCTCCAGAGCGGTAGCAGCAGTGTCACGCAGTCCGCCGCGTGGTTCAAAGGATCTATGGTTTTCCCTCGAGTCTTTCCCACGAGGCTTTCCCACGAGGCTTTCCCACAGGGCTGTCCCACGTGCACACGTGGTGGGAGTCGATCCTTGGCTTGAACGTCAAGGCAGTGCAGGGAAAACAGGTTCCTCTGGAATGGACTGACACATCTGGGGGTCTCTTGGAATGGTGGCACGACCCTGGAGTTCCTCTCGCCTTTCCTGTGGAGAGCGCCTCCTCTTGAGATGCGACGGGAACGCCGGGAATTCTTTCCCTACGAAACAGGGAAAGGATCCATCATCTCGAGCTAGGAGGCGGAAAAGGGGCTCCCCTGGATGTGTGCGGGACACCACGTGCTTCCTCTCGAGTGGAGACGGGTATGTCGGGGAACTTCTTGAGTTGCAGCAAGGGTGTGAAGGACCCTTTGGAAGTTCCAGTGGTTAGACGTGATTAGCCTCGAGAAGCCTCAGAGGAAATGGGCCTCATCTCGCCTGGAGGGCAAAACCTCCTGGATTTTCTCGAGTTGCGGCAGGTGCTCTCGACTTACGACGGGGACCTCAGGGACCCGCTCTGGTGGCCTCAGGAAAGGCAGTCCCCATGTGAGTTCCTCGGGGGCCTCTCGGCATTCCTCTCCCGTCGATGCCGGGGCCTAAGACCTTCTGTGGAGTCGGGGCCGGAACCTGAGGATTCCTCTCCAGTGCTGACATGGATCTTGGGGTACTTTTGGAGTCTCCCCTGGGGAGTCAGTCCTCGTCTCGAATGCGGGCATGCACTTGCGCTTTCCTCCAGAGCGGTAGCAGCAGTGTCAGGCAGTCCCCCGCGTGGATCAAAGGATCTAAGTTTTTCCCTCGAGTCTTTCCCACGAGGCTTTCCCACGAGGCTTTCCCACAGGGCTGTTCCACGTGCACACGTGGTGGGAGTCGATCCTCGGCTTGAACGTCAAGGCAGTGCAGGGAAAACAGGTTCCTCTGGAATGGACTGACACATCTGGGGGACTCTTGGAATGGTGGCACGACCCTGGAGTTCCTCTCTCCTTTCCTATGGAGAGCGCCTCCTCTTGAGATGCGACGGGAACGCCGGGAATTCTTTCCCTACGAAACAGGGAAAGGATCCATCATCTCGAGCTAGGAGGCGGAAACGGGGCTCCCCTGGATGTGTGCGGGACCCCACGTGCTTCCTCTCGAGTGGAAACGGGTATGTCGGGGAACTTCTTGAGTTGCAGCAAGGGTGTGAAGGACCCTTTGGAAGTTCCAGTGGTTAGACGTGATTAGCCTCGAGAAGCCTCAGCGGAAATGGGCCTCATCTCGCCTGGAGGGCAAAACCTCCTGGATTTTCTCGAGTTGCGGCAGGTGCTCTCGACTTACGACGGGGACCTCAGGGACCCGCTCTAGTGGCCTCAGGAAAGGCCAGTCCCCATGCGAGTTCCTTGGGGGCCTCTCGGGATTCCTCTCCCGTCGATGCCGGGGCCTAAGACCTTGTGTGGAGTCGGGGCCGGAACCTGAGGATTCCTCTCCAGTGCTGACATGGATCTTGGGGTACTTCTGGAGTCTCCCCAGGGGAGTCAGTCCTCGTCTCGAATGCGGGCATGCACTTGCGCTTTCCTCCAGAGCGGTAGCAGCAGTGTCACGCAGTCCGCCGCGTGGATCAAAGGATCTATGGTTTTCCCTCGAGTCTTTCCCACGAGGCTTTCCCACGAGGCTTTCCCACAGGGCTGTCCCACGTGCACACGTGGTGGGAGTCGATCCTCGGCTTGAACGTCAAGGCAGTGCAGGGAAAACAGGTTCCTCTGGAATGGACTGACACATCTGGGGGTCTCTTGGAATGGTGGCACGACCCTGGAGTTCCTCTCGCCTTTCCTGTGGAGAGCGCCTCCTCTTGAGATGCGACGGGAACGCCGGGAATTCTTTCCCTACGAAACAGGGAAAGGATCCATCATCTCGAGCTAGGAGGCGGAAACGGGGCTCCCCTGGATGTGTGCGGGACCCCACGTGCTTCCTCTTGAGTGGAGACGGGTATGTCGGGGAACTTCTTGAGTTGCAGCAAGGGTGTGAAGGACCCTTTGGAAGTTCCAGTGGTTAGATGTGATTAGCCTCGAGAAGCCTCAGCGGAAATGGGCCTCATCTCGCCTGGAGGGCAAAACCTCCTGGATTTTCTCGAGTTGCGGCAGGTGCTCTCGACTTACGACGGGGACCTCAGGGACCCGCTCTGGTGGCCTCAGGAAAGGCAGTCCCCATGCGAGTTCCTCGGGGGCCTCTCGGCATTCCTCTCCCGTCGATGCCGGGGCCTAAGACCTTGTGTGGAGTCGGGGCCGGAACCTGAGGATTCCTCTCCAGTGCTGACATGGATCTTGGGGTACTTCTGGAGTCTCCCCAGGGGAGTCAGTCCTCGTCTCGAATGCGGGCATGCACTTGCGCTTTCCTCCAGAGCGGTAGCAGCAGTGTCACGCAGTCCCCCGCTTGGATCAAAGGATCTATGTTTTTCCCTCGAGTCTTTCCCACGAGGCTTTCCCACGAGGCTTTCCCACAGGGCTGTCCCACGTGCACACGTGGTGGGAGTCGATCCTCGGCTTGAACGTCAAGGCAGTGCAGGGAAAACAGGTTCCTCTGGAATGGACTGACACATCTGGGGGACTCTTGGAATGGTGGCACGACCCTGGAGTTCCTCTCGCCTTTCCTGTGGAGAGCGCCTCCTCTTGAGATGCGACGGGAACGCCGGGAATTCTTTCCCTACGAAACAGGGAAAGGATCCCTCATCTCGAGCTAGGAGGTGGAAATGGGGCTCCCATGGATGTTTGCGGGACCCCACGTACTTCCTCTCGAGTGGAGACGGGTATGTCGGGGAACTTCTTGAGTTGCAGCAAGGGTGTGAAGGACCCTTTGGAAGTTCCAGTGGTTAGATGTCTTTGGCCTCGAGAAGCCTCAGCGGAAATGGGCCTCATCTCGCCTGGAGGGCAAAACCTCCTGGATTTTCTCGAGTTGCGGCAGGTGCTCTCGACTTACGACGGGGACCTCAGGGACCCGCTCTGGTGGCCTCAGGAAAGGCCAGTCCCCATGCGACTTCCACGGGGGCCTCTCGGGATTCCTCTCCCGTCGATGCCGGGGCCGAAAACCTTGTGTGGAGTCGGGGCCGGAACCTGAGGATTCCTCTCCAGTGCTGACATGGATCTTGGGGTACTTCTGGAGTCTCCCCAGGGGAGTCAGTCCTCGTCTGGAATGCGGGCATGCACTTGCGCTATCCTCCAGAGCGGTAGCAGCAGTGTCAAGCAGTCCGCCGCGTGCATCAAAGATCTATGGTTTTCCCTCGAGTCTTTCCCACGAGGCTTTCCCACGAGGCTTTCCCACAGGGCTCTCCCACGTGCACACGTGGTGGGAGTGGAACCTCGGCTTGAACGTCAAGGCAGTGCAGGGAAAACAGGTTCCTCTGTAATGGACTGACACATCTGGGGGACTCTTGGAATGGTGGCACGACCCTGGAGTTCCTGTCGCCTTTCCTCTGGAGAGCGCCTCCTCTTGAGATGCGACGGGAACGCCGGGAATTCTTTCCCTACGAAACAGGGAAAGGATCCCTCATCTCGAGCTAGGAGGCGGAAACGGGGCTCCCCTGGATGTGTGCGGGACCCCACGTGCTTCCTCTCGAGTGGAGACGGGTATGTCGGGGAACTTCTTGAGTTGCAGCAAGGGTGTGAAGGACCCTTTGGAAGTTCCAGTGGTTAGACGTGATTAGCCTCGAGAAGCCTCAGCGGATATGGGCCTCATCTCGCCTGGAGGGCAAAACCTCCTGGATTTTCTCGAGCTGCGGCAGGTGCTCTCGACTTACGACGGGGACCTCAGGGAACCGCTCTGGTGGCCTCAGGAAAGGCCAGTCCCCATGCGAGTTCCTCGGGGGCCTCTCGGGATTCCTCTCCCGTCGATGCCGGGGCCTAAGACCTTGTGTGGAGTCGGGGCCGGAACCTGAGGATTCCTCTCCAGTGCTGACATGGATCTTGGGGTACTTCTGGAGTCTCCCCAGGGGAGTCAGTCCTCGTCTCGAATGCGGGCATGCACTTGCGCTTTCCTCCAGAGCGGTAGCAGCAGTGTCACGCAGTCCGCCGCGTGGATCAAAGGATCTATGGTTTTCCCTCGAGTCTTTCCCACGAGGCTTTCCCACGAGGCTTTCCCACAGGGCTGTCCCACGTGCACACGTGGTGGGAGTCGATCCTCGGCTTGAACGTCAAGGCAGTGCAGGGAAAACAGGTTCCTCTGGAATGGACTGACACATCTGGGGGACTCTTGGAATGGTGGCACGACCCTTAAGTTCTTCTCGCCTTTCCTGTGGAGAGCGCCTCCTCTTGAGATGCGACGGGAACGCCGGGAATTCTTTCCCTACGAAACAGGGAAAGGATCCCTCATCTCAAGCTAGGAGGCGGAAACGGGGCTCCCCTGGATGTGTGCGGGACCCCACGTGCTTCCTCTCGAGTGGAGACGGGTATGTCGGGGAACTTGTTGAGTTGCAGCAAGGGTGTGAAGGACCCTTTGGAAGTTACAGTGGTTAGATGTGATTCGCCTCGAGAAGCCTCAGCGGAAATGGGCCTCATCTCGCCTGGAGGGCAAAACCTCCTGGATTATCTCGAGTTGCGGCAGGTGCTGTCGACTTACGACGGGGAACTCAGGGACCCGCTCTGGTGGCCTCAGGAAAGGCCAGTCCCCATGCGAGTTCCTCGGGGGCCTCTCGGGATTCCTCTCCCGTCGATGCCGGGGCCTAAGACCTTGTGTGGAGTCGTGGCCGGAACCTGAGGATTCCTCTCCAGTGCTGACTTGGATCTTGGGGTACTTCTGGAGTCTCCCCAGGGGAGTCAGTCCTCGTTCCGAATGCGGGCATGCACTTGCGCTTTCCTCCAGAGCGGGAGCAGCAGTGTCACGTAGTCCGCCGCATGGATCAAAGGATCTATGGTTTTCCCTCGAGTCTTTCCCACGAGGCTTTCCCACGAGGCTTTCCCAAAGGGCTGTCCCACATGCACAGGTGGTGGGAGTCGATCCTCGGCTTGAACGTCAAGGCAGTGCAGGGAAAACAGGTTCCTCTGGAATGGACTGACACATCTGGGGGACTCTTGGAATGTTGGCACGACCCTGGAGTTCCTCTCGCCTTTCCTGTGGAGAGCGCCTCCTCTTGAGATGCGACGGGAACGCCGGGAATTCTTTCCCTACGAAACAGGGAAACGATCCCTCATCTCGAGCTAGGAGGCGGAAACGGGGCTCCCCTGGATGGGTGCGGGACCCCACGTGCTTCCTCTCGAGTGGTAACGGGTATGTCGGGGAACTTCCTGAGTTGCAGGAAGGGTGTGAAGGACCCTTTGGAAGTTCCAGTGGTTAGACGTGATTAGCCTCGAGAAGCCTCAGCGGAAATGGGCCTCATCTCGCCTGGAGGGCAAAACCTCCTGGATTTTCTCGAGTTGGGGCAGGTGCTCTCGACTTACGACGGGGACCTCAGGGACCCGCTCTGGTGGCCTCAGGAAAGGCCAGTCCCCATGCGACTTCCACGGGGGCCTCTCGGGATTCCTCTCCCGTCGATGCCGGGGCCTAAGACCTTGTGTGGAGTCGGGGCCGGAACCTGAGGATTCCTCTCCAGTGCTGACATGGATCTTGGGGTACTTCTGGAGTCTCCCCAGGGGAGTCAGTCCTCGTCTCGAATGCGGGCATGCACTTGCGCTTTCCTCCAGAGCGGTAGCAGCAGTGTCACGCAGTCCGCCGCGTGGATCAAAGGATCTATGGTTTTCCCTCGAGTCTTTCCCACGAGGCTTTCCCACGAGGCTTTCCCACAGGGCTGTCCCACGTGCACACGTGGTGGGAGTCGATCCTCGGCTTGAACGTCAAGGCAGTGCATGGAAAACAGGTTCCTCTGGAATGGACTGACACATCTGGGGGTCTCTTGGAATGGTGCCACGACCCTGGAGTTCCTCTCGCCTTTCCTGTGGAGAGCGCCACCTCTTGAGATGCGACGGGAATGCCGGGAATTCTTTCCCTACGAAACAGGGAAAGGATCCCTCATCTCGAGCTAGGAGGCGGAAACGGGGCTCCCCTGGATGTGTGCGGGACCCCACGTGCTTCCTCTCGTGTGGAGACGGGTATGTCGCGGAACTGCTTGAGTTGCAGCAATGGTGTGAAGGACCCTTTGGAAGTTCCAGCGGTTAGATGTGATTAGCCTCGAGAAGCCTCAGCGGAAATGGGCCTCATCTCGCCTGGAGGGCAAAACCTCCTGGATTTTCTCGAGTTGCGGCAGGTGCTCTCGACTTACGACGGGGACCTCAGGGACCCGCTCTGGTGGCCTCAGGAAAGGCCAGTCCCCATGCGAGTTCCTCGGGGGCCTCTCGGGATTCCTCTCCTGTCGATGCCGGGGCCTAAGACCTTGTGTGGAGTCGGGGCCGGAACCTGAGGATTCCTCTCCAGTGCTGACATGGATCTTGGGGTACTTCTGGAGTCTCCCCAGGGGAGTCAGTCCTCGTCTCGAATGCGGGCATGCACTTGCGCTTTCCTCCAGAGCGGTAGCAGCAGTGTCACGCAGTCCGCCGCGTGGATCAAAGGATCTATGGTTTTCCCTCGAGTCTTTCCCACGAGGCTTTCCCACGAGGCTTTCCCACAGGGCTGTCCCACGTGCACACGTGGTGGGAGTCGATCCTCGGCTTGAACGTCAAGGCAGTGCAGGGAAAACAGGTTCCTCTGGAATGGACTGACACATCTGGGGGACTCTTGGAATGGTGGCACGACCCTTCAGTTCTTCTCGCCTTTCCTGTGGAGAGCGCCTCCTCTTGAGATGCGACGGGAACGCTGGGAATTCTTTCCCTACGAAACAGGGAAAGGATCCCTCATCTCAAGCTAGGAGGCGGAAACGGGGCTCCCCTGGATGTGTGCGGGACCCCACGTGCTTCCTCTCGAGTGGAGACGGGTATGTCGGGGAACTTGTTGAGTTGCAGCAAGGGTGTGAAGGACCCTTTGGAAGTTCCAGTGGTTAGATGTGATTGGCCTCGAGAAGCCTCAGCGGAAATGGGCCTCATCTCGCCTGGAGGGCAAAACCTCCTGGATTATCTCGAGTTGCGGCAGGTGCTGTCGACTTACGACGGGGAACTCAGGGACCCGCTCTGGTGGCCTCAGGAAAGGCCAGTCCCCATGCGAGTTCCTCGGGGGCCTCTCGGGATTCCTCTCCCGTCGATGCCGGGGCCTAATACCTTGTGTGGAGTCGTGGCCGGAACCTGAGGATTCCTCTCCAGTGCTGACTTGGATCTTGGGGTACTTCTGGAGTCTCCCCAGGGGAGTCAGTCCTCGTTCCGAATGCGGGCATGCACTTGCGCTTTCCTCCAGAGCGGGAGCAGCAGTGTCACGTAGTCCGCCGCGTGGATCAAAGGATCTATGGTTTTCCCTCGAGTCTTTCCCACGAGGCTTTCCCACGAGGCTTTCCCACAGGGCTGTCCCACGTGCACACGTGGTGGGAGTCAATCCTCGGCTTGAACGTCAAGGCAGTGCAGGGAAAACAGGTTCCTCTAGAATGGACTGACACATCTGGGGGACTCTTGGAATGGTGGCACGACCCTGGAGTTCCTCTCGCCTTTCCTGTGGAGAGCGCCTCCTCTTGAGATGCGACGGGAACGCCGGGAATTCTTTCCCTACGAAACAGGGAAAGGATCCCTCATCTCGAGCTAGGAGGCGGAAACGGGGCTCCCCTGGATGTGTGCGGGACCCCACGTGCTTCCTCTCGAGTGGAGACGGGTATGTCGGGGAACTTCTTGAGTTGCAGCAAGGGTGTGAAGCACCCTTTGGAAGTTCCAGTGGTTAGACGTGATTAGCCTCGAGAAGCCTCAGCAGAAATGGGCCTCATCTCGCCTGGAGGGCAAAACCTCCTGGATTTTCTCGAGTTGCGGCAGGTGCTCTCGACTTACGACGGGGACCTCAGGGACCCGCTCTGGTGGCCTCAGGAAAGGCCAGTCCCCATGCGAGTTCCTCGGGGGCCTCTCGGGATTCCTCTCCCGTCGATGCCGGGGCCAAGGCATTGTGTGGAGTCGGGGCCGGAACCTGAGGATTCCTCTCCAGTGCTGACATGGATCTTGGGGTACTTCTGGAGTCTCCCCAGGGGAGTCAGTCCTCGTCTCAAATGCGGGCATGCACTTGCGCTTTCCTCTAGAGCGGTAGCAGCAGTGTCACGCAGTCCGCCGCGTGGATCAAAGGATCTATGGTTTTCCCTCGAGTCTTTCCCACGAGGCTTTCCCACGAGGCTTTCCCAAAGGGCTGTCCCACATGCACAGGTGGTGGGAGTCGATCCTCGGCTTGAACGTCAAGGCAGTGCAGGGAAAACAGGTTCCTCTGGAATGGACTGACACATCTGGGGGACTCTTGGAATGTTGGCACGATCCTGGAGTTCCTCTCGCCTTTCCTGTGGAGAGGGCCTCCTCTTGAGATGCGACGGGAACGCCGGGAATTCTTTCCCTACGAAACAGGGAAACGATCCCTCATCTCGAGCTAGGAGGCGGAAACGGGGCTCCCCTGGATGGGTGCGGGACCCCACGTGCTTCCTCTCGAGTGGTGACGGGTATGTCGGGGAACTTCCTGAGTTGCAGGAAGGGTGTGAAGGACCCTTTGGAAGTTCCAGTGGTTAGACGTGATTAGCCTCGAGAAGCCTCAGCGGAAATGGGCCTCATCTCGCCTGGAGGGCAAAACCTCCTGGATTTTCTCGAGTTGGGGCAGGTGCTCTCGACTTACGACGGGGACCTCAGGGACCCGCTCTGGTGGCCTCAGGAAAGGCCAGTCCCCATGCGACTTCCACGGGGGCCTCTCGGGATTCCTCTCCCGTCGATGCCGGGGCCTAAGACCTTGTGTGGAGTCGGGGCCGGAACCTGAGGATTCCTCTCCAGTGCTGACATGGATCTTGGGGTACTTCTGGAGTCTCCCCAGGGGAGTCAGTCCTCGTCTCGAATGCGGGCATGCACTTGCGCTTTCCTCCAGAGCGGCAGCAGCAGTGTCACGCAGTCCGCCGCGTGGATCAAAGGATCTATGGTTTTCCCTCGAGTCTTTCCCACGAGGCTTTCCCACGAGGCTTTCCCACAGGGCTGTCCCACGTGCACACGTGGTGGGAGTCGATCCTCGGCTTGAACGTCAAGGCAGTGCAGGGAAAACAGGTTCCTCTGGAATGGACTGACACATCTGGGGGTCTCTTGGAATGGTGCCACGACCCTGGAGTTCCTCTCGCCTTTCCTGTGGAGAGCGCCACCTCTTAAGATGCGACGGGAACGCCGGGAATTCTTTCCCTACGAAACAGGGAAAGGATCCCTCATCTCGAGCTAGGAGGCGGAAACGGGGCTCCCCTGGATGTGTGCGGGACCCCACGTGCTTCCTCTCGTGTGGAGACGGGTATGTCGCGGAACTGCTTGAGTTGCAGCAATGGTGTGAAGGACCCTTTGGAAGTTCCAGCGGTTAGATGTGATTAGCCTCGAGAAGCCTCAGCGGAAATGGGCCTCATCTCGCCTGGAGGGCAAAACCTCCTGGATTTTCTCGAGTTGCGGCAGGTGCTCTCGACTTACGACGGGGACCTCAGGGACCCGCTCTGGTGGCCTCAGGAAAGGCCAGTCCCCATGCGAGTTCCTCGGGGGCCTCTCGGGATTCCTCTCCCGTCGATGCCGGGGCCTAAGACCTTGTGTGGAGTCGGGGCCGGAACCTGAGGATTCCTCTCCAGTGCTGACATGGATCTTGGGGTACTTCTGGAGTCTCCCCAGGGGAGTCAGTCCTCGTCTCGAATGCGGGCATGCACTTGCGCTTTCCTCCAGAGCGGTAGCAGCAGTGTCACGCAGTCCGCCGCGTGGATCAAAGGATCTATGGTTTTCCCTCGAGTCTTTCCCACGAGGCTTTCCCACGAGGCTTTCCCACAGGGCTGTCCCACGTGCACACGTGGTGGGAGTCGATCCTCGGCTTGAACGTCAAGGCAGTGCAGGGAAAACAGGTTCCTCTGGAATGGACTGACACATCTGGGGGACTCTTGGAATGGTGGCACGACCCTGGAGTTCCTCTCGCCTTTCCTGTGGAGAGCGCCTCCTCTTGAGATGCGACGGGAACGCCGGGAATTCTTTCCCTACGAAACAGGGAAAGGATCCCTCATCTCGAGCTAGGAGGCGGAAACGGGGCTCCCCTGGATGTGTGCGGGACCCCACGTGCTTCCTCTCGAGTGGAGACGGGTATGTCGGGGAACTTCTTGAGTTGCAGCAAGGGTGTGAAGCACCCTTTGGAAGTTCCAGTGGTTAGACGTGATTAGCCTCGAGAAGCCTCAGCAGAAATGGGCCTCATCTCGCCTGGAGGGCAAAACCTCCTGGATTTTCTCGAGTTGCGGCAGGTGCTCTCGACTTACGACGGGGACCTCAGGGACCCGCTCTGGTGGCCTCAGGAAAGGCCAGTCCCCATGCGAGTTCCTCGGGGGCCTCTCGGGATTCCTCTCCCGTCGATGCCGGGGCCAAGGCATTGTGTGGAGTCGGGGCCGGAACCTGAGGATTCCTCTCCAGTGCTGACATGGATCTTGGGGTACTTCTGGAGTCTCCCCAGGGGAGTCAGTCCTCGTCTCAAATGCGGGCATGCACTTGCGCTTTCCTCTAGAGCGGTAGCAGCAGTGTCACGCAGTCCGCCGCGTGGATCAAAGGATCTATGGTTTTCCCTCGAGTCTTTCCCACGAGGCTTTCCCACGAGGCTTTCCCAAAGGGCTGTCCCACATGCACAGGTGGTGGGAGTCGATCCTCGGCTTGAACGTCAAGGCAGTGCAGGGAAAACAGGTTCCTCTGGAATGGACTGACACATCTGGGGGACTCTTGGAATGTTGGCACGACCCTGGAGTTCCTCTCGCCTTTCCTGTGGAGAGCGCCTCCTCTTGAGATGCGACGGGAACGCCGGGAATTCTTTCCCTACGAAACAGGGAAACGATCCCTCATCTCGAGCTAGGAGGCGGAAACGGGGCTCCCCTGGATGGGTGCGGGACCCCACGTGCTTCCTCTCGAGTGGTGACGGGTATGTCGGGGAACTTCCTGAGTTGCAGGAAGGGTGTGAAGGACCCTTTGGAAGTTCCAGTGGTTAGACGTGATTAGCCTCGAGAAGCCTCAGCGGAAATGGGCCTCATCTCGCCTGGAGGGCAAAACCTCCTGGATTTTCTCGAGTTGGGGCAGGTGCTCTCGACTTACGACGGGGACCTCAGGGACCCGCTCTGGTGGCCTCAGGAAAGGCCAGTCCCCATGCGACTTCCACGGGGGCCTCTCGGGATTCCTCTCCCGTCGATGCCGGGGCCTAAGACCTTGTGTGGAGTCGGGGCCGGAACCTGAGGATTCCTCTCCAGTGCTGACATGGATCTTGGGGTACTTCTGGAGTCTCCCCAGGGGAGTCAGTCCTCGTCTCGAATGCGGGCATGCACTTGCGCTTTCCTCCAGAGCGGTAGCAGCAGTGTCACGCAGTCCGCCGCGTGGATCAAAGGATCTATGGTTTTCCCTCGAGTCTTTCCCACGAGGCTTTCCCACGAGGCTTTCCCACAGGGCTGTCTCACGTGCACACGTGGTGGGAGTCGATCCTCGGCTTGAACGTCAAGGCAGTGCAGGGAAAACAGGTTCCTCTGGAATGGACTGACACATCTGGGGGTCTCTTGGAATGGTGCCACGACCCTGGAGTTCCTCTCGCCTTTCCTGTGGAGAGCGCCACCTCTTGAGATGCGACGGGAACGCCGGGAATTCTTTCCCTACGAAACAGGGAAAGGATCCCTCATCTCGAGCTAGGAGGCGGAAACGGGGCTCCCCTGGATGTGTGCGGGACCCCACGTGCTTCCTCTCGTGTGGAGACGGGTATGTCGCGGAACTGCTTGAGTTGCAGCAATGGTGTGAAGGAGCCTTTGGAAGTTCCAGCGGTTAGATGTGATTAGCCTCGAGAAGCCTCAGCGGAAATGGGCCTCATCTCGCCTGGAGGGCAAAACCTCCTGGATTTTCTCGAGTTGCGGCAGGTGCTCTCGACTTACGACGGGGACCTCAGGGACCCGCTCTGGTGGCCTCAGGAAAGGCCAGTCCCCATGCGAGTTCCTCGGGGGCCTCTCGGGATTCCTCTCCCGTCGATGCCGGGGCCTAAGACCTTGTGTGGAGTCGGGGCCGGAACCTGAGGATTCCTCTCCAGTGCTGACATGGATCTTGGGGTACTTCTGGAGTCTCCCCAGGGGAGTCAGTCCTCGTCTCGAATGCGGGCATGCACTTGCGCTTTCCTCCAGAGCGGTAGCAGCAGTGTCACGCAGTCCGCCGCGTGGATCAAAGGATCTATGGTTTTCCCTCGAGTCTTTCCCACGAGGCTTTCCCACGAGGCTTTCCCACAGGGCTGTCCCACGTGCACACGTGGTGGGAGTCGATCCTCGGCTTGAACGTCAAGGCAGTGCAGGGAAAACAGGTTCCTCTGGAATGGACTGACACATCTGGGGGACTCTTGGAATGGTGGCACGACCCTGGAGTTCCTCTCGCCTTTCCTGTGGAGAGCGCCTCCTCTTGAGATGCGACGGGAACGCCGGGAATTCTTTCCCTACGAAACAGGGAAAGGATCCCTCATCTCAAGCTAGGAGGCGGAAACGGGGCTCCCCTGGATGTGTGCGGGACCCCACGTGCGTCCTCTCGAGTGGAGACGGGTATGTCGGGGAACTTGTTGAGTTGCAGCAAGGGTGTGAAGGACCCTTTGGAAGTTACAGTGGTTAGATGTGATTCGCCTCGAGAAGCCTCAGCGGAAATGGGCCTCATCTCGCCTGGAGGGCAAAACCTCCTGGATTATCTCGAGTTGCGGCAGGTGCTGTCGACTTACAACGGGGAACTCAGGGACCCGCTCTGGTGGCCTCAGGAAAGGCCAGTCCCCATGCGAGTTCCTCGGGGTCCTCTCGGGATTCCTCTCCCGTCGATGCCGGGGCCTAAGACCTTGTGTGGAGTCGTGGCCGGAACCTGAGGATTCCTCTCCAGTGCTGACTTGGATCTTGGGGTACTTCTGGAGTCTCCCCAGGGGAGTCAGTCCTCGTTCCGAATGCGGTCATGCACTTGCGCTTTCCTCCAGAGCGGGAGCAGCAGTGTCACGTAGTCCGCCGCGTGGATCAAAGGATCTATGGTTTTCCCTCGAGTCTTTCCCACGAGGCTTTCCCACGAGGCTTTCCCACAGGGCTGTCCCACGTGCACACGTGGTGGGAGTCGATCCTCGGCTTGAACGTCAAGGCAGTGCAGGGAAAACAGGTTCCTCTAGAATGGACTGACACATCTGGGGGACTCTTGGAATGGTGGCACGACCCTGGAGTTCCTCTCGCCTTTCCTGTGGAGAGCGCCTCCTCTTGAGATGCGACGGGAACGCCGGGAATTCTTTCCCTACGAAACAGGGAAAGGATCCCTCATCTCGAGCTAGGAGGCGGAATCGGGGCTCCCCTGGATGTGTGCGGGACCCCACGTGCTTCCTCTCGAGTGGAGACGGGTATGTCGGGGAACTTCTTGAGTTGCAGCAAGGGTGTGAAGCACCCTTTGGAAGTTCCAGTGGTTAGACGTGATTAGCCTCGAGAAGCCTCAGCAGAAATGGGCCTCATCTCGCCTGGAGGGCAAAACCTCCTGGATTTTCTCGACTTGCGGCATGTGCTCTCGACTTACGACGGGGACCTCGGGGACCCGCTCTGGTGACCTCAGGAAATGCCAGTCCCCATGCGAGTTCCTCGGGGGCCTCTCGGGATTCCTCTCCCGTCGATGCCGGGGCCTAAGACCTTGTGTGGAGTCGGGGCCGGAACCTGAGGTTTCCTCTCCAGTGCTGACATGGATCTTGGGGTACTTCTGGAGTCTCCCCAGGGGAGTCAGTCCTCGTCTCGAATGCGGGCATGCACTTGCGCTTTCCTCCAGAGCGGTAGCAGCAGTGTCACGCAGTCCGCCGCGTGGATCAAAGGATCTATGGTTTTCCCTCGAGTCTTTCCCACGAGGCTTTCCCACGAGGCTTTCCCACAGGGCTGTCCCACGTGCACACGTGGTGGGAGTGGATCCTCGGCTTGAACGTCAAGGCAGTGCAGGGAAAACAGGTTCCTCTGGAATGGACTGACACATCTGGGGGACTCTTGGAATGGTGGCACGACCCTGGAGTTCCTCTCGCCTTTCCTGTGGAGAGCGCCTCCTCTTGAGATGCGACGGGATCGCCGGGAATTCTTTCCCTACGAAACAGGGAAAGGATCCCTCATCTCGAGCTAGGAGGCGGAAACGGGGCTACCCTGGATGTGTGCGGGACCCCACGTGCTTCCTCTCGAGTGGAGACGGGTATGTCGGGGAACATCTTGAGTTGCAGCAAGGGTGTGAAGCACCCTTTGGAAGTTCCAGTGGTTAGACGTGATTAGCCTCGAGAAGCCTCAGCGGAAATGGACCTCATCTCGCCTGGAGGGCAAAACCTCCTGGATTTTCTCGAGTTGCGGCAGGTGCTCTCGACTTACGACGGGGACGTCAGGGACCCGCTCTGGTGGCCTCAGGAAAGGCCAGTCCCCATGCGAGTTCCTCGGGGGCCTCTCGGGATTCCTCTCCCGTCGATGCTGGGGCCTAAGACCTTGTGTGGATTCGGGGCCGGAACCTGAGGATTCCTCTCCAGTGCTGACATGGATCTTGGGGTACTTCTGGAGTCTCCCCAGGGGAGTCAGTCCTCGTCTCGAATGCGGTCATGCACTTGCGCTTTCCTCCAGAGCGGTAGCAGCAGTGTCACGCAGTCCGCCGCGTGGATCAAAGGATCTATGGTTTTCCCTCGAGTCTTTCCCACGAGGCTTTCCCACGAGGCTTTCCCACAGGGCTGTCCCACGTGCACACGTGGTGGGAGTCGATCCTCGGCTTGAACGTCAAGGCAGTGCAGGGAAAACAGGTTCCTCTGGAATGGACTGACACATCTGGGGGACTCTTGGAATGGTGGCACGACCCTGGAGTTCCTCTCGCCTTTCCTGTGGAGAGCGCCTCCTCTTGAGATGCGACGGGAACGCCGGGAATTCTTTCCCTACGAAACAGGGAATGGATCCCTCATCTCGAGCTAGGAGGCGGAAACGGGGCTCCCCTGGATGTGTGCGGGACCCCACGTGCTTCCTCTCGAGTGGAGACGGGTATGTCGGGGAACTTCTTGAGTTGCAGCAAGGGTGTGAAGGACCCTTTGGAAGTTCCAGTGGTTAGACGTGATTAGCCTCGAGAAGCCTCAGCGGAAATGGGCCTCATCTCGCCTGGAGGGCAAAACCTCCTGGATTTTCTCGAGTTGGGGCAGGTGCTCTCGACTTACGACGGGGACCTCAGGGACCCGCTCTGGTGGCCTCAGGAAAGGCCAGTCCCCATGCGAATTCCTCGGCGGCCTCTCGGGATTACTCTCCCGTCGATGCCGGGGCCAAGGCATTGTGTGGAGTCGGGGCCGGAACCTGAGGATTCCTCTCCAGTGCTGACATGGATCTTGGGGTACTTCTGGAGTCTCCCCAGGGGAGTCAGTCCTCGTCTCAAATGCGGGCATGCACTTGCGCTTTCCTCTAGAGCGGTAGCAGCAGTGTCACGCAGTCCGCCGCGTGGATCAAAGGATCTATGGTTTTCCCTCGAGTCTTTCCCACGAGGCTTTCCCACGAGGCTTTCCCAAAGGGCTGTCCCACATGCACAGGTGGTGGGAGTCGATCCTCGGCTTGAACGTCAAGGCAGTGCAGGGAAAACAGGTTCCTCTGGAATGGACTGACACATCTGGGGGACTCTTGGAATGTTGGCACGACCCTGGAGTTCCTCTCGCCTTTCCTGTGGAGAGAGCCTCCTCTTGAGATGCGACGGGAACGCCGGGAATTCTTTCCCTACGAAACAGGGAAACGATCCCTCATCTCGAGCTAGGAGGCGGAAACGGGGCTCCCCTGGATGGGTGCGGGACCCCACGTGCTTCCTCTCGAGTGGTGACGGGTATGTCTGGGAACTTCCTGAGTTGCAGGAAGGGTGTGAAGGACCCTTTGGAAGTTCCAGTGGTTAGACGTGATTAGCCGCGAGAACCCTCAGCGGAAATGGGCCTCATCTCGCCTGGAGGGCAAAACCTCCTGGATTTTCTCGAGTTGGGGCAGGTGCTCTAGACTTACGACGGGGACCTCAGGGACCCGCTCTGGTGGCCTCAGGAAAGGCCAGTCCCCATGCGACTTCCACGGGGGCCTCTCGGGATTCCTCTCCCGTCGATGCCGGGGCCTAAGACCTTGTGTGGAGTCGGGGCCGGAACCTGAGGATTCCTCTCCAGTGCTGACATGGATCTTGGGGTACTTCTGGAGTCTCCCCAGGGGAGTCAGTCCTCGTCTCGAATGCGGGCATGCACTTGCGCTTTCCTCCAGAGCGGTAGCAGCAGTGTCACGCAGTCCGCCGCGTGGATCAAAGGATCTATGGTTTTCCCTCGAGTTTTTCCCACGAGGCTTTCCCACGAGGCTTTCCCGCAGGGCTGTCCCACGTGCACACGTGGTGGGAGTCGATCCTCGGCTTGAACGTCAAGGCAGTGCAGGGAAAACAGGTTCCTCTGGAATGGACTGACACATCTGGGGGTCTCTTGGAATGGTGCCACGACCCTGGAGTTCCTCTCGCCTTTCCTGTGGAGAGCGCCTCCTCTTGAGATGCGACGGGAACGCCGGGAATTCTTTCCCTACGAAACAGGGAAAGGATCACTCATCTCGAGCTAGGAGGCGGAAACGGGGCTCCCCTGGATGTGTGCGGGACCCCACGTGCTTCCTCTCGAGTGGAGACGGGTATGTCGGGGAACTTCTTGAGTTGCAGCAAGGGTGTGAAGGACCCTTTGGAAGTTCCAGTGGTTAGACCTGATTAGCCTCGAGAAGCCTCAGCGGAAATGGGCCTCAACTCGCCTGGAGGGCAAAACCTCCTGCATTTTCTCGAGTTGCGGCAGGTGCTCTCGATTTACGACGGTTACCTCAGGGACCCGCTCTGGTGGCCTCAGGAAAGGCAGTCCCCATGCGAGTTCCTCGGGGGCCTATCGGCATTCCTCTCCCGTCGATGCAGGGGCCTAAGACCTTGTGTGGAGTCGGGGCCGGAACCTGAGGATTCCTCTCCAGTGCTGACATGGATCTTGGGGTACTTCTGGAGTCTCCCCAGGGGAGTCAGTCCTCGTCTCGAATGCGGGCATGCACTTGCGCTTTCCTCCAGAGCGGTAGCAGCAGTGTCACGCAGTCCAACGCGTGGATCAAAGGATCTATGGTTTTCCCTCGAGTCTTTCCCACGAGGCTTTCCCACGAGGCTTTCCCACAGGGCTGTCCCACGTGCACACGTGGTGGGAGTCGATCCTCGGCTTGAACGTCAAGGCAGTGCAGGGAAAACAGGTTCCTCTGGAATGGACTGACACATGTGGGGGACTCTTGGAATGGTGGCACGACCCTGGAGTTCCTCTCGCCTTTCCTGTGGAGAGCGGCTCCTCTTGAGATGCGACGGGAACGCCGGGAATTCTTTCCCTACGAAACAGGGAAAGGATCCCTCATCTCGAGCTAGGAGGCGGAAACGGGGCTCCCCTGGATGTGTGCGGGACCCCACGTGCTTCCTCTCGAGTGGAGACGGGTATGTCGGGGAACTTCTTGAGTTGCAGCAAGGGTGTGAAGCACCCTTTGAAAGTTCCAGTGGTTAGACGTGATTAGCCTCGAGAAGCCTCAGCGGAAATGGGCCTCATCTCGCCTGGAGGGCAAAACCTCCTGGATTTTCTCGAGTTGCGGCAGGTGCTCTCGACTTACGACGGGGACCTCAGGGACCCGCTCTGGTGGCCTCAGGAAAGGCCAGTCCCCATGCGAGTTCCTCGGGGGCCTCTCGGGATTCCTCTCCCGTCGATGCCGGGGCCTAAGACCTTGTGTGGAGTCGGGGCCGGAACCTGAGGATTCCTCTCCAGTGCTGACATGGATCTTGGGGTACTTCTGGAGTCTCCCCAGGGGAGTCAGTCCTCGTCTCCAATGCGGGCATGCACTTGCGCTTTCCTCCAGAGCGGTAGCAGCAGTGTCACGCAGTCCGCCGCGTGGATCAAAGGATCTATGGTTTTCCCTCGAGTCTTTCCCACGAGGCTTTCCCACGAGGCTTTCCCACAGGGCTGTCCCACGTGCACACGTGGTGGGAGTCGATCCTCGGCTTGAACGTCAAGGCAGTGCAGGGAAAACAGGTTCCTCTGGAATGGACTGACACATCTGGGGGACTCTTGGAATGGTGGCACGACCCTTCAGTTCCTCTCGCCTTTCCTGTGGAGAGCGCCTCCTCTTGAGATGCGACGGGAACGCCGGGAATTCTTTCCCTACGAAACAGGGAAAGGATCCCTCATCTCGAGCTAGGAGGCGGAAACGGGGCTCCCCTGGATGTGTGCGGGACCCCACGTGCTTCCTCTCGAGTGGAGACGTGTATGTCGGGGCACTTCTTGAGTTGCAGCAAGGGTGTGAAGGACCCTTTGGAAGTTCCAGTGGTTAGACGTGATTAGCCTCGAGAAGCCTCAGCGGAAATGGGCCTCATCTCGCCTGGAGGGCAAAACCTCCTGGATTTTCTCGAGTTGCGGCAGGTGCTCTCGACTTACGACGGGGACCTGAGGGACCCGCTCTAGTGGCCTCAGGAAAGGCCAGTCCCCATGCGAGTTCCTCGGGGGCCTCTCGGGATTCCTCTCCCGTCGATGCCGGGGCCTAAGACCTTGTGTGGAGTCGGGGCCGGAACCTGAGGATTCCTCTCCAGTGCTGACATGGATCTTGGGGTACTTCTGGAGTCTCCCCAGGGGAGTCAGTCCCCGTCTCGAATGCGGGCATGCACTTGCGCTTTCCTCCAGAGCGGTAGCAGCAGTGTCACGCAGTCCGCCGCGTGGATCAAAGGATCTATGGTTTTCCCTCGAGTCTTTCCCACGAGGCTTTCCCACGAGGCTTTCCCACAGGGCTGTCCCACGTGCACACGTGGTGGGAGTCGATCCTCAGCTTGAACGTCAAGGCAGTGCAGGGAAAACAGGTTCCTCTGGAATGGACTGACACATCTGGGGGACTCTTGGAATGGTGGCACGACCCTGGAGTTCCTCTCGCCTTTCCTGTGGAGAGCGCCTCCTCTTGAGATGCGACGTGAACGCCGGGAATTCTTTCCCTACGAAACAGGGAAAGGATCCCTCATCTCGAGCTAGGAGGCGGAAACGGGGCTCCCCTGGATGTGTGCGGGACCCCACGTGCTTCCTCTCGAGTGGAGGCGGGTTTGTCGGGGAACTTCTTGAGATGCAGCAAGGGTGTGAAGGACCCTTTGGAAGTTCCAGTGGTTAGACGTGATTAGCCTCGAGAAGCCTCAGCGGAAATGGGCCTCATCTCGCCTGGAGGGCAAAACCTCCTGGATTTTCTCGAGTTGCGGCAGGTGCTCTCGACTTACGACGGGGACCTCAGGGACCCGCTCTGGTGGCCTCAGGAAAGGCCAGTCCCCATGCGAGTTCCTCGGGGGCCTCTCGGGATTCCTCTCCCGTCGATGCCGGGCCTAAGACCTTGTGTGGAGTCGGGGCCGGAACCTGAGGATTCCTCTCCAGTGCTGACATGGATCTTGGGGTACTTCTGGAGTCTCCCCAGGGGAGTCAGTCCTCGTCTCGAATGCGGGCATGCACTTGCGCTTTCCTCCAGAGCGGTAGCAGTAGTGTCACGCAGTCCGCCGCGTGGATCAAAGGATCTATGGTTTTCCCTCGAGTCTTTCCCACGAGGCTTTCCCACGAGGCTTTCCCACAGGGCTGTCCCACGTGCACACGTGGTGGGAGTCGATCCTCGGCTTGAACGTCAAGGCAGTGAAGGGAAAACAGGTTCCTCTGGAATGGACTGACACATCTGGGGGACTCTTGGAATGGTGGCACGACCCTGGAGTTCCTCTCGCCTTTCCTGTGGAGAGCGCCTCCTCTTGAGATGCGACGGGAACGCCGGGAATTCTTTCCCTACGAAACAGGGAAAGGATCCCTCATCTCGAGCTAGGAGGCGGAAACGTGGCTCCCCTGGATGTGTGCGGGACCCCACGTGCTTCCTCTCGAGTGGAGACGGGTATGTCGGGGAACTTCTTGAGTTGCAGCAAGGGTGTGAAGGACCCTTTGGAAGTTCCAGTGGTTAGACGTGATTAGCCTCGAGAAGCCTCAGCGGAAATGGGCCTCATCTCGCCTGGAGGGCAAAACCTCCTGGATTTTCTCGAGTTGCGGCAGGTGCTCTCGACTTACGACGGGGACCTCAGGGACCCGCTCTGGTTGCCTCAGGAAAGGACAGTCCCCATGCGAGTTCCTCGGGGGCCTCTCGGGATTCCTCTCCCGTCGATGCCGGGGCCTAAGACCTTGTGTGGAGTCGGGGCCGGAACCTGAGGATTCCTCTCCAGTGCTGACATGGATCTTGGGGTACTTCTGGAGCCTCCCCAGGGGAGTCAGTCCTCGTCTCGAATACGGGAATGCACTTGTGCTTTCCTCCAGAGCGGTAGCAGCAGTGTCACGCAGTCCGCCGCGTGGATCAAAGGATCTATGGTTTTCCCTCGAGTCTTTCCCACGAGGCTTTCCCACGAGGCTTTCCCACAGGGCTGTCCCACGTGCACACGTGGTGGGAGTCGATCCTCGGCTTGAACGTCAAGGCAGTGCGGGGAAAACAGGTTCCTCTGGAATGGACTGACACATCTGGGGGACTCTTGGAATGGTGGCATGACCCTGGAGTTCCTCTCGCCTTTCCTGTGGAGAGCGCCTCCTCTTGAGATGCGACGGGAACGCCGGGAATTCTTTCCCTACGAAACAGGGAAAGGATCCCTCATCTCGAGCTAGGAGGCGGAAACGGGGCTCCCCTGGATGTGTGCGGGACCCCACGTGCTTCCTCTCGAGTGGAGACGGGTATGTCGGGGAACTTCTTGAGTTGCAGCAAGGGTGTGAAGGACCCTTTGGAAGTTCCAGTGGTTAGACGTGATTAGCCTCGAGAAGCCTCAGCGGAAATGGGCCTCATCTCGCCTGGAGGGCAAAACCTCCTGGATTTTCTCGAGTTGCGGCAGGTGCTCTCGACTTACGACGGGGACCTCAGGGACCCGCTCTGGTGGCCTCAGGAAAGGCCAGTCCCCATGCGAGTTCCTCGGGGGCCTCTCGGGATTCCTCTCCCGTCGATGCCGGGGCCTAAGACCTTGTGTGGAGTCGGGGCCGGAACCTGAGGATTCCTCTCCAGTGCTGACATGGATCTTGGGGTACTTCTGGAGTCTCCCCAGGGGAGTCAGTCCTCGTCTCGAATGCGGGCATGCACTTGCGCTTTCCTCCAGAGCGGTAGCAGCAGTGTCTCGCAGTCCGCCGCGTGGATCAAAGGATCTATGGTTTTCCCTCGAGTCTTTCCCACGAGGCTTTCCCACGAGGCTTTCCCACAGGGCTGTCCCACGTGCACACGTGGTGGGAGTGGATCCACGGCTTGAACGTCAAGGCAGTGCAGGGAAAACAGGTTCCTCTGGAATGGACTGACAAATCTGAGGGACTCTTGGAATGGTGGCACGACCCTGGAGTTCCTCTCGCCTTTCCTGTGGAGAGCGCCTCCTCTTGAGATGCGACGGGAACGCCGGGAATTCTTTCCCTACGAAACAGGGAAAGGATCCCTCATCTCGAGCTAGGAGGCGGAAACGGGGCTCCCCTGGATGTGTGCGGGATCCCACGTGCTTCCTCTCGAGTGGAGACGGGTATGTCGGGGAACTTCTTGAGTTGCAGCAAGAGTGTGAAGGACCCTTTGGAAGTTCCAGTGGTTAGACGTGATTAGCCTCGAGAAGCCTCAGCGGAAATGGGCCTCATCTCGCCTGGAGGGCAAAACCTCCTGGATTTTCTCGAGTTGCGGCAGGTGCTCTCGACTTACGATGGGGACCTCAGGGACCCGCTCTGGTGGCCTCAGGAAAGGCCAGTCCCCAGGCGAGTTCCTCAGGGGCCTCTCGGCATTCCTCTCCCGTCGATGCCGGGGCCTAAGACCTTGTGTGGAGTCGGGGCCGGAACCTGAGGATTCCTCTCCAGTGCTGACATGGATCTTGGGGTACTTCTGGAGTCTCCCCAGGGGAGTCAGTCCTCGTCTCGAATGCGGGCATGCACTTGCGCTTTCCTCCAGAGCGGTAGCAGTAGTGTCACGCAGTCCGCCGCGTGGATCAAAGGATCTATGGTTTTCCCTCGAGTCTTTCCCACGAGGCTTTCCCACGAGGCTTTCCCACAGGGCTGTCCCACGTGCACACGTGGTGGGAGTCGATCCTCGGCTTGAACGTCAAGGCAGTGAAGGGAAAACAGGTTCCTCTGGAATGGACTGACACATCTGGGGGACTCTTGGAATGGTGGCACGACCCTGGAGTTCCTCTCGCCTTTCCTGTGGAGAGCGCCTCCTCTTGAGATGCGACGGGAACGCCGGGAATTCTTTCCCTACGAAACAGGGAAAGGATCCCTCATCTCGAGCTAGGAGGCGGAAACGGGGCTCCCCTGGATGTGTGCGGGACCCCACGTGCTTCCTCTCGAGTGGAGACGGGTATGTCGGGGAACTTCTTGAGTTGCAGAAAGGGTGTGAAGGACCCTTTGGAAGTTCCAGTGGTTAGACGTGATTAGCCTCGAGAAGCCTCAGCGGAAATGGGCCTCATCTCGCCTGGAGGGCAAAACCTCCTGGATTTTCTCGAGTTGCGGCAGGTGCTCTCGACTTACGACGGGGACCTCAGGGACACGCTCTGGTTGCCTCAGGAAAGGACAGTCCCCATGCGAGTTCCTCGGGGGCCTCTCGGGATTCCTCTCCCGTCGATGCCGGGGCCTAAGACCTTGTGTGGAGTCGGGGCCGGAACCTGAGGATTCCTCTCCAGTGCTGACATGGATCTTGGGGTACTTCTGGAGCCTCCCCAGGGGAGTCAGTCCTCGTCTCGAATACGGGAATGCACTTGTGCTTTCCTCCAGAGCGGTAGCAGCAGTGTCACGCATTCCGCCGCGTGGATCAAAGGATCTATGGTTTTCCCTCGAGTCTTTCCCACGAGGCTTTCCCACGAGGCTTTCCCACAGGGCTGTCCCACGTGCACACGTGGTGGGAGTCGATCCTCGGCTTGAACGTCAAGGCAGTGCGGGGAAAACAGGTTCCTCTGGAATGGACTGACACATCTGGGGGACTCTTGGAATGGTGGCATGACCCTGGAGTTCCTCTCGCCTTTCCTGTGGAGAGCGCCTCCTCTTGAGATGCGACGGGAACGCCGGGAATTCTTTCCCTACGAAACAGGGAAAGGATCCCTCATCTCGAGCTAGGAGGCGGAAACGGGGCTCCCCTGGATGTGTGCGGGACCCCACGTGCTTTCTCTCGAGTGGAGACGGGTATGTCGGGGAACTTCTTGATTTGCAGCAAGGGTGTGAAGGACCCTTTGGAAGTTCCAGTGGTTAGACGTGATTAGGCTCCAGAAGCCTCAGCGGAAATGGGCCTCATCTCGCCTGGAGGGCAAAACCTCCTGGATTTTCTCGAGTTGCGGCAGGTGCTCTCGACTTACGACGGGGACCTCAGGGAACCGCTCTGGTGGCCTCAGGAAAGGCCAGTCCCCATGCGAGTTCCTCGGGGGCCTCTCGGGATTCCTCTCCCGTCGATGCCGGGGCCTAAGACCTTGTGTGGAGTCGGGGCCGGAACCTGAGGATTCCTCGCCAGTGATGACATGGATCTTGGGGTACTTCTGGAGTCTCCCCAGGGGAGTCAGTCCTCGTCTCGAATGCGGGCATGCACTTGCGCTTTCCTCCAGAGCGGTAGCAGCAGTGTCACGCAGTCCGCCGCGTGGATCAAAGGATCTATGGTTTTCCCTCGAGTCTTTCCCACGAGGCTTTCCCACGAGGCTTTCCCACAGGGCTGTCCCACGTGCACACGTAGTGGGAGTGGATCCACGGCTTGAACGTCAAGGCAGTGCAGGGAAAACAGGTTCCTCTGGAATGGACTGACACATCTGGGGGACTCTTGGAATGGTGGCACGACCCTGGAGTTCCTCTCGCCTTTCCTGTGGAGAGCGCCTCCTCTTGAGATGCGACGGGAACGCCGGGAATTCTTTCCCTACGAAACAGGGAAAGGATCCCTCATCTCGAGCTAGGAGGCGGAAACGGGGCTCCCCTGGATGTGTGCGGGACCCCACGTGCTTCCTCTCGAGTGGAGACGGGTATGTCGGGGAACTTCTTGAGTTTCAGCAAGGGTGTGAAGGACCCTTTGGAAGTTCCAGTGGTTAGACGTGATTAGCCTCGAGAAGCCTCAGCAGAAATGGGCCTCATCTCGCCTGGAGGGCAAAACCTCCTGGATTTTCTCGAGTTGCGGCAGGTGCTCTCGACTTACGACGGGGACCTCAGGGACCCGCTCTGGTGGCCTCAGGAAAGGCCAGTCCCCATGCGAGTTCCTCGGGGGCCTCTCGGGATTCCTCTCCCGTCGATGCCGGGGCCTAAGACCTTGTGTGGAGTCGGGGCCGGAACCTGAGGATTCCTCTCCAGTGCTGACATGGATCTTGGGGTACTTCTGGAGTCTCCCCAAGGGAGTCAGTCCTCCTCTCGAATGCGGGCATGCACTTGCGCTTTCCTCCAGAGCGGTAGCAGCAGTGTCACGCAGTCCGCCGCGTGGATCAAAGGATCTATGGTTTTCCCTCGAGTCTTTCCCACGAGGCTTTCCCACGAGGCTTTCCCACAGGGCTGTCCCACGTGCACACGTGGTGGGAGTGGATCCACGGCTTGAACGTCAAGGCAGTGCAGGGAAAACAGGTTCCTCTGGAATGGACTGACACATCTGGGGGACTCTTGGAATGGTGGCACGACCCTGGAGTTCCTCTCGCCTTTCCTGTGGAGAGCGCCTCCTCTTGAGATGCGACGGGAACGCCGGGAATTCTTTCCCTACGAAACAGGGAAAGGATCCCTCATCTCGAGCTAGGAGGCGGAAACGGGGCTCCCCTGGATGTGTGCGGGACCCCACGTGCTTTCTCTCGAGTGGAGACGGGTATGTCGGGGAACTTCTTGATTTGCAGCAAGGGTGTGAAGGACCCTTTGGAAGTTCCAGTGGTTAGACGTGATTAGGCTCCAGAAGCCTCAGCGGAAATGGGCCTCATCTCGCCTGGAGGGCAAAACCTCCTGGATTTTCTCGAGTTGCGGCAGGTGCTCTCGACTTACGACGGGGACCTCAGGGAACCGCTCTGGTGGCCTCAGGAAAGGCCAGTCCCCATGCGAGTTCCTCGGGGGCCTCTCGGGATTCCTCTCCCGTCGATGCCGGGGCCTAAGACCTTGTGTGGAGTCGGGGCCGGAACCTGAGGATTCCTCGCCAGTGATGACATGGATCTTGGGGTACTTCTGGAGTCTCCCCAGGGGAGTCAGTCCTCGTCTCGAATGCGGGCATGCACTTGCGCTTTCCTCCAGAGCGGTAGCAGCAGTGTCACGCAGTCCGCCGCGTGGATCAAAGGATCTATGGTTTTCCCTCGAGTCTTTCCCACGAGGCTTTCCCACGAGGCTTTCCCACAGGGCTGTCCCACGTGCACACGTAGTGGGAGTGGATCCACGGCTTGAACGTCAAGGCAGTGCAGGGAAAACAGGTTCCTCTGGAATGGACTGACACATCTGGGGGACTCTTGGAATGGTGGCACGACCCTGGAGTTCCTCTCGCCTTTCCTGTGGAGAGCGCCTCCTCTTGAGATGCGACGGGAACGCCGGGAATTCTTTCCCTACGAAACAGGGAAAGGATCCCTCATCTCGAGCTAGGAGGCGGAAACGGGGCTCCCCTGGATGTGTGCGGGACCCCACGTGCTTCCTCTCGAGTGGAGACGGGTATGTCGGGGAACTTCTTGAGTTTCAGCAAGGGTGTGAAGGACCCTTTGGAAGTTCCAGTGGTTAGACGTGATTAGCCTCGAGAAGCCTCAGCAGAAATGGGCCTCATCTCGCCTGGAGGGCAAAACCTCCTGGATTTTCTCGAGTTGCGGCAGGTGCTCTCGACTTACGACGGGGACCTCAGGGACCCGCTCTGGTGGCCTCAGGAAAGGCCAGTCCCCATGCGAGTTCCTCGGGGGCCTCTCGGGATTCCTCTCCCGTCGATGCCGGGGCCTAAGACCTTGTGTGGAGTCGGGGCCGGAACCTGAGGATTCCTCTCCAGTGCTGACATGGATCTTGGGGTACTTCTGGAGTCTCCCCAAGGGAGTCAGTCCTCCTCTCGAATGCGGGCATGCACTTGCGCTTTCCTCCAGAGCGGTAGCAGCAGTGTCACGCAGTCCGCCGCGTGGATCAAAGGATCTATGGTTTTCCCTCGAGTCTTTCCCACGAGGCTTTCCCACGAGGCTTTCCCACAGGGCTGTCCCACGTGCACACGTGGTGGGAGTGGATCCACGGCTTGAACGTCAAGGCAGTGCAGGGAAAACAGGTTCCTCTGGAATGGACTGACACATCTGGGGGACTCTTGGAATGGTGGCACGACCCTGGAGTTCCTCTCGCCTTTCCTGTGGAGAGCGCCTCCTCTTGAGATGCGACGGGAACGCCGGGAATTCTTTCCCTACGTAACAGGGAAAGGATCCCTCATCTCGAGCTAGGAGGCGGAAACGGGGCTCCCCTGGATGTGTGCGGGACCCCACGTGCTTCCTCTCGAGTGGAGACGGGTATGTCGGGGAACTTCTTGAGTTGCAGCAAGGGTGTGAAGGACCCTTTGGAAGTTCCAGTGGTTAGACGTGATTAGCCTCGAGAAGCCTCAGCGGAAATGGGCCTCATCTCGCCTGGAGGGCAAAACCTCCTGGATTTTCTCGAGTTGCGGCAGGTGCTCTCGACTTACGACGGGGACCTCAGGGACCCGCTCTGGTGGCCTCAGGAAAGGCCAGTCCCCATGCGAGTTCCTCGGGGGCCTCTCGGGATTCCTCTCCCGTCGATGCCGGGGCCTAAGACCTTGTGTGGAGTCGGGGCCGGAACCTGAGGATTCCTCTCCAGTGCTGACATGGATCTTGGGGTACTTCTGGAGTCTCCCCAGGGGAGTCAGTCCTCGTCTCGAATGCGGGCATGCACTTGCGCTTTCCTCCAGAGCGGTAGCAGCAGTGTCACGCAGTCCGCCGCGTGGATCAAAGGATCTATGGTTTTCCCTCGAGTCTTTCCCACGAGGCTTTCCCACGAGGCTTTCCCACAGGGCTGTCCCACGTGCACACGTAGTGGGAGTGGATCCACGGCTTGAACGTCAAGGCAGTGCAGGGAAAACAGGTTCCTCTGGAATGGACTGACACATCTGGGGGACTCTTGGAATGGTGGCACGACCCTGGAGTTCCTCTCGCCTTTCCTGTGGAGAGCGCCTCCTCTTGAGATGCGACGGGAACGCCGGGAATTCTTTCCCTACGAAACAGGGAAAGGATCCCTCATCTCGAGCTAGGAGGCGGAAACGGGGCTCCCCTGGATGTGTGCGGGACCCCACGTGCTTCCTCTCGAGTGGAGACGGGTATGTCGGGGAACTTCTTGAGTTTCAGCAAGGGTGTGAAGGACCTTTTGGAAGTTCCAGTGGTTAGACGTGATTAGCCTCGAGAAGCCTCAGCGGAAATGGGCCTCATCTCGCCTGGAGGGCAAAACCTCCTGGATTTTCTCGAGTTGCGGCAGGTGCTCTCGACTTACGACGGGGACCTCAGGGACCCGCTCTGGTGGCCTCAGGAAAGGCCAGTCCCCATGCGAGTTCCTCGGGGGCCTCTCGGGATTCCTCTCCCGTCGATGCCGGGGCCTAAGACCTTGTGTGGAGTCGGGGCCGGAACCTGAGGATTCCTCTCCAGTGCTGACATGGATCTTGGGGTACTTCTGGAGCCTCCCCAGGGGAGTCAGTCCTCGTCTCGAATACGGGAATGCACTTGTGCTTTCCTCCAGAGCGGTAGCAGCAGTGTCACGCAGTCCGCCGCGTGGATCAAAGGATCTATGGTTTTCCCTCGAGTCTTTCCCACGAGGCTTTCCCACGAGGCTTTCCCACAGGGCTGTCCCACGTGCACACGTGGTGGGAGTCGATCCTCGGCTTGAACGTCAAGGCAGTGCAGGGAAAACAGGTTCCTCTGGAATGGACTGACACATCTGGGGGACTCTTGGAATGGTGGCATGACCCTGGAGTTCCTCTCGCCTTTCCTGTGGAGAGCGCCTCCTCTTGAGATGCGACGGGAACGCCGGGAATTCTTTCCCTACGAAACAGGGAAAGGATCCCTCATCTCGAGCTAGGAGGCGGAAACGGGGCTCCCCTGGATGTGTGCGGGACCCCACGTGCTTTCTCTCGAGTGGAGACGGGTATGTCGGGGAACTTCTTGATTTGCAGCAAGGGTGTGAAGGACCCTTTGGAAGTTCCAGTGGTTAGACGTGATTAGGCTCCAGAAGCCTCAGCGGAAATGGGCCTCATCTCACCTGGATGGCAAAACCTCCTGGATTTTCTCGAGTTGCGGCAGGTGCTCACGACTTACGACGGGGACATCAGGGAGCCGCTCTGGTGGCCTCAGGAAAGGCCAGTCCCCATGCGAGTTCCTCGGGGGCCTCTCGGGATTCCTCTCCCGTCGATGCCGGGGCCTAAGACCTTGTGTGGAGTCGGGGCCGGAACCTGAGGATTCCTCTCCAGTGCTGACATGGATCTTGGGGTACTTCTGGAGTCTCCCCAGGGGAGTCAGTCCTCGTCTCGAATGCGGGCATGCACTTGCGCTTTCCTCCAGAGCGGTAGCAGCAGTGTCACGCAGTCCGCCGCGTGGATCAAAGGATCTATGGTTTTCCCTCGAGTCTTTCCCACGAGGCTTTCCCACGAGGCTTTCCCACAGGGCTGTCCCACGTGCACACGTGGTGGGAGTCGATCCTCGGCTTGAACGTCAAGGCAGTGCAGGGAAAACAGGTTCCTCTGGAATGGACTGACACATCTGGGGGACTCTTGGAATGGTGGCACGACCCTTCAGTTCCTCTCGCCTTTCCTGTGGAGAGTGCCTCCTCTTGAGATGCGACGGGAACGCCGGGAATTCTTTCCCTAAGAAACATGGAAAGGATCCCTCATCTCGAGCTAGGAGGCGGAAAAGGGGCTCCCCTGGATGTGTGCGGTACCCCACGTGCTTCCTCTCGAGTGAGACGTGTATGTCGGGGAACTTCTTGAGTTGCAGCAAGGGTGTGAAGGACCCTTTGGAAGTTCCAGTGGTTAGACGTGATTTGCCTCGAGTAGCCTCAGCGGAAATGGGCCTCATCTCGCCTGGAGTGCAAAACCTCCTGGATTTTCTCGAGTTGCGGCAGGTGCTCTCGACTTACGACGGGGACCTCAGGGACCCGCTCTGGTGGCCTCAGGAAAGGCCAGTCCCCATGCGAGTTCCTCTGGGGCCTCTGGGGATTCCTCTCCCGTTGATGCCGGGGCCTAAGACCTTGTGTGGATTCCGGGCCGGAAACTGAGGATTCCTCTCCAGTGGTGACATGGATCTTGGGGTACTTCTGGAGTCTCCCTAGGGGAGTCAGTCCTCGTCTCGAATGCGGGCATGCACTTGCGCTTTCCTCCAGAGCGGTAGCAGCAGTGTCACGCAGTCCGCCGCGTGGATCAAAGGATCTATGGTTTTCCCTCGAGTCTTTCCCACGAGGCTTTCCCACGAGGCTTTCCCACAGGGCTGTCCCACGTGCACACGTGGTGGGAGTCGATCCTCGGCTTGAACGTCAAGGCAGTGCAGGGAAAACAGGTTCCTCTGGAATGGACTGACACATCTGGGGTCTCTTGGAATGGTGGCACGACCCTTGAGTTCCTCTCGGCTTTCCTGTGCAGAGCTCCTCCTTTTGAGATGCGACGGGAACGCCGTGAATTCTTTCCCTACGAAACAGGGAAAGGATCCCTCATCTCGAGCTAGGAGGCGGAAAAGGGGCTCCCGTGGATGTGTGCGGGACCCCACGTGTTTCGCCTCGAGTGGAGACGGGTATGTCGCGGAACTGCTTGAGTTGCAGCAAGGGTATGAAGGACCCTTTGGAAGTTCCAGTGGTTAGATGTGATTAGCCTCGAGAAGCCTCAGCAGAAATGGGCCTCATCACACCTGGAGGGCAAAACCTCCTGGATTTTCTCGAGTTGCGGCAGGTGCTCTCGACTTACGACGGGGACCTCAGGGACCCGCTCTGGTGGCCTCAGGAAAGGCAGTCCCCATGCGAGTTCCTCGGGGGCCTCAGGGGATTCCTCTCCCGTCGATCCCGGGGCCTAAGACCTTGTGTGGATTCAGGGCCGGAAACTGAGGATTCCTCTCCAGTGCTGACATGGATCTTGGGGTACTTCTGGAGTCTCCCCAGGGGAGTCAGTCCTCGTCTCGAATGCGGGCATGCACTTGCGCTTTCCTCCAGAGCGGTAGCAGCAGTGTCACGCAGTCCGCTGCGTGGATCAAAGGATCTATGGTTTTCCCTCGAGTCTTTCCCACGAGGCTTTCCCACGAGGCTTTCCCACAGGGCTGTCCCACGTGCACACGTGGTCGGAGTCGATCCTCGGCTGGAACGTCAAGGCAGTGCAGGGAAAACAGTTTCCTCTGGAATGGACTGACACATCTGGGGGTCTCTTGGAATGGTGGCACGACCCTGGAGTTCCTCTCGCCTTTCCTGTGGAGAGCGCCTCCTCTTGAGATGCGACGGGAACGCCGGGAATTCTTTCCCTACGAAACAGGGAATGGATCCCTCATCTCGAGCTAGGAGGCGGAAACGCGGCTCCCCTGGATGTGAGCGGGACCCCACGTGCTTCCTCTCGAGTGGAGACGGGTATGTCGGGGAACTTCTTGAGTTGCAGCAATGGTGTGAAGGACCCTTTGGAAGTTCCAGTGGTTAGATGTGATTAGCCTCGAGAAGCCTCAGCGGAAATGGGCCTCATCTCGCCTGGAGGGCAAAACCTCCTGGATTTTCTCGAGTTGCGGCAGGTGCTCTCGACTTACGACGGGGACCTCAGGGACCCGCTCTGGTGGCCTCAGGAAAGGCCAGTCCCCATGCGAGTTCCTCGGGGGCCTCTCGGGATTCCTCTCCCGTCGATGCCGAGGCCGAAGACCTTGTGTGGAGTCGGGGCCGGAACCTGAGGATTCCTCTCCAGTGCTGACATGGATCTTGGGGTACTTCTGGAGTCTCCCCAGGGGAGTCAGTCCTCGTCTCGAATGCGGGCATGCACTTGCGCTTTCCTCCAGAGCGGTAGCAGCAGTGTCACGCAGTCCGCCGCGTGGATCAAAGGATCTATGGTTTTCCCTCGAGTCTTTCCCACGAGGCTTTCCCACGAGGCTTTCCCACAGGGCTGTCCCACGTGCACACGTGGTGGGAGTCGATCCTCGGCTTGAACGTCAAGGCAGTGAAGGGAAAACAGGTTCCTCTGGAATGGACTGACACAACTGGGGGACTCTTGGAATGGTGGCACGACCCTGGAGTTCCTCTCCCCTTTCCTGTGGAGAGCGCCTCCTCTTGAGATGCGACGGGAACGCCGGGAATTCTTTCCCTACGAAACAGGGAAAGGATCCCTCATCTCGAGCTAGGAGGCGGAAACGGGGCTCCCCTGGATGTGTGCGGGACCCCACGTGCTTCCTCTCGAGTGGAGACGGGTATGTCGGGGAACTTCTTGAGTTGCAGCAAGGGTGTGAAGGACCCTTTGGAAGTTCCAGTGGTTAGACGTGATTAGCCTCGAGAAGCCTCAGCGGAAATGGGCCTCATCTCGCCTGGAGGGCAAAACCTCCTGGATTTTCTCGAGTTGCGGCAGGTGCTCTCGAGTTACGTCGGGGACCTCAGGGACCCGCTCTGGTGGCCTCAGGAAAGGCCAGTCCCCATGCGAGTTCCTCGGGGGCCTCTTGGGATTCCTCTCCCGTCAATGCCGGGGCCTAAGACCTTGTGTGGAGTCGGGGCCGGAACCTGAGGATTCCTCTCCAGTACTGACATGGATCTTGGGGTACTTCTGGAGTCTCCCCAGGGGAGTCAGTCCTCGTCTCGAATGCGGGCATGCACTTGCGCTTTCCTCCAGAGCGGTAGCAGCAGTGTCACGCAGTCCGCCGCGTGGATCAAAGGATCTATGGTTTTCCCTCGAGTCTTTCCCACGAGGCTTTCCCACGAGGCTTTCCCACAGGGCTGTCCCACGTGCACACGTGGTGGGAGTCGATCCTCGGCTTGAACGTCAAGGCAGTGCAGGGAAAACAGGTTCCTCTGGAATGGACTGACACATCTGGGGGACTCTTGGAATGGTGGCACGACCCTGGAGTTCCTCTCGCCTTTCCTGTGGAGAGTGCCTCCTCTTGAGATGCGACGGGAACGCCGGGAATTCTTTCCCTAAGAAACATGGAAAGGATCCCTCATCTCGAGCTAGGAGGCGGAAAAGGGGCTCCCCTGGATGTGTGCGGGACCCCACGTGCTTCCTCTCGAGTGAGACGTGTATGTCGGGGAACTTCTTGAGTTGCAGCAAGGGTGTGAAGGACCCTTTGGAAGTTCCAGTGGTTAGACGTGATTAGCCTCGAGTAGCCTCAGCGGAAATGGGCCTCATCTCGCCTGGAGTGCAAAACCTCCTGGATTTTCTCGAGTTGCGGCAGGTGCTCTCGACTTACGACGGGGACCTCAGGGACCCGCTCTGGTGGCCTCAGGAAAGGCCAGTCCCCATGCGAGTTCCTCTGGGGCCTCTGGGGATTCCTCTCCCGTTGATGCCGGGGCCTAAGACCTTGTGTGGATTCCGGGCCGGAAACTGAGGATTCCTCTCCAGTGGTGACATGGATCTTGGGGTACTTCTGGAGTCTCCCCAGGGGAGTCAGTCCTCGTCTCGAATGCGGGCATGCACTTGCGCTTTCCTCCAGAGCGGTAGCAGCAGTGTCACGCAGTCCGCCGCGTGGATCAAAGGATCTATGGTTTTCCCTCGAGTCTTTCCCACGAGGCTTTCCCACGAGGCTTTCCCACAGGGCTGGCCCACGTGCACACGTGGTGGGAGTCGATCCTCGGCTTGAACGTCAAGGCAGTGCAGGGAAAGCAGGTTCCTCTGGAATGGACTGACACATCTGGGGGACTCTTGGAATGGTGGCACGACCCTGGAGTTCCTCTCGCCTTTCCTGTGGAGAGCGCCTCCTCTTGAGATGCGACGGGAACGCCGGGAATTCTTTCCCTACGAAACAGGGAAAGGATCCCTCATCTCGAGCTAGGAGGCGGAAACGGGGCTCCCCTGGATGTGGGCGGGACACCACGTGCTTCCTCTCGAGTGGAGACGGGTATGTCGGGGAACTTCTTGAGTTGCAGCAAGGGTGTGAAGGACCCTTTGGAAGTTCCAGTGGTTAGACGTGATTAGCCTCGAGAAGCCTCAGCGGAAATGGGCCTCATCTCGCCTGGATGGCAAAACCTCCTGGATTTTCTCGAGTTGCGGCAGGTGCTCTCGACTTACGACGGAGACCTCAGGGACCCGCTCTGGTGGCCTCAGGAAAGGCCAGTCCCCATGCGAGTTCCTCAGGGGCCTCTCGGCATTCCTCTCCCGTCGATGCCGGGGCCTAAGACCTTGTGTGGAGTCGGGGCCGGAACCTGAGGATTCCTCTCCAGTGCTGACATGGATCTTGGGGTACATCTGGAGTCTCCCCAGGGGAGTCAGTCCTCGTCTCGAATGCGGGCATGCACTTGCGCTTTCCTCCAGAGCGGTAGCATTAGTGTCACGCAGTCCGCCGCGTGGATCAAAGGATCTATGGTTTTCCCTCGAGTCTTTCCCACGAGGCTTTCCCACGAGGCTTTCCCACAGGGCTGTCCCACGTGCACACGTGGTGGGAGTCGATCCTCGGCTTGAACGTCAAGGCAGTGAAGGGAAAACAGGTTCCTCTGGAATGGACTGACACAACTGGGGGACTCTTGGAATGGTGGCACGACCCTGGAGTTCCTCTCCCTTTTCCTGTGGAGAGCGCCTCCTCTTGAGATGCGACGGGAACGCCGGGAATTCTTTCCCTACGAAACAGGGAAAGGATCCCTCATCTCGAGCTAGGAGGCGGAAACGGGGCTCCCCTGGATGTGTGCGGGACCCCACGTGCTTCCTCTCGAGTGGAGACGGGTATGTCGGGGAACTTCTTGAGTTGCAGCAAGGGTGTGAAGGACCCTTTGGAAGTTCCAGTGGTTAGACGTGATTAGCCTCGAGAAGCCTCAGCGGAAATGGGCCTCATCTCGCCTGGAGGGCAAAACCTCCTGGATTTTCTCGAGTTGCGGCAGGTGCTCTCGAGTTACGTCGGGGACCTCAGGGACCCGCTCTGGTGGCCTCAGGAAAGGCCAGTCCCCATGCGAGTTCCTCGGGGGCCTCTTGGGATTCCTCTCCCGTCAATGCCGGGGCCTAAGACCTTGTGTGGAGTCGGGGCCGGAACCTGAGGATTCCTCTCCAGTACTGACATGGATCTTGGGGTACTTCTGGAGTCTCCCCAGGGGAGTCAGTCCTCGTCTCGAATGCGGGCATGCACTTGCGCTTTCCTCCAGAGCGGTAGCAGCAGTGTCACGCAGTCCGCCGCGTGGATCAAAGGATCTATGGTTTTCCCTCGAGTCTTTCCCACGAGGCTTTCCCACGAGGCTTTCCCACAGGGCTGTCCCACGTGCACACGTGGTGGGAGTCGATCCTCGGCTTGAACGTCAAGGCAGTGCAGGGAAAACAGGTTCCTCTGGAATGGACTGACACATCTGGGGGACTCTTGGAATGGTGGCACGACCCTGGAGTTCCTCTCGCCTTTCCTGTGGAGAGTGCCTCCTCTTGAGATGCGACGGGAACGCCGGGAATTCTTTCCCTAAGAAACATGGAAAGGATCCCTCATCTCGAGCTAGGAGGCGGAAAAGGGGCTCCCCTGGATGTGTGCGGGACCCCACGTGCTTCCTCTCGAGTGAGACGTGTATGTCGGGGAACTTCTTGAGTTGCAGCAAGGGTGTGAAGGACCCTTTGGAAGTTCCAGTGGTTAGACGTGATTAGCCTCGAGTAGCCTCAGCGGAAATGGGCCTCATCTCGCCTGGAGTGCAAAACCTCCTGGATTTTCTCGAGTTGCGGCAGGTGCTCTCGACTTACGACGGGGACCTCAGGGACCCGCTCTGGTGGCCTCAGGAAAGGCCAGTCCCCATGCGAGTTCCTCTGGGGCCTCTGGGGATTCCTCTCCCGTTGATGCCGGGGCCTAAGACCTTGTGTGGATTCCGGGCCGGAAACTGAGGATTCCTCTCCAGTGGTGACATGGATCTTGGGGTACTTCTGGAGTCTCCCCAGGGGAGTCAGTCCTCGTCTCGAATGCGGGCATGCACTTGCGCTTTCCTCCAGAGCGGTAGCAGCAGTGTCACGCAGTCCGCCGCGTGGATCAAAGGATCTATGGTTTTCCCTCGAGTCTTTCCCACGAGGCTTTCCCACGAGGCTTTCCCACAGGGCTGTCCCACGTGCACACGTGGTGGGAGTCGATCCTCGGCTTGAACGTCAAGGCAGTGCAGGGAAAACAGGTTCCTCTGGAGTGGACTGACACATCTGGGGGACTCTTGGAATGGTGGCATGACCCTGGAGTTCCTCTCGCCTTTCCTGTGGAGAGCGCCTCCTCTTGAGATGCGACGGGAACGCCGGGAATTCTTTCCCTACGAAACAGGGAAAGGATCCCTCATCTCGAGCTAGGAGGCGGAAACGGGGCTCCCCTGGATGTGTGCGGGACCCCAGGTGCTTCCTCTCGAGTGCAGACGTGTATGTCGGGGAACTTCTTGAGTTGCAGCAAGGGTGTGAAGGACCCTTTGGAAGTTCCACTGGTTAGATGTGATTGGCCTCGAGAAGCCTCAGCGGAAATGGGCCTCATCTCGCCTGGAGGTGAAAACCTCCTGGATTTTCTCGAGTTGCGGCAGGTGCTCTCGACTTACGACGGGGACCTCAGGGACCCGCTCTGGTGGCCTCAGGAAAGGCCAGCCCCATGCGAGTTCCTCGGGGGCCTCTCGGGATTCCTCACCCGTCGATGCCGGGGCCTAAGACCTTGTGTGGAGTCGGGGCCGGAACCTGAGGATTCCTCTCCAGTGCTGACATGGATCTTGGGGTACTTCTGGAGTCTCCCCAGGGGAGTCAGTCCTCGTCTCGAATGCGGGCATGCACTTGCGCTTTCCTCCAGAGCGGTAGCAGCAGTTTCACGCAATCCGCCTCGTGGATCAAAGAATCTATGGTTTTCCCTCGAGTCTTTCCCACGAGGCTTTCCCACGAGGCTTTCCCACAGGGCTGTCCCACGTGCACACGTGGTGGGAGTCGATCCTCGGCTTGAACGTCAAGGCAGTGCAGGGAAAACAGGTTCCTCTGGAATGGACTGACACATCTGGGGGACTCTTGGAATGGTGGCACGACCCTGGAGTTCCTCTCGCCTTTCCTGTGGAGAGCGCCTCCTCTTGAGATGCGCCGGGAACGCCGGGAATTCTTTCCCTACGAAACAGGGAAAGGATCCCTCATCTCGAGCTAGGAGGCGGGAACGGGGCTCCCCTGGATGTGTGCGGGACCCCACGTGCTTCCTCTCGAGTGGAGACGTGTATTTCGGGGAACTTCTTGAGTTGCAGCAAGGGTGTGAAGGACCCTTTGGAAGTTCCAGTGGTTAGACGTGATTAGCCTCGAGAAGCCTCAGTGGAAATGGGCCTCATCTCGTCTGGAGGGCAAAACCTCCTGGATTTTCTCGAGTTGCGGCAGGTGCTCTCGACTTACGACGGGGACCTCAGGGACCCGCTCTGGTGGCCTCAGGAAAGGCCAGTCCCCATGCGAGTTCCTCGGGGGCCTCTCGGGATTCCTCTCCCGTCGATGCCGGGGCCTAAGACCTTGTGTGGAGTCGGGGCCGGAACCTGAGGATTCCTCTCCAGTGCTGACATGGATCTTGGGGTACTTCTGGAGTCTCCCCAGGGGAGTCAGTCCTCGTCTCGAATGCGGGCATGCACTTGCGCTTTCCTCCAGAGCGGTAGCAGCAGTGTCACGCAGTCCGCCGCGTGGATCAAAGGATCTATGGTTTTCCCTCGAGTCTTTCCCACGAGGCTTTCCCACGAGGCTTTCTCACAGGGCTGTCCCACGTGCACACGTGGTGGGTGTCGATCCTCGGCTTGAACGTCAAGGCAGTGCAGGGAAAACAGGTTCCTCTGGAATGGACTGACACATCTGGGGGACTATTGGAATGGTGGCACGACCCTGGAGTTCATCTCGCCTTTCCTGTGGAGAGTGCCTCCTCTTGAGTTTCGACGGGAACGCCGGGAATTCTTTCCCTAAAAAACATGGAAAGGATCCCTCATCTCGAGCTAGGAGGCGGAAAAGGGGCTCCCCTGGATGTGTGCGGGACCCCACGTGCTTCCTCTCGAGTGAGACGTGTATGTCGGGGAACTTCTTGAGTTGCAGCAAGGGTGTGAAGGACCCTTTGGAAGTTCCAGTGGTTAGACGTGATTAGCCTCGAGTAGCCTCAGCGGAAATGGGCCTCTTCTCGCGTGGAGTGCAAAACCTCCTGGATTTTCTCGAGTTGCGGCAGGTGCTCTCGACTTACGACGGGGACCTCAGGGACCCGCTCTGGTGGCCTCAGGAAAGGCCAATCCCCATGCGAGTTCCTCTGGGGCCTCTGGGGATTCCTCTCCCGTCGATGCCGGGGCCTAAGACCTTGTGTGGATTCCGGGCCGGAAACTGAGGATTCCTCTCCAGTGCTGACATGGATCTTGGGGTACTTCTGGAGTCTCCCCAGGGGAGTCAGTCCTCGTCTCGAATGCGGGCATGCACTTGCGCTTTCCTCCAGAGCGGTAGCAGCAGTGTCACGCAGTCCGCCGCGTGGATCAAAGGATCTATGGTTTTCCCTCGAGTCTTTCCCACGAGGCTTTCCCACAGGGCTGTCCCACGTGCACACGTGGTGGGAGTCGATCCTCGGCTTGAACGTCAAGGCAGTGCAGGGAAACAGGTTCCTCTGGAATGGACTGACACATCTGGGGTCTCTTGGAATGGTGGCACGACCCTTGAGTTCCTCTCGGCTTTCCTGTGCAGAGCTCCTCCTTTTGAGATGAGACGGGAACGCCGGGAATTCTTTCCCTACGAAACAGGGAAAGGATCCCTCATCTCGAGCTAGGAGGCGGAAAAGGGGCTCCCGTGGATGTGTGCGGGACCCCACGTGTTTCGCCTCGAGTGGAGACGGGTATGTCGCGGAACTTCTTGAGTTGCAGCAAGGGTGTGTAGGACCCTTTGGAAGTTCCAGTGGTTAGATGTGATTGGCCTCGAGAAGCCTCAGCGGAAATGGGCCTCATCACGCCTGGAGGGCAAAACCTCCTGGATTTTCTCGAGTTGCGGCAGGAGCTCTCGACTTACGACGGGGACCTCAGGGACCCGCTCTGGTGGCCTCAGGAAAGGCCAGTCCCCATGCGAGTTCCTCGGGGGCCTCTCGGGATTCCTCTCCCGTCGATGCCGGGTCCTAAGAACTTGTGTGGAGTCGGGGCCGGAACCTGAGGATTCCTCTTCAGTGCTGACATGGATCTTGGGGTACTTCTGGAGTCTCCCCAGGGGAGTCAGTCCTCGTCTCGACTGCGGGCATGCACTTGCGCTTTCCTCCAGAGCGGTAGCAGCAGTTTCACGCAGTCCGCCTCGTGGATCAAAGAATCTATGGTTTTCCCTCGAGTCTTTCCCACGAGGCTTTCCCACGAGGCTTTCCCACAGGGCTGTCCCACGTGCACACGTGGTGGGAGTCGATCCTCGGCTTGAACGTCAAGGCAGTGCAGGGAAAACAGGTTCCTCTGGAATGGACTGACACATCTGGGGGACTCTTGGAATGGTGGCACGACCCTGTAGTTCCTCTCGCCTTTCCTGTGGAGAGCGCCTCCTCTTGAGATGCGACGGGAACGCCGGGAATTCTTTCCCTACGAAACAGGGAAAGGATCCCTCATCTCGAGCTAGGAGGCGGGAACGGGGCTCCCCTGGATGTGTGCGGGACCCCACGTGCTTCCTCTCGAGTGGAGACGTGTATTTCGGGGAACTTCTTGAGTTGCAGCAAGGGTGTGAAGGACCCTTTGGAAGTTCCAGTGGTTAGACGTGATTAGCCTCGAGAAGCCTCAGTGGAAATGGGCCTCATCTCGTCAGGAGGGCAAAACCTCCTGGATTTTCTCGAGTTGCGGCAGGTGCTCTCGACTTACGACGGGGACCTCAGGGACCCGCTCTGGTGGCCTCAGAAAGGCCAGTCCCCATGCGAGTTCCTCGGGGGCCTCTCGGGATTCCTCTCCCGTCGATGCCGGGGCCTAAGACCTTGTGTGGAGTCGGGGCCGGAACCTGAGGATTCCTCTCCAGTGCTGACATGGATCTTGGGGTACTTCTGGAGTCTCCCCAGGGGAGTCAGTCCTCGTCTCGAATGCGGGCATGCACTTGCGCTTTCCTCCAGAGCGGTAGCAGCAGTTTCACGCAATCCGCCTCGTGGATCAAAGAATCTATGGTTTTCCCTCGAGTCTTTCCCACGAGGCTTTCCCACGAGGCTTTCCCACAGGGCTGTCCCACGTGCACACGTGGTGGGAGTCGATCCTCGGCTTGAACGTCAAGGCAGTGCAGGGAAAACAGGTTCCTCTGGAATGGACTGACACATCTGGGGGACTCTTGGAATGGTGGCACGACCCTGGAGTTCCTCTCGCCTTTCCTGTGGAGAGCGCCTCCTCTTGAGATGCGACGGGAACGCCGGGAATTCTTTCCCTACGAAACAGGGAAAGGATCCCTCATCTCGAGCTAGGAGGCGGGAACGGGGCTCCCCTGGATGTGTGCGGGACCCCACGTGCTTCCTCTCGAGTGGAGACGTGTATTTCGGGGAACTTCTTGAGTTGCAGCAAGGGTGTGAAGGACCCTTTGGAAGTTCCAGTGGTTAGACGTGATTAGCCTCGAGAAGCCTCAGCGGAAATGGGCCTCATCTCGTCTGGAGGGCAAAACCTCCTGGATTTTCTCGAGTTGCGGCAGGTGCTCTCGACTTACGACGGGGACCTCAGGGACCCGCTCTGGTGGCCTCAGGAAAGGCCAGTCCCCATGCGAGTTCCTCGGGGGCCTCTCGGGATTCCTCTCCCGTCGATGCCGGGGCCTAAGACCTTGTGTGGAGTCGGGGCCGGAACCTGAGGATTCCTCTCCAGTGCTGACATGGATCTTGGGGTACTTCTGGAGTCTCCCCAGGGGAGTCAGTCCTCGTCTCGAATGCGGGCATGCACTTGCGCTTTCCTCCAGAGCGGTAGCAGCAGTGTCACGCAGTCCGCCGCGTGGATCAAAGGATCTATGGTTTTCCCTCGAGTCTTTCCCACGAGGCTTTCCCACGAGGCTTTCTCACAGGGCTGTCCCACGTGCACACGTGGTGGGTGTCGATCCTCGGCTTGAACGTCAAGGCAGTGCAGGGAAAACAGGTTCCTCTGGAATGGACTGACACATCTGGGGGACTATTGGAATGGTGGCACGACCCTGGAGTTCATCTCGCCTTTCCTGTGGAGAGTGCCTCCTCTTGAGTTGCGACGGGAACGCCGGGAATTCTTTCCCTAAGAAACATGGAAAGGATCCCTCATCTCGAGCTAGGAGGCGGAAAAGGGGCTCCCCTGGATGTGTGCGGGACCCCACGTGCTTCCTCTCGAGTGAGACGTGTATGTCGGGGAACTTCTTGAGTTGCAGCAAGGGTGTGAAGGACCCTTTGGAAGTTCCAGTGGTTAGACGTGATTAGCCTCGAGTAGCCTCAGCGGAAATGGGCCTCTTCTCGCCTGGAGTGCAAAACCTCCTGGATTTTCTCGAGTTGCGGCAGGTGCTCTCGACTTACGACGGGGACCTCAGGGACCCGCTCTGGTGGCCTCAGGAAAGGCCAATCCCCATGCGAGTTCCTCTGGGGCCTCTGGGGATTCCTCTCCCGTCGATGCCGGGGCCTAAGACCTTGTGTGGATTCCGGGCCGGAAACTGAGGATTCCTCTCCAGTGCTGACATGGATCTTGGGGTACTTCTGGAGTCTCCCCAGGGGAGTCAGTCCTCGTCTCGAATGCGGGCATGCACTTGCGCTTTCCTCCAGAGCGGTAGCAGCAGTGTCACGCAGTCCGCCGCGTGGATCAAAGGATCTATGGTTTTCCCTCGAGTCTTTCCCACGAGGCTTTCCCACAGGGCTGTCCCACGTGCACACGTGGTGGGAGTCGATCCTCGGCTTGAACGTCAAGGCAGTGCAGGGAAACAGGTTCCTCTGGAATGGACTGACACATCTGGGGTCTCTTGGAATGGTGGCACGACCCTTGAGTTCCTCTCGGCTTTCCTGTGCAGAGCTCCTCCTTTTGAGATGAGACGGGAACGCCGGGAATTCTTTCCCTACGAAACAGGGAAAGGATCCCTCATCTCGAGCTAGGAGGCGGAAAAGGGGCTCCCGTGGATGTGTGCGGGACCCCACGTGTTTCGCCTCGAGTGGAGACGGGTATGTCGCGGAACTTCTTGAGTTGCAGCAAGGGTGTGTAGGACCCTTTGGAAGTTCCAGTGGTTAGATGTGATTGGCCTCGAGAAGCCTCAGCGGAAATGGGCCTCATCACGCCTGGAGGGCAAAACCTCCTGGATTTTCTCGAGTTGCGGCAGGAGCTCTCGACTTACGACGGGGACCTCAGGGACCCGCTCTGGTGGCCTCAGGAAAGGCCAGTCCCCATGCGAGTTCCTCGGGGGCCTTTCGGGATTCCTCTCCCGTCGATGCCGGGTCCTAAGAACTTGTGTGGAGTCGGGGCCGGAACCTGAGGATTCCTCTTCAGTGCTGACATGGATCTTGGGGTACTTCTGGAGTCTCCCCAGGGGAGTCAGTCCTCGTCTCGAATGCGGGCATGCACTTGCGCTTTCCTCCAGAGCGGTAGCAGCAGTTTCACGCAGTCCGCCTCGTGGATCAAAGAATCTATGGTTTTCCCTCGAGTCTTTCCCACGAGGCTTTCCCACGAGGCTTTCCCACAGGGCTGTCCCACGTGCACACGTGGTGGGAGTCGATCCTCGGCTTGAACGTCAAGGCAGTGCAGGGAAAACAGGTTCCTCTGGAATGGACTGACACATCTGGGGGACTCTTGGAATGGTGGCACGACCCTGTAGTTCCTCTCGCCTTTCCTGTGGAGAGCGCCTCCTCTTGAGATGCGACGGGAACGCCGGGAATTCTTTCCCTACGAAACAGGGAAAGGATCCCTCATCTCGAGCTAGGAGGCGGGAACGGGGCTCCCCTGGATGTGTGCGGGACCCCACGTGCTTCCTCTCGAGTGGAGACGTGTATTTCGGGGAACTTCTTGAGTTGCAGCAAGGGTGTGAAGGACCCTTTGGAAGTTCCAGTGGTTAGACGTGATTAGCCTCGAGAAGCCTCAGTGGAAATGGGCCTCATCTCGTCAGGAGGGCAAAACCTCCTGGATTTTCTCGAGTTGCGGCAGGTGCTCTCGACTTACGACGGGGACCTCAGGGACCCGCTCTGGTGGCCTCAGAAAGGCCAGTCCCCATGCGAGTTCCTCGGGGGCCTCTCGGGATTCCTCTCCCGTCGATGCCGGGGCCTAAGACCTTGTGTGGAGTCGGGGCCGGAACCTGAGGATTCCTCTCCAGTGCTGACATGGATCTTGGGGTACTTCTGGAGTCTCCCCAGGGGAGTCAGTCCTCGTCTCGAATGCGGGCATGCACTTGCGCTTTCCTCCAGAGCGGTAGCAGCAGTGTCATGCAGTCCGCCGCGTGGATCAAAGGATCTATGGTTTTCCCTCGAGTCTTTCCCACGAGGCTTACCCACGAGGCTTTCCCACAGGGCTGTCCCACGTGCACACGTGGTGGGAGTCGATCCTCGGCTTGAACGTCAAGGCAGTGCAGGGAAAACAGGTTCCTCTGGAATGGACTGACACATCTGGGGGACTCTTGGAATGGTGGCACGACCCTGGAGTTCCTCTCGCCTTTCCTGTGGAGAGCGCCTCCTCTTGAGATGCGACGGGAACGCTGGAAAATCTTTCCCTACGAAACAGGGAAAGGATCCGTCATCTCGAGCTAGGAGGGGGAAACGGGGTTCCCCTGGATGTGTGCGGGACCCCACGTGCTTCCTCTCGAGTGGAGACGGGTATGTCGCAGAACTGCTTGAGTTTTAGCAAGGGTGTGAAGGACCCTTTGGAAGTTCCAGTGGTTAGACGTGATTAGCCTCGAGAAGCCTCAGCGGAAATGGGCCTCATCTCGCCTGGAGGGCAAAACCTCCTGGATTTTCTCGAGTTGCGGCAGGTGCTCTCGAGTTACGTCGGGGACCTCAGGGACCCGCTCTGGTGGCCTCAGGAAAGGCCAGTCCCCATGCGAGTTCCTCGGGGGCCTCTTGGGATTCCTCTCCCATCGATGCCGGGGCCTAAGACCTTGTGTTTAGTCGGGGCCGGAACCTGAGGATTCCTCTCCAGTGCTGACATGGATCTTGGGGTACTTCTGGAGTCTCCCCAGGGGAGTCAGTCCTCGTCTCGAATGCGGGATTGCACTTGCACTTTCCTACAGAGCGGTAGCAGCAGTGTCACGCAGTCCGCCGCGTGGGTCAAAGGATCTATGGTTTTCCCTCGAGTCTTTCCCACGAGGCTTTCCCACGAGGCTTTCCCACAGGGCTGTCCCACGTGCACACGTGGTGGGAGTCGATCGTCGGCTTGAACGTTAAGGCAGTGCAGGGAAAACAGGTTCCCTGGAATGGACTGACACATCTGGGGGACTCTTGGAATGGTGGCACGACCCTGGAGTTCCTCTCGCCTTTCTTGTGGAGAGCGCCTCCTCTTGAGATGCGACGGGAACGCCGGGGAATCTTTCCCTACGAAACAGGGAAAGGATCCCTCATCTTGAGCTAGGAGGCGGAAACGGGGCTCCCCTGGATGTGTGCGGGACCCCACGTGCTTCCTCTCGAGTGGAGACGGGTATGTCGGGGAACTTCTTGAGTTGCAGCAAGGGTGTGAAGGACCCTTTGGAATTTCCAGTGGTTAGACGTGATTGGCCTCGAGAAGCCTCAGCGGAAATGGGCCTCATCTCACCTGGAGGGCAAAACCGCCTGGATTTTCTCGAGTTGCGGCAGGTGCTCTCGACTTACGACAGGGACCTCAGGGACCCGCTCTGGTGGCCTCAGGAAAGACCAGTCCACATGCGAGTTCCTCGGGGGCCTCTCGGGATTCCTCTCCCGTCGATGCCGGGGCCTAAGACCTTGTGTGGAGTCGGGGCCGGAACCTGAGGATTCCTCTCCAGTGCTGACATGGATCTTGGGGTACTTCTGGAGTCTCCCCAGGGGAGTCAGTCCTCGTCTCGAATGCGGGCATGCACTTGCGCTTTCTTCCAGAGCGGTAGTAGCAGTGTCACGCAGTCCGCCGCGTGGATCTAAGGATCTATGGTTTTCCCTCGAGTCTTTCCCACGAGGCTTTCCCACGAGGCTTTCCCACAGGGCTGTCCCACGTGCACACGTGGTGGGAGTCGATCCTCGGCTTGAACGTCAAGGCAGTGCAGGGAAAACAGGTTCCTCTGGAATGGACTGACACATCTGGGGAACTCTTGGTATGGTGGCACGACCCTGGAGTTCCTCTCGCCTTTCCTGTGGAGAGCCCCTCCTCTTGAGATGCGACGGGAATGCCGGGAATTCTTTCCCTACGAAACAGGGAAAGGATCCCTCATCTCGAGCTAGGAGGCGGAAATGGGGCTCCCATGGATGTGTGTGGGACACCACGTGCTTCCTCTCGAGTGGAGACGGGTATGTCGGGGAACTTCTTGAGTTGCAGCAAGGGTGTGTAGGACCCTTTGGAATTTCCAGTGGTTAGACGTGATTAGCCTCGAGAAGCCTCAGCGGAAATGGGCCTCATCTCGCCTGGAGGGCAAAACCGCCTGGATTTTTTCGAGTTGCGGCAGGTGCTCTCGACTTACGACGGGGACCTCAGGGACCCGCTCTGGTGGCCTCAGGAAAGGCCAGTCCACATGCGAGTTCCTCGGGGGCCTCTGGGGATTCCTCTCCCGTCGATGCTGGGCCTAAGTCCTTGTGTGGAGTCGGGGTCGGAACCTGAGGATTCCTCTCCAGTGCTGACATGGATCTTGGGGTACTTCTGGAGTCTCCCAGGGGAGTCAGTCTTCGTCTCGAATGCGGGCATGCACTTGCGCTTTCCTCCAGAGCGGTAGCAGCAGTGTCACGCAGTCCGCCGCGTGGATCAAAGGATCTATGGTTTTCCCTCGAGTCTTTCCCACGAGGCTTTCCCACGAGGCTTTCCCACAGGGCTGTCCCACATGCACACGTGGTGGGAGTCGATCCTCGGCTTGAACGTCAAGGCAGTGCAGGGAAAACAGGTTCCTCTGGAATGGACTGACACATCTGGGGGACTCTTGGATTGGTGGCACGACCCTGGAGTTCCTCTCGCCTTTCCTGTGTAGAGCGCCTCCTCTTGAGATGCGACGGGAATGCCGGGAATTCTTTCCCTACGAAACAGGGAAAGGATCCCTCATCTCGAGCTAGGAGGCGGAAACGGGGCTCCCCTGGATGTGTGTGGGACACCACGTGCTTCCTCTCGAGTGGAGACGGGTATGTCGGGGACCTTCTTGAGTTGCAGCAAGGGTGTGAAGGACCCTTTGGAATTTCCAGTCGTTAGACGTGATTAGCCTCGAGAAGCCTCAGCGGAAATGGGCCTCATCTCGCCTGGAGGGCAAAACCGCCTGGATTTTCTCGAGTTGGGGCAGGTGCTCTCGACTTACGACGGGGACCTCAGGGACCCGCTCTGGTGGCCTCAGGAAAGGCCAGTCCCCATGCGAGTTCCTCGGGGGCCTCTCGGGATTCCTCTCCCGTCGATGCCGGGGCCTAAGACCTTGTGTGGAGTCGGGGCCGGAACCTGAGGATTCCTCTCCAGTGCTGACATGGATCTTGGGGTACTTCTGAAGTCTCCCCAGGGGAGTCAGTCCTCGTCTTGAATGCGGGCATGCACTTGCGCTTTCCTCCAGAGCGGTAGCAGTAGTGTCACGCAGTCCGCCGCGTGGATCAAAGGATCTATGGTTTTCCCTCGAGTCTTTCCCACGAGGCTTTCCCACGAGGCTTTCCCACAGGGCTGTCCCACATGCACACGTGGTGGGAGTCGATCCTCGGCTTGAACGTCAAGGCAGTGCAGGGAAAACAGGTTCCTCTGGAATGGACTGACACATCTGGGGGACTCTTGGATTGGTGGCACGACCCTGGAGTTCCTCTCGCCTTTCCTGTGTAGAGCGCCTCCTCTTGAGATGCGACGGGAATGCCGGGAATTCTTTCCCTACGAAACAGGGAAAGGATCCCTCATCTCGAGCTAGGAGGCGGAAACGGGGCTCCCCTGGATGTGTGTGGGACACCACGTGCTTCCTCTCGAGTGGAGACGGGTATGTCGGGGACCTTCTTGAGTTGCAGCAAGGGTGTGAAGGACCCTTTGGAATTTCCAGTCGTTAGACGTGATTAGCCTCGAGAAGCCTCAGCGGAAATGGGCCTCATCTCGCCTGGAGGGCAAAACCGCCTGGATTTTCTCGAGTTGGGGCAGGTGCTCTCGACTTACGACGGGGACCTCAGGGACCCGCTCTGGTGGCCTCAGGAAAGGCCAGTCCCCATGCGAGTTCCTCGGGGGCCTCTCGGGATTCCTCTCCCGTCGATGCCGGGGCCTAAGACCTTGTGTGGAGTCGGGGCCGGAACCTGAGGATTCCTCTCCAGTGCTGACATGGATCTTGGGGTACTTCTGAAGTGTCCCCAGGGGAGTCAGTCCTCGTCTTGAATGCGGGCATGCACTTGCGCTTTCCTCCAGAGCGGTAGCAGCAGTGTCACGCAGTCCGCCGCGTGGATCAAAGGATCTATGGTTTTCCCTCGAGTCTTTCCCACGAGGCTTTCCCACGAGGCTTTCCCACAGGGCTGTCCCACGTGCACACGTGGTGGGAGTCGATCCTCGGCTTGAACGTCAAGGCAGTGCAGGGAAAACAGGTTCCTCTGGAATGGACTGACACATCTGGGGGACTCTTGGAATGGTGTCACGACCCTGGAGTTCTTCTCGCCTTTCCTGTGGAGAGTGCCTCCTCTTGAGATGCGACGGGAACGCCGGGAATTCTTTCCATACGAAACAGGGAAAGGATCCCTCATCTCGAGCTAGGAGGCGGAAACGGGGCTCCCCTGGATGTGTGCGGGACCCCACGTGCTTCCTCTCGAGTGGAGACGGGTATGTCGGGGAACTTCTTGAGTTGCAGCAAGGGTGTGAAGGACCCTTTGGAAGTTCCAGTGGTTAGATATGATTGGCCTCGAGAAGCCTCAGCGGAAATGGGCCTCATCTCGCCTGGAGGGCAAAACCTCCTGGATTTTCTCGAGTTGCGGCAGGTGCTCTCGACTTACGACGGGGACCTCAGGGACCCGCTCTGGTGGCCTCAGGAAAGGCCAGTCCCCATGCGAGTTCCTCGGGGGCGTCTCGGGATTTCTCTCCCGTTGATGCCGGGGCCTAAGACCTTGTGTGGAGTCGGGGCCGGAACCTGAGGATTCCTCTCCAGTGCTGACATGGATCTTGGGGTACGTCTGGAGTCTCCCCAGGGGAGTCAGTCCTCGTCTCGAATGCGGGCATGCACTTGCGCTTTCCTCCAGAGCGGTAGCAGCAGTGTCACGCAGTCCGCCGCGTGGATCAAAGGATCTATGGTTTTCCCTCGAGTCTTTCCCACGAGGCTTTCCCACGAGGCTTTCCCACAGGGCTGTCCCACGTGCACACGTGGTGGGAGTCGATCCTCGGCTTGAACGTCAAGGCAGTTCAGGGAAAACAGGTTCCTCTGGAATGGACTGACACATCTAGGGGACTCTTGCAATGGTGGCACGACCCTTCAGTTCCTCTCGCCTTTCCTGTGGAGAGCGCCTCCTCTTGAGATCCGACGGGAACGCCGGGAATTCTTTCCCTACGAAACAGGGAAAGGATCCCTCATCTCGAGCTAGGAGGCGGAAACGGGGCTCCCCTGGATGTGTGCGGGACACCACGTGCTTCCTCTCGAGTGGAGACGGGTATGTCGGGGAACTTCTTGAGTTGCAGCAAGGGTGTGAAGGACCCTTTGGAAGTTCCAGTGGTTAGACGTGATTAGCCTCGAGAAGCCTCAGCGGAAATGGGCCTCATCTCGCCTGGAGGGCAAAACCTCCTGGATTTTCTCGAGTTGCGGCAGGTGCTCTCGACTTACGACGGGGACCACAGGGACCCGCTCTGGTGGCCTCAGTAAAGGCCAGTCCCCATGCGAGTTCCTCGGGGGCGTCTCGGGATTCCTCTCCCGTCGATGCCGGGGCCTAAGACCTAGTGTGGAGTCGGGGCCGGAACCTGAGGATTCCTCTCCAGTGCTGACATGGATCTTGGGGTACGTCTGGAGTCTCCCCAGGGGAGTCAGTCCTCATCTCGAATGCGGGCATGCACTTGCGCTTTCCTCCAGAGCAGTAGCAGCAGTGTCACGCAGTCCGCCGCGTGGATCAAAGGATCTATGGTTTTCCCTCGAGTCTTTCCCACGAGGCTTTCCCACGAGGCTTTCCCACAGGGCTGTCCCACGTGCACACGTGGTGGGAGTCGATCCTCGGCTTGCACGTCAAGGCAGTGCAGGGAAAACAGGTTCCTCTGGAATGGACTGACACATCTGGGGGACTCTTGGAATGGTGTCAAGACCCTGGAGTTCCTCTCGCCTTTCCTGTGGAGAGCGCCTCCTCTTGAGATGCGACGGGAACGCCGGGAATTCTTTCCCTACGAAAAAGGGAAGGATCCCTCATCTCGAGCTAGGAGGCGGAAACGGGGCTCCCCTGGATGTGTGAGGGATCCCACGTGCTTCCTCTCGAGTGGAGACGGGTATGTCGGGGAACTTCTTGAGTTGCAGCAATGGTGTGAAGGACCCTTTGGAAGTTCCAGTGGTTAGATGTGATTGGCCTCGAGAAGCCTCAGCAGAAATGGGCCTCATCTCGCCTGGAGGCCAAGACCTCCTGGATTTTCTCGAGTTGCGGAAGGTGCTCTCGACTTACGACGGGGACCTCAGGGACCCGCTCTGGTGGCCTCAGGAAAGGCCAGTCCCCATGCGAGTTCCTCGGGGGCCTCTCGGGATTCCTCTCGCGTCGATGCCGGGGCCTAAGACCTTGTGTGGAGACGGGGCCGGAATCTGAGGATTCCTCTCCAGTGCTGACATGGATCTTGGGGTACGTCTGGAGTCTCCCCAGGGGAGTCAGTCCTCGTCTCGAATGCGGGCATGCACTTGTGCTTTCCTCCAGAGCGGTAGCAGCAGTGTCACGCAGTCCGCCGCGTGGATCAAAGGATCTATGGTTTTCCCTCGAGTCTTTCCCACGAGGCTTTCCCACGAGGCTTTCCCACAGGGCTGTCCCACGTGCACACGTGGTGGGAGTCGATCCTCGGTTTGAACGTCAAGGCAGTGCAGGGAAAACAGGTTCCTCTGGAATGGACTGACACATCTGGGGGACTCTTGGAATGGTGGCACGACCCTGGAGTTCCTCTCGCCTTTCCTGTGGAGAGCGCCTCCTCTTGAGATGCGACGGGAACGCCGGGAATTCTTTCCCTACGAAACAGGGAAAGGATCCCTCATCTCGAGCTAGGAGGGGGAAACGGGGCTCCCCTGGATGTGTGCGGGACCCCACGTGCTTCCTCTCGAGTGAGACGTGTATGTCGGGGAACTTCTTGAGTTGCAGCAAGGGTGTGAAGGACCCTTTGGAAGTTCCAGTGGTTAGACGTGATTAGCCTCGAGTAGCCTCAGCAGAAATGGGCCTCATCTCGCCTGGAGTGCAAAACCTCCTGGATTTTCTCGAGTTGCGGCAGGTGCTCTCGACTTACGACGGGGACCTCAGGGACCCGCTCTGGTGGCCTCAGGAAAGGCCAGTCCCCATGCGAGTTCCTCTGGGGCCTCTTGGGATTCCTCTCCCGTCGATGCCGGGGCCTAAGACCTTGTGTGGATTCCGGGCCGGAAACTGAGGATTCCTCTCCAGTGCTGACATGGATCTTGGGGTACTTCTGGAGTCTCCCCAGGGGAGTCAGTCCTCGTCTCGAATGCGGGCATGCACTTGCGCTTTCCTCCAGAGCGGTAGCAGCAGTGTCACGCAGTCCGCCGCGTGGATCAAAGGATCTATGGTTTTCCCTCGAGTCTTTCCCACGAGGCTTTCCCACGAGGCTTTCCCACAGGGCTGTCCCACGTGCACACGTGGTGGGAGTCGATCCTCGGCTTGAACGTCAAGGCAGTGCAGGGAAACAGGTTCCTCTGGAATGGACTGACACATCTGGGGTCTCTTGGAATGGTGGCACGACCCTTGAGTTCCTCTCGGCTTTCCTGTGCAGAGCTCCTCCTTTTGAGATGCGACGGGAACGCCGGGAATTCTTTCCCTACGAAACAGGGAAAGGATCCCTCATCTCGAGCTAGGAGGCGGAAAAGGGGCTCCCGTGGATGTGTGCGGGACCCCACGTGTTTCGCCTCGAGTGGAGACGGGTATGTCGCGGAACTTCTTGAGTTGCAGCAAGGGTGTGTAGGACCCTTTGGAAGTTCCAGTGGTTAGATGTGATTGGCCTTGAGAAGCCTCAGCGGAAATGGGCCTCATCACGCCTGGAGGGCAAAACCTCCTGGATTTTCTCGAGTTGCGGCAGGAGCTCTCGACTTACGACGGGGACCTCAGGGACCCGCTCTGGTGGCCTCAGGAAAGGCCAGTCCCCATGCGAGTTCCTCGGGGGCCTCTCGGGATTCCTCTCCCGTCGATGCCGGGTCCTAAGACCTTGTGTGGAGTCGGGGCCGGAACCTGAGGATTCCTCTTCAGTGCTGACATGGATCTTGGGGTACTTCTGGAGTCTCCCCAGGGGAGTCAGTCCTCGTCTCGAATGCGGGCATGCACTTGCGCTTTCCTCCAGAGCGGTAGCAGCAGTGTCACGCAGTCCGCCGCGTGGATCAAAGGATCTATGGTTTTCCCTCGAGTCTTTCCCACGAGGCTTTCTCACGAGGCTTTCCCACAGGGCTGTCCCACGTGCACACGTGGTGGGAGTCGATCCTCGGCTTGAACGTCAAGGCAGTGCAGGGAAAACAGGTTCCTCTGGAATGGACTGACACATCTGGGGGACTCTTGGAATGGTGGTACGACCCTGGGGTTCCTCTCGCCTTTCCTGTGGAGAGCGCCTCCTCTTGAGATGCGACGGGAACGCCGGGAATTTTTTCCCTACGAAACAGGGAAAGGATCCCTCATCTCGAGCTAGGAGGCGGAAACGGGGCTCCCCTGGATGTGTGCGGGACACCACGTGCTTCCTCTCGAGTGCAGACGGGTATGTCGGGGAACTTATTGAGTTGCAGCAAGGGTGTGAAGGACCCTTTGGAAGTTCCAGTGGTTAGACGTGATTGGCCTCGAGAAGCCTCAGCGGAAATGGGCCTCATCTCGCCTGGAGGGCAAAACCTCCTGGATTTTCTCGAGTTGCGGCAGGTGCTCTCGACTTACGACGGGGACCTGAGGGAACCGCTCTGGTGGCCTCAGGAAAGGCCAGTCCCCATGCGAGTTCCTTGGGGGCCTCTCGGGATTCCTCTCCCGTCGATGCCGGGGCCTAAGACCGTGTGTGGAGTCGGGGCCGGAACCTGAGGATTCCTCTCCAGTGCTGACTTGGATCTTGGGGTACTTCTGGAGTCTCCCCAGGGGAGTCAGTCCTCGTCTCGAATGCGGGCATGCACTTGCGCTTTCCTCCAGAGCGGTAGCAGCAGTGTCACGCAGTCTGCCGCGTGGATCAAAGGATCTATGGATTTCCCTCGAGTCTTTCCCACGAGGCTTTCCCACGAGGCTTTCCCACAGGGCTGTCCCACGTGCACACGTGGTGGGAGTCGATCCTCGGCTTGAACGTCAAGGCAGTGCTGGGAAAACAGGTTCCTCTGGAATGGACTGACACATCTGGGGGACTCTTGGAATGGTGGCACGACCCTGGAGTTCCTCTCGCCTTTCCTGTGGAGAGCGCCTCCTCTTGAGATGCGACGGGAACGCCGGGAATTCTTTCCCTACGAAACAGGGAAAGGATCCCTCATCTCGAGCTAGGAGGCGGAAACGGGGCTCCCCTGGATGTGTGCGGGACCCCACGTGCTTCCTCTCGAGTGCAGACGGGTATGTCGGGGAACTTCTTGAGTTGCAGCAAGGGTGTGAAGGACCCTTTGGAAGTTCCAGTGGTTAGATGTGATTGGCCTCGAGAAGCCTCAGCGGAAATGGGCCTCATCTCGCCTGGAGGGCAAAACCTCCTGGATTTTCTCGAGTTGCGGCAGGTGCTCTCGACTTACGACGGGGACCTCAGGGACCCGCTCTGGTGGCCTCAGGAAAGGCCAGTCCCCATGCGAGTTCCTCGGGGGCCTCTCGGGATTCCTCTCCCGTCGATGCCGGGGCCTAAGACCTTGTGTGGAGTCGGGGCCGGAACCTGAGGATTCCTCTTCAGTGCTGACATGGATCTTGGGGTACTTCTGGAGTCTCACCAGGGGAGTCAGTCCTCGTCTCGAATGCGGGCATGCACTTGCGCTTTCCTCCAGAGCGGTAGCAGCAGTGTCACGCAGTCCGCCGCGTGGATCAAAGGATCTATGGTTTTCCCTCGAGTCTTTCCCACGAGGCTTTCCCACGAGGCTTTCCCACAGGGCTGTCCCACGTGCACACGTGGTGGGAGTCGATCCTCGGCTTGAACGTCAAGGCAGTGCAGGGAAAACAGGTTCCTCTGGAGTGGACTGACACATCTGGGGGACTCTTGGAATGGTGGCATGACCCTGGAGTTCCTCTCGCCTTTCCTGTGGAGAGTGCCTCCTCTTGAGATGCGACGGGAACGCCGGGAATTCTTTCCCTACGAAACAGGGAAAGGATCCCTCATCTCGAGCTAGGAGGCGGAAACGGGGCTCCCCTGGATGTGTGCGGGACCCCAGGTGCTTCCTCTCGAGTGCAGACGGGTATGTCGGGGAACTTCTTGAGTTGCAGCAAGGGTGTGAAGGACCCTTTGGAAGTTCCAGTGGTTAGATGTGATTGGCCTCGAGAAGCCTCAGCGGAAATGGGCCTCATCTCGCCTGGAGGTGAAAACCTCCTGGATTTTCTCGAGTTGCGGCAGGTGCTCTCGACTTACGACGGGGACCTCAGGGACCCGCTCTGGTGGCCTCAGGAAAGGCCAGTCCCCATGCGAGTTCCTCGGGGGCCTCTCGGGATTCCTCTCCCGTCGATGCCGGGGCCTAAGACCTTGTGTGGAGTCGGGGCCGGAACCTGAGGATTCCTCTCCAGTGCTGACATGGATCTTGGGGCACTTCTGGAGTCTCCCAAGGGGAGTCAGTCCTCGTCTCGAATGTGGGAAAGCACTTGCGCTTTCCTCCAGAGCGGTAGCAGCAGTGTCACGCAGTCCGCCGCGTGGATCAAAGGATCTATGGTTTTCCCTCGAGTCTTTCCCACGAGGCTTTCCCACGAGGCTTTCCCACAGGGCTGTCCCACGTGCACACGTGGTGGGAGTCGATCCTCGGCTTGAACGTCAAGGCATTGCAGGGAAAACAGGTTCCTCTGGAATGGACTGACACATCTGGGGGACTCTTGGAATGGTGGCACGACCCTGGAGTTCCTCTCGCCTTTCCTGTGGAGAGCGCCTCCTCTTGAGATGCGACGGGAACGCCGGGAATTCTTTCCCTACGAAACAGGGAAAGGATCCCTCATCTCGAGCTAGGAGGCGGAAACGGGGCTCCCCTGGATGTGTGCAGGACACCACGTGCTTCCTCACGAGTGGAGACGGGTATGTCGGGGAACTTCTTGAGTTGCAGCAAGGGTGTGAAGGACCCTTTGGAAGTTCCAGTGGTTAGATGTGATTGGCCTCGAGAAGCCTCAGCGCAAATGGGCCTCATCTCGCCTGGAGGGCAAAACCTCCTGGATTTTCTCGAGTTTCGGCAGGTGCTCTCGACTTACGACGGGGACTTCAGGGACCCGCTCTGGTGGCCTCAGGAAAGGCCAGTCCCCATGCGAGTTCCTCGGGGGCCTCTCGGGATTCCTCTCCCGTCGATGCCGGGGCCTAAGACCTTGTGTGGAGTCGGGGCTGGAACCTGAGGATTCCTCTCCAGTGCTGACATGGATCTTGGGGTACTTCTGGAGTCTCCCCAGGGGAGTCAGTCCTCGTCTCGAATGCGGGCATGCACTTGCGCTTTCCTCCAGAGCGGTAGCAGCAGTTTCACGCAGTCCGCCTCGTGGATCAAAGGATCTATGGTTTTCCCTCGAGTCTTTCCCACGAGGCTTTCCCACGAGGCTTTCCCACAGGGCTGTCCCACGTGCACACGTGGTGGGAGTCGATCCTCGGCTTGAACGTCAAGGCAGTGCAGGGAAAACAGGTTCCTCTGGAATGGACTGACACATCTGGGGGACTCTTGGAATGGTGGCACGACCCTGGAGTTCCTCTCGCCTTTCCTGTGGAGAGCGCCTCCTCTTGAGATGCGACTGGAAAGCCGGGAATTCTTTCCCTACGAAACAGGGAAAGGATCCCTCATCTCGAGCTAGGAGGCGGGAACGGGGCTCCCCTGGATGTGTGCGGGACCCCACGTGCTTCCTCTCGAGTGGAGACGTGTATTTCGGGGAACTTCTTGAGTTGCAGCAAGGGTGTGAAGGACCCTTTGGAAGTTTCAGTGGTTAGACGTGATTAGCCTCGAGAAGCCTCAGCGGAAATGGGCCTCATCTCGTCTGGAGGGCAAAACCTCCTGGATTTTCTCGAGTTGCGGCAGGTGCTCTCGACTTACGACGGGGACCTCAGGGACCCACTCTGGTGGCCTCAGAAAAGCCAGTCCCCATGCGAGTTCCTCGGGGGCCTCTCGGGATTCCTCTCCCGTCGATGCCGGGGCCTAAGACCTTGTGTGGAGTCGGGGCCGGAACCTGAGGATTCCTCTCCAGTGCTGACATGGATCTTGGGGTACTTCTGGAGTCTCCCCAGGGGAGTCAGTCCTCGTCTCGAATGCGGGCATGCACTTGCGCTTTCCTCCAGAGCGGTAGCAGCAGTGTCACGCAGTCCGCCGCGTGGATCAAAGGATCTATGGTTTTCCCTCGAGTCTTTCCCACGAGGCTTTCCCACGAGGCTTTCCCACAGGGCTGTCCCACGTGCACACGTGGTGGGAGTGGATCCTCGGCTTGAACGTCAAGGCAGTGCAGGGAAAACAGGTTCCTCTGGAATGGACTGACACATCTGGGGGACTCTTGGAATGGTGGCATGACCCTGGAGTTCCTCTCACCTTTCCTGTGGAGAGCGCCTCCTCTTGAGATGCGACGGGAACGCCCGGAATTCTTTCCCTAGGAAACAGGGAAAGGATCCCTCATCTCGAGCTAGGAGGCGGAAACGGGGCTCCCCTGGATGTGTGCGGGACCCCACGTGCTTCCTCTCGAGTGCAGACAGGTATGTCGGGGAACTTCTTGAGTTGCAGCAAGGGTGTGAAGGACCCTTTGGAAGTTCCAGTGGTTAGATGTGATTGGCCTCGAGAAGCCTCTGCGGAAATGGGCCTCATCTCGCCTGGAGGGCAAAACCTCCTAGATTTTCTCGAGTTGCGGCAGGTGCTCTCGACTTACGACGGGGACCTCAGGGACCCGCTCTGGTGGCCTCAGGAAAGGCCAGTCCCCATGCGAGTTCCTCGGGGGCCTCTCGGGATTCCTCTCCCGTCGATGCCGGGGCCTAAGACCTTGTGTGGAGTCGGGGCCGGAACCTGAGGATTCCTCTCCAGTGCTGACATGGATCTTGGGGTACTTCTGAAGTCTCCCCAGGGGAGTCAGTCCTCGTCTCGAATGCGGGCATGCACTTGCGCTTTCCTCCAGAGCGGTAGCAGCAGTGACACGCAGTCCGCCGCGTGGATCAAAGGATCTATGGTTTTCCCTCCAGTCTTTCCCACGATGCTTTCCTACGAGGGTTTCCCACAGGGCTGTCCCACGTGCACGCCTGGTGGGAGTCGATCCTCGGCTTGAACGTCAAGGCAGTGCAGGGAAAAAAGGTTCCTCTGGAATGGACTGACACATCTGGGGGACTCTTGGAATGGTGTCACGACCCTGGAGTTCCTCTCGCCTTTCCTGTGGAGAGCGCCTCCTCTTGGGATCGACGGGAACGCCGGGAATTCTTTCCCTACGAAACAGGGAAAGGATCCCTCATCTCGAGCTAGGAGGCGGAAACGGGGCTCCCCTGGATGTGTGCGGGACCCCACGTGCTTCCTCTTGAGTGGAGACGGGTATGTCGGGGAACTTCTTGAGTTGCAGCAATGGTGTGAAGGACCCTTTGGAAGTTCCAGTGGTTAGATGTGATTGGCCTCGAGAAGCCTCAGCGGAAATGGGCCTCATCTCGCCTGGAGGGCAAAACCTCCTGAATTTTCTCGAGTTGCGGCAGGTGCTCTCGACTTACGACGGGGACCTCAGGGAACCGCTCTGTTGGCCTCAGGAAAAGCCAGTCCCCATGCGAGTTCCTCTGGGGCGTCTCGGGATTCCTCTCCCGTCGATGCCGGGGCCTAAGACCTTGTGTGGAGTCGGGGCCGGAACCTGAGGATTCCTCTCCAGTGCTGACATGGATCTTGGGATACTTCTGGAGTCTCCCCAGGGGAGTCAGTCCTCGTCTCGAATGCGGGCATGCACTTGCGCTTTCCTCCAGAGCGGTAGCAGCAGTGTCACGCAGTCCGCCGCGTGGATCAAAGGATCTATGGTTTTCCCTCGAGTCTTTCCCACGAGGCTTTCCCACGAGGCTTTCCCACAGGGCTGTCCCACGTGCACACGTGGTGGGAGTCGATCCTCGGCTTGAACGTCAAGGCAGTGCAGGGAAAACAGGTTCCTCTGGAATGGACTGACACAACTGGGGGACTCTTGGAATGGTGGCATGACCCTGGAGTTCCTCTCGCCTTTCCTGTGGCGAGCGCCTCCTCTTGAGATGCGACGGGAACGCCGGGAATTCTTTCCCTACGAAACAGGGAAAGGATCCCTCATCTCGAGCTAGGAGGAGGAAACGGGGCTCCCCTGGATGTGTGCGGGACCCCACGTGCTTCCTCTCGAGTGGAGACGGGTATGTCGGGGAACTTCTTGAGTTGCAGCAAGGGTGTGAAGGACCCTTTGGAAGTTCCAGTGGTTAGATGTGATTGGCCTCGAGAAGCCTCAGCGGAAATGGGCCTCATCTCGCCTGGAGGGCAAAACCTCCTGGATTTTCTCGAGTTGCGGCAGGTGCTCTCGACTTACGACGGGGACCTCAGGGACCCGCTCTGGTGGCCTCAGGAAAGGCCAGTCCCCATGCGAGTTCCTCGGGGGCCTCTCGGGATTCCTCTCCCGTCGATGCCGGGGCCTAAGACCCTGTGTGGAGTCGGGGCCGGAACCTGAGGATTCCTCTCCAGTGCTGACATGGATCTTGGGGTACTTCTGGAGTCTCCCCAGGGGAGTCAGTCCTCGTCTCGAATGCGGGCATGCACTTGCGCTTTCCTCCAGAGCGGTAGCAGCAGTGTCACGCAGTCCGCCGCGTGGATCAAAGGATCTATGGTTTTCCCTCGAGTCTTTCCCACGAGGCTTTCCCACGAGGCTTTCCCACAGGGCTGTCCCACGTGCACACGTGGTGGGAGTCGATCCTCGGCTTGAACGTCAAGGCAGTGCAGGGAAAACAGTTTCCTCTGGAATGGACTGACACATCTGGGGGACTCTTGGAATGGTGGCACGACCCTGGAGTTCCTTTCGCCTTTCCTGTGGAGAGCGCCTCCTCTTGAGATGCGACGGGAACGCCGGGAATTCTTTCCCTACGAAACAGGGATAGGATCCCTCATCTCGAGCTAGGAGGCGGAAAAGGGGCTCCCCTGGATGTGTGCGGGACCCACGTGCTTCCTCTCGAGTGGAGACGGGTATGTCGGGGAACTTCTTGAGTTGCAGCAAGGGTGTGAAGGACCCTTTGGAAGTTCCAGTGGTTAGATGTGATTGGCCTCGAGAAGCCTCAGCGGAAATGGGCCTCATCTCGCCTGGAGGGCAAAACCTCCTGGATTTTCTCGAGTTGCGGCAGGTGCTCTCGACTTACGACGGGGACCTCAGGGACCCGCTCTGGTGGCCTCAGGAAAGGCCAGTCCCCATGCGAGTTCCTCGGGGGCCTCTCGGGATTCCTCTCCCGTCGATGCCGGGGCCTAAGACCTTGTGTGGAGTCGGGGCCGGAACCTGAGCATTCCTCTCCAGTGCTGACATGGATCTTGGGGTACTTCTGGAGTCTCCCCAGGGGAGTCAGTCCTCGTCTCGAATGCGGGCATGCACTTGCGCTTTCCTCCAGAGCGGTAGCAGCAGTGTCACGCAGTCCGCCGCGTGGATCAAAGGATCTATGGTTTTCCCTCGAGTCTTTCCCACGAGGCTTTCCCACGAGGCTTTCCCACAGGGCTGTCCCACGTGCACACGTGGTGGGAGTCGATCCTCGGCTTGAACGTCAAGGCAGTGCAGGGAAAACAGGTTCCTCTGGAATGGACTGACACATCTGGGGGACTCTTGGAATGGTGGCACTACCCTCGAGTTCCTCTCGCATTTCCTGTGGAGAGCGCCTCCTCTTGAGATGCGACGGGAACGCCGGGAATTCTTTCCCTACGAAACAGGGAAAGGATCCCTCATCTCGAGCTAGGAGGCGGAAACGGGGCTCCCCTGGATGTGTGCGGGACACCACGTGCTTCCTCTCGAGTGGAGACGGGTATGTCGGGGAACTTCTTGAGTTGCAGCAAGGGTGTGAAGGACCCTTTGGAAGTTCCAGTGGTTAGACGTGATTGGCCTCGAGAAGCCTCAGCGGAAATGGGCCTCATCTCGCCTGGAGGGCAAAACCTCCTGGATTTTCTCGAGTTGCGGCAGGTGCTCTCGACTTACGACGGGGACCACAGGGACCCGCTCTGGTGGCCTCAGGAAAGGCCAGTCCTCACGCGAGTTCCTCGGGGGCCTCTCGGGATTCCTCTCCCGTCGATGCCGGGTCCTAAGACCTTGTGTGGAGTCGGGGCCGGAACCTGAGGATTCCTCTCCAGTGCTGACATGGACCTTGGGGTACTTCTGGAGTCTCCCCAGCGGAGTCAGTCCTCGTCTCGAATGCGGGCATGCACTTGCGCTTTCCTCCATACTGGTAGCAGCAGTGTCACGCAGTCCGCCGCGTGGATCAAAGGATCTGTGGTTTTCCCTCGAGTCTTTCCCACGAGGCTTTCCCACGAGGCTTTCCCACAGGGCTGTCCCACGTGCACACGTGGTGGGAGTCGATCCTCGGCTTGAACGTCAAGGCAGTGCAGGGAAAACAGGTTCCTCTGGAATGGACTGACACATCTGGGGGACTCTTGGAATGGTGGCACTACCCTCGAGTTCCTCTCGCATTTCCTGTGGAGAGCGCCTCCTCTTGAGATGCGACGGGAACGCCGGGAATTCTTTCCCTACGAAACAGGGAAAGGATCCCTCATCTCGAGCTAGGAGGCGGAAACGGGGCTCCCCTGGATGTGTGCGGGACACCACGTGCTTCCTCTCGAGTGGAGACGGGTATGTCGGGGAACTTCTTGAGTTGCAGCAAGGGTGTGAAGGACCCTTTGGAAGTTCCAGTGGTTAGACGTGATTGGCCTCGACAAGCCTCAGCGGAAATGGGCCTCATCTCGCCTGGAGGGCAAAACCTCCTGGATTTTCTCGAGTTGCGGCAGGTGCTCTCGACTTACGACGGGGACCACAGGGACCCGCTCTGGTGGCCTCAGGAAAGGCCAGTCCTCACGCGAGTTCCTAGGGGGCCTCTCGGGATTCCTCTCCCGTCGATGCCGGGTCCTAAGACCTTGTGTGGAGTCGGGGCCGGAACCTGAGGATTCCTCTCCAGTGCTGACATGGACCTTGGGGTACTTCTGGAGTCTCCCCAGCGGAGTCAGTCCTCGTCTCGAATGCGGGCATGCACTTGCGCTTTCCTCCATACTGGTAGCAGCAGTGTCACGCAGTCCGCCGCGTGGATCAAAGGATCTGTGGTTTTCCCTCGAGTCTTTCCCACGAGGCTTTCCCACGAGGCTTTCCCACAGGGCTGTCCCACGTGCACACTTGGTGGGAGTCGATCCTCGGCTTGAACGTCAAGGCAGTGCAGGGAAAACAGGTTCCTCTGGAATGGACTGACACATCTGGGGGACTCTTGGAATGGTGGCATGACCCTGGAGTTCCTCTCGCCTTTCCTGTGGAGAGCGCCTCCTCTTGAGATGCGACGAGAACGCCGGGAATTCTTTCCCTACGAAACAGGGAAAGGATCCCTCATCTCGAGCTAGGAGGCGGAAACGGGGCTCCCCTGGATGTGTGCGGGACCCCAGGTGCTTCCTCTCGCGTGCAGACGGGTATGTCGGGGAACTTCTTGAGTTGCAGCAAGGGTGTGAAGGACCCTTTGGAAGTTCCAGTGGTTAGATGTGATTGGCCTCGAGAAGCCTCAGCGGAAATGGGCCTCATCTCGCCTGGAGGTGAAAACCTCCTGGATTTTCTCGAGTTGCGGCAGGTGCTCTCGACTTACGACGGGGACCTCAGGGACCCGCTCTGGTGGCCTCAGGAAAGGCCAGTACCCATGCGAGTTCCTCGGGGGCCTCTCGGGATTCCTCTCCCGTCGATGCCGGGTCCTAAGACCTTGTGTGGAGTCGGGGCCGGAACCTGAGGATTCCTCTCCAGTGCTGACATGGATCTTGGGGTACTGCTGGAGTCTCCCCAGGGGAGTCAGTCCTCGTCTCGAATGCGGGCATGCACTTGCGCTTTCCTCCAGAGCGGTAGCAGCAGTGTCACGCAGTCCGCCGCGTGGATCAAAGGATCTATGGTTTTCCCTCGAGTCTTTCCCACGAGGCTTTCCCACGAGGCTTTCCCACAGGGCTGTCCCACGTGCACACGTGGTGGGAGTCGATCCTCGGCTTGAACGTCAAGGCAGTGCAGGGAAAACAGGTTCCTCTGGAATGGACTGACACATCTGGGGGACTCTTGGAATGGTGTCACGACCCTGGAGTTCCTCTCGCCTTTCCTGTGGAGAGCGCCTCCTCTTGAGATGCGACGGGAACGCCGGGAATTCTTTCCCTACGAAACAGGGAAAGGATCCTTCATCTCGAGCTAGGAGGCGGAAACGGGGCTCCCCTGGATGTGTGCGGGACACCACGTGCTTGCTCTCGAGTGGAGACGGGTATGTCGGGGAACTTCTTGAGTTGCAGCAAGGGTGTGAAGGACCCTTTGGAAGGTCCAGTGGTTAGACGTGATTGGCCTCGAGAAGCCTCAGCGGAAATGGGCCTCATCACGCCTGGAGGGCAAAACCTCCTGGATTTTCTCGAGTTGCGGCAGGTGCTCTCGACTTACGACGGGGACCTCAGGGACCCGCTCTGGTGGCCTCAGGAAAGGCCAGTCCTCACGCGAGTTCCTAGGGGGCCTCTCGGGATTCCTCTCCCGTCGATGCCGGGTCCTAAGACCTTGTGTGGAGTCGGGGCCGGAACCTGAGGATTCCTCTCCAGTGCTGACATGGACCTTGGGGTACTTCTGGAGTCTCCGCAGCGGAGTCAGTCCTCGTCTCGAATGCGGGCATGCACTTGCGCTTTCCTCCATACTGGTAGCAGCAGTGTCACGCAGTCCGCCGCGTGGATCAAAGGATCTGTGGTTTTCCCTCGAGTCTTTCCCACGAGGCTTTCCCACGAGGCTTTCCCACAGGGCTGTCCCACGTGCACACTTGGTGGGAGTCGATCCTCGGCTTGAACGTCAAGGCAGTGCAGGGAAAACAGGTTCCTCTGGAATGGACTGACACATCTGGGGGACTCTTGGAATGGTGGCATGACCCTGGAGTTCCTCTCGCCTTTCCTGTGGAGAGCGCCTCCTCTTGAGATGCGACGGGAACGCCGGGAATTCTTTCCCTACGAAACAGGGAAAGGATCCCTCATCTCGAGCTAGGAGGCGGAAACGGGGCTCCCCTGGATGTGTGCGGGACCCCACGTGCTTCCTCTCGAGTGCAGACGGGTATGTCGGGGAACTTCTTGAGTTGCAGCAAGGGTGTGAAGGACCCTTTGGAAGTTCCAGTGGTTAGATGTGATTGGCCTCGAGAAGCCTCAGCGGAAATGGGCCTCATCTCGTCTGGAGGGCAAAACCTCCTGGATTTTCTCGAGTTGCGGCAGGTGCTCTCGACTTACGACGGGGACCTCAGGGACCCACTCTGGTGGCCTCAGAAAGGCCAGTCCCCATGCGAGTTCCTCGGGGGCCTCTCGGGATTCCTCTCCCGTCGATGCCGGGGCCTAAGACCTTGTGTGGAGTCGGGGCCGGAACCTGAGGATTCCTCTCCAGTGCTGACATGGATCTTGGGGTACTTCTGGAGTCTCCCCAGGGGAGTCAGTCCTCGTCTCGAATGCGGGCATGCACTTGCGCTTTCCTCCAGAGCGGTAGCAGCAGTGTCACGCAGTCCGCCGCGTGGATCAAAGGATCTATGGTTTTCCCTCGAGTCTTTCCCACGAGGCTTTCCCACGAGGCTTTCCCACAGGGCTGTCCCACGTGCACACGTGGTGGGAGTCGATCCTCGGCTTGAACGTCAAGGCAGTGCAGGGAAAGCAGGTTCCTCTGGAATGGACTGACACATCTGAGGGACTCTTGGAATGGTGGCACGACCCTGGAGTTCCTCTCGCCTTTCCTGTGGAGAGCGCCTCCTCTTGAGATGCGACGGGAACGCCGGGAATTCTTTCCCTACGAAACAGGGAAAGGATCCCTCATCTCGAGCTAGGAGGCGGAAACGGGGCTCCCCTGGATGTGGGCGGGACACCACGTGCTTCCTCTCGAGTGGAGACGGGTATGTCGGGGAACTTCTTGAGTTGCAGCAAGGGTGTGAAGGACCCTTTGGAAGTTCCAGTGGTTAGACCTGATTATCCTCGAGAAGCCTCAGCGGAAATGGGCCTCATCTCGCCTGGAGGGCAAAACCTCCTGGATTTTCTCGAGTTGCGGCAGGTGCTCTCGACTTACGACGGAGACCTCAGGGACCCGCTCTGGTGGCCTCAGGAAAGGCCAGTCCCCATGCGAGTTCCTTGGGGCCCTCTCGGGATTCCTCCTCCGTCGATGCCGGGCCTAAGACCTTGTGTGGAGTCGGGGCCGGAACCTGAGGATTCCTCTCCAGTGCTGACATGGATCTTGGGGTACTTCTGGAGTCTCCCCAGGGGAGTCAGTCCTCGTCTCGAATGCGGGCATGCACTTGCGCTTTCCTCCAGAGCGGTAGCAGCAGTGTCACGCAGTCCGCCGCGTGGATCAAAGGATCTGTGGTTTTCCCTCGAGTCTTTCCCACGAGGCTTTCCCACGAGGCTTTCCCACAGGGCTGTCCCACGTGCACACGTGGTGGGAGTCGATCCTCGGCTTGAACGTCAAGGCAGTGCAGGGAAAACAGGTTCCTCTGGAATGGACTGACACATCTGGGGGACTCTTGGAATGGTGGCACGACCCTGGAGTTCCTCTCGCCTTTCCTGTGGAGAGCGCCTCCTCTTGAGATGCGACGGGAACGCCGGGAATTCTTTCCCTACGAAACAGGGAAAGGATCCCTCATCTCGAGCTAGGAGGCGGAAACGGGGCTCCCCTGGATGTGTGCGGGACCCCAGGTGCTTCCCCTCGAGTGCAGACGGGTATGTCGGGGAACTTCTTGAGTTGCAGCAAGGGTGTGAAGGACCCTTTGGAAGTTCCAGTGGTTAGATGTGATTGGCCTCGAGAAGCCTCAGCGGAAATGGGCCTCATCTCGCCTGGAGGGCAAAACCTCCTGGATTTTCTCGAGTTGCGGCAGGTGCTCTCGACTTACGACGGGGACCTGAGGGACCCGCTCTGGTGGCCTCAGGAAAGGCCAGTCCCCATGCGAGTTCCTCGGGGGCCTCTCGGGATTCCTCTCCCGTCGATGCCGGGGCCTAAGACCTTGTGTGGAGTCGGGTCCGGAACCTGAGGATTCCTCTCCAGTGCTGACATGGATCTTGGGGTACTTCTGGAGTCTCCCAAGGGGAGTCAGTCCTCGTCTCGAATGCGGGCATGCACTTGCGCTTTCCTCCAGAGCGGTAGCAGCAGTTTCACGCAGTCCGCCGCGTGGATCAAAGAATCTATGGTTTTCCCTCGAGTCTTTCCCACGAGGCTTTCCCACGAGGCTTTCCCACAGGGCTGTCCCACGTGCACACGTGGTGGGAGTCGATCCTCGGCTTGAACGTCAAGGCAGTGCAGGGAAAACAGGTTCCTCTGGAATGGACTGTCATATCTGGGGGACTCTTGGAATGGTGGAACGACCCTGGAGTTCCTCTCGCCTTTCCTGTGGAGAGCGCCTCCTCTTGAGATGCGACGTGAACGCCGGGAATTCTTTCCCTACGAAACAGGGAAAGGATCCCTCATCTCGAGCTAGGAGGCGGGAACGGGGCTCCCCTGGATGTGTGCGGGACCCACGTGCTTCCTCTCGAGTGGAGACGTGTATTTCGGGGAACTTCTTGAGTTGCAGCAAGGGTGTGAAGGACCCTTTGGAAGTTCCAGTGGTTAGACGTGAATAGCCTCGAGAAGCCTCAGCGGAAATGGGCCTCATCTCGTCTGGAGGGCAAAACCTTCTGGATATTCTCGAGTTGCGGCAGGTGCTCTCGACTTACGACGGGGACCTCAGCGACCCACTCTGGTGGCCTCAGAAAGGCCAGTCCCCATGCGAGTTCCTCGGGGGCCTCTCGGGATTCCTCTCCCGTCGATGCCGGGGCCTAAGACCTTGTGTGGAGTCGGGGCCGGAACCTGAGGATTCCTCTCCAGTGCTGACATGGATCTTGGGGTACTTCTGGAGTCTCCCCAGGGGAGTCAGTCCTCGTCTCGAATGCGTGCATGCACTTGCGCTTTCCTCCAGAGCGGTAGCAGCAGTGTCACGCAGTCCGCCGCGTGGATCAAAGGATCTATGGTTTTCCCTCGAGTCTTTCCCACGAGGCTTTCCCACGAGGCTTTCCCACAGGGCTGTCCCACGTGCACACGTGGTGGGAGTCGATCCTCGGCTTGAACGTCAAGGCAGTGCAGGGAAAACAGGTTCCTCTGGAGTGGACTGACACATCTGGGGGACTCTTGGAATGGTGGCATGACCCTGGAGTTCCTCTCGCCTTTCCTGTGGAGAGCGCCTCCTCTTGAGATGCGACGGGAACGCCGGGAATTCTTTCCCTACGAAACAGGGAAAGGATCCCTCATCTCGAGCTAGAAGGCGGGAACGGGGCTCCCCTGGATGTTTGCGGGACCCCACGTGCTTCCTCTCGAGTGGAGAGGTGTATTTCGGGGAACTTCTTGAGTTGCAGCAAGGGTGTGAAGGACCCTTTGGAAGTTCCAGTGGTTAGACGTGATTAGCCTCGAGAAGCCTCAGCGGAAATGGGCCTCATCTCGTCTGCAGGGCAAAACCTCCTGGACTTTCTCGAGTTGCGGCAGGTGCTCTCGACTTACGACGGGGACCTCAGGGACCCACTCTGGTGGCCTCAGAAAGGCCAGTCCCCATGCGAGTTCCTCGGGGGCCTCTCGGGATTCCTCTCCCGTCGATGCCGAGGCCTAAGACCTTGTGTGGAGTCGGGGCCGGAACCTGAGGATTCCTCTCCAGTGCTGACATGGATCTTGGGGTACTTCTGGAGTCTCCCCAGGGGAGTCAGTCCTCGTCTCGAATGCGGGCATGCACTTGCGCTTTCCTCCAGAGCGGTAGCAGCAGTGTCACGCAGTCCGCCGCGTGGATCAAAGGATCTATGGTTTTCCCTCGAGTCTTTCCCACGAGGCTTTCCCACGAGGCTTTCCCACAGGGCTGTCCCACGTGCACACGTGGTGGGAGTCGATCCTCGGCTTGAACGTCAAGGCAGTGCAGGGAAAACAGGTTCCTCTGGAATGGACTGACACATCTGGGGGACTCTTGGAATGGTGGCACGACCCTGGAGTTCCTCTCGCCTTTCCTGTGGAGAGCGCCTCCTCTTGAGATGCGACGGGAACGCCCGGAATTCTTTCCCTACGAAACAGGGAAAGGATCCCTCATCTCGAGCTAGGAGGCGGAAACGGGGCTCCCCTGGATGTGTGCGGGACCCCACGTGCTTCCTCTCGAGTGGAGACGGGTATGTCGGGGAACTTCTTGAGTTGAAGCAAGGGTGTGAAGGACCCTTTGGAAGTTCCAGTGGTTAGACGTGATTGGCCTCGAGAAGCCTCAGCGGAAATGGGCCTCATCTCGCCTGGAGGGCAAAACCTCCTGGATTTTCTCGAGTTGCGGCAGGTGCTCTCGACTTACGACGGGGACCTCAGGGACCCGCTCTGGTGGCCTCAGGAAAGGCCAGTCCCCATGCGAGTTCCTCGGGGCCTCTCGGGATTCCTCTCCCGTCGATGCCGGGGCCTAAGACCTTGTGTGGAGTCGGGGCGGGAACCTGAGGATTCCTCTCCAGTGCTGACATGGATCTTGGGGTACTTCTGGAGTCTCCCCAGGGGAGTCAGTCCTCGTCTCGAATGCGGGCATGCACTTGCGCTTTCCTCCAGAGCGGTAGCAGCAGTGTCACGCAGTCCGCCGCGTGGATCAAAGGATCTATGGTTTTCCCTCGAGTCTTTCCCACGAGGCATTCCCACGAGGCTTTCCCACAGGGCTGTCTCACGTGCGCACGTGGTGGGAGTCGATCCTCGGTTTGAAAGTCAAGGCAGTGCAGGGAAAACAGGTTCCTATGGAATGGACTGACACATCTGGGGGACTCTTGGAATTGTGGCACGACCCTGAAGTTCCTCTCGCCTTTCCTGTGGAGAGCGCCTCCTCCTGAGATGCGACGGGAACGCCGGGAATTCTTTCCCTTCGAAACAGGGAAAGGATCCCTCATCTCGAGCTAGGAGGCGGAAACGGGGTTCCCCTGGATGTGTGCGGGACCCCACGTGTTTCCTCTCGAGTGGAGACGGGTATGTCGCAGAACTGCTTGAGTTTTAGCAAGGGTGTGAAGGACCCTTTGGAAGTTCCAGTGGTTAGACGTGATTAGCCTCGAGAAGCCTCAGCGGAAATGGGCCTCATCTCGCCTGGAGGGCAAAACCTCCTGGATTTTCTCGAGTTGCGGCAGGTGCTCACGAGTTACGTCGGGGACCTCAGGGACCCGCTCTGGTGGCCTCAGGAAAGGCCAGTCCCCATGCGAGTTCCTCGGGGGCCTCTTGGGATTCCTCTCCCGTCGATGCCGGGGCCTAAGACCTTGTGTGGAGTCGGGGCCGGAACCTGAGGATTCCTCTCCAGTGCTGACATGGATCTTGGGGTACTTCTGGAGTCTCCCCAGGGGAGTCAGTCCTCGTCTCGAATGCGGGATTGCACTTGCACTTTCCTCCAGAGCGGTAGCAGCAGTGTCACGCAGTCCGCCGCGTGGGTCAAAGGATCTATGGTTTTCCCTCGAGTCTTTCCCACGAGGCTTTCCCACGAGGCTTTCCCACAGGGCTGTCCCACGTGCACACGTGGTGGGAGTCGATCGTCGGCTTGAACGTTAAGGCAGTGCAGGGAAAACAGGTTCCCTGGAATGGACTGACACATCTGGGGGACTCTTGGAATGGTGGCACGACCCTGGAGTTCCTCTCGCCTTTCTTGTGGAGAGCGCCTCCTCTTGAGATGCGACGGGAACGCCGGGGAATCTTTCCCTACGAAACAGGGAAAGGATCCCTCATCTCGAGCTAGGAGGCGGAAACGGGGCTCCCCTGGATGTGTGCGGGACCCCACGTGCTTCCTCTCGAGTGGAGACGGGTATGTCGGGGAACTTCTTGAGTTGCAGCAAGGGTGTGAAGGACCCTTTGGAAGTTCCAGTGGTTAGACGTGATTGGCCTCGAGAAGCCTCAGCGGAAATGGGCCTCATCTCGCCTGGAGGGCAAAACCTCCTGGATTTTCTCGAGTTGTGGCAGGTGCTCTCGACTTACGACGGGGACCTCAGGGACCCGCTCTGGTGGCCTCAGGAAAGGCCAGTCCCCATGCGAGTTCCTCGGGGGCCTCTCGGGATTCCTCTCCCGTCGATGCCGGGGCCTAAGACCTTGTGTGGAGTCGGGGCCGGAACCTGAGGATTCCTCTCCAGTGCTGACATGGTCTTGGGGTACTTCTGGAGTCTCCCCAGGGGAGTCAGTCCTCGTCTCGAATGCGGGCATGCACTTGCGCTTTCCTCCAGAGCGGTAGCAGCAGTGTCACGCAGTCCGCCGCGTGGATCAAAGGATCTATGGTTTTCCCTCGAGTCTTTCCCACGAGGCTTTCCCACGAGGCTTTCCCACAGGGCTGTCCCACGTGCACACGTGGTGGGAGTCGATCCTCGGCTTGAACGTCAAGGCAGTGCAGGGAAAACCGGTTCCTCTGGAATGGACTGACACATCTGGGGGACTCTTGGAATGGTGGCACGACCCTGGAGTTCCTCTCGCCTTTCCTGTGGAGAGCGCCTCCTCTTGAGATGCGACGGGAACGCCGGGAATTCTTTCCCTACGAAACAGGGAAAGGATCCCTCATCTCGAGCTAGGAGGCGGAAACGGGGTTCCCCTGGATGTGTGCGGGACCCCACGTGTTTCCTCTCGAGTGGAGACGGGTATGTCGCAGAACTGCTTGAGTTTTAGCAAGGGTGTGAAGGACCCTTTGGAAGTTCCAGTGGTTAGACGTTATTAGCCTCGAGAAGCCTCAGCGGAAATGGGCCTCATCTCGCCTGGAGGGCAAAACCTCCTGGATTTTCTCGAGTTGCGGCAGGTGGTCACGAGTTACGTCGGGGACCTCAGGGACCCGCTCTGGTGGCCTCAGGAAAGGCCAGTCCCCATGCGAGTTCCTCGGGGGCCTCTTGGGATTCCTCTCCCGTCGATGCCGGGGCCTAAGACCTTGTGTGGAGTCGGGGCCGGAACCTGAGGATTCCTCTCCAGTGCTGACATGGATCTTGGGGTACTTCTGGAGTCTCCCCAGGGGAGTCAGTCCTCGTCTCGAATGCGGGATTGCACTTGCACTTTCCTCCAGAGCGGTAGCAGCAGTGTCACGCAGTCCGCCGCGTGGATCAAAGGATCTATGGTTTTCCCTCGAGTCTTTCCCACGAGGCTTTCCCACGAGGCTTTCCCACAGGGCTGTCCCACGTGCACACGTGGTGGGAGTCGATCGTCGGCTTGAACGTTAAGGCAGTGCAGGGAAAACAGGTTCCCTGGAATGGACTGACACATCTGGGGGACTCTTGGAATGGTGGCACGACCCTGGAGTTCCTCTCGCCTTTCTTGTGGAGAGCGCCTCCTCTTGAGATGCGACGGGAACGCCGGGGAATCTTTCCCTACGAAACAGGGAAAGGATCCCTCATCTCGAGCTAGGAGGCGGAAACGGGGCTCCCCTGGATGTGTGCGGGACCCCACGTGCTTCCTCTCGAGTGGAGACGGGTATGTCGGGGAACTTCTTGAGTTGCAGCAAGGGTGTGAAGGACCCTTTGGAAGTTCCAGTGGTTAGACGTGATTGGCCTCGAGAAGCCTCAGCGGAAATGGGCCTCATCTCGCCTGGAGGGCAAAACCTCCTGGATTTTCTCGAGTTGTGGCAGGTGCTCTCGACTTACGACGGGGACCTCAGGGACCCGCTCTGGTGGCCTCAGGAAAGGCCAGTCCCCATGCGAGTTCCTCGGGGGCCTCTCGGGATTCCTCTCCCGTCGATGCCGGGGCCTAAGACCTTGTGTGGAGTCGGGGCCGGAACCTGAGGATTCCTCTCCAGTGCTGACATGGATCTTGGGGTACTTCTGGAGTCTCCCCAGGGGAGTCAGTCCTCGTCTCGAATGCGGGCATGCACTTGCGCTTTCCTCCAGAGCGGTAGCAGCAGTGTCACGCAGTCCGCCGCGTGGATCAAAGGATCTATGGTTTTCCCTCGAGTCTTTCCCACGAGGCTTTCCCACGAGGCTTTCCCACAGGGCTGTCCCACGTGCACACGTGGTGGGTGTCGATCCTCGGCTTGAACGTCAAGGCAGTGCAGGGAAAACAGGTTCCTCTGGAATGGACTGACACATCTGGGGGACTCTTGGAATGGTGGCACGACCCTGGAGTTCCTCTCGCCTTTCCTGTGGAGAGTGCCTCCTCTTGAGATGCGACGGGAACGCCGGGAATTCTTTCCCTAAGAAACATGGAAAGGATCCCTCATCTCGAGCTAGGAGGCGGAAAAGGGGCTCCCCTGGATGTGTGCGGGACCCCACGTGCTTCCTCTCGAGTGAGACGTGTATGTCGGGGAACTTCTTGAGTTGCAGCAAGGGTGTGAAGGACCCTTTGGAAGTTCCAGTGGTTAGACGTGATTAGCCTCGAGTAGCCTCAGCGGAAATGGGCCTCATCTCGCCTGGAGTGCAAAACCTCCTGGATTTTCTCGAGTTGCGGCAGGTGCTCTCGACTTACGACGGGGACATCAGGGACCCGCTCTGGTGGCCTCAGGAAAGGCCAGTCCCCATGCGAGTTCCTCTGGGGCCTCTGGGGATTCCTCTCCCGTCGATGCCGGGGCCTAAGACCTTGTGTGGATTCCGGGCCGGAAACTGAGGATTCCTCTCCAGTGCTGACATGGATCTTGGGGTACTTCTGGAGTCTCCCCAGGGGAGTCAGTCCTCGTCTCGAATGCGGGCATGCACTTGCGCTTTCCTCCAGAGCGGTAGCAACAGTGTCACGCAGTCCGCCGCGTGGATCAAAGGATCTATGGTTTTCCCTCGAGTCTTTCCCACGAGGCTTTCCCACGAGGCTTTCCCACAGGGCTGTCCCACCTGCACACGTGGTGGGAGTCGATCCTCGGCTTGAACGTCAAGGCAGTGCAGGGAAAACAGGTTCCTCTGGAATGGACTGACACATCTGGGGTCTCTTGGAATGGTGGCACGACCCTTGAGTTCCTCGCGGCTTTCCTGTGCAGAGCTCCTCCTTTTGAGATGCGACGGGAACGCCGGGAATTCTTTCCCTACGAAACAGGGAAAGGATCCCTCATCTCGAGCTAGGAGGCGGAAACGGGGCTCCCCTGGATGTGTGCAGGACACCACGTGCTTCCTCACGAGTGGAGACGGGTATGTCGGGGAACTTCTTGAGTTGCAGCAAGGGTGTGAAGGACCCTTTGGAAGTTTCAGTGGTTAGACGTGATTGGCCTCGAGAAGCCTCAGCGGAAATGGGCCTCATCTCGCCTGGAGGGCAAAACCTCCTGGATTTTCTCGAGTTGCGGCAGGTGCTCTCGACTTACGACGGGGACCTCAGGGACCCGCTCTGGTGGCCTCAGGAAAGGCCAGTCCCCATGCGAGTTCCTCGGGGGCCTCTCGGGATTCCTCTCCCGTCGATGCCGGGGCCTAAGACGTTGTGTGGAGTCGGGTCCGGAACCTGAGGATTCCTCTCCAGTGCTGACATGGATCTTGGGGTACTTCTGGAGTCTCCCCAGGGGAGTCAGTCCTCGTCTCGAATGCGGGCATTCACTTGCGCTTTCCTCCAGAGCGGTAGCAGCAGTGTCACGCAGTCCGCCGCGTGGATCAAAGGATCTATGGTTTTCCCTCGAGTCTTTCCCACGAGGCTTTCCCACGAGGCTTTCCCACAGGGCTGTCCCACGTGCACACGTGGTGGGAGTCGATCCTCGGCTTGATCGTCAAGGCATTGCAGGGAAAACAGGTTCCTCTGGAATGGACTGACACATCTGGGGGACTCTTAGAATGGTGGCACGACCCTGGAGTTCCTCTCGCCTTTCCTGTGGAGAGCGCCTCCTCTTGAGATGCGACGGGAACGCCGGGAATTCTTTCCCTACGAAACAGGGAAAGGATCCCTCATCTCGAGCTAGGAGGCGGAAACGGGGCTCCCCTGGATGTGTGCAGGACACCACGTGCTTCCTCACGAGTGGAGACGGGTATGTCGGGGAACTTCTTGAGTTGCAGCAAGGGTGTGAAGGACCCTTTGGAAGTTTCAGTGGTTAGACGTGATTGGCCTCGAGAAGCCTCAGCGGAAATGGGCCTCATCTCGCCTGGAGGGCAAAACCTCCTGGATTTTCTCGAGTTGCGGCAGGTGCTCTCGACTTACGACGGGGACCTCAGGGACCCGCTCTGGTGGCCTCAGGAAAGGCCAGTCCCCATGCGAGTTCCTCGGGGCCTCTCGGGATTCCTCTCCCGTCGATGCCGGGGCCTAAGACGTTGTGTGGAGTCGGGTCCGGAACCTGAGGATTCCTCTCCAGTGCTGACATGGATCTTGGGGTACTTCTGGAGTCTCCCCAGGGGAGTCAGTCCTCGTCTCGAATGCGGGCATTCACTTGCGCTTTCCTCCAGAGCGGTAGCAGCAGTGTCACGCAGTCCGCCGCGTGGATCAAAGGATCTATGGTTTTCCCTCGAGTCTTTCCCACGAGGCTTTCCCACGAGGCTTTCCCACAGGGCTGTCCCACGTGCACACGTGGTGGGAGTCGATCCTCGGCTTGAACGTCAAGGCAGTGCAGGGAAAACAGGTTCCTCTGGAATGGACTGACACATCTGGGGTCTCTTGGAATGGTGGCACGACCCTTGAGTTCCTCTCGGCTTTCCTGTGCAGAGCTCCTCCTTTTGAGATGCGACGGGAACGCCGGGAATTCTTTCCCTACGAAACAGGGAAAGGATCCCTCATCTCGAGCTAGGAGGCGGAAACGGGGCTCCCCTGGATGTGTGCGGGACCCCACGTGCTTCCTCTCGAGTGGAGACGGGTATGTCGGGGAACTTCTTGAGTTGCAGCAAGGGTGTGAAGGACCCTTTGGAAGTTCCAGTGGTTAGACGTGATTGGCCTCGAGAAGCCTCAGCGGAAATGGGCCTCATCTCGCCTGGAGGGCAAAACCTCCTGGATTTTCTCGAGTTGCGGCAGGTGCTCTCGACTTACGACGGGGACCTCAGGGACCCGCTCTGGTGGCCTCAGGAAAGGCCAGTCCCCATGCGAGTTCCTCGGGGCCTCTCGGGATTCCTCTCCCGTCGATGCCGGGGCCTAAGACCTTGTGTGGAGTCGGGGCGGGAACCTGAGGATTCCTCTCCAGTGCTGACATGGATCTTGGGGTACTTCTGGAGTCTCCCCAGGGGAGTCAGTCCTCGTCTCGAATGCGGGCATGCACTTGCGCTTTCCTCCAGAGCGGTAGCAGCAGTGTCACGCAGTCCGCCGCGTGGATCAAAGGATCTATGGTTTTCCCTCGAGTCTTTCCCACGAGGCATTCCCACGAGGCTTTCCCACAGGGCTGTCTCACGTGCGCACGTGGTGGGAGTCGATCCTCGGTTTGAAAGTCAAGGCAGTGCAGGGAAAACAGGTTCCTATGGAATGGACTGACACATCTGGGGGACTCTTGGAATTGTGGCACGACCCTGAAGTTCCTCTCGCCTTTCCTGTGGAGAGCGCCTCCTCCTGAGATGCGACGGGAACGCCGGGAATTCTTTCCCTACGAAACAGGGACAGGATCCCTCATCTCGAGCTAGGAGGCGGAAACGGGGCTCCCCTGGATGTGTGCGGGACCCCACGTGTTTCCTCTCGAGTGGAGACGGGTATGTCGCAGAACTGCTTGAGTTTTAGCAAGGGTGTGAAGGACCCTTTGGAAGTTCCAGTGGTTAGACGTGATTAGCCTCGAGAAGCCTCAGCGGAAATGGGCTTCATCTCGCCTGGAGGGCAAAACCTCCTGGATTTTCTCGAGTTGCGGCAGGTGCTCACGAGTTACGTCGGGGACCTCAGGGACCCGCTCTGGTGGCCTCAGGAAAGGCCAGTCCCCATGCGAGTTCCTCGGGGGCCTCTTGGGATTCCTCTCCCGTCGATGCCGGGGCCTAAGACCTTGTGTGGAGTCGGGGCCGGAACCTGAGGATTCCTCTCCAGTGCTGACATGGATCTTGGGGTACTTCTGGAGTCTCCCCAGGGGAGTCAGTCCTCGTCTCGAATGCGGGATTGCACTTGCACTTTCCTCCAGAGCGGTAGCAGCAGTGTCACGCAGTCCGCCGCGTGGGTCAAAGGATCTATGGTTTTCCCTCGAGTCTTTCCCACGAGGCTTTCCCACGAGGCTTTCCCACAGGGCTGTCCCACGTGCACACGTGGTGGGAGTCGATCGTCGGCTTGAACGTTAAGGCAGTGCAGGGAAAACAGGTTCCCTGGAATGGACTGACACATCTGGGGGACTCTTGGAATGGTGGCACGACCCTGGAGTTCCTCTCGCCTTTCTTGTGGAGAGCGCCTCCTCTTGAGATGCGACGGGAACGCCGGGGAATCTTTCCCTACGAAACAGGGAAAGGATCCCTCATCTCGAGCTAGGAGGCGGAAACGGGGCTCCCCTGGATGTGTGCGGGACCCCACGTGCTTCCTCTCGAGTGGAGACGGGTATGTCGGGGAACTTCTTGAGTTGCAGCAAGGGTGTGAAGGACCCTTTGGAAGTTCCAGTGGTTAGACGTGATTGGCCTCGAGAAGCCTCAGCGGAAATGGGCCTCATCTCGCCTGGAGGGCAAAACCTCCTGGATTTTCTCGAGTTGTGGCAGGTGCTCTCGACTTACGACGGGGACCTCAGGGACCCGCTCTGGTGGCCTCAGGAAAGGCCAGTCCCCATGCGAGTTCCTCGGGGGCCTCTCGGGATTCCTCTCCCGTCGATGCCGGGGCCTAAGACCTTGTGTGGAGTCGGGGCCGGAACCTGAGGATTCCTCTCCAGTGCTGACATGGTCTTGGGGTACTTCTGGAGTCTCCCCAGGGGAGTCAGTCCTCGTCTCGAATGCGGGCATGCACTTGCGCTTTCCTCCAGAGCGGTAGCAGCAGTGTCACGCAGTCCGCCGCGTGGATCAAAGGATCTATGGTTTTCCCTCGAGTCTTTCCCACGAGGCTTTCCCACGAGGCTTTCCCACAGGGCTGTCCCACGTGCACACGTGGTGGGAGTCGATCCTCGGCTTGAACGTCAAGGCAGTGCAGGGAAAACCGGTTCCTCTTGAATGGACTGACACATCTGGGGGACTCTTGGAATGGTGGCACGACCCTGGAGTTCCTCTCGCCTTTCCTGTGGAGAGCGCCTCCTCTTGAGATGCGACGGGAACGCCGGGAATTCTTTCCCTACGAAACAGGGAAAGGATCCCTCATCTCGAGCTAGGAGGCGGAAACGGGGTTCCCCTGGATGTGTGCGGGACCCCACGTGTTTCCTCTCGAGTGGAGACGGGTATGTCGCAGAACTGCTTGAGTTTTAGCAAGGGTGTGAAGGACCCTTTGGAAGTTCCAGTGGTTAGACGTGATTAGCCTCGAGAAGCCTCAGCGGAAATGGGCCTCATCTCGCCTGGAGGGCAAAACCTCCTGGATTTTCTCGAGTTGCGGCAGGTGGTCACGAGTTACGTCGGGGACCTCAGGGACCCGCTCTGGTGTCCTCAGGAAAGGCCAGTCCCCATGCGAGTTCCTCGGGGGCCTCTTGGGATTCCTCTCCCGTCGATGCCGGGGCCTAAGACCTTGTGTGGAGTCGGGGCCGGAACCTGAGGATTCCTCTCCAGTGCTGACATGGATCTTGGGGTACTTCTGGAGTCTCCCCAGGGGAGTCAGTCCTCGTCTCGAATGCGGGATTGCACTTGCACTTTCCTCCAGAGCGGTAGCAGCAGTGTCACGCAGTCCGCCGCGTGGATCAAAGGATCTATGGTTTTCCCTCGAGTCTTTCCCACGAGGCTTTCCCACGAGGCTTTCCCACAGGGCTGTCCCACGTGCACACGTGGTGGGAGTCGATCGTCGGCTTGAACGTTAAGGCAGTGCAGGGAAAACAGGTTCCCTGGAATGGACTGACACATCTGGGGGACTCTTGGAATGGTGGCACGACCCTGGAGTTCCTCTCGCCTTTCTTGTGGAGAGCGCCTCCTCTTGAGATGCGACGGGAACGCCGGGGAATCTTTCCCTACGAAACAGGGAAAGGATCCCTCATCTCGAGCTAGGAGGCGGAAACGGGGCTCCCCTGGATGTGTGCGGGACCCCACGTGCTTCCTCTCGAGTGGAGACGGGTATGTCGGGGAACTTCTTGAGTTGCAGCAAGGGTGTGAAGGACCCTTTGGAAGTTCCAGTGGTTAGACGTGATTGGCCTCGAGAAGCCTCAGCGGAAATGGGCCTCATCTCGCCTGGAGGGCAAAACCTCCTGGATTTTCTCGAGTTGTGGCAGGTGCTCTCGACTTACGACGGGGACCTCAGGGACCCGCTCTGGTGGCCTCAGGAAAGGCCAGTCCCCATGCGAGTTCCTCGGGGGCCTCTCGGGATTCCTCTCCCGTCGATGCCGGGGCCTAAGACCTTGTGTGGAGTCGGGGCCGGAACCTGAGGATTCCTCTCCAGTGCTGACATGGATCTTGGGGTACTTCTGGAGTCTCCCCAGGGGAGTCAGTCCTCGTCTCGAATGCGGGCATGCACTTGCGCTTTCCTCCAGAGCGGTAGCAGCAGTGTCACGCAGTCCGCCGCGTGGATCAAAGGATCTATGGTTTTCCCTCGAGTCTTTCCCACGAGGCTTTCCCACGAGGCTTTCCCACAGGGCTGTCCCACGTGCACACGTGGTGGGTGTCGATCCTCGGCTTGAACGTCAAGGCAGTGCAGGGAAAACAGGTTCCTCTGGAATGGACTGACACATCTGGGGGACTCTTGGAATGGTGGCACGACCCTGGAGTTCCTCTCGCCTTTCCTGTGGAGAGTGCCTCCTCTTGAGATGCGACGGGAACGCCGGGAATTCTTTCCCTAAGAAACATGGAAAGGATCCCTCATCTCGAGCTAGGAGGCGGAAAAGGGGCTCCCCTGGATGTGTGCGGGACCCCACGTGCTTCCTCTCGAGTGAGACGTGTATGTCGGGGAACTTCTTGAGTTGCAGCAAGGGTGTGAAGGACCCTTTGGAAGTTCCAGTGGTTAGACGTGATTAGCCTCGAGTAGCCTCAGCGGAAATGGGCCTCATCTCGCCTGGAGTGCAAAACCTCCTGGATTTTCTCGAGTTGCGGCAGGTGCTCTCGACTTACGACGGGGACATCAGGGACCCGCTCTGGTGGCCTCAGGAAAGGCCAGTCCCCATGCGAGTTCCTCTGGGGCCTCTGGGGATTCCTCTCCCGTCGATGCCGGGGCCTAAGACCTTGTGTGGATTCCGGGCCGGAAACTGAGGATTCCTCTCCAGTGCTGACATGGATCTTGGGGTACTTCTGGAGTCTCCCCAGGGGAGTCAGTCCTCGTCTCGAATGCGGGCATGCACTTGCGCTTTCCTCCAGAGCGGTAGCAACAGTGTCACGCAGTCCGCCGCGTGGATCAAAGGATCTATGGTTTTCCCTCGAGTCTTTCCCACGAGGCTTTCCCACGAGGCTTTCCCACAGGGCTGTCCCACCTGCACACGTGGTGGGAGTCGATCCTCGGCTTGAACGTCAAGGCAGTGCAGGGAAAACAGGTTCCTCTGGAATGGACTGACACATATGGGGTCTCTTGGAATGGTGGCACGACCCTTGAGTTCCTCTCGGCTTTCCTGTGCAGAGCTCCTCCTTTTGAGATGCGACGGGAACGCCGGGAATTCTTTCCCTACGAAACAGGGAAAGGATCCCTCATCTCGAGCTAGGAGGCGGAAATGGGGCTCCCCTGGATGTGTGCAGGACACCACGTGCTTCCTCACGAGTGGAGACGGGTATGTCGGGGAACTTCTTGAGTTGCAGCAAGGGTGTGAAGGACCCTTTGGAAGTTTCAGTGGTTAGACGTGATTGGCCTCGAGAAGCCTCAGCGGAAATGGGCCTCATCTCGCCTGGAGGGCAAAACCTCCTGGATTTTCTCGAGTTGCGGCAGGTGCTCTCGACTTACGACGGGGACCTCAGGGACCCGCTCTGGTGGCCTCAGGAAAGGCCAGTCCCCATGCGAGTTCCTCGGGGGCCTCTCGGGATTCCTCTCCCGTCGATGCCGGGGCCTAAGACGTTGTGTGGAGTCGGGTCCGGAACCTGAGGATTCCTCTCCAGTGCTGACATGGATCTTGGGGTACTTCTGGAGTCTCCCCAGGGGAGTCAGTCCTCGTCTCGAATGCGGGCATTCACTTGCGCTTTCCTCCAGAGCGGTAGCAGCAGTGTCACGCAGTCCGCCGCGTGGATCAAAGGATCTATGGTTTTCCCTCGAGTCTTTCCCACGAGGCTTTCCCACGAGGCTTTCCCACAGGGCTGTCCCACGTGCACACGTGGTGGGAGTCGATCCTCGGCTTGAACGTCAAGGCATTGCAGGGAAAACAGGTTCCTCTGGAATGGACTGACACATCTGGGGGACTCTTAGAATGGTGGCACGACCCTGGAGTTCCTCTCGCCTTTCCTGTGGAGAGCGCCTCCTCTTGAGATGAGACGGGAACGCCGGGAATTCTTTCCCTACGAAACAGGGAAAGGATCCCTCATCTCGAGCTAGGAGGCGGAAACGGGGCTCCCCTGGATGTGTGCAGGACACCACGTGCTTCCTCACGAGTGGAGACGGGTATGTCGGGGAACTTCTTGAGTTGCAGCAAGGGTGTGAAGGACCCTTTGGAAGTTTCAGTGGTTAGACGTGATTGGCCTCGAGAAGCCTCAGCGGAAATGGGCCTCATCTCGCCTGGAGGGCAAAACCTCCTGGATTTTCTCGAGTTGCGGCAGGTGCTCTCGACTTACGACGGGGACCTCAGGGACCCGCTCTGGTGGCCTCAGGAAAGGCCAGTCCCCATGCGAGTTCCTCGGGGCCTCTCGGGATTCCTCTCCCGTCGATGCCGGGGCCTAAGACGTTGTGTGGAGTCGGGTCCGGAACCTGAGGATTCCTCTCCAGTGCTGACATGGATCTTGGGGTACTTCTGGAGTCTCCCCAGGGGAGTCAGTCCTCGTCTCGAATGCGGGCATTCACTTGCGCTTTCCTCCAGAGCGGTAGCAGCAGTGTCACGCAGTCCGCCGCGTGGATCAAAGGATCTATGGTTTTCCCTCGAGTCTTTCCCACGAGGCTTTCCCACGAGGCTTTCCCACAGGGCTGTCCCACGTGCACACGTGGTGGGAGTCGATCCTCGGCTTGAACGTCAAGGCAGTGCAGGGAAAACAGGTTCCTCTGGAATGGACTGACACATCTGGGGTCTCTTGGAATGGTGGCACGACCCTTGAGTTCCTCTCGGCTTTCCTGTGCAGAGCTCCTCCTTTTGAGATGCGACGGGAACGCCGGGAATTCTTTCCCTACGAAACAGGGAAAGGATCCCTCATCTCGAGCTAGGAGGCGGAAAAGGGGCTCCCGTGGATGTGTGCGGGACCCCACGTGTTTCGCCTCGAGTGGAGACGGGTATGTCGCGGAACTTCTTGAGTTGCAGCAAGGGTGTGTAGGACCCTTTAGAAGTTCCAGTGGTTAGATGTGATTGGCCTCGAGAAGCCTCAGCGGAAATGGGCCTCATCACGCCTGGAGGGCAAAACCTCCTGGATTTTCTCGAGTTGCGGCAGGAGCTCTCGACTTACGACGGGGACCTCAGGGACCCGCTCTGGTGGCCTCAGGAAAGGCCAGTCCCCATGCGAGTTCTTTGGGGGCGTCTCGGGATTCCTCTCCCGTCGATGCCGGGGCCTAAGACCTTGTGTGGAGTCGGGGCCGGAACCTGAGGATTCCTCTCCAGTGCTGACATGGATCTTGGGGTACTTCTGGAGTCTCCCCAGGGGAGTCAGTCCTCGTCTCGAATGCGGGCATGCACTTGCGCTTTCCTCCAGAGCGGTAGCAGCAGTGTCACGCAGTCCGCCGCGTGGATCAAAGGATCTATGGTTTTCCCTCGAGTCTTTCCCACGAGGCTTTCCCACGAGGCTTTCCCACAGGGCTGTCCCACGTGCACACGTGGTGGGAGTCGATCCTCGGCTTGAACGTCAAGGCAGTGCAGGGAAAACAGGTTCCTCTGGAATGGACTGACACATCTGGGGGACTCTTGGGATGGTGGCACGACCCTGGAGTTCCTCTCGCCTTTCCTGTGGAGAGCGCCTCCTCTTGAGATGCGACGGGAATGCCGGGAATTCTTTCCCTATGAAACAGGGAAAGGATCCCTCATCTCGAGCTAGGAGGCGTAAACGGGGCTCCCCTGGATGTGTGCGGGACTCCACGTGCTTCCTCTCGAGTGGAGACGGGTATGTCGGGGAACTTCTTAAGTTGCAGCAATGGTGTGAAGGACCCTTTGGAAGTTCCAGTGGTTAGATGTGATTAGCCTCGAGAAGCCTCAGCGGAAATGGGCCTCATCTCGCCTGGAGGGCAAAACCTCCTGGATTTTCTCGAGTTGCGGCAGGTGCTCTCGACTTATGACGGGGACCTCAGGGACCCGCTCTGGTGGCCTCATGAAAGGCCAGTCCCCATGCGAGTTCCTCGGGGGCCTCTCGGGATTCCTCTCCCGTCGATGCCGGGGCCGAAGACCTTGTGTGGAGTCGGGGCCGGAACCTGAGGATTCCTCTCCAGTGCTGACATGGATCTTGGGGTACTTCTGGAGTCTCCCCAGGGGAGTCAGTCCTCGTCTCGAATGCGGGCATGCACTTGCGCTTTCCTCCAGAGCGGTAGCAGCAGTGTCACGCAGTCCGCCGCGTGGATCAAAGGATCTATGGTTTTCCCTCGAGTCTTTCCCACGAGGCTTTCCCACGAGGCTTTCCCACAGGGCTGTCCCACGTGCACACGTGGTGGGAGTCGATCCTCGGCTTGAACGTCAAGGCAGTGCAGGGAAAACAGGTTCCTCTGGAATGGACTGACACATCTGGGGGACTCTTGGAATGGTGGCACGACCCTGGAGTTCCTCTCGCCTTTATTGTGCAGAGCGCCTCCTCTTGAGATGCGACGGGAACGCCGGGAATTCTTTCCCTACGAAACAGGGAAAGGATCACTCATCTCGAGCTAGGAGGCGGAAACGGGGCTCCCCTGGATGTTTGCGGGACACCACGTGCTTCCTCTCGAGTGGAGACGGGTAAGTCGCGGGATTGCTTGAGTTGCAGCAAGGGTGTGAAGGACCCTTTGGAATTTCCAGTGGTTAGATGTGATCAGCCTCGAGAACCCTCAGCGGAAATGGGCCTCAAATCGCCTGGAGGGCAAAACCTCCTGGATTTTCTCGAGTTGCGTCAGGTGCTCTCGACTTACGACGTGGACCTCAGGGACCCGCTCTGGTGGCCTCAGGAAAGGCCAGTCCCCATGCGAGTTCCTCGGGGCCCTCTCGGGATTCCTCTCCCGTCGATGCCGGGGCCAAAGACCTTGTGTGGAGTCGGGGCCGGAACCTGAGGATTCCTCTCCAGTGCTGACATGGATCTTGGGGTACTTCTGGAGTCTCCCCAGGGGAGTCAGTCTTCGTCTCGAATGCGAGCATGCACTTGCGCTTTCCTCCAGAGCGGTAGCAGCAGTGTCACGCAGTCCGCCGCGTGGATCAAAGGATCTATGGTTTTCCCTCGAGTCTTTCCCACGAGGCTTTCCCACGAGGCTTTCCACAGGGCTGTCCCACGTGCACACGTGGTGGGAGTCGATCCTCGGCTTGAACGTCAAGGCAGTGCAGGGAAAACAGGTTCCTCTGGAATGGACTGACACATCTGGGGGACTCTTGGAATGGTGGCACGAACCTGGAGTTCCTCTCGCCTTTCCTGTGGAGAGCGCCTCCTCTTGAGATGCGACGGGAACGCCGGGAATTCTTTCCCTACGAAACAGGGAAAGGATCACTCATCTCGAGCTAGGAGGCGGAAACGGGGCTCCCCTGGATGTGTGCGGGACACCACGTGCTTCCTCTCGAGTGGAGACGGGTATGTCGCGGGACTGCTTGAGTTGCAGCAAGGGTGTGAAGGACCCTTTGGAAGTTCCAGTGGTTAGATGTGATCAGCCTCGAGAAGCCTCAGCGGAAATGGGCCTCAACTCGCCTGGAGGGCAAAACCTCCTGGATTTTCTCGAGTTGCGGCAGGTGCTCTCGACTTACGACGTGGACCTCAGGGACCCGCTCTGGTGGCCTCAGGAAAGGCCAGTTCCCATGCGAGTTCCTCGGGGGCCTCTCGGGATTCCTCTCTCGTCGATGCCGGGGCCTAAGACTTTGTGTGGAGTCGGAGCCAGAACCTGAGGATTCCTCTCCAGTGCTGACATGGATCTTGGGGTACTTCTGGAGTCTCCCAAGGGGAGTCGTCCTCGTCTCGAATGCGGGCATGCACTTGCGCTTTCCTCCAGAGCGGTAGCAGCAGTGTCACGTAGTCCGCCGCGTTAATCAAAGGATCTATGGTTTTCCCTCGAGTCTTTCGCACGAGGCTTTCCCACGAGGCTTTCTCACAGGGCTGTCCCACGTGCACACGTGGTGGGAGTCGATCCTCGGCTTGAACGTCAAGGCAGTGCAGGGAAAACAGGTTCCTCTGGAATGGACTGACACATCTGCGGGACTCTTGGAATGGTGTCACGAACCTGGAGTTCTTCTCGCCTTTCCTATGGAGAGCGCCTCCTCTTGAGATGCGACGGGAACGCCGGAATTCTTTCCCTACGAAACAGGGAAAGGATCCATCATCTCGAGCTAGGAGGCGGAAACGGGGCTCCCCTGGATGTGTGCGGGACCCACGTGCTTCCTCTCGAGTGGAGACGGGTATGTCGGGGAACTTCTTGAGTTGCAGCAAGGGTGTGAAGGACCCTTTGGAAGTTCCAGTGGTTAGACGTGATTAGCCTCGAGAAGCCTCAGTGGAAATGGGCCTCATCTCGCCTGGAGGGCAAAACCTCCTGGATTTTCTCGAGTTGCGGCAGGTGCTCTCGACTTACGACGGGGACCTCAGGGACCCGCTCTGGTGGCCTCAGGAAAGGCCAGTCCCCATGCGAGTTCCTCGGGGGCCTCTCGGGATTCCTCTCCCGTCGATGCCGGGGCCTAAGACCTTGTGTGGAGTCGGGGCCGGAAACTGAGGATTCCTCTCCAGTGCTGACATGGATCTTGGGGTACTTCTGGAGTCTCCCCAGGGGAGTCAGTCCTCGTCTCGAATGCGGGCATGCACTTGCGCTTTCCTCCAGAGCGGTAGCAGCAGTGTCACGCAGTCCGCCGCGTGGATCAAAGGATCTATGGTTTTCCCTCGAGTCTTTCCCACGAGGCTTTCCCACGAGGCTTTCCCACAGGGCTGTCCCTCGTGCACACGTGGTGGGAGTCGATCCTCGGCTTGAACGTCAAGGCAGTGCAGGGAAAACAGGTTCCTCTGGAATGGACTGACACATCTGGGGGACTCTTGGAATGGTGGCACGACCCTGGAGTTCCTCTCGCCTTTCCTGTGGAGAGCGCCTCCTCTTGAGATGCGACGGGAACGCCGGGAATTCTTTCCCTACGAAACAGGGAAAGGATCACTCATCTCGAGCTAGGAGGCGGAAACGGGGCTCCCCTGGATGTTTGCGGAACACCACGTGCTTCCTCTCGAGTGGAGACGGGTAAGTCGCGGGATTGCTTGAGTTGCAGCAAGGGTGTGAAGGACCCTTTGGAAGTTCCAGTGGTTAGATGTGATCAGCCACGAGAACCCTCAGCGGAAATGGGCCTCAAATCGCCTGGAGGGCAAAACCTCCTGGATTTTCTCGAGTTGCGTCAGGTGCTCTCGACTTACGACGTGGACCTCAGGGACCCGCTCTGGTGGCCTCAGGAAAGGCCAGTCCCCATGCGAGTTCCTCGGGGGCCTCTCGGGATTCCTCTCCCGTCGATGCCGGGGCCTAAGACCTTGTGTGGAGTCGGGGCCGGAACCTGAGGATTCCTCTCCAGTGCTGACATGGATCTTGGGGTACTTCTGGAGTCTCCCCAGGGGAGTCAGTCCTCGTCTCGAATGCGGGCATGCACTTGCGCTTTCCTCCAGAGCGGTAGCAGCAGTGTCACGCAGTCCGCCGCGTGGATCAAAGGATCTATGGTTTTCCCTCGAGTCTTTCCCACGAGTCTTTCCCACGAGGCTTTCCACAGGGCTGTCCCACGTGCACACGTGGTGGGACTCGATCCTCGGCTTGAACGTCAAGGCAGTGCAGGGAAAACCGGTTCCTCTGGAATGGACTGACACATCTGGGGGACTCTTGGAATGGTGGCACGACCCTGGAGTTCCTCTCGCCTTTCCTGTGGAGAGCGCCTCCTCTTGAGATGCGACGGGAACGCCGGGAATTCTTTCCCTACGAAACAGGGAAAGGATCACTCATCTCGAGCTAGGAGGCGGAAATCGGGCTCCCCTGGATGTTTGCGTTACCCCACGTGCTTCCTCTCGAGTGGAGACGGGTATGTCGGGGAACTTCGTGAGTTGCAGCAAGGGTGTGAAGGACCCTTTGGAAGTTCAAGTGGTTAGACGTGATTAGCCTCGAGAAGCCTCAGCGGAAATGGGCCTCATCTCGCCTGGAGGGCAAAACCTCCTGGATTTTCTCGAGTTGCGGCAGGTGCTCTCGACTTACGACGGGGACCTCAGGGACCCGCTCTGGTGTCCTCAGGAAAGGCCAGTCCCCATGCGACTTCCTCGGGGGCATCTCGGGATTCCTCTCCCTTCGATGCCGGGGCCGAAGACCTTGTGTGGAGTCGGGGCCGGAACCTGAGGATTCCTCTCAGTGCTGACATGGATCTTGGGGTACTTCTGGAGTCTCCCCAGGGGAGTCAGTCCTCGTCTGGGATGCGGACATGCATTTGCGCTATCCTCCAGAGCGGTAGCAGCAGTGTCAAGCAGTCCGCCACGTGCATCAAAGGATCTATGATTTTCCCACCAGTCTTTCACACGAGGCTTTCCCACGAGGCTTTCCCACAGGGCTGTCCCACGTGCACACGTGGTGGGAGTCGATCCTCGGCTTGAACGTCAAGGCAGTGCAGGGAAAACATGTTCCTCTGGAATGGACTGACATATCTGGGGGACTCTTTGAATGGTGGCACGACGCTGGAGTCCTCTCGCCTTTCCTGTGGAGAGCGCCTCCTCTTGAGATGCGACGGGAACGCCGGGAAATCTTTCCATACGAAACAGGGAAAGGATCCCTCATCTCGAGCTAGGAGGCAGAAACGGGGCTCCCCTGGATGTGTGCGGGACCCTCGTGCTTCCTCTCGAGTGGATACGGGTATGTCGGGGAACTTCTTGAGTTGCAGAAAGACTGTGAAGGACCCTTTGGAAGTTCCAGTGGTTAGACGTGATTAGCCTCGAGAAGCCTCAGCGGAAATGGGCCTCATATCGCCTGGAGGGCAAAACCTCCTGGATTTTCTCGAGTTGCGGCAGGTGCTCTCGACTTACGACCGGGACCTCAGGGACCCGCTCTGGTGGCCTCAGGAAAGGCCAGTCCCCATGCGAGTTCCTCGGGTCCTCTCGGGATTCCTCTCCCGGCGATGCTGGGGCCTAAGACCTTGTGTGGAGTCGGGGCCGGAACCTGAGGATTCCTCTCCAGTGCTGACATGGATCTTGGGGTACTTCTGGAGTCTCCCCAGGGAAGTCAGTCCTCGTCTCGAATGCGGGCATGCACTTGCGCTTTCCTCCAGAGCGGTAGCAGCAGTGTCACGCAGTCCACCGCGTGGATCAAAGGATCTATGGTTTTCCCTCGAGTCTTTCCCACGAGGCTTTCCCACGAGGCTTTCCCACTGGGTTGTCCCACGTGAACACGTGGTGGGAGTCGATCCTCGGCTTGAACGTCAAGGCAGTGCAGGGAAAACAGGTTCCTCTGGAATGGACTGACACATCTGGGGGTCTCTTGGAATGGTGGCACGACCCTGGAGTTCCTCTCGCCTTTCCTGTGGAGAGCGCCTCCTCTTGAGATGCGACGGGAATGCCGGGAATTCTTTCATACGAAACAGGGAAAGGATCCCTCATCTCGAGCTAGGAGGCGGAAACGGGGCTACCCTGGATGTGTGCGGGACCCTCGTACTTCCTCTCGAGTAGAGACGGGTATGTCGGGGAACTTCTAGAGTTGCAGCAAGGGTGTGAAAGACCCTTTGGAAGTTCCAGTGGTTAGATGTGATTGGCCTCGAGAAGCCTCAGCGGAAATGGGCCTCATCTCACCTGGAGGGCAAAACCTCCTGGATTTTCTCGAGTTGCGGCATGTGCTCTCGACTTACGACGGGGACCTCAGGGACCCGCTCTGGTGGCCTCAGGAAAGGCCAGTCCCCATGCGAGTTCCTCGGGGGCCTCTCGGCATTCCTCTCTCGGCGATGCTGGGGCCTAAGACCTTGTGTGGAGTCGGGGCCGGAACCTGAGGATTCCTCTCCAGTGCTGACATGGATCTTGGGGTACTTCTGGAGTCTCCCCAGGGGAGTCAGTCCTCGTCTCGAATGCGGGCATGCACTTGCGCTTTCCTCCAGAGCGGTAGCAGCAGTGTCACGCAGTCCACCGCGTGGATCAAAGGATCTATGGTTTTCCCTCGAGTCTTTCCCACGAGGCTTTCCCACGAGGCTTTCCCACTGGGTTGTCCCACGTGCACACGTGGTGGGAGTCGATCCTCGGCTTGAACGTCAAGGCAGTGCAGGGAAAACAGGTTCCTCTGGAATGGACTGACACATCTGGGGGTCTCTTGGAATGGTGGCACGACCCTGGAGTTCCTCTCGCCTTTCCTGTGGAGAGCGCCTCCTCTTGAGATGCGACGGGAATGCCGGGAATTCTTTCATACGAAACAGGGAAAGGATCCCTCATCTCGAGCTAGAAGGCGGAAACGGGGCTACCCTGGATGTGTGCGGGACCCTCGTACTTCCTCTCGAGTGGAGACGGGTATGTCGGGGAACTTCTAGAGTTGCAGCAAGGGTGTGAAGGACCCTTTGGAAGTTCAAGTGGTTAGATGTGATTAGCCTCGAGAAGCCTCAGCGGAAATGGGCTTCATCTCGCCTGGAGGGCAAAATCTCCTGGATTTTCTCGAGTTGCGGCAGGTGCTCTCGACTTACGACGGGGACCTCAGGGACCCGCTCTGGTGACCTCAGGAAAGGCCAGTCCCCATGCGAATTCCTCGGAGGCCTCTCGGGATTATTCTCCCGTCGATAACGGGGCCTAAGACCTTGTGTGGAGTCGGGGCCCGAACCTGAGGATTCCTCTCCAGTGCTGACATGGATCTTGGGGTACTTCTGGAGTCTCCCCAGGGGAGTCAGTCCTCGTCTCGAATGCGGACATGCACTTGCGCTTTCCTCCAGAGCGGTAGCAGCAGTGTCACGCAGTCCGCCGCGTGGATCAAAGGATCTATGGATTTCCCTCGAGTCTTTCCCACGAGGCTTTCCCACGAGGCTTTCCCACAGGGCTGTCCCCCGTGCACACGTGGTGGGTGTCGATCCTCGGCTTGAACGTCAAGGAAGTGCAGGGAAAACAGGTTCCTCTGGAATGGACTGACACATCTGGGCGTCTCTTGGAATGGTGGCACGACCCTGGAGTTCCTCTCGCCTTTCATGTGGAGAGCGCCTCCTCTTGAGATGCGACGGGAACTCCGGGAATTCTTTCCCTACGAAACAGGGAAAGGATCCCTCATCTCGAGCTAGGAGGCGGAAACGGGGCTCCCCTGGATGTGTGCGGGACCCCACGTGCTTCCTCTCGAGTGGAGACGGGTATGTCGGGGAACTTCTTGAGTTGCAGCAAGGGTGTGAAGGACCCTTTGGAAGTTCCAGTGGTTAGATGTGATTAGCCTCGAGAAGCCTCAGCGGAAATGGGCCTCATCTCGCCTGGAGGGCAAAACCTCCTGGATTTTCTCGAGTTGCGGCAGGTGCTCACGACTTACGACGGGGACCTCAGAGACCCGCTCTGGTGGCCTCAGGAAAGTCCAGTCCCCATGCGACTTCCTCGGGGGCCTCTCGGGATTCCTCTCCCGTCGATGCCGGGGCCGAAGACCATGTGTGGAGTCGGGGCCGGAACCTGAGGATTCCTCTCCAGTACTGACATGGATCTTGGGGTACTTCTGGAGTCTCCCCAGGGGAGTCAGTCCTCGTCTGGAATGCGGGCATGCACTTGCGCTATCCTCCAGAGCGGTAGCAGCAGTGTCAAGCAGTCCGCCGCGTGCATCAAAGGATCTATGGTTTTCCCTCGAGTCTTTCCCAGGAGGCTTTCCCACGAGGCCTTCCCACAGGGCTGTCCCACGTGCACACGTGGTGGGAGTCGATCCTCAGCTTGAATGTCAAGGCAGTGCAGGGAAAACAGGTTCCTCTGGAATGGACTGACATATCTGGCGGACACTTTGGATGGTGGCACGACGCTGGAGTCCTCTCGCCTTTCCTGTGGAGAGCGCCTCCTCTTGAGATGCGACGGGAACGCCGGGAATTCTTTCCCTACGAAACAGGGAAAGGATCCCTCATCTCGAGCTAGGAGGCGGAAACGGGGCTCCCCTGGATGTGTGCGGGAACCTCGTGCTTCCTCTCAAGTGGAGACGGTTATGTCGGGGAACTTCTTGAGTTGCAGCAAGGGTGTGAAGGACCCTTTGGAAGTTCCAGTGTTTAGATGTGATTAGCCTCGAGAAGCCTCAGCGGAAATGGGCCTCATCTCGCCTGGAGGGCAAAACCTCCTGGATTTTCTCGAGTTGCGGCAGGTGCTCTCGACTTACGACGGGGACCTCAGGGACCCGCTCTGGTGGCCTCAGGAAAGGCCAGTCCCCATGCGAGTTCCTCAGGGGCCTCTCGGGATTCCTCTCCCGTCGATGCCGGGGCCTAAGACCTTGTATGGAGTCGGGGCCGGAACCTGAGGATTCCTCTCCAGTGCTGACATGGATCTTGGGGTACTTCTGGAGTCTCCCCAGGGGAGTCAGTCCTCGTCTCAAATGCGGGTATGCACTTGCGCTTTCCTAAAGAGCGGTAGCAGCAGTGTCACGCAGTCCGCCGCGTGGATCAAAGGATCTATGGTTTTGCCTCGAGTCTTTCCCACGAGGCTTTCCAACGAGGCTTTCACACAGGGCTGTCCCACGTGCACACGTGGTGGGAGTCGATCCTCGGCTTGAACGTCAAGGCAGTGCAGGGAAAACAGGTTCCTCTGGAATGGACTGACACATCTGGGGGACTCTTGGAATGGTGTCACGACCCTGGAGTTCCTCTCGCCTTTCCTGTGGAGAGCGCCTCCTCTTGAGATGCGACGGGAACGCCGGGAATTCTTTCCCTACGAAACAGGGAAAGGATCCCTCATCTCGAGCTAGGAGGCGGAAATGGGGCTCCCCTGGATTTTTACGGGACACCACGTGCTTCCTCTCGAGTGGAGACGGGTATGTCGGGGAACTTCTTGAGTTGCAGCAAGGGTGTGAAGGACCCTTTGGAAGTTCCAGTGGTTAGATGTGATTGGCCTCGAGAAGCCTCAGCGGAAATGGGCCTCATCTCGCCTGGAGGGCAAAACCTCCTGGATTTTCTCGAGTTGCGGCAGGTGCTCTCGACTTACGACCGGGACCTCAGGGACCCGCTCTGGTGGCCTCAGGAAAGGCCAGTCCCCATGCGACTTCCTCGGGGGCCTCTCGGGATTCCTCTCCCGTCGATGCCGGGGCCGAAGACCTTGTGTGGAGTCGGGGCCGGAACCTGAGGATTCCTCTCCAGTGCTGACATGGATCTTGGGGTACTTCTGGAGTCTCCCCAGGGAAGTCAGTCCTCGTCTCGAATGCGGGCATGCACTTGCGCTTTCCTCCAGAGCGGTAGCAGCAGTGTCACGCAGTCCGCCGCGTGGATCAAAGGATCTATGGTTTTCCCTCGAGTCTTTCCCACGAGGCTTTCCCACGATGCTTTCCCACAGGGCTGTCCCACGTGCACACGTGGTGGGAGTCGATCCTCGGCTTGAACGTCAAGGCAGTGCAGGGAAAACAGGTTCCTCTGGAATGGACTGACACATCTGGGGGACTCTTGGAATGGTGGCATGACCCTGGAGTTCCTCTCGCCTTTCCTGTGGAGAGCGCCTCCTCTTGAGATGCGACGGGAACGCCGGGAATTCTTTCCCTACGAAACAGGGAAAGGATCCCTAATCTCGAGCTAGGAGGCGGAAACGGGGCTACACTGGATGTGTGCGGGACACCACGTGCTTCCTCTCGAGTGGAGACGGTTATGTCAGGTAACTTCTTGAGTTGCAGCAAGGGTGTGAAGGACCCTTTGGAAGTTCCAGTGGTTAGATGTGATTGGCCTCGAGAAGCCTCAGCGGAAATGGGCCTCATCTCGCCTGGAGGGCAAAACCTCCTGGATTTTCTCGGGTTGCGGCAGGTGTTCTCGACTTCCGATGGGGACCTCAGGGACCCGCTCTGGTGGCCTCAGAAAAGGCCAGTCCCCATGCGAGTTCCTCGGGGGCCTCTCGGGATTCCTCTCCCGTCGATGCCGGGGCCTAAGACCTTTTGTGGAGTCGGGGCCGGAACCTGAGGATTCCTCTCCAGTGCTGACATGGATCTTGGGGTACTTCTGGAGTCTCCCCAGGGGAGTCAGTCCTCGTCTCGAATGCGGGCATGCACTTGCGCTTTCCTCCAGAGCGGTAGCAGCAGTGTCACGCAGTCCGCCGCGTGGATCAAAGGATCTATGGTTTTCCCTCGAGTCTTTCCCACGAGGCTTTCCCACGAGGCTTTCCCACAGGGCTGTCCCACGTGCACACGTGGTGGGAGTCGATCCTCGGCTTGAACGTCAAGGCAGTGCAGGGAAAACAGGTTCCTCTGGAATGGACTGACAAATCTGGGGGACTCTTGGAATGGTGTCACGACCCTGGAGTTCCTCTCGCTTTCCTAGGGAGAGCGCCTCCTCTTGAGATGCGACGGGAACGCCGGGAATTCTTTCCCTACGAGACAGGGAAAGGATCCCTCATCTCGAGCTACGAGGCTGAAACGGGGCTCCCCTGGATGTGTGCGGGACCCACGTGCTTCCTCACGAGTGGAGACGGGTATGTCGGGGAACTTCTTGAGTTGCAGCAAGGGTGTCAAGGACCCTTTGGAAGTTCCAGTGGTTAGACATGATTAGCCACGAGAAGCCTCAGCGGAAATGGGCCTCATCTCGCCTGGAGGGCAAAACCTCCTGGATTTTCTCGAGTTGCGGCAGGTGCTCTCGACTTACGACGGGGACCTCAGGGACCCGCTCTGGTGGCCTCAGGAAAGGCCAGTCCCCATGCGAGTTCCTCGGGGGCCTCTCGGGATTCCTCTCCCGTCGATGCCGGGACCTAAGACCTTGTGTGGAGTCGGCGCCGGAACCTGAGGATTCCTCTCCAGTGCTGACATGGATCTTGGGGTACTTCTGGAGTCTCCCCAGGAGAGTCAGTCCTCGTCTCGAATGCGGGCATGCACTTGCGCTTTCCTCCAGAGCGGTAGCAGCAGTGTCACGCAGTCCGCCGCGTGGATCAAAGGATCTATGGTTTTCCCTCGAGTCTTTCCCACGAGGCTTTCCCACGAGGCTTTCCCACAGGGCTGTCCCACGTGCACACGTGGTGGGAGTCGATCCTCGGCTTGAACGTCAAGGCAGTGCAGGGAAAACAGGTTCCTCTGGAATGGACTGACACATCTGGGGGACTCTTGGAATGGTGGCACGACCCTGGAGTTCCTCTCGCCTTTCCTGTGGAGAGCGCCTCCTCTTGAGATGCGACGGGAACGCCGGGAATTCTTTCCCTTCGAAACAGGGAAAGGATCCCTCATCTCGAGCTAGGAGGCGGAAACGGGGCTCCCCTGAATGTGTGCGGGACACCACGTGCTTCCTCTCGAGTGGAGACGGGTATGTCGGGGAACTTCTTGAGTTGCAGCAAGCGTGTGATGGACCCTTTGGTAGTTCCAGTGGTTAGATGTGATTGGCCTCGAGAAGCGTCAGCAGAAATGGGCCTCTTCTCGCCTGGAGGGCAAAACCTCCTGGATTTTCTCCAGTTGCGGCAGGTGCTCTCGACTTACGACGGGGACCTCAGGGACCCGCTCTGGTGGCCTCAGGAAAGGCCAGTCCCCATGCGAGTTCCTCGGGGGCCTCTCGGGATTCCTCTCCCGTCGATGCCGGGACCTAAGACCTTGTGTGGAGTCGGGGCCGGAACCTGAGGATTCCTCTCCAGTGCTGACATGGATCTTGGGGTACTTCTGGAGTCTCCCCAGGGGAGTCAGTCCTCGTCTCGAATGCGGGCATGCACTTGCGCTTTCCTCCAGAGCGGTAGCAGCAGTGTCACGCAGTCCGCCGCGTGGATCAAAGGATCTATGGTTTTCCCTCAAGTCTTTCCCACGAGGCTTTCCCACGAGGCTTTCCCACAGGGCTGTCCCACGTGCACACGTGGTGGGAGTCGATCCTCGGCTTGAACGTCAAGGCAGTGCAGGGAAAACAGGTTCCTCTGGAATGGACTGACACATCTGGGGGACTCTTGAAATGGTGGCACGACCCTGGAGTTCCTCTCGCCTTTCCTGTGGAGAGCGTCTCCTCTTGAGATGCGACGGGAACGCCGGGAATTCTTTCCCTACGAAACAGGGAAAGGATCCCTCATCTCGAGCTAGGAGGCGGAAACGGAGCTCCCCTGGATGTGTGCGGGACCCCACGTGCTTCCTCTCGAGTGGAGACGGTATGTCGGGGAACTTCTTGAGTTGCAGCAATGGCGTGAAGGACCCTTTGGAAGTTCCAGTGGTTAGATGTGATTGGCCTCGAGAAGCCTTAGCGGAAATGAGTCTCATCTCGCCTGGAGGGCAAAACCTCCTTGATTTTCTCGAGTTGCGGCAGGTGCTGTCGACTTACGACGGGGACCTCAGGGACCCGCTCTGGTGGCCTCAGGAAAGGCCAGTCCCCATGCGAGTTCCTCGGGGGCCTCTCAGGATTCCACTCCCGTCGATGCCTTGGCCTAAGACCTTGTGTGGAGTCGGGGCCGGAACCTGAGGATTCCTCTCCAGTGCTGACATGGATCTTGGGGTACTTCTGGAGTCTCCCCAGGGGAGTCAGTCCTCGTCTCGAATCTGGGCATGCACTTGCGCTTTCCTCCAGAGCGGTAGCAGCAGTGTCACGCAGTCCGCCGCGTTGATCAAAGGATCTATGGTTTTCCCTCGAGTCTTTCCCACGAGGCTTTCTCACGAGGCTTTCCCACAGGGCTGTCCCACGTGCACACGTGGTGGGAGTCGATCCTCGGCTTGAACGTCAAGGCAGTGCAGGGAAAACAGGTTCCTCTGGAATGGACTGACACATCTGGGGGACTCTTGGAATGGTGGCACGACCCTGGAGTTCCTCTCGCCTTTCCTGTGGAGAGCGCCTCCTCTTGAGATGCGACGGGAACGCCGGGAATTCTTTCCCTACGAAACAGGGAAAGGATCCCTCATCTTGAGCTAGGAGGCGGAAACGGGGCTCCCCTGGATGTGTGCGGGACCCCACGTGCTTCCTCTCGAGTGGAGACGGGTATGTCGGGGAACTTCTTGAGTTGCATCAATGGTGTGAAGGACCCTTTGGAAGTTCCAGTGGTTAGATGTGATTGGCCTCGAGAAGCCTCAGCGGAAATGGGCCTCATCTCGCCTGGAGGGCAAAACCTCCTGGATTTTCTCGAGTTGCGGCAGGTGCTCTCGACTTATGACGGGGACCTCAGGGACCCGCTCTGGTGGCCTCAGGAAAGGCCAGTCCCCATGCGAGTTCCTCGGGGGCCTCTCGGGATTCCTCTCCCGTCGATGCCGGGGCCTAAGACCTTGTGTGGAGTCGGGGCTGGAACCTGAGGATTCCTCTCCAGTGCTGACATGGATCTTGGGGTACTTCTGGAGTCTCCCCAGGGGAGTCAGTCCTCGTCTCGAATGCGGGCATGCACTTGCACTTTCCTCCAGAGCGGTAGCAGCAGTGTCACGCAGTCCGCCGCGTGGATCAAAGGATCTATGGTTTTCCCTCGAGTCTTTCCCACGAGGCTTTCCCACGAGGCTTTCCCACAGGGCTGTCCCACCTGCACACGTGGTGGGAGTCGATCCTCGGCTTGAACGTCAAGGCAGTGCAGGGAAAACAGGTTCCTCTGGAATGGACTGACACATCTGGGGGACTCTTGGAATGGTGGCACGACCCTGGAGTTCCTCTCGCCTTTCCTGTGGAGAGCGCCTCCTCTTGAGATGCGACGGGAACGCCGGGAATTCTTTCCCTTCGAAACAGGGAAAGGATCCCTCATCTCGAGCTAGGAGGCGGAAACGGGGCTCCCCTGGATGTGTGCGGGACACCACGTGCTTCCTCTCGAGTGGAGACGGGTATGTCGGGGAACTTCTTGAGTTGCAGCAAGCGTGTGATGGACCCTTTGGTAGTTCCAGTGGTTAGATGTGATTGGCCTCGAGAAGCCTCAGCAGAAATGGGCCTCATCTCGCCTGGAGGGCAAAACCTCCTGGATTTTCTCGAGTTGCGGCAGGTGCTCTCGACTTACGACGGGGACCTCAGGGACCCGCTCTGGTGGCCTCAGGAAAGGCCAGTCCCCATGCGAGTTCCTCGGGGGCCTCTCGGGATTCCTCTCCCGTCGATGCCGGGACCTAAGACCTTGTGTGGAGTCGGGGCCGGAACCTGAGGATTCCTCTCCAGTGCTGACATGGATCTTGGGGTACTTCTGGAGTCTCCCCTGGGGAGTCAGTCCTCGTCTCGAATGCGGGCATGCACTTGCGCTTTCCTCCAGAGCGGTAGCAGCAGTGTCACGCAGTCCGCCGCGTGGATCAAAGGATCTATGGTTTTCCCTCAAGTCTTTCCCACGAGGCTTTCCCACGAGGCTTTCCCACAGGGCTGTCCCACGTGCACACGTGGTGGGAGTCGATCCTCGGCTTGAACGTCAAGGCAATGCAGGGAAAACAGGTTCCTCTGGAATTGACTGACACATCTGGGGGACTCTTGGAATGGTGGCACGACCCTGGAGTTCCTCTCGCCTTTCCTGTGGAGAGCGTCTCCTCCTGAGATGCGACGGGAACGCCGGGAATTCTTTCCCTACGAAACAGGGAAAGGATCCCTCATCTCGAGCTAGGAGGCGGAAACGGAGCTCCCCTGGATGTGTGCGGGACCCCACGTGCTTCCTCTCGAGTGGAGACGGTATGTCGGGGAACTTCTTGAGTTGCAGCAATGGTGTGAAGGACCCTTTGGAAGTTCCAGTGGTTAGATGTGATTGGCCTCGAGAAGCCTCAGCGGAAATGGGCCTCATCTCGCCTGGAGGGCAAAACCTCCTGGATTTTCTCGAGTTGCGGTAGGTGCTCTCGACTTACGACGGGGACCTCAGGGACCCGCTCTGGTGGCCTCAGGAAAGGCCAGTCCCCATGCGAGTTCCTCGGGGGCCTCTCAGGATTCCACTCCCGTCGATGCCGGGGCCTAAGACCTTGTGTGGAGTCGGGGCCGGAACCTGAGGATTCCTCTCCAGTGATGACATGGATCTTGGGGTACTTCTGGAGTCTCCCCAGGGGAGTCAGTCCTCGTCTCGAATGCGGGCATGCACTTGCGCTTTCCTCCAGAGCGGTAGCAGCAGTGTCACGCAGTCCGCCGCGTGGATCAAAGGATCTATGGTTTTCCCTCGAGTCTTTCCCACGAGGCTTTCCCACGAGGCTTTCCCACAGGGCTGTCCCACGTGCACACGTGGTGGGAGTCGATCCTCGGCTTGAACGTCAAGGCAGTGCAGGGAAAACAGGTTCCTCTGGAATGGACTGACACATCTGGGGGACTCTTGGAATGGTGGCACGACCCTGGAGTTCCTCTCGCCTTTCCTGTGGAGAGCGCCTCCTCTTGAGATGCGACGGGAACGCCGGGAATTCTTTCCCTTCGAAACAGGGAAAGGATCCCTCATCTCGAGCTAGGAGGCGGAAACGGGGCTCCCCTGGATGTGTGCGGGACACCACGTGCTTCCTCTCGAGTGGAGACGGGTATGTCGGGGAACTTCTTGAGTTGCAGCAAGCGTGTGATGGACCCTTTGGTAGTTCCAGTGGTTAGATGTGATTGGCCTCGAGAAGCCTCAGCAGAAATGGGCCTCATCTCGCCTGGAGGGCAAAACCTCCTGGATTTTCTCGAGTTGCGGCAGGTGCTCTCGACTTACGACGGGGACCTCAGGGACCCGCTCTGGTGGCCTCAGGAAAGGCCAGTCCCCATGCGAGTTCCTCGGGGGCCTCTCGGGATTCCTCTCCCGTCGATGCCGGGACCTAAGACCTTGTGTGGAGTCGGGGCCGGAACCTGAGGATTCCTCTCCAGTGCTGACATGGATCTTGGGGTACTTCTGGAGTCTCCCCAGGGGAGTCAGTCCTCGTCTCGAATGCGGGCATGCACTTGCGCTTTCCTCCAGAGCGGTAGCAGCAGTGTCACGCAGTCCGCCGCGTGGATCAAAGGATCTATGGTTTTCCCTCAAGTCTTTCCCACGAGGCTTTCCCACGAGGCTTTCCCACAGGGCTGTCCCACGTGCACACGTGGTGGGAGTCGATCCTCGGCTTGAACGTCAAGGCAGTGCAGGGAAAACAGGTTCCTCTGGAATGGACTGACACATCTGGGGGACTCTTGGAATGGTGGCACGACCCTGGAGTTCCTCTCGCCTTTCCTGTGGAGAGCGTCTCCTCTTGAGATGCGACGGGAACGCCGGGAATTCTTTCCCTACGAAACAGGGAAAGGATCCCTCATCTCGAGCTAGGAGGCGGAAACGGGGCTCCCCTGGATGTGTGCGGGACACCACGTGCTTCCTCTCGAGTGGAGACGGGTATGTCGGGGAACTTCTTGAGTTGCAGCAAGCGTGTGAAGGAACCTTTGGAAGTTCCAGTGGTTAGATGTGATTGGCCTCGAGAAGCCTCAGCGGAAATGGGCCTCATCTCGCCTGGAGGGCAAAACCTCCTGGATTTTCTCGAGTTGCGGCAGGTGCTCTCGACTTACGACGGGGACCTCAGGGACCCACTCTGGTGGCCTCAGGAAAGGCCAGTCCCCATGCGAGTTCCTCGGGGGCCTCTCGGGATTCCTCTCCCGTCGATGCCGGGACCTAAAACCTTGTGTGGAGTCGGGGCCGGAACCTGAGGATTCCTCTCCAGTGCTGACATGGATCTTGGGGTACTTCTGGAGTCTCCCCAGGGAAGTCAGTCCTCGTCTCGAATGCGGGCATGCACTTGCGCTTTCCTCCAGAGCGGTAGCAGCAGTGTCACGCAGTCCGCCCCGTGGATCAAAGGATCTATGGTTTTCCCTCGAGTCTTTCCCACGAGGCTTTCCCACGAGGCTTTCCCACAGGGCTGTCCCACGTGCACACGTGGTGGGAGTCGATCCTCGGCTTGAACGTCAAGGCAGTGCAGGGAAAACAGGTTCCTCTGGAATGGACTGACACATCTGGGGGACTCTTGGAATGGTGGCACGACCCTGGAGTTCCTCTCGCCTTTCCTGTGGAGAGCGTCTCCTCTTGAGATGCGACGGGAACGCCGGAAATTCTTTCCCTACGAAACAGGGAAAGGATCCCTCATCTCGAGCTAGGGGGCGGAAACGGAGCTCCCCTGGATGTGTGCGGGACCCCACGGGCTTCCTCTCGAGTGGAGACGGTATGTCGGGGAACTTCTTGAGTTGCAGCAATGGTGTGAAGGACCCTTTGGAAGTTCCAGTGGTTAGATGTGATTGGCCTCGAGAAGCCTCAGCGGAAATGGGCCTCATCTCGCCTGGAGGGCAAAACCTCCTGGATTTTCTCGAGTTGCGGCAGGTGCTCTCGACTTACGACGGGGACCTCAGGGACCCGCTCTGGTGGCCTCAGGAAAGGCCAGTCCCCATGCGAGTTCCTCGGGGGCCTCTCAGGATTCCACTCCAGTCGATGCCGGGTCCTAAGACCTTGTGTGGAGTCGGGGCCGGAACCTGAGGATTCCTCTCCAGTGATGACATGGATCTTGGGGTACTTCTGGAGTCTCCCCAGGGGAGTCAGTCCTCTTCTCGAATGCGGGCATGCACTTGCGCTTTCCTCCAGAGCGGTAGCAGCAGTGTCACGCAGTCCGCCGCGTTGATCAAAGGATCTGTGGTTTTCCCTCGAGTCTTTCCCACGAGGCTTTCCCACGAGGCTTTCCCACAGGGCTGTCCCACGTGCACACGTGGTGGGAGTCGATCCTCGGCTTGAACGTCAAGGCAGTGAAGGGAAAACAGGTTCCTCTGGAATGGACTGACACATCTGGGGGACTCTTGGAATGGTGTCACGACCCTGGAGTTCCTCTCGCCTTTCCTGTGGAGAGCGCCTCCTCTTGAGATGCGACGGGAACGCCGGGAATTCTTTCCCTACGAAACAGGGAAAGGATCCCTCATCTCGAGCTAGGAGGCGGAAACGGGGCTCCCCTGGATGTGTGCGGGACCCCACGTGCTTCCTCTCGAGTGGAGACGGGTATGTCGGGGACCTTCTTGAGTTGCAGCAAGGGTGTGAAGGACCCTTTGGAAGTTCCAGTGGTTAGATGTGATTGGCCTCGAGAAGCCTCAGCGGAAATGGGCCTCATCTCGCCTGGAGGGCAAAACCTCCGAGATTTTCTAGAGTTGCGGCATGTGCTCTCGACTTACGACGAGGACCTCAGGGACCCGCTTTGGTGGCCTCAGGAAAGGCCAGTCCCCATGCGAGTTCCTCTGGGGATTCCTCTCCCGTCGATGCCGGGGCCTAAGACCTTGTGTGGAGTCGGGGCCGGAACCTGAGGATTCCTCTCCAGTGCTGACATGGATCTTGGGGTACTTCTGGAGTCTCCCCAGGGGAGTCAGTCCTCGTCTCGAATGCGGGCATGCACTTGCGCTTTCCTCCAGAGCGGTAGCAGCAGTGTCACGCAGTCCGCCGCGTGGATCAAAGGATCTATGGTTTTCCCTCGAGTCTTTCCCACGAGGCTTTCCCACGAGGCTTTCCCACAGGGCTGTCCCACGTGCACACGTGGTGGGAGTCGATCCTCGGCTTGAACGTCAAGGCAGTGCAGGGAAAACAGGTTCCTCTGGAATGGACTGACACATCTGGGGGACTCTTGGAATGGTGTCACGACCCTGGAGTTCCTCTCGCCTTTCCTGTGGAGAGCGCCTCCTCTTGAGATGCGACGGGAACGCCGGGAATTCTTTCCCTACGAAACAGGGAAAGGATCCCTCATCTCGAGCTAGGAGGCGGAAACGGGGCTCCCCTGGATGTGTGCGGGACACCACGTGCTTCCTCTCGAGTGGAGACGGGTATGTTGGGGAACTTCTTGAGTTGCAGCAAGCGTGTGAAGGAACCTTTGGAAGTTCCAGTGGTTAGATGTGATTGGCCTCGAGAAGCCTCAGCGGAAATGGGCCTCATCTCGCCTGGAGGGCAAAACCTCCTGGATTTTCTCGAGTTGCGGCAGGTGCTCTCGACTTACGACGGGGACCTCAGGGACCCACTCTGGTGGCCTCAGGAAAGGCCAGTCCCCATGCGAGTTCCTCGGGGGTCTCTCGGGATTCCTCTCCCGTCGAATCCGGGGCCTAAGACCGTGTGTGGAGTCGGGGCCTGAACCTGAGGATTCCTCTCCAGTGCTGACATGGATCTTGGGGTACTTCTGGAGTCTCCCCAGGGGAGTCAGTCCTCGTCTCGAATGCGGGCATGCACTTGCGCTTTCCTCCAGGGCGGTAGCAGCAGTGTCACTCAGTCTGCCGCGTGGATCAAAGGATCTATGGTTTTCCCTCGAGTCTTTCCCACGAGGCTTTCCCACGAGGCTTTCCCAAAGGGCTGTCCCACGTGCACACGTGGTGGGAGTCGATCCTCGGCTTGAACGTCAAGGCAGTGCAGGGAAAACAGGTTCCTCTGGAATGGACTGACACATCTGGGGGACTCTTGGAATGGTGGCACGACCCTGGAGTTCCTCTCGCCTTTCCTGTGGAGAGCGCCTCCTCTTGAGATGCGACGGGAACGCCGGGCATTCTTTCCCTACGAAACAGGGAAAGGATCCCTCATCTCGATCTAGGAGGCGGAAACGGGGCTCCCCTGGATATGTGCGTGACCCCTCGTGCTTCCTCTCGAGTGGAGACGGGTATGTCGGGGAACTTCTTGAGTTGCAGCAAGGGTGTGAAGGACCCTTTGGAAGTTCCAGTGGTTAGACGTGATTAGCCTCGAGAAGCATCAGCGGAAATGTGCCTCATCTCGCCTGGAGGGCAAAACCTCCTGGATTTTCTCGAGTTGCGGCAGGTGCTCTCGACTTACGACGGGGACCTCAGGGACCCGCTCTGGTGGCCTCAGGAAAGGCCAGTCCCCATGCGAGTTCCTCGGGGGCCTCTGGGGATTCCTCTCCCGTCGATGCCGGGGCCTAAGACCTTGTGTGGAGTCGGGGCCGGAACCTGAGGATTCCTCTCCAGTGCTGACATGGATCTTGGGGTACTTCTGGAGTCTCCCCAGGGGAGTCAGTCCTCGTCTCGAATGCGGGCATGCACTTGCGCTTTCCTCCAGAGCGGTAGCAGCAGTGTCACGCACTCCGCCGCGTGGATCAAAGGATCTATGGTTTTCCCTCGAGTCTTTCCCACGAGGCTTTCCCACGAGGCTTTCCCACAGGGCTGTCCCACGTGCACACGTGGTGGGAGTCGATCCTCGGCTTGAACGTCAAGGCAGTGCAGGGAAAACAGGTTCCTCTGGAATGGACTGACACATCTGGGGGACTCTTGGAATGGTGGCACGACCCTGGAGTTCCTCTCGCCTTTCCTGTGGAGAGCGCCTCCTCTTGAGATGCGACGAGAACGCCGGGAATTCTTTCCCTAAGAAACAGGGAAAGGATCCCTCATCTCGAGCTAGGAGGCGGAAACGGGGCTCCCCTGGATGTGTGCGGGACCCCACGTGCTTCCTCTCGAGTGGAGACGGGTATGTCGGGAAACGTCTTGAGTTGCAGCAAGGTTGTGAAGGACCCTTTGGAAGTTCCAGTGGTTAGACGTGATTAGCCTCGAGAAGCCTCAGCGGAAATGGGCCTCATCTCGCCTGGAGGGCAAAACCTCCTGGATTTTCTCGAGTTGCGGCAGGTGCTCTCGACTTACGACTGGGACCTCAGGGTCCCGCTCTGGTGGCCTCAGGAAAGGCCAGTCCCCATGCGAGTTCCTGGGGGCCTCTCGGGATCCTCTCCCGTCGATGTCGGGGCCTAAGACCTTGTGTGGAGTCGGGGCCGGAACCTGAGGATTCCTCTCCAGTGCTGACATGGATCTTGGGGTACTTCTGGAGTCTCCCCAGGGGAGTCAGTCCTCGTCTCGACTGCTGGCATGCACTTGCGCTTTCCTCCAGAGCGGTAGCAGCAGAGTCACGCAGTCCGCCGCGTGGATCAAAGGATCTATGGTTTTCCCTCGAGTCTTTCCCACGAGGCTTTCCCACGAGTCTTTCCCACAGGGCTGTCCCACGTGCACACGTGGTGGGAGTCGATCCTCGGCTTGAACGTCAAGGCAGTGCAGGGAAAACCTGTTCCTCTGGAATGGACTGACACATCTGGGCTACTCTTGGAATGGTGGCACGACCCTGGAGTTCCTCTCGCCTTTCCTGTGGAGAGCGCCTCCTCTTGAGATGCGACGGGAACACCGGGAATTCTTTCCCTACGAAACAGGGAAAGGATCCCTCATCTCGAGCTAGGAGGCGGAAACGGGGCTCCCCTGGATGTGTGCGGGACCCTCGTGCTTCCTCTCGAGTGAAGACGGGTATGTCGCGGAACTGCTTGAGTTGCAGCAAGGGTGAGAAGGAACCTTTGGATGTTCCAGTGGTTAGATGTGATTAGCCTCGAGAAGCCTCAGCGGAAATGGGCCTCATCTCGCCTGGAGGGCAAAACTTCCTGGATTTTCTCGAGTTGCGGCAAGTGCTCTCGACTTACGACGGGGACCTCAGGGACCCGCTCTAGTGGCCTCAGGAAAGGCCAGTCCCCATGCGAGTTCCTCGGGGGCCTCTCGGGATTCCTCTCCCGTCGATGCCGGGGCCTAAGTCCTTGTGTGGAGTCGGGGCCGGAACCTGAGGATTGCTCTCCAGTGCTGACATGGATCTTGGGGTACTTCTGGAGTCTCCCCAGGGGAGTCAGTCCTCGTCTCGAATGCGGGCATGCACTTGCGCTTTCCTCCAGAGCGGTAGCAGCAGTGTCACGCAGTCCGCCGCGTGGATCAAAGGATCTATGGTTTTCCCTCGAGTCTTTCCCACGAGGCTTTCCCACGAGGCTTTCCCACAGGGCTGTCCCACGTGCACACGTGGTGAGAGTCGATCCTCGGCTTGAACGTCAAGGCAGTGCAGGGAAAACAGGTTCCTCTGGAATGAACTGACACATCCGGGGGAGTCTTGGAATGGTCGCACGACCCTGGAGTTCCTCTCGCCGTTCCTGTGGAGAGCGCCTCCTCTTGAGATTCGACGGGAACGCCGGGAATTTTTTCCCTACGAAACAGGGAAAGGATCCCTCATCTCGAGCTAGGAGGCGGAAACGGGGCTCACCTGGATGTGTGCGGGACACCACGTGCTTCCTCTCGAGTGGAGACGGGTATGTCGGGGAACTTCTTGAGTTGCAGCAAGGGTGTGAAGGACCCTTTGGAAGTTCCAGTGGTTAGACGTGATTAGCCTCGAGAAGCCTCAGCGGAAATGGGCCTCATCTCGCCTGGAGGGCAAAACCTCCTGGATTTCCTCGAGTTGCGGCAGGTGCTCTCGACTTACGACGGGGACCTCAGGGACCCGCTCTGGTGGCCTCAGGAAAGGCCAGTCCCCATGCGAGTTCCTCGGGGGCCTCTCGGGATTCCTCTCCCGTCGATGCCGGGGCCTAAGACCTTGTGTGGAGTCGGGGCCGGAACCTGAGGATTGCTCTCCAGTGCTGACATGGATCTTGGGGTAATTCTGGAGTCTCCCCAGGGGAGTCAGTCCTCGTCTCGAATGCGGGCATGCACTTGCACTTTCCTCCAGGGCGGTAGCAGCAGTGTCACGCAGTCCACCGCGTGGATCAAAGGATCTATGGTTTTCCCTCGAGTCTTTCCCACGAGGCTTTCCCACGAGGCTTTCCCACAGGGCTGTCCCACGTGCACACGTGGTGGGAGTGGATCCTCGGCTTGAACGTCAAGGCAGTGCAGGGAAAACAGGTTCCTCTGGAATGGACTGACACATCCGGGGGAGTCTTGAAATGGTGGCACGACCCTGGAGGTCCTCTCGCCTTTCCTGTGGAGAGCGCCTCCTCTTGAGATGCGACGGGAACGCCGGGAATTCTTTCCCTATGAAACAGGGAAAGGATCCCTCATCTCGAGCTAGGAGGCGGAAACGGGGCTCCCCTGGATGTGTGCGGGACCCCACGTGCTTCCTCTCGAGTGGAGACGGGTATGTCGGGGAACTTCTTGAGTTGCAGCAAGGGTGTGAAGGACCCTTTGGAAGTTCCAGTGGTTAGACGTGATTAGCCTCGTGAAGCCTCAGCGGAAATGGGCCTCATCTCGCCTGGAGGGCAAAACCTCCTGGATTTCCTCGAGTTGCGGCAGGTGCTCTCGACTTACGACGGGGACCTCAGGGACCCGCTCTGGTGGCCTCAGGAAAGGCCAGTCCCCATGCGAGTTCCTCGGGGGCGTCTCAGGATTCCTCTCCCGTCGATGCCGGGGCCAAAGACCTTGTGTGGAGTCGGGGCCGGAACCTGAGGATTCCTCTCCAGTGCTGACATGGATCTTGGGGTACTTCTGGAGTCTCCCCAGGGGAGTCAGTCCTCGTCTCGAATGCGGGCATGCACTTGCGCTTTCCTCCAGAGCGGTAGCAGCAGTGTCACGCAGTCCGCCGCGTGGATCAAAGGATCTATGGTTTTCCCTCGAGTCTTTCCCACGAGGCTTTCCCACGAGGATTTCCCACAGGGCTGTCCCACGTGCACACGTGGTGGGAGTTGATCCTCGGCTTAAACGTCAAGGCAGTGCAGGGAAAACAGGTTCCTCTGGAATGGATTGACACATCTGGGGGACTCTTGGAATGGTGGCATGACCCTGGAGTTCCTCTCCCCTTTCCTGTGGAGAGCGCCTCCTCTTGAGATGCGACGGGAACGCCGGGAATTCTTTCCCTACGAAACAGGGAAAGGATCCCTCATCTCGAGCTAGGAGGCGGAAACGGGGCTCCCCTGGATGTGTGCTGGACCCACGTGCTTCATCTCGAGTGGAGACGGGTATGTCGGGGAACTTCTTGAGTTGCAGCAAGGGTGTGAAGGACCCTTTGGAAGTTCCAGTGGTTAGACGTGATTACCCTCGAGAAGCCTCAGCGGAAATGGGCCTCATCTCGCCTGGAGGGCAAAACCTCCTGGATTTCCTCAAGTTGCGGCATGTGCTCTCGACTTTCGACGGGGACCTCAGGGACCCGCTTTGGTGGCCTCAGGAAAGGCCAGTCCCCATGCGAGTTCCTCGGGGGCCTCTCGGGATTCCTCTCCCGTCGATGCCGGGGCCTAAGACCTTGTGTGGAGTCGGGGCCGGAACCTGAGGATTCCTCTCCAGTGCTGACATGGATCTTGGGGTACTTCTGGAGTCTCCCCAGGGGAGTCAGTCCTCGTCTCGAATGCGGGCATGCACTTGCGCTTTCCTCCAGAGCGGTAGCAGCAGTGTCACGCAGTCCGCCGCGTGGATCAAAGGATCTATGGTTTTCCCTCGAGTCTTTCCCACGAGGCTTTCCCACGAGGCTTTCCCACAGGGCTGTCCCACGTGCACACGTGGTGGGAGTCGATCCTCGGCTTGAACGTCAAGGCAGTGCAGGGAAAACAGGTTCCTCTGGAATGGACTGACACATCTGGGGGACTCTTGGAATGGTGGCACGACCCTGGAGTTCCTCTCGCCTTTCCCGTGGAGAGCGCCTCCTCTTGAGATGCGACGGGAACGCCGGGAATTCTTTCCCTACGAAACAGGGAAAGGATCCCTCATCTCGAGCTAGGAGGCGGAAACGGGGCTCCCCTGGATGTGTGCGGGACCCACGTGCTTCCTCTCGAGTGGAGACGGGTATGTCGGGGAACTTCTTGAGTTGCAGCAAGGTTGTGAAGGACCCTTTAGAAGTTCCAGTGGTTAGACGTGATTAGCCTCGAGAAGCCTCAGCGGAAATGGGCCTCATCTCGCCTGGAGGGCAAAACCTCCTTGATTTCCTCGAGTTGCTGCAGGTGCTCTCGACTTACGACCGGGACCTTAGGGACCCGCTCTGGTGGCCTCAAAAAAGGCCAGTCCCCATGCGAGTTCCTCGGGGGCCTCTCGGGATTCCTCTCCCGTCGATGCCGGGGCCTAAGACCTTGTATGGAGTCGGGGCCGGAACCTGAGGATTCCTCTCCAGTGCTGACATGGATCTTGGGGTACTTCTGGAGTCTCCCCAGGGGAGTCAGTCCTCGTCTCAAATGCGGGTATGCACTTGCGCTTTCCTAAAGAGCGGTAGCAGCAGTGTCACGCAGTCCGCCGCGTGGATAAAAGGATCTATGGTTTTGCCTCGAGTCTTTCCCACGAGGCTTTCCCACGAGGCTTTCCCACAGGGCTGTCCCACGTGCACACGTGGTGGGAGTCGATCCTCGGCTTGAACGTCAAGGCAGTGCAGGGAAAACAGGTTCCTCTGGAATGGACTGACACATCTGGGGGACTCTTGGAATGGTGTCACGACCCTGGAGTTCCTCTCGCCTTTCCTGTGGAGAGCGCCTCCTCTTGAGATGCGACGGGAACGCCGGGAATTCTTTCCCTACGAAACAGGGAAAGGATCCCTCATCTCGAGCTAGGAGGCGGAAATGGGGCTCCCCTGGATTTTTACGGGACACCACGTGCTTCCTCTCGAGTGGAGACGGGTATGTCGGGGAACTTCTTGAGTTGCAGCAAGGGTGTGAAGGACCCTTTGGAAGTTCCAGTGGTTAGATGTGATTGGCCTCGAGAAGCCTCAGCGGAAATGGGCCTCATCTCGCCTGGAGGGCAAAACCTCCTGGATTTTCTCGAGTTGCGGCAGGTGCTCTCGACTTACGACCGGGACCTCAGGGACCCGCTCTGGTGGCCTCAGGAAAGGCCAGTCCCCATGCGACTTCCTCGGGGGCCTCTCGGGATTCCTCTCCCGTCGATGCCGGGGCCGAAGACCTTGTGTGGAGTCGGGGCCGGAACCTGAGGATTCCTCTCCAGTGCTGACATGGATCTTGGGGTACTTCTGGAGTCTCCCCAGGGAAGTCAGTCCTCTTCTCGAATGCGGGCATGCACTTGCGCTTTCCTCCAGAGCGGTAGCAGCAGTGTCACGCAGTCCGCCGCGTGGATCAAAGGATCTATGGTTTTCCCTCGAGTCTTTCCCACGAGGCTTTCCCACGAGGCTTTCCCACAGGGCTGTCCCACGTGCACACGTGGTGGGAGTCGATCCTCGGCTTGAACGTCAAGGCAGTGCAGGGAAAACAGGTTCCTCTGGAATGGAATGACACATCTGGGGGACTCTTGGAATGGTGGCATGACCCTGGAGTTCCTCTCGCCTTTCCTGTGGAGAGCGCCTCCTCTTGAGATGCGACGGGAACGCCGGGAATTCTTTCCCTACGAAACAGGGAAAGGATCCCTAATCTCGAGCTAGGAGGCGGAAACGGGGCTACACTGGATGTGTGCGGGACCCCACGTGCTTCCTCTCGAGTGGAGACGGTATGTCGGGGAACTTCTTGAGTTGCACCAAGGGTGTGAAGGACCCTTTGGAAGTTCCAGTGGTTAGATGTGATTGGCCTCGAGAAGCCTCAGTGGAAATGAGCCTCATCTCGCCTGGAGGGCAAAACCTCCTGGTTTTTCTCGAGTTGCGGCAGGTGCTGTCGACTTACGACGGGGACCTCAGGGACCCGCTCTGGTGGCCTCAGGAAAGGCCAGTCCCCATGCGAGTTCCTCGGGGGCCTCTCAGGATTCCACTCCCGTCGATGCCGGGGCCTAAGACCTTGTGTGGAGTCGGGGCCGGAACCTGAGGATTCCTCTCCAGTGCTGACATGGATCTTGGGGTACTTCTGGAGTTTCCCCAGGGGAGTCAGTCCTCGTCTCGAATGCGGGCATGCACTTGCGCTTTCCTCCAGAGCGGTAGCAGCAGTGTCACGCAGTCCGCCGCGTTGATCAAAGGATCTATGGTTTTCCCTCGAGTCTTTCCCACGAGGCTTTCTCACGAGGCTTTCCCACAGGGCTGTCCCACGTGCACACGTGGTGGGAGTCGATCCTCGGCTTGAACGTCAAGGCAGTGCAGGGAAAACAGGTTCCTCTGGAATGGACTGACACATCTGGGGGACTCTTGGAATGGTGGCACGACCCTGGAGTTCCTCTCGCCTTTCCTGTGGAGAGCGCCTCCTCTTGAGATGCGACGGGAACGCCGGGAATTCTTTCCCTACGAAACAGGGAAAGGATCCCTCATCTTGAGCTAGGAGGCGGAAACGGGGCTCCCCTGGATGTGTGCGGGACCCCACGTGCTTCCTCTCGAGTGGAGACGGGTATGTCGGGGAACTTCTTGAGTTGCATCAATGGTGTGAAGGACCCTTTGGAAGTTCCAGTGGTTAGATGTGATTGGCCTCGAGAAGCCTCAGCGGAAATGGGCCTCATCTCGCCTGGAGGGCAAAACCTCCTGGATTTTCTCGAGTTGCGGCAGGTGCTCTCGACTTACGACGGGGACCTCAGGGACCCGCTCTGGTGGCCTCAGGAAAGGCCAGTCCCCATGCGAGTTCCTCGGGGGCCTCTCGGGATTCCTCTCCCGTCGATGCCGGGGCCTAAGACCTTGTGTGGAGTCGGGGCTGGAACCTGAGGATTCCTCTCCAGTGCTGACATGGATCTTGGGGTACTTCTGGAGTCTCCCCAGGGGAGTCAGTCCTCGTCTCGAATGCGGGCATGCACTTGCGCTTTCCTCCAGAGCGGTAGCAGCAGTGTCACGCAGTCCGCCGCGTGGATCAAAGGATCTATGGTTTTCCCTCGAGTCTTTCCCACGAGGCTTTCCCACGAGGCTTTCCCACAGGGCTGTCCCACGTGCACACGTGGTGGGAGTCGATCCTCGGCTTGAACGTCAAGGCAGTGCAGGGAAAACAGGTTCCTCTGGAATGGACTGACACATCTGGGGGACTCTTGGAATGGTGGCACGACCCTGGAGTTCCTCTCGCCTTTCCTGTGGAGAGCGCCTCCTCTTGAGATGCGACGGGAACGCCGGGAATTCTTTCCCTTCGAAACAGGGAAAGGATCCCTCATCTCGAGCTAGGAGGCGGAAACGGGGCTCCCCTGGATGTGTGCGGGACACCACGTGCTTCCTCTCGAGTGGAGACGGGTATGTCGGGGAACTTCTTGAGTTGCAGCAAGCGTGTGATGGAACCTTTGGTAGTTCCAGTGGTTAGATGTGATTGGCCTCGAGAAGCCTCAGCAGAAATGGGCCTCATCTCGCCTGGAGGGCAAAACCTCCTGGATTTTCTCGAGTTGCGGCAGGTGCTCTCGACTTACGACGGGGACCTCAGGGACCCGCTCTGGTGGCCTCAGGAAAGGCCAGTCCCCATGCGAGTTCCTCGGGGGCCTCTCGGGATTCCTCTCCCGTCGATGCCGGGACCTAAGACCTTGTGTGGAGTAGGGGCCGGAACCTGAGGATTCCTCTCCAGTGCTGACATGGATCTTGGGGTACTTCTGGAGTCTCCCCTGGGGAGTCAGTCCTCGTCTCGAATGCGGGCATGCACTTGCGCTTTCCTCCAGAGCGGTAGCAGCAGTGTCACGCAGTCCGCCGCGTGGATCAAAGGATCTATGGTTTTCCCTCAAGTCTTTCCCACGAGGCTTTCCCACGAGGCTTTCCCACAGGGCTGTCCCACGTGCACACGTGGTGGGAGTCGATCCTCGGCTTGAACGTCAAGGCAATGCAGGGAAAACAGGTTCCTCTGGAATGGACTGACACATCTGGGGGACTCTTGGAATGGTGGCACGACCCTGGAGTTCCTCTCGCCTTTCCTGTGGAGAGCGTCTCCTCTTGAGATGCGACGGGAACGCCGGGAATTCTTTCCCTACGAAACAGGGAAAGGATCCCTCATCTCGAGCTAGGAGGCGGAAACGGAGCTCCCCTGGATGTGTGCGGGACCCCACGTGCTTCCTCTCGAGTGGAGACGGTATGTCGGGGAACTTCTTGAGTTGCAGCAATGGTGTGAAGGACCCTTTGGAAGTTCCAGTGGTTAGATGTGATTGGCCTCGAGAAGCCTCAGCGGAAATGAGCCTCATCTCGCCTGGAGGGCAAAACCTCCTGGATTTTCTCGAGTTGCGGCAGGTGCTGTCGACTTACGACGGGGACCTGAGGGACCCGCTCTGGTGGCCTCAGGAAAGGCCAGTCCCCATGCGAGTTCCTGGGGGCCTCTCGGGATCCTCTCCCGTCGATGTCGGGGCCTAAGACCTTGTGTGGAGTCGGGGCCGGAACCTGAGGATTCCTCTCCAGTGCTGACATGGATCTTGGGGTACTTCTGGAGTCTCCCCAGGGGAGTCAGTCCTCGTCTCGACTGCTGGCATGCACTTGCGCTTTCCTCCAGAGCGGTAGCAGCAGAGTCACGCAGTCCGCCGCGTGGATCAAAGGATCTATGGTTTTCCCTCGAGTCTTTCCCACGAGGCTTTCCCACGAGTCTTTCCCACAGGGCTGTCCCACGTGCACACGTGGTGGGAGTCGATCCTCGGCTTGAACGTCAAGGCAGTGCAGGGAAAACCTGTTCCTCTGGAATGGACTGACACATCTGGGCTACTCTTGGAATGGTGGCACGACCCTGGAGTTCCTCTCGCCTTTCCTGTGGAGAGCGCCTCCTCTTGAGATGCGACGGGAACACCGGGAATTCTTTCCCTACGAAACAGGGAAAGGATCCCTCATCTCGAGCTAGGAGGCGGAAACGGGGCTCCCCTGGATGTGTGCGGGACCCTCGTGCTTCCTCTCGAGTGAAGACGGGTATGTCGCGGAACTGCTTGAGTTGCAGCAAGGGTGAGAAGGAACCTTTGGATGTTCCAGTGGTTAGATGTGATTAGCCTCGAGAAGCCTCAGCGGAAATGGGCCTCATCTCGCCTGGAGGGCAAAACTTCCTGGATTTTCTCGAGTTGCGGCAAGTGCTCTCGACTTACTACGGGGACCTCAGGGACCCGCTCTGGTGGCCTCAGGAAAGGCCAGTCCCCATGCGAGTTCCTCGGGGGCCTCTCGGGATTCCTCTCCCGTCGATGCCGGGGCCTAAGTCCTTGTGTGGAGTCGGGGCCGGAACCTGAGGATTGCTCTCCAGTGCTGACATGGATCTTGGGGTACTTCTGGAGTCTCCCCAGGGGAGTCAGTCCTCGTCTCGAATGCGGGCATGCACTTGCGCTTTCCTCCAGAGCGGTAGCAGCAGTGTCACGCAGTCCGCCGCGTGGATCAAAGGATCTATGGTTTTCCCTCGAGTCTTTCCCACGAGGCTTTCCCACGAGGCTTTCCCACAGGGCTGTCCCACGTGCACACGTGGTGGGAGTCGATCCTCGGCTTGAACGTCAAGGCAGTGCAGGGAAAACAGGTTCCTCTGGAATGAACTGACACATCCGGGGGAGTCTTGGAATGGTCGCACGACCCTGGAGTTCCTCTCGCCGTTCCTGTGGAGAGCGCCTCCTCTTGAGATGCGACGGGAACGCCGGGAATTTTTTCCCTACGAAACAGGGAAAGGATCCCTCATCTCGAGGTAGGAGGCGGAAACGGGGCTCACCTGGATGTGTGCGGGACACCACGTGCTTCCTCTCGAGTGGAGACGGGTATGTCGGGGAACTTCTTGAGTTGCAGCAAGGGTGTGAAGGACCCTTTGGAAGTTCCAGTGGTTAGACGTGATTAGCCTCGAGAAGCCTCAGCGGAAATGGGCCTCATCTCGCCTGGAGGGCAAAACCTCCTGGATTTCCTCGAGTTGCGGCAGGTGCTCTCGACTTACGACGGGGACCTCAGGGACCCGCTCTGGTGGCCTCAGGAAAGGCCAGTCCCCATGCGAGTTCCTCGGGGGCCTCTCGGGATTCCTCTCCCGTCGATGCCGGGGCCTAAGACCTTGTGTGGAGTCGGGGCCGGAACCTGAGGATTGCTCTCCAGTGCTGACATGGATCTTGGGGTAATTCTGGAGTCTCCCCAGGGGAGTCAGTCCTCGTCTCGAATGCGGGCATGCACTTGCACTTTCCTCCAGGGCGGTAGCAGCAGTGTCACGCAGTCCACCGCGTGGAACAAAGGATCTATGGTTTTCCCTCGAGTCTTTCCCACGAGGCTTTCCCACGAGGCTTTCCCACAGGGCTGTCCCACGTGCACACGTGGTGGGAGTCGATCCTCGGCTTGAACGTCAAGGCAGTGCAGGGAAAACAGGTTCCTCTGGAATGGACTGACACATCCGGGGGAGTCTTGAAATGGTGGCACGACCCTGGAGGTCCTCTCGCCTTTCCTGTGGAGAGCGCTTCCTCTTGAGATGCGACGGGAACGCCGGGAATTCTTTCCCTATGAAACAGGGAAAGGATCCCTCATCTCGAGCTAGGAGGCGGAAACGGGGCTCCCCTGGATGTGTGCGGGACCCCACGTGCTTCCTCTCGAGTGGAGACGGGTATGTCGGGGAACTTCTTGAGTTGCAGCAAGGGTGTGAAGGACCCTTTGGAAGTTCCAGTGGTTAGACGTGATTAGCCTCGTGAAGCCTCAGCGGAAATGGGCCTCATCTCGCCTGGAGGGCAAAACCTCCTGGATTTTCTCGAGTTGCGGCAGGTGCTCTCGACTTACGACGGGGACCTCAGGGACCCGCTCTGGTGGCCTCAGGAAAGGCCAGTCCCCATGCGAGTTCCTCGGGGGCGTCTCAGGATTCCTCTCCCGTCGATGCCGGGGCCAAAGACCTTGTGTGGAGTCGGGGCCGGAACCTGAGGATTCCTCTCCAGTGCTGACATGGATCTTGGGGTACTTCTGGAGTCTCCCCAGGGGAGTCAGTCCTCGTCTCGAATGCGGGCATGCACTTGCGCTTTCCTCCAGAGCGGTAGCAGCAGTGTCACGCAGTCCGCCGCGTGGATCAAAGGATCTATGGTTTTCCCTCGAGTCTTTCCCACGAGGCTTTCCCACGAGGATTTCCCACAGGGCTGTCCCACGTGCACACGTGGTGGGAGTTGATCCTCGGCTTAAACGTCAAGGCAGTGCAGGGAAAACAGGTTCCTCTGGAATGGATTGACACATCTGGGGGACTCTTGGAATGGTGGCATGACCCTGGAGTTCCTCTCCCCTTTCCTGTGGAGAGCGCCTCCTCTTGAGATGCGACGGGAACGCCGGGAATTCTTTCCCTACGAAACAGGGAAAGGATCCCTCATCTCGAGCTAGGAGGCGGAAACGGGGCTCCCCTGGATGTGTGCTGGACCCACGTGCTTCATCTCGAGTGGAGACGGGTATGTCGGGGAACTTCTTGAGTTGCAGCAAGGGTGTGAAGGACCCTTTGGAAGTTCCAGTGGTTAGACGTGATTACCCTCGAGAAGCCTCAGCGGAAATGGGCCTCATCTCGCCTGGAGGGCAAAACCTCCTGGATTTCCTCAAGTTGCGGCATGTGCTCTCGACTTTCGACGGGGACCTCAGGGACCCGCTTTGGTGGCCTCAGGAAAGGCCAGTCCCCATGCGAGTTCCTCGGGGGCCTCTCGGGATTCCTCTCCCGTCGATGCCGGGGCCTAAGACCTTGTGTGGAGTCGGGGCCGGAACCTGAGGATTCCTCTCCAGTGCTGACATGGATCTTGGGGTACTTCTGGAGTCTCCCCAGGGGAGTCAGTCCTCGTCTCGAATGCGGGCATGCACTTGCGCTTTCCTCCAGAGCGGTAGCAGCAGTGTCACGCAGTCCGCCGCGTGGATCAAAGGATCTATGGTTTTCCCTCGAGTCTTTCCCACGAGGCTTTCCCACGAGGCTTTCCCACAGGGCTGTCCCACGTGCACACGTGGTGGGAGTCGATCCTCGGCTTGAACGTCAAGGCAGTGCAGGGAAAACAGGTTCCTCTGGAATGGACTGACACATCTGGGGGACTCTTGGAATGGTGGCACGACCCTGGAGTTCCTCTCGCCTTTCCCGTGGAGAGCGCCTCCTCTTGAGATGCGACGGGAACGCCGGGAATTCTTTCCCTACGAAACAGGGAAAGGATCCCTCATCTCGAGCTAGGAGGCGGAAACGGGGCTCCCCTGGATGTGTGCGGGACCCACGTGCTTCCTCTCGAGTGGAGACGGGTATGTCGGGGAACTTCTTGAGTTGCAGCAAGGTTGTGAAGGACCCTTTAGAAGTTCCAGTGGTTAGACGTGATTAGCCTCGAGAAGCCTCAGCGGAAATGGGCCTCATCTCGCCTGGAGGGCAAAACCTCCTTGATTTCCTCGAGTTGCTGCAGGTGCTCTCGACTTACGACCGGGACCTCAGGGACCCGCTCTGGTGGCCTCAGGAAAGGCCAGTCCCCATGCGAGTTCCTCGGGGGCCTCTCGGGATTCCTCTCCCGTCGATGCCGGGGCCTAAGACCTTGTGTGGAGTCGGGGCCGGAACCTGAGGATTCCTCTCCAGTTCTGACATGGATCTTGGGGTACTTCTGGAGTCTCCCCAGGGGAGTCAGTCCTCGTCTCGAATGCGGGCATGCACTTGCGCTTTCCTCCAGAGCGGTAGCAGCAGTGTCACGCAGTCCGCCGCGTGGATCAAAGGATCTATGGTTTTCCCTCGAGTCTTTCCCACGAGGCTTTCCCACGAGGCTTTCCCACAAGGCTGTCCCACGTGCACACGTGGTGGGAGTCGATCCTCGGCTTGAACGTCAAGGCAGTGCAGGGAAAAAAGGTTCCTCTGGAATGGACTGACACATCTGGGGGACTCTTGGAATGGTGGCACGACCCTGGAGTTCCTCTCGCCTTTCCTGTGGGAGCGCCTCCTCTTGAGATGCGACGGGAACGCCGGGAATTCTTTCCCTACGAAACAGGGAAAGGATCCCTCATCTCGAGCTAGGAGGCGGAAACGGGGCTCCCCTGGATGTGTGCGGGACCCCACGTGCTTCCTATCGAGTGGAGACGGGTATGTCGGGGAACTTCTTGAGTTGCAGCAATGGTGTGAAGGACCCTTTGGAAGTTCCAGTGGTTAGATGTGATTGGCCTCGAGAAGCCTCAGCGCAAATGGGCCTCATCTCGCCTGGAGGGCAAAACCTCCTGGATTTTCTCGAGTTACGGCAGGTGCTCTCGACTTACGACGGGGACCTCAGGGACCCGCTCTGGTGGCCTCAGGAAAGGCCAGTCCCCATGCGAGTTCCTCGGGGGCCTCTCGGGATTCCTCTCCCATCGATGCCGGGGCCTAAGACCTTGTGTGGAGTCGGGGCCGGAACCTGAGGATTCCTCTCCACTGCTGACATGGATCTTGGGGTACTTCTGGAGTCTCCCCAGGGGAGTCAGTCCTCGTCTCGAATGCGGGCATGCACTTGCGCTTTCCTCCAGAGCGGTAGCAGCAGTGTCACGCAGTCCGCCGCGTGGATCAAAGGATCTATGGTTTTCCCTCGAGTCTTTCCCACGAGGCTTTCCCACGAGGCTTTCCCACAGGGCTGTCCCACGTGCACACGTGGTGGGAGTCGATCCTCGGCTTGAACGTCAAGGCAGTGCAGGGAAAACAGGTTCCTCTGGAATGGACTGACATATCTGGGGGACTCTTGGAATGGTGGCACGACCCTGGAGTTCCTCTCGCCTTTCCTGTGGAGAGCGCCTCCTCTTGAGATGCGACGGGAACGCCGGGAATTCTTTCCCTACGAAACAGGGAAAGGATCCCTCATCTCGAGCTAGGAGGCGGAAACGGGGCTCCCCTGGATGTGTGCGGGACCCCACGTGCTTCCTCTCGAGTGGAGACGGTTATGTCGGGGAACTTCTTGAGTTGCAGCAAGGGTGTGAAGGACCCTTTGGAAGTTCCAGTGGTTAGACGTGATTAGCCTCGAGAAGCCTCAGTGGAAATGGGCCTCATCTCGCTTGGAGGGCAAAACCTCCTGGATTTCCTCGAGTTGCGGCAGGTGCTCTCGACTTACGACGGGGACCTCAGGGACCCGCTCTGGTGGCCTCAGGAAAGGCCAGTCCCCATGCGAGTTCCTCGGGGGCCTCTCGGGATTCCTCTCCCGTCGATGCCGGGGCCTAAGACCTTGTGTGGAGTCGGGGCCGGAACCTGAGGATTCCTCTCCAGTGCTGACATGGATCTTGGGGTACTTCTGGAGTCTCCCCAGGGGAGTCAGTCCTCGTCTCGAATGCGGGCATGCACTTGCGCTTTCCTCCAGAGCGGTAGCAGCAGTGTCACGCAGTCCGCCGCGTGGATCAAAGGATCTATGGTTTTCCCTCGAGTCTTTCCCACGAGGCTTTCCCACGAGGATTTCCCACAGGGCTGTCCCACGTGCACACGTGGTGGGAGTTGATCCTCGGCTTAAACGTCAAGGCAGTGCAGGGAAAACAGGTTCCTCTGGAATGGATTGACACATCTGGGGGACTCTTGGAATGGTGGCATGACCCTGGAGTTCCTCTCCCCTTTCCTGTGGAGAGCGCCTCCTCTTGAGATGCGACGGGAACGCCGGGAATTCTTTCCCTACGAAACAGGGAAAGGATCCCTCATCTCGAGCTAGGAGGCAGAAACGGGGCTCCCCTGGATGTGTGCTGGACCCACGTGCTTCATCTCGAGTGGAGACGGGTATGTCGGGGAACTTCTTGAGTTGCAGCAAGGGTGTGAAGGACCCTTTGGAAGTTCCAGTGGTTAGACGTGATTACCCTCGAGAAGCCTCAGCGGAAATGGGCCTCATCTCGCCTGGAGGGCAAAACCTCCTGGATTTCCTCAAGTTGCGGCATGTGCTCTCGACTTTCGACGGGGACCTCAGGGACCCGCTTTGGTGGCCTCAGGAAAGGCCAGTCCCCATGCGAGTTCCTCGGGGGCCTCTCGGGATTCCTCTCCCGTCGATGCCGGGGCCTAAGACCTTGTGTGGAGTCGGGGCCGGAACCTGAGGATTCCTCTCCAGTGCTGACATGGATCTTGGGGTAGTTCTGGAGTCTCCCCAGGGGAGTCAGTCCTCGTCTCGAATGCGGGCATGCACTTGCGCTTTCCTCCAGAGCGGTAGCAGCAGTGTCACGCAGTCCGCCGCGTGGATCAAAGGATCTATGGTTTTCCCTCGAGTCTTTCCCACGAGGCTTTCCCACGAGGCTTTCCCACAGGGCTGTCCCACGTGCACACGTGGTGGGAGTCGATCCTCGGCTTGAACGTCAAGGCAGTGCAGGGAAAACAGGTTCCTCTGGAATGGACTGACACATCTGGGGGACTCTTGGAATGGTGGCACGACCCTGGAGTTCCTCTCGCCTTTCCCGTGGAGAGCGCCTCCTCTTGAGATGCGACGGGAACGCCGGGAATTCTTTCCCTACGAAACAGGGAAAGGATCCCTCATCTCGAGCTAGGAGGCGGAAACGGGGCTCCCCTGGATGTGTGCGGGACCCAGGTGCTTCCTCTCGAGTGGAGACGGGTATGTCGGGGAACTTCTTGAGTTGCAGCAAGGTTGTGAAGGACCCTTTAGAAGTTCCAGTGGTTAGACGTGATTAGCCTCGAGAAGCCTCAGCGGAAATGGGCCTCATCTCGCCTGGAGGGCAAAACCTCCTTGATTTCCTCGAGTTGCTGCAGGTGCTCTCGACTTACGACCGGGACCTCAGGGACCCGCTCTGGTGGCCTCAGGAAAGGCCAGTCCCCATGCGAGTTCCTCGGGGGCCTCTCGGGATTCCTCTCCCGTCGATGCCGGGGCCTAAGACCTTGTGTGGAGTCGGGGCCGGAACCTGAGGATTCCTCTCCAGTTCTGACATGGATCTTGGGGTACTTCTGGAGTCTCCCCAGGGGAGTCAGTCCTCGTCTCGAATGCGGGCATGCACTTGCGCTTTCCTCCAGAGCGGTAGCAGCAGTGTCACGCAGTCCGCCGCGTGGATCAAAGGATCTATGGTTTTCCCTCGAGTCTTTCCCACGAGGCTTTCCCACGAGGATTTCCCACAGGGCTGTCCCACGTGCACACGTGGTGGGAGTTGATCCTCGGCTTAAACGTCAAGGCAGTGCAGGGAAAACAGGTTCCTCTGGAATGGATTGACACATCTGGGGGACTCTTGGAATGGTGGCATGACCCTGGAGTTCCTCTCCCCTTTCCTGTGGAGAGCGCCTCCTCTTGAGATGCGACGGGAACGCCGGGAATTCTTTCCCTACGAAACAGGGAAAGGATCCCTCATCTCGAGCTAGGAGGCGGAAACGGGGCTCCCCTGGATGTGTGCTGGACCCACGTGCTTCCTATCGAGTGGAGACGGGTATGTCGGGGAACTTCTTGAGTTGCAGCAAGGGTGTGAAGGACCCTTTGGAAGTTCCAGTGGTTAGACGTGATTACCCTCGAGAAGCCTCAGCGGAAATGGGCCTCATCTCGCCTGGAGGGCAAAACCTCCTGGATTTCCTCAAGTTGCGGCATGTGCTCTCGACTTTCGACGGGGACCTCAGGGACCCGCTTTGGTGGCCTCAGGAAAGGCCAGTCCCCATGCGAGTTCCTCGGGGGCCTCTCGGGATTCCTCTCCCGTCGATGCCGGGGCCTAAGACCTTGTGTGGAGTCGGGGCCGGAACCTGAGGATTCCTCTCCAGTGCTGACATGGATCTTGGGGTACTTCTGGAGTCTCCCCAGGGGAGTCAGTCCTCGTCTCGAATGCGGGCATGCACTTGCGCTTTCCTCCAGAGCGGTAGCAGCAGTGTCACGCAGTCCGCCGCGTGGATCAAAGGATCTATGGTTTTCCCTCGAGTCTTTCCCACGAGGCTTTCCCACGAGGCTTTCCCACAGGGCTGTCCCACGTGCACACGTGGTGGGAGTCGATCCTCGGCTTGAACGTCAAGGCAGTGCAGGGAAAACAGGTTCCTCTGGAATGGACTGACACATCTGGGGGACTCTTGGAATGGTGGCACGACCCTGGAGTTCCTCTCGCCTTTCCCGTGGAGAGCGCCTCCTCTTGAGATGCGACGGGAACGCCGGGAATTCTTTCCCTACGAAACAGGGAAAGGATCCCTCATCTCGAGCTAGGAGGCGGAAACGGGGCTCCCCTGGATGTGTGCGGGACCCACGTGCTTCCTCTCGAGTGGAGACGGGTATGTCGGGGAACTTCTTGAGTTGCAGCAAGGTTGTGAAGGACCCTTTAGAAGTTCCAGTGGTTAGACGTGATTAGCCTCGAGAAGCCTCAGCGGAAATGGGCCTCATCTCGCCTGGAGGGCAAAACCTCCTTGATTTCCTCGAGTTGCTGCAGGTGCTCTCGACTTACGACCGGGACCTCAGGGACCCGCTCTGGTGGCCTCAGGAAAGGCCAGTCCCCATGCGAGTTCCTCGGGGGCCTCTCGGGATTCCTCTCCCGTCGATGCCGGGGCCTAAGACCTTGTGTGGAGTCGGGGCCGGAACCTGAGGATTCCTCTCCAGTTCTGACATGGATCTTGGGGTACTTCTGGAGTCTCCCCAGGGGAGTCAGTCCTCGTCTCGAATGCGGGCATGCACTTGCGCTTTCCTCCAGAGCGGTAGCAGCAGTGTCACGCAGTCCGCCGCGTGGATCAAAGGATCTATGGTTTTCCCTCGAGTCTTTCCCACGAGGCTTTCCCACGAGGCTTTCCCACAAGGCTGTCCCACGTGCACACGTGGTGGGAGTCGATCCTCGGCTTGAACGTCAAGGCAGTGCAGGGAAAAAAGGTTCCTCTGGAATGGACTGACACATCTGGGGGACTCTTGGAATGGTGGCACGACCCTGGAGTTCCTCTCGCCTTTCCTGTGGGAGCGCCTCCTCTTGAGATGCGACGGGAACGCCGGGAATTCTTTCCCTACGAAACAGGGAAAGGATCCCTCATCTCGAGCTAGGAGGCGGAAACGGGGCTCCCCTGGATGTGTGCGGGACCCCACGTGCTTCCTATCGAGTGGAGACGGGTATGTCGGGGAACTTCTTGAGTTGCAGCAATGGTGTGAAGGACCCTTTGGAAGTTCCAGTGGTTAGATGTGATTGGCCTCGAGAAGCCTCAGCGCAAATGGGCCTCATCTCGCCTGGAGGGCAAAACCTCCTGGATTTTCTCGAGTTACGGCAGGTGCTCTCGACTTACGACGGGGACCTCAGGGACCCGCTCTGGTGGCCTCAGGAAAGGCCAGTCCCCATGCGAGTTCCTCGGGGGCCTCTCGGGATTCCTCTCCCATCGATGCCGGGGCCTAAGACCTTGTGTGGAGTCGGGGCCGGAACCTGAGGATTCCTCTCCACTGCTGACATGGATCTTGGGGTACTTCTGGAGTCTCCCCAGGGGAGTCAGTCCTCGTCTCGAATGCGGGCATGCACTTGCGCTTTCCTCCAGAGCGGTAGCAGCAGTGTCACGCAGTCCGCCGCGTGGATCAAAGGATCTATGGTTTTCCCTCGAGTCTTTCCCACGAGGCTTTCCCACGAGGCTTTCCCACAGGGCTGTCCCACGTGCACACGTGGTGGGAGTCGATCCTCGGCTTGAACGTCAAGGCAGTGCAGGGAAAACAGGTTCCTCTGGAATGGACTGACATATCTGGGGGACTCTTGGAATGGTGGCACGACCCTGGAGTTCCTCTCGCCTTTCCTGTGGAGAGCGCCTCCTCTTGAGATGCGACGGGAACGCCGGGAATTCTTTCCCTACGAAACAGGGAAAGGATCCCTCATCTCGAGCTAGGAGGCGGAAACGGGGCTCCCCTGGATGTGTGCGGGACCCCACGTGCTTCCTCTCGAGTGGAGACGGTTATGTCGGGGAACTTCTTGAGTTGCAGCAAGGGTGTGAAGGACCCTTTGGAAGTTCCAGTGGTTAGACGTGATTAGCCTCGAGAAGCCTCAGTGGAAATGGGCCTCATCTCGCTTGGAGGGCAAAACCTCCTGGATTTCCTCGAGTTGCGGCAGGTGCTCTCGACTTACGACGGGGACCTCAGGGACCCGCTCTGGTGGCCTCAGGAAAGGCCAGTCCCCATGCGAGTTCCTCGGGGGCCTCTCGGGATTCCTCTCCCGTCGATGCCGGGGCCTAAGACCTTGTGTGGAGTCGGGGCCGGAACCTGAGGATTCCTCTCCAGTGTGACATGGATCTTGGGGTACTTCTGGAGTCTCCCCAGGGGAGTCAGTCCTCGTCTCGAATGCGGGCATGCACTTGCGCTTTCCTCCAGAGCGGTAGCAGCAGTGTCACGCAATCCGCCGCGTGGATCAAAGGATCTATGGTTTTCCCTCGAGTCTTTCCCACGAGGCTTTCCCACGAGGATTTCCCACAGGGCTGTCCCACGTGCACACGTGGTGGGAGTTGATCCTCGGCTTAAACGTCAAGGCAGTGCAGGGAAAACAGGTTCCTCTGGAATGGATTGACACATCTGGGGGACTCTTGGAATGGTGGCATGACCCTGGAGTTCCTCTCCCCTTTCCTGTGGAGAGCGCCTCCTCTTGAGATGCGACGGGAACGCCGGGAATTCTTTCCCTACGAAACAGGGAAAGGATCCCTCATCTCGAGCTAGGAGGCAGAAACGGGGCTCCCCTGGATGTGTGCTGGACCCACGTGCTTCATCTCGAGTGGAGACGGGTATGTCGGGGAACTTCTTGAGTTGCAGCAAGGGTGTGAAGGACCCTTTGGAAGTTCCAGTGGTTAGACGTGATTACCCTCGAGAAGCCTCAGCGGAAATGGGCCTCATCTCGCCTGGAGGGCAAAACCTCCTGGATTTCCTCAAGTTGCGGCATGTGCTCTCGACTTTCGACGGGGACCTCAGGGACCCGCTTTGGTGGCCTCAGGAAAGGCCAGTCCCCATGCGAGTTCCTCGGGGGCCTCTCGGGATTCCTCTCCCGTCGATGCCGGGGCCTAAGACCTTGTGTGGAGTCGGGGCCGGAACCTGAGGATTCCTCTCCAGTGCTGACATGGATCTTGGGGTAGTTCTGGAGTCTCCCCAGGGGAGTCAGTCCTCGTCTCGAATGCGGGCATGCACTTGCGCTTTCCTCCAGAGCGGTAGCAGCAGTGTCACGCAGTCCGCCGCGTGGATCAAAGGATCTATGGTTTTCCCTCGAGTCTTTCCCACGAGGCTTTCCCACGAGGCTTTCCCACAGGGCTGTCCCACGTGCACACGTGGTGGGAGTCGATCCTCGGCTTGAACGTCAAGGCAGTGCAGGGAAAACAGGTTCCTCTGGAATGGACTGACACATCTGGGGGACTCTTGGAATGGTGGCACGACCCTGGAGTTCCTCTCGCCTTTCCCGTGGAGAGCGCCTCCTCTTGAGATGCGACGGGAACGCCGGGAATTCTTTCCCTACGAAACAGGGAAAGGATCCCTCATCTCGAGCTAGGAGGCGGAAACGGGGCTCCCCTGGATGTGTGCGGGACCCAGGTGCTTCCTCTCGAGTGGAGACGGGTATGTCGGGGAACTTCTTGAGTTGCAGCAAGGTTGTGAAGGACCCTTTAGAAGTTCCAGTGGTTAGACGTGATTAGCCTCGAGAAGCCTCAGCGGAAATGGGCCTCATCTCGCCTGGAGGGCAAAACCTCCTTGATTTCCTCGAGTTGCTGCAGGTGCTCTCGACTTACGACCGGGACCTCAGGGACCCGCTCTGGTGGCCTCAGGAAAGGCCAGTCCCCATGCGAGTTCCTCGGGGGCCTCTCGGGATTCCTCTCCCGTCGATGCCGGGGCCTAAGACCTTGTGTGGAGTCGGGGCCGGAACCTGAGGATTCCTCTCCAGTTCTGACATGGATCTTGGGGTACTTCTGGAGTCTCCCCAGGGGAGTCAGTCCTCGTCTCGAATGCGGGCATGCACTTGCGCTTTCCTCCAGAGCGGTAGCAGCAGTGTCACGCAGTCCGCCGCGTGGATCAAAGGATCTATGGTTTTCCCTCGAGTCTTTCCCACGAGGCTTTCCCACGAGGCTTTCCCACAAGGCTGTCCCACGTGCACACGTGGTGGGAGTCGATCCTCGGCTTGAACGTCAAGGCAGTGCAGGGAAAACAGGTTCCTCTGGAATGGACTGACACATCTGGGGGACTCTTGGAATGGTGGCACGACCCTGGAGTTCCTCTCGCCTTTCCTGTGGGGAGCGCCTCCTCTTGAGATGCGACGGGAACGCCGGGAATTCTTTCCCTACGAAACAGGGAAAGGATCCCTCATCTCGAGCTAGGAGGCGGAAACGGGGCTCCCCTGGATGTGTGCGGGACCCCACGTGCTTCCTCTCGAGTGGAGACGGGTATGTCGGGGAACTTCTTGAGTTGCAGCAATGGTGTGAAGGACCCTTTGGAAGTTCCAGTGGTTAGATGTGATTGGCCTCGAGAAGCCTCAGCGCAAATGGGCCTCATCTCGCCTGGAGGGCAAAACCTCCTGGATTTTCTCGAGTTACGGCAGGTGCTCTCGACTTACGACGGGGACCTCAGGGACCCGCTCTGGTGGCCTCAGGAAAGGCCAGTCCCCATGCGAGTTCCTCGGGGGCCTCTCGGGATTCCTCTCCCATCGATGCCGGGGCCTAAGACCTTGTGTGGAGTCGGGGCCGGAACCTGAGGATTCCTCTCCACTGCTGACATGGATCTTGGGGTACTTCTGGAGTCTCCCCAGGGGAGTCAGTCCTCGTCTCGAATGCGGGCATGCACTTGCGCTTTCCTCCAGAGCGGTAGCAGCAGTGTCACGCAGTCCGCCGCGTGGATCAAAGGATCTATGGTTTTCCCTCGAGTCTTTCCCACGAGGCTTTCCCACGAGGCTTTCCCACAGGGCTGTCCCACGTGCACACGTGGTGGGAGTCGATCCTCGGCTTGAACGTCAAGGCAGTGCAGGGAAAACAGGTTCCTCTGGAATGGACTGACACATCTGGGGGACTCTTGGAATGGTGGCACGACCCTGGAGTTCCTCTCGCCTTTCCTGTGGAGAGCGCCTCCTCTTGAGATGCGACGGGAACGCCGGGAATTCTTTCCCTACGAAACAGGGAAAGGATCCCTCATCTCGAGCTAGGAGGCGGAAACGGGGCTCCACTGGATGTGTGCGGGACCCCACGTGCTTCCTCTCGAGTGGAGACGGTTATGTCGGGGAACTTCTTGAGTTGCAGCAAGGGTGTGAAGGACCCTTTGGAAGTTCCCGTGGTTAGACGTGATTAGCCTCGAGAAGCCTCAGTGGAAATGGGCCTCATCTCGCTTGGAGGGCAAAACCTCCTGGATTTCCTCGAGTTGCGGCAGGTGCTCTCGACTTACGACGGGGACCTCAGGGACCCGCTCTGGTGGCCTCAGGAAAGGCCAGTCCCCATGCGAGTTCCTCGGGGGCCTCTCGGGATTCCTCTCCCGTCGATGCCGGGGCCTAAGACCTTGTGTGGAGTCGGGGCCGGAACCTGAGGATTCCTCTCCAGTGCTGACATGGATCTTGGGGTACTTCTGGAGTCTCCCCAGGGGAGTCAGTCCTCGTCTCGAATGCGGGCATGCACTTGCGCTTTCCTCCAGAGCGGTAGCAGCAGTGTCACGCAGTCCGCCGCGTGGATCAAAGGATCTATGGTTTTCCCTCGAGTCTTTCCCACGAGGCTTTCCCACGAGGATTTCCCACAGGGCTGTCCCACGTGCACACGTGGTGGGAGTTGATCCTCGGCTTAAACGTCAAGGCAGTGCAGGGAAAACAGGTTCCTCTGGAATGGATTGACACATCTGGGGGACTCTTGGAATGGTGGCATGACCCTGGAGTTCCTCTCCCCTTTCCTGTGGAGAGCGCCTCCTCTTGAGATGCGACGGGAACGCCGGGAATTCTTTCCCTACGAAACAGGGAAAGGATCCCTCATCTCGAGCTAGGAGGCAGAAACGGGGCTCCCCTGGATGTGTGCTGGACCCACGTGCTTCATCTCGAGTGGAGACGGGTATGTCGGGGAACTTCTTGAGTTGCAGCAAGGGTGTGAAGGACCCTTTGGAAGTTCCAGTGGTTAGACGTGATTACCCTCGAGAAGCCTCAGCGGAAATGGGCCTCATCTCGCCTGGAGGGCAAAACCTCCTGGATTTCCTCAAGTTGCGGCATGTGCTCTCGACTTTCGACGGGGACCTCAGGGACCCGCTTTGGTGGCCTCAGGAAAGGCCAGTCCCCATGCGAGTTCCTCGGGGGCCTCTCGGGATTCCTCTCCCGTCGATGCCGGGGCCTAAGACCTTGTGTGGAGTCGGGGCCGGAACCTGAGGATTCCTCTCCAGTGCTGACATGGATCTTGGGGTAGTTCTGGAGTCTCCCCAGGGGAGTCAGTCCTCGTCTCGAATGCGGGCATGCACTTGCGCTTTCCTCCAGAGCGGTAGCAGCAGTGTCACGCAGTCCGCCGCGTGGATCAAAGGATCTATGGTTTTCCCTCGAGTCTTTCCCACGAGGCTTTCCCACGAGGCTTTCCCACAGGGCTGTCCCACGTGCACACGTGGTGGGAGTCGATCCTCGGCTTGAACGTCAAGGCAGTGCAGGGAAAACAGGTTCCTCTGGAATGGACTGACACATCTGGGGGACTCTTGGAATGGTGGCACGACCCTGGAGTTCCTCTCGCCTTTCCCGTGGAGAGCGCCTCCTCTTGAGATGCGACGGGAACGCCGGGAATTCTTTCCCTACGAAACAGGGAAAGGATCCCTCATCTCGAGCTAGGAGGCGGAAACGGGGCTCCCCTGGATGTGTGCGGGACCCAGGTTCTTCCTCTCGAGTGGAGACGGGTATGTCGGGGAACTTCTTGAGTTGCAGCAAGGTTGTGAAGGACCCTTTAGAAGTTCCAGTGGTTAGACGTGATTAGCCTCGAGAAGCCTCAGCGGAAATGGGCCTCATCTCGCCTGGAGGGCAAAACCTCCTTGATTTCCTCGAGTTGCTGCAGGTGCTCTCGACTTACGACCGGGACCTCAGGGACCCGCTCTGGTGGCCTCAGGAAAGGCCAGTCCCCATGCGAGTTCCTCGGGGGCCTCTCGGGATTCCTCTCCCGTCGATGCCGGGGCCTAAGACCTTGTGTGGAGTCGGGGCCGGAACCTGAGGATTCCTCTCCAGTTCTGACATGGATCTTGGGGTACTTCTGGAGTCTCCCCAGGGGAGTCAGTCCTCGTCTCGAATGCGGGCATGCACTTGCGCTTTCCTCCAGAGCGGTAGCAGCAGTGTCACGCAGTCCGCCGCGTGGATCAAAGGATCTATGGTTTTCCCTCGAGTCTTTCCCACGAGGCTTTCCCACGAGGCTTTCCCACAAGGCTGTCCCACGTGCACACGTGGTGGGAGTCGATCCTCGGCTTGAACGTCAAGGCAGTGCAGGGAAAACAGGTTCCTCTGGAATGGACTGACACATCTGGGGGACTCTTGGAATGGTGGCACGACCCTGGAGTTCCTCTCGCCTTTCCTGTGGGGAGCGCCTCCTCTTGAGATGCGACGGGAACGCCGGGAATTCTTTCCCTACGAAACAGGGAAAGGATCCCTCATCTCGAGCTAGGAGGCGGAAACGGGGCTCCCCTGGATGTGTGCGGGACCCCACGTGCTTCCTCTCGAGTGGAGACGGGTATGTCGGGGAACTTCTTGAGTTGCAGCAATGGTGTGAAGGACCCTTTGGAAGTTCCAGTGGTTAGATGTGATTGGCCTCGAGAAGCCTCAGCGCAAATGGGCCTCATCTCGCCTGGAGGGCAAAACCTCCTGGATTTTCTCGAGTTACGGCAGGTGCTCTCGACTTACGACGGGGACCTCAGGGACCCGCTCTGGTGGCCTCAGGAAAGGCCAGTCCCCATGCGAGTTCCTCGGGGGCCTTTCGGGATTCCTCTCCCATCGATGCCGGGGCCTAAGACCTTGTGTGGAGTCGGGGCCGGAACCTGAGGATTCCTCTCCACTGCTGACATGGATCTTGGGGTACTTCTGGAGTCTCCCCAGGGGAGTCAGTCCTCGTCTCGAATGCGGGCATGCACTTGCGCTTTCCTCCAGAGCGGTAGCAGCAGTGTCACGCAGTCCGCCGCGTGGATCAAAGGATCTATGGTTTTCCCTCGAGTCTTTCCCACGAGGCTTTCCCACGAGGCTTTCCCACAGGGCTGTCCCACGTGCACACGTGGTGGGAGTCGATCCTCGGCTTGAACGTCAAGGCAGTGCAGGGAAAACAGGTTCCTCTGGAATGGACTGACACATCTGGGGGACTCTTGGAATGGTGGCACGACCCTGGAGTTCCTCTCGCCTTTCCTGTGGAGAGCGCCTCCTCTTGAGATGCGACGGGAACGCCGGGAATTCTTTCCCTACGAAACAGGGAAAGGATCCCTCATCTCGAGCTAGGAGGCGGAAACGGGGCTCCACTGGATGTGTGCGGGACCCCACGTGCTTCCTCTCGAGTGGAGACGGTTATGTCGGGGAACTTCTTGAGTTGCAGCAAGGGTGTGAAGGACCCTTTGGAAGTTCCAGTGGTTAGACGTGATTAGCCTCGAGAAGCCTCAGTGGAAATGGGCCTCATCTCGCTTGGAGGGCAAAACCTCCTGCATTTCCTCGAGTTGCGGCAGGTGCTCTCGACTTACGACGGGGACCTCAGGGACCCGGTCTGGTGGCCTCAGGAAAGGCCAGTCCCCATGCGAGTTCATCGGGGGCCTCTCGGGATTCCTCTCCCGTCGATGCCGGGGCCTAAGACCTTGTGTGGAGTCGGGGCCGGAACCTGAGGATTCCTCTCCAGTGCTGACATGGATCTTGGGGTACTTCTGGAGTCTCCCCAGGGGAGTCAGTCCTCGTCTCGAATGCGGGCATGCACTTGCGCTTTCCTCCAGAGCGGTAGCAGCAGTGTCACGCAGTCCGCCGCGTGGATCAAAGGATCTATGGTTTTCCCTCGAGTCTTTCCCACGAGGCTTTCCCACGAGGCTTTCCCACAGGGCTGTACCACGTGCACACGTGGTGGGAGTCGATCCTTGGCTTGAACGTCAAGGCAGTGCAGGGAAAACAGGTTCCTCTGGAATGGACTTACACATCTGGGGGACTCTTGGAATGGTGGCAGGACCCTGGAGTTCCTCTCGCCTTTCCTGTGGAGAGCGCCTCCTCTTGAGATGCGACGGGAACGCCGGGAATTCTTTCCCTATGAAACAGGGAAAGGATCCCTCATCTCGAGCTAGGAGGCGGAAACGGGGCTCCCCTGGATGTGTGCGGGACCCACGTGCTTCCTCTCAAGTGGAGACGGGTATGTCGGGGAACTTCTTGAGTTGCAGCAAGGGTGTGAATGACCCTTTGGAAGTTCCCGTGTTTAGACGTGATTAGCCTCGAGAAGCCTCAGCGGAAATGGGCCTCATCTCGCCTGGAGGGCAAAACCTCCTGGATTTTCTCGAGTTGCGGCAGGTGCTCTCGACTTACGACGGGGACCTCAGGGACCCGCTCTGGTGGCCTCAGGAAAGTCCAGTCCCCATGCGAGTTCCTCGGGGGCCTCTCGGGATTCCTCTCCCATCGATGCCGGGGCCTAAGACCTTGTGTGGAGTCGGGGCCGGAACCTGAGGATTCCTCTCCAGTGCTGACATGGATCTTGGGGTACTTCTCGAGTCTCCCCAGGGGAGTCAGTCCTCGTCTCGAATGCGGGCATGCACTTGCGCTTTCCTCCAGAGCGGTAGCAGCAGTTTCACGCAGTCCGCCGCGTGGATCAAAGGATCTACGGTTTTCCCTCGAGTCTTTCCCACGAGACTTTCCCACGAGGCTTTCCCACAGGGCTGTCCCACGTGCACACGTGGTGGGAGTCGATCCTCGGCTTGAACGTCAAGGCAGTGCAGGGAAAACAGGTTCCTCTGGAATGGACTGACACATCTGGGGGACTCTTGGAATGGTGGCACGACCCTGGAGTTCCTCTCGCCTTTCCTGTGGAGAGCGCCTCCTCTTGAGGTGCGACGGGAACGCCGGGAATTCTTTCCCTACGAAACAGGGAAAGGATCCCTCATCTCGAGCTAGGAGGCGGAAACGGGGCTCCCCTGGATGTGTGCGGGACCCCACGTGCTTCCTCTCGAGTGGAGACGGGTATGTCGGGGAACTTCTTGAGTTGCAGCAAGGGTGTGAAGGACCCTTTGGAAGTTCCAGTGGTTAGATGTGATTGGCCTCGAGAAGCCTCAGCGGAAATGGGCCTCATCTCGCCTGGAGGGCAAAACCTCCTGGATTTTCTCGAGTTGCGGCAGGTGCTCTCGACTTACGACGGAGACCTCAGGGACCCGCTCTGGTGGCCTCAGGAAAGGCCAGTCCCCATGCGAGTTCCTCGGGGGCGTCTCAGGATTCCTCTCCCGTCGATGCCGGGGCCTAAGACCTTGTGTGGAGTCGTAGCCGGAACCTGAGGATTCCTCTCCAGTGCTGACATGGATCTTGGGGTAATTCTGCAGTCTCCCCAGGGGAGTCAGTCCTCGTTTCGAATGCGGGCATGCACTTGCGCTTTCCTCCAGAGCGGTAGCAGCAGTGTCACGCAGTCCGCCGCGTGGATCAAAGGATCTATGGTTTTCCCTCGAGTCTTTCCCACGAGGCTTTCCCACGAGGCTTTCCCACAGGGCTGTACCACGTGCACACGTGGTGGGAGTCGATCTTCGGCTTGAACGTCAAGGCAGTGCAGGGAAAACAGGTTCCTCTGGAATGGACTGACACATCTGGGGGACTCTTGGAATGGTGGCACGACCCTGGAGTTCCTCTCGCCTTTCCTGTGGAGAGCGCCTCCTCTTGAGATACGACGGGAAGCCGGGAATTCTTTCCCTACGAAACAGGGAAAGGATCCCTCATCTCGAGCTAGGAGGCGGAAATGGGGCTCCCCTGGATGTGTGCGGGACCCACGTGCTTCCTCTCGAGTGGAGTCGGGTATGTCGGGGAACTTCTTGAGTTGCAGCAAGGGTGTGAAGGACCCTTTGGAAGTTCCAGTGGTTAGACGTGATTAGCCTCGAGAAGCCTCAGCGGAAATGGGCCTCATCTCGCCTGGAGGGCAAAACCTCCTGGATTTTCCCGAGTTGCGGCAGGTGCTCTCGACTTACGACGGGGACATCAGGGACCCGCTCTGGTGGCCTCAGGAAAGGCCAGTCCCCATGCGAGTTCCTCGGGGGCCTCTCGGGATTCCTCTCCCGTCGATGCCAGGGCCTAAGACCTTGTGTGGAGTCGGGGCCGGAACCTGAGGATTCCTCTCCAGTGCTGACATGGATCTTGGGGTACTTCTGGAGTCTCCCCAGGGGAGTCAGTCCTCGTCTCGAATGCGGGCATGCACTTGCGCTTTCCTCCAGAGCGGTAGCAGCAGTGTCACGCAGTCCGCCGCGTGGATCAAAGGATCTATGTTTTTCCCTCGAGTCTTTCCCACGAGGCTTTCCCACGAGGCTTTCCCACAGGGCTGTCCCACGTGCACACGTGGTGGGAGTCGATCCTCGGCTTGAACGTCAAGGCAGTGCAGGGAAAACAGGTTCCTCTGGAATGGACTGACACATCTGGGGGACTCTTGGAATGGTGGCACGACCCTGGAGTTCCTCTCGCCTTTCCTGTGGAGAGCGCCTCCTCTTGAGATGCGACGGGAACGCCGGGAATTCTTTCCCTATGAAACAGGGAAAGGATCCCTCATCTCGAGCTAGGAGGCGGAAACGGGGCTCCCCTGGATGTGTGCGGGACCCACGTGCTTCCTCTCAAGTGGAGACGGGTATGTCGGGGAACTTCTTGAGTTGCAGCAAGGGTGTGAATGACCCTTTGGAAGTTCCAGTGTTTAGACGTGATTAGCCTCGAGAAGCCTCAGCGGAAATGGGCCTCATCTCGCCTGGAGGGCAAAACCTCCTGGATTTTCTCGAGTTGCGGCAGGTGCTCTCGACTTACGACGGGGACCTCAGGGACCCGCTCTGGTGGCCTCAGGAAAGGCCAGTCCCCATGCGAGTTCCTCGTGGGCCTCTCGGGATTCCTCTCCCATCGATGCCGGGGCCTAAGACCTTGTGTGGAGTCGGGGCCGGAACCTGAGGATTCCTCTCCAGTGCTGACATGGATCTTGGGGTACTTCTCGATTCTCCCCAGGGGAGTCAGTCCTCGTTTCGAATGCGGGCATGCACTTGCGCTTTCCTCCAGAGCGGTAGCAGCAGTTTCACGCAGTCCGCCGCGTGGATCAAAGGATCTATGGTTTTCCCTCGAGTCTTTCCCACGAGACTTTCCCACGAGGCTTTCCCACAGGGCTGTCCCACGTGCACAAGTGGTGGGAGTCGATCCTCGGCTTGAACGTCAAGGCAGTGCAGGGAAAACAGGTTCCTCTGGAATGGACTGACACATCTGGGGAACTATTGGAATGGTGGCACGACCCTGGAGTTGCTCTCGCCTTTCCTGTGGAGAGCGCCTCCTCTTGAGGTGCGACGGGAACGCCGGGAATTCTTTCCCTACGAAACAGGGAAAGGATCCCTCATCTCGAGCTAGGAGGCGGAAACGGGGCTCCCCTGGATGTGTGCGGGACCCCACGTGCTTCCTCTCGAGTGGAGACGGGTATGTCGGGGAACTTCTTGAGTTGCAGCAAGGGTGTGAAGGACCCTTTGGAAGTTCCAGTGGTTAGATGTGATTGGCCTCGAGAAGCCTCAGCGGAAATGGGCCTCATCTCGCCTGGAGGGCAAAACCTCCTGGATTTTCTCGAGTTGCGGCAGGTGCTCTCGACTTACGACGGAGACCTCAGGGACCCGCTCTGGTGGCCTCAGGAAAGGCCAGTCCCCATGCGAGTTCCTCGGGGGCGTCTCGGGATTCCTCTCCCGTCGATGCCGGGGCCTAAGACCTTGTGTGGAGTCGTAGCCGGAACCTGAGGATTCCTCTCCAGTGCTGACATGGATCTTGGGGTACTTCTGCAGTCTCCCCAGGGGAGTCAGTCCTCGTCTCGAATGCGGGCATGCACTTGCGCTTTCCTCCAGAGCGGTAGCAGCAGTGTCACGCAGTCCGCCGCGTGGATCAAAGGATCTATGGTTTTCCCTCGAGTCTTTCCCACGAGGCTTTCCCACGAGGCTTTCCCACAGGGCTGTCCCACGTGCACACGTGGTGGGAGTCGATCCTCGGCTTGAACGTCAAGGCAGTGCAGGGAAAACAGGTTCCTCTGGAATGGACTGACACATCTGGGGGACTCTTGGAATGGTGGCACGACCCTGGAGTTCCTCTCGCCTTTCCTGTGGAGAGCGCCTCCTCTTGAGATACGACGGGAAGCCGGGAATTCTTTCCCTACGAAACAGGGAAAGGATCCCTCATCTCGAGCTAGGAGGCGGAAATGGGGCTCCCCTGGATGTGTGCGGGACCCACGTGCTTCCTCTCGAGTGGAGACGGGTATGTCGGGGAACTTCTTGAGTTGCAGCAAGGGTGTGAAGGACCCTTTGGAAGTTCCAGTGGTTAGACGTGATTAGCCTCGAGAAGCCTCAGCGGAAATGGGCCTCATCTCGCCTGGAGGGCAAAACCTCCTGGATTTTCCCGAGTTGCGGCAGGTGCTCTCGACTTACGACGGGGACCTCAGGGACCCGCTCTGGTGGCCTCAGGAAAGGCCAGTCCCCATGCGAGTTCCTCGGGGGCCTCTCGGGATTCCTCTCCCGTCGATGCCGGGGCCTAAGACCTTGTGTGGAGTCGGGGCCGGAACCTGAGGATTCCTCTCCACTGCTGACATGGATCTTGGGGTACTTCTGGAGTCTCCCCAGGGGAGTCAGTCCTCGTCTCGAATGCGGGCATGCCCTTGCGCTTTCCTCCAGAGCGGTAGCAGCAGTGTCACGCAGTCCGCCGCGTGGATCAAAGGATCTATGGTTTTCCCTCGAGTCTTTCCCACGAGGCTTTCCCACGAGGCTTTCCCACAGGGCTGTCCCACGTGCACACGTGGTGGGAGTCGATCCTCGGCTTGAACGTCAAGGTAGTGCAGGGAAAACAGGTTCCTCTGGAATGGACTGACACATCTGGGGGATTCTTGGAATGGTGGCACGACCCTGGAGTTCCTCTCGCCTTTCCTGTGGAGAGCGCCTCCTCTTGAGATGCGACGGGAACGCCGGGAATTCTTTCCCTACGAAACAGGGAAAGGATCCCTTATCTCGAGCTAGAAGGCGGAAACGGGGCTCCCCTGGATGTGTGCGGGACCCACGTGCTTCCTCTCGAGTGGAGACGGGTATGTCGGGGAACTTCTTGAGTTGCAGCAAGGGTGTGAAGGACCCTTTGGAAGTTCCAGTGGTTAGATGTGATTGGCCTCGAGAAGCCTCAGCGGAAATGGGCCTCATCTCGCCTGGAGGGCAAAACCTCCTGGATTTTCTCGAGTTGCGGCAGGTGCTCTCGACTTACGACGGGGACTTCAGGGACCCGCTCTGGTGGCCTCAGGAAAGGCCAGTCCCCATGCGAGTTCCTCGGGGGCCTCTCGGGATTCCTCTCCCGTCGATGCCGGGGCCTAAGACCTTGTGTGGAGTCGGGGCCGGAACCTGAGGATTCCTGTCCAGTGCTGACATGGATCTTGGGGTACTTCTGGAGTCTCCCCAGGGGAGTCAGTCCTCGTCTCGAATGCGGGCATGCACTTGCGCTTTCCTCCAGAGCGGTAGCAGCAGTGTCACGCAGTCCGCCACGTGGATCAAAGGATCTATGGTTTTCCCTCGAGTCTTTCCCACGAGGCTTTCCCACGAGGCTTTCCCACAGGGCTGTCCCACGTGCACACGTGGTGGGAGTCGATCCTCGGCTTGAACGTCAAGGCAGTGCAGGGAAAACAGGTTCCTCTGGAATGGACTGACACATCTGGGGGACTCTTGGAATGGTGGCATGACCCTGGAGTTCCTCTCGCCTTTCCTGTGGAGAGCGCCTCCTCTTGAGATGCGACGGGAACGCCGGGAATTCTTTCCCTACGAAACAGGGAAAGGATCCCTCATCTCGAGCTAGGAGGCGGAAACTGGGCTCCCCTGGATGTGTGCGGGACACCACGTGCTTCCTCTCGAGTGCAGACGGGTATGTCGGGGAAGTTCTTAAGTTGCAGCAAGCGTGTGAAGGACCCTTTGGAAGTTCCAGTGGTTAGATGTGATTGGCCTCGAGAAGCCTCAGCGGAAATGGGCCTCATCTCGCCTGGAGGGCAAAACCTCCTGGATTTTCTCGAGTTGCGGCAGGTGCTCTCGACTTACGACGGGGACCTCAGGGACCCGCTCTGGTGGCCTCAGGAAAAGCCAGTCCCCATGCGAGTTTCTCGGGGGCCTCTCGGGATTCCTCTCCCGTCGATGCCGGGGCCTAAGACCTTGTGTGGAGTCGTGGCCGGAACCTGAGGATTCCTCTCCAGTGCTGACATGGATCTTGGGGTACTTCTGGAGTCTCCCCAGGGGAGTCAGTCCTCGTCTCGAATGCGGGCATGCACTTGCGCTTTCCTCCAGAGCGGTAGCAGCAGTGTCACGCAGTCCGCCGCGTGGATCAAAGGATCTATGGTTTTCCCTCGAGTCTTTCCCACGAGGCTTTCCCACGAGGCTTTCCCACAAGGCTGTCCCACGTGCACACGTGGTGGGAGTCGATCCTCGGCTTGAACGTCAAGGCAGTGCAGGGAAAAAAGGTTCCTCTGGAATGGACTGACACATCTGGGGGACTCTTGGAATGGTGGCACGACCCTGGAGTTCCTCTCGCCTTTCCTGTGGGGAGCGCCTCCTCTTGAGATGCGACGGGAACGCCGGGAATTCTTTCCCTACGAAACAGGGAAAGGATCCCTCATCTCGAGCTAGGAGGCGGAAACGGGGCTCCCCTGGATGTGTGCGGGACCCCACGTGCTTCCTCTCGAGTGGAGACGGGTATGTCGGGGAACTTCTTGAGTTGCAGCAATGGTGTGAAGGACCCTTTGGAAGTTCCAGTGGTTAGATGTGATTGGCCTCGAGAAGCCTCAGCGCAAATGGGCCTCATCTCGCCTGGAGGGCAAAACCTCCTGGATTTTCTCGAGTTACGGCAGGTGCTCTCGACTTACGACGGGGACCTCAGGGACCCGCTCTGGTGGCCTCAGGAAAGGCCAGTCCCCATGCGAGTTCCTCGGGGGCCTCTCGGGATTCCTCTCCCATCGATGCCGGGGCCTAAGACCTTGTGTGGAGTCGGGGCCGGAACCTGAGGATTCCTCTCCACTGCTGACATGGATCTTGGGGTACTTCTGGAGTCTCCCCAGGGGAGTCAGTCCTCGTCTCGAATGCGGGCATGCACTTGCGCTTTCCTCCAGAGCGGTAGCAGCAGTGTCACGCAGTCCGCCGCGTGGATCAAAGGATCTATGGTTTTCCCTCGAGTCTTTCCCACGAGGCTTTCCCACGAGGCTTTCCCACAGGGCTGTCCCACGTGCACACGTGGTGGGAGTCGATCCTCGGCTTGAACGTCAAGGCAGTGCAGGGAAAACAGGTTCCTCTGGAATGGACTGACACATCTGGGGGACTCTTGGAATGGTGGCACGACCCTGGAGTTCCTCTCGCCTTTCCTGTGGAGAGCGCCTCCTCTTGAGATGCGACGGGAACGCCGGGAATTCTTTCCCTACGAAACAGGGAAAGGATCCCTCATCTCGAGCTAGGAGGCGGAAACGGGGCTCCCCTGGATGTGTGCGGGACCCCACGTGCTTCCTCTCGAGTGGAGACGGTTATGTCGGGGAACTTCTTGAGTTGCAGCAAGGGTGTGAAGGACCCTTTGGAAGTTCCAGTGGTTAGACGTGATTAGCCTCGAGAAGCCTCAGTGGAAATGGGCCTCATCTCGCTTGGAGGGCAAAACCTCCTGGATTTCCTCGAGTTGCGGCAGGTGCTCTCGACTTACGACGGGGACCTCAGGGACCCGCTCTGGTGGCCTCAGGAAAGGCCAGTCCCCATGCGAGTTCATCGGGGGCCTCTCGGGATTCCTCTCCCGTCGATGCCGGGGCCTAAGACCTTGTGTGGAGTCGGGGCCGGAACCTGAGGATTCCTCTCCAGTGCTGACATGGATCTTGGGGTACTTCTGGAGTCTCCCCAGGGGAGTCAGTCCTCGTCTCGAATGCGGGCATGCACTTGCGCTTTCCTCCAGAGCGGTAGCAGCAGTGTCACGCAGTCCGCCGCGTGGATCAAAGGATCTATGGTTTTCCCTCGAGTCTTTCCCACGAGGCTTTCCCACGAGGCTTTCCCACAGGGCTGTACCACGTGCACACGTGGTGGGAGTCGATCCTTGGCTTGAACGTTAAGGCAGTGCAGGGAAAACAGGTTCCTCTTGAATGGACTGACACATCTGGGGGACTCTTGGAATGGTGGCACGACCCTGGAGTTCCTCTCGCCTTTCCTGTGGAGAGCGCCTCCTCTTGAGATGCGACGGGAACGCCGGGAATTCTTTCCCTATGAAACAGGGAAAGGATCCCTCATCTCGAGCTAGGAGGCGGAAACGGGGCTCCCCTGGATGTGTGCGGGACCCACGTGCTTCCTCTCAAGTGGAGACGGGTATGTCGGGGAACTTCTTGAGTTGCAGCAAGGGTGTGAATGACCCTTTGGAAGTTCCCGTGTTTAGACGTGATTAGCCTCGAGAAGCCTCAGCGGAAATGGGCCTCATCTCGCCTGGAGGCCAAAACCTCCTGGATTTTCTCGAGTTGCGGCAGGTGCTCTCGACTTACGACGGGGACCTCAGGGACCCGCTCTGGTGGCCTCAGGAAAGTCCAGTCCCCATGCGAGTTCCTCGGGGGCCTCTCGGGATTCCTCTCCCATCGATGCCGGGGCCTAAGACCTTGTGTGGAGTCGGGGCCGGAACCTGAGGATTCCTCTCCAGTGCTGACATGGATCTTGGGGTACTTCTCGAGTCTCCCCAGGGGAGTCAGTCCTCGTCTCGAATGCGGGCATGCACTTGCGCTTTCCTCCAGAGCGGTAGCAGCAGTTTCACGCAGTCCGCCGCGTGGATCAAAGGATCTACGGTTTTCCCTCGAGTCTTTCCCACGAGACTTTCCCACGAGGCTTTCCCACAGGGCTGTCCCACGTGCACACGTGGTGGGAGTCGATCCTCGGCTTGAACGTCAAGGCAGTGCAGGGAAAACAGGTTCCTCTGGAATGGACTGACACATCTGGGGGACTCTTGGAATGGTGGCACGACCCTGGAGTTCCTCTCGCCTTTCCTGTGGAGAGCGCCTCCTCTTGAGGTGCGACGGGAACGCCGGGAATTCTTTCCCTACGAAACAGGGAAAGGATCCCTCATCTCGAGCTAGGAGGCGGAAACGGGGCACCCCTGGATGTGTGCGGGACCCCACGTGCTTCCTCTCGAGTGGAGACGGGTATGTCGGGGAACTTCTTGAGTTGCAGCAAGGGTGTGAAGGACCCTTTGGAAGTTCCAGTGGTTAGATGTGATTGGCCTCGAGAAGCCTCAGCGGAAATGGGCCTCATCTCGCCTGGAGGGCAAAACCTCCTGGATTTTCTCGAGTTGCGGCAGGTGCTCTCGACTTACGACGGAGACCTCAGGGACCCGCTCTGGTGGCCTCAGGAAAGGCCAGTCCCCATGCGAGTTCCTCGGGGGCGTCTCAGGATTCCTCTCCCGTCGATGCCGGGGCCTAAGACCTTGTGTGGAGTCGTAGCCGGAACCTGAGGATTCCTCTCCAGTGCTGACATGGATCTTGGGGTACTTCTGCAGTCTCCCCAGGGGAGTCAGTCCTCGTCTCGAATGCGGGCATGCACTTGCGCTTTCCTCCAGAGCGGTAGCAGCAGTGTCACGCAGTCCGCCGCGTGGATCAAAGGATCTATGGTTTTCCCTCGAGTCTTTCCCACGAGGCTTTCCCACGAGGCTTTCCCACAGGGCTGTACCACGTGCACACGTGGTGGGAGTCGATCTTCGGCTTGAACGTCAAGGCAGTGCAGGGAAAACAGGTTCCTCTGGAATGGACTGACACATCTGGGGGACTCTTGGAATGGTGGCACGACCCTGGAGTTCCTCTCGCCTTTCCTGTGGAGAGCGCCTCCTCTTGAGATACGACGGGAAGCCGGGAATTCTTTCCCTACGAAACAGGGAAAGGATCCCTCATCTCGAGCTAGGAGGCGGAAATGGGGCTCCCCTGGATGTGTGCGGGACCCACGTGCTTCCTCTCGAGTGGAGACGGGTATGTCGGGGAACTTCTTGAGTTGCAGCAAGGGTGTGAAGGACCCTTTGGAAGTTCCAGTGGTTAGACGTGATTAGCCTCGAGAAGCCTCAGCGGAAATGGGCCTCATCTCGCCTGGAGGGCAAAACCTCCTGGATTTTCCCGAGTTGCGGCAGGTGCTCTCGACTTACGACGGGGACATCAGGGACCCGCTCTGGTGGCCTCAGGAAAGGCCAGTCCCCATGCGAGTTCCTCGGGGGCCTCTCGGGATTCCTCTCCCGTCGATGCCAGGGCCTAAGACCTTGTGTGGAGTCGGGGCCGGAACCTGAGGATTCCTCTCCAGTGCTGACATGGATCTTGGGGTACTTCTGGAGTCTCCCCAGGGGAGTCAGTCCTCGTCTCGAATGCGGGCATGCACTTGCGCTTTCCTCCAGAGCGGTAGCAGCAGTGTCACGCAGTCCGCCGCGTGGATCAAAGGATCTATGTTTTTCCCTCGAGTCTTTCCCACGAGGCTTTCCCACGAGGCTTTCCCACAGGGCTGTCCCACGTGCACACGTGGTGGGAGTCGATCCTCGGCTTGAACGTCAAGGCAGTGCAGGGAAAACAGGTTCCTCTGGAATGGACTGACACATCTGGGGGACTCTTGGAATGGTGGCACGACCCTGGAGTTCCTCTCGCCTTTCCTGTGGAGAGCGCCTCCTCTTGAGATGCGACGGGAACGCCGGGAATTCTTTCCCTATGAAACAGGGAAAGGATCCCTCATCTCGAGCTAGGAGGCGGAAACGGGGCTCCCCTGGATGTGTGCGGGACCCACGTGCTTCCACTCAAGTGGAGACGGGTATGTCGGGGAACTTCTTGAGTTGCAGCAAGGGTGTGAATGACCCTTTGGAAGTTCCAGTGTTTAGACGTGATTAGCCTCGAGAAGCCTCAGCGGAAATGGGCCTCATCTCGCCTGGAGGGCAAAACCTCCTGGATTTTCTCGAGTTGCGGCAGGTGCTCTCGACTTACGACGGGGACCTCAGGGACCCGCTCTGGTGGCCTCAGGAAAGGCCAGTCCCCATGCGAGTTCCTCGTGGGCCTCTCGGGATTCCTCTCCCATCGATGCCGGGGCCTAAGACCTTGTGTGGAGTCGGGGCCGGAACCTGAGGATTCCTCTCCAGTGCTGACATGGATCTTGGGGTACTTCTCGATTCTCCCCAGGGGAGTCAGTCCTCGTTTCGAATGCGGGCATGCACTTGCGCTTTCCTCCAGAGCGGTAGCAGCAGTTTCACGCAGTCCGCCGCGTGGATCAAAGGATCTATGGTTTTCCCTCGAGTCTTTCCCACGAGACTTTCCCACGAGGCTTTCCCACAGGGCTGTCCCACGTGCACAAGTGGTGGGAGTCGATCCTCGGCTTGAACGTCAAGGCAGTGCAGGGAAAACAGGTTCCTCTGGAATGGACTGACACATCTGGGGAACTCTTGGAATGGTGGCACGACCCTGGAGTTGCTCTCGCCTTTCCTGTGGAGAGCGCCTCCTCTTGAGGTGCGACGGGAACGCCGGGAATTCTTTCCCTACGAAACAGGGAAAGGATCCCTCATCTCGAGCTAGGAGGCGGAAACGGGGCTCCCCTGGATGTGTGCGGGACCCCACGTGCTTCCTCTCGAGTGGAGACGGGTATGTCGGGGAACTTCTTGAGTTGCAGCAAGGGTGTGAAGGACCCTTTGGAAGTTCCAGTGGTTAGATGTGATTGGCCTCGAGAAGCCTCAGCGGAAATGGGCCTCATCTCGCCTGGAGGGCAAAACCTCCTGGATTTTCTCGAGTTGCGGCAGGTGCTCTCGACTTACGACGGAGACCTCAGGGACCCGCTCTGGTGGCCTCAGGAAAGGCCAGTCCCCATGCGAGTTCCTCGGGGGCGTCTCGGGATTCCTCTCCCGTCGATGCCGGGGCCTAAGACCTTGTGTGGAGTCGTAGCCGGAACCTGAGGATTCCTCTCCAGTGCTGACATGGATCTTGGGGTACTTCTGCAGTCTCCCCAGGGGAGTCAGTCCTCGTCTCGAATGCGGGCATGCACTTGCGCTTTCCTCCAGAGCGGTAGCAGCAGTGTCACGCAGTCCGCCGCGTGGATCAAAGGATCTATGGTTTTCCCTCGAGTCTTTCCCACGAGGCTTTCCCACGAGGCTTTCCCACAGGGCTGTCCCACGTGCACACGTGGTGGGAGTCGATCCTCGGCTTGAACGTCAAGGCAGTGCAGGGAAAACAGGTTCCTCTGGAATGGACTGACACATCTGGGGGACTCTTGGAATGGTGGCACGACCCTGGAGTTCCTCTCGCCTTTCCTGTGGAGAGCGCCTCCTCTTGAGATACGACGGGAAGCCGGGAATTCTTTCCCTACGAAACAGGGAAAGGATCCCTCATCTCGAGCTAGGAGGCGGAAATGGGGCTCCCCTGGATGTGTGCGGGACCCACGTGCTTCCTCTCGAGTGGAGACGGGTATGTCGGGGAACTTCTTGAGTTGCAGCAAGGGTGTGAAGGACCCTTTGGAAGTTCCAGTGGTTAGACGTGATTAGCCTCGAGAAGCCTCAGCGGAAATGGGCCTCATCTCGCCTGGAGGGCAAAACCTCCTGGATTTTCCCGAGTTGCGGCAGGTGCTCTCGACTTACGACGGGGACCTCAGGGACCCGCTCTGGTGGCCTCAGGAAAGGCCAGTCCCCATGCGAGTTCCTCGGGGGCGTCTCGGGATTCCTCTCCCGTCGATGCCGGGGCCTAAGACCTTGTGTGGAGTCGGGGCCGGAACCTGAGGATTCCTCTCCACTGCTGACATGGATCTTGGGGTACTTCTGGAGTCTCCCCAGGGGAGTCAGTCCTCGTCTCGAATGCGGGCATGCCCTTGCGCTTTCCTCCAGAGCGGTAGCAGCAGTGTCACGCAGTCCGCCGCGTGGATCAAAGGATCTATGGTTTTCCCTCGAGTCTTTCCCACGAGGCTTTCCCACGAGGCTTTCCCACAGGGCTGTCCCACGTGCACACGTGGTGGGAGTCGATCCTCGGCTTGAACGTCAAGGTAGTGCAGGGAAAACAGGTTCCTCTGGAATGGACTGACACATCTGGGGGATTCTTGGAATGGTGGCACGACCCTGGAGTTCCTCTCGCCTTTCCTGTGGAGAGCGCCTCCTCTTGAGATGCGACGGGAACGCCGGGAATTCTTTCCCTACGAAACAGGGAAAGGATCCCTTATCTCGAGCTAGAAGGCGGAAACGGGGCTCCCCTGGATGTGTGCGGGACCCACGTGCTTCCTCTCGAGTGGAGACGGGTATGTCGGGGAACTTCTTGAGTTGCAGCAAGGGTGTGAAGGACCCTTTGGAAGTTCCAGTGGTTTGACGTGATTAGCCTCGAGAAGCCTCAGCGGAAATGGGCCTCATCTCGCCTGGAGGGCAAAACCTCCTGGATTTTCTCGAGTTGCGGCAGGTGCTCTCGACCTACGACGGGGACCTCAGGGACCCGCTCTGGTGGCCTCAGGAAAGGCCAGTCCCCATGCGAGTTCCTCGGGGGCCTCTCGGGATTCCTCTCCCGTCGATGCCGGGGCCTAAGACCTTGTGTGGAGTCGGGGCCGGAACCTGAGGATTCCTGTCCAGTGCTGACATGGATCTTGGGGTACTTCTGGAGTCTCCCCAGGGGAGTCAGTCCTCGTCTCGAATGCGGGCATGCACTTGCGCTTTCCTCCAGAGCGGTAGCAGCAGTGTCACGCAGTCCGCCACGTGGATCAAAGGATCTATGGTTTTCCCTCGAGTCTTTCCCACGAGGCTTTCCCACGAGGCTTTCCCACAGGGCTGTCCCACGTGCACACGTGGTGGGAGTCGATCCTCGGCTTGAACGTCAAGGCAGTGCAGGGAAAACAGGTTCCTCTGGAATGGACTGACACATCTGGGGGACTCTTGGAATGGTGGCATGACCCTGGAGTTCCTCTCGCCTTTCCTGTGGAGAGCGCCTCCTCTTGAGATGCGACGGGAACGCCGGGAATTCTTTCCCTACGAAACAGGGAAAGGATCCCTCATCTCGAGCTAGGAGGCGGAAACTGGGCTCCCCTGGATGTGTGCGGGACACCACGTGCTTCCTCTCGAGTGCAGACGGGTATGTCGGGGAAGTTCTTAAGTTGCAGCAAGCGTGTGAAGGACCCTTTGGAAGTTCCAGTGGTTAGATGTGATTGGCCTCGAGAAGCCTCAGCGGAAATGGGCCTCATCTCTCCTGGAGGGCAAAACCTCCTGGATTTTCTCGAGTTGCGGCAGGTGCTCTCGACTTACGACGGGGACCTCAGGGAACCGCTCTGGTGGCCTCAGGAAAGGCCAGTCCCCATGCGAGTTTCTCGGGGGCCTCTCGGGATTCCTCTCCCGTCGATGCCGGGGCCTAAGACCTTGTGTGGAGTCGTGGCCGGAACCTGAGGATTCCTCTCCAGTGCTGACATGGATCTTGGGGTACTTCTGGAGTCTCCCCAGGGGAGTCAGTCCTCGTCTCGAATGCGGGCATGCACTTGCGCTTTCCTCCAGAGCGGTAGCAGCAGTGTCACGCAGTCCGTCGCGTGGATCAAAGGATCTATGGTTTTCCCTCGAGTCTTTCCCACGAGGCTTTCCCACGAGGCTTTCCCACAGGGCTGTCCCACGTGCACACGTGGTGGGAGTCGATCCTCGGCTTGAACGTCAAGGCAGTGCAGGGAAAACAGGTTCCTCTGGAATGGACTTACACATCTGGGGGACTCTTGGAATGGTGGCACGATCCTGGAGTTCCTCTCGCCTTTCCTGTGGAGAGCGCCTCCTCTTGAGATGCGACGGGAACGCCGGGAATTCTTTCCCTACGAAACAGGGAAAGGATCCCTCATCTCGAGCTAGGAGGCGGAAACGGGGCTCCCCTGGATGTGTGCGGAACCCCACGTGCTTCCTCTCGAGTGGAGACGGGCATGTCGGGGAACTTCTTGAGTTGCAGCAAGGGTGTGAAGGACCCTTTGGAAGTTCCAGTGGTTAGATGTGATTGGCCTCGAGAAGCCTCAGCGGAAATGGGCCTCATCTCGCCTGGAGGGCAAAACCTCCTGGATTTTCTCGAGTTGCGGCAGGTGCTATCGACTTACGACGGGGACCTCAGGGAACCGCTCTGGTGGCCTCAGGAAAGGCCAGTCCCCATGCGAGTTCCTCCGGGGCCTCTCGGGATTCCTCTCCCGTCGATGCTGAGGCCTAAGACCTTGTGTGGAGTCGGGGCCGGAACCTGAGGATTCCTCTCCAGTGCTGACATGGATCTTGGGGTACTTCTGGAGTCTCCCCAGGGGAGTCAGTCCTCGTCTCGAATGCGGGCATGCACTTGCGCTTTCCTCCAGAGCGGTAGCAGCAGTGTCACGCAGTCCGCCGCGTGGATCAAAGGATCTATGGTTTTCCCTCGAGTCTTTCCCACGAGGCTTTCCCACGAGGCTTTCCCACAGGGCTGTCCCACGTGCACACGTGGTGGGAGTCGATCCTCGGCTTGAACGTCAAGGCAGTGCAGGAAAAACAGGTTCCTCTGGAATGGACTGACACATCTGGGGGACTCTTGGAATGGTGGCACGACCCTGGAGTTCCTCTCGCCTTTCCTGTGGAGAGCGCCTCCTCTTGAGATGCGACGGGAACGCCGGGAATTCTTTCCCTACGAAACAGGGAAAGGATCCCTCATCTCGAGCTAGGAGGCGGAAACGGGGCTCCCCTGGATGTGTGCGGGACCCACGTGCTTCCTCTCGAGTGGAGACGGGTATGTCGGGGAACTTCTTGAGTTGCAGCAAGGGTGTGAAGGACCCTTTGGAAGTTCCAGTGGCTAGACATGATTAGCCTCGAGAAGCCTCAGCGGAAATGAGCCTCATCTCGCCTGGAGGGCAAAACCTCCTGGTTTTTCTCGAGTTGCGGCAGTGCTCTCGACTTACGACGGGGACCTCAGGGACCCGCTCTGGTGGCCTCAGGAAAGGCCAGTCCCCATGCGAGTTCCTCGGGGGCCTCTCGGGATTCCTCTCCCGTCGATGCCGGGGCCTAAGTCCTTGTTTGGAGTCGGGGCCGGAACCTGAGGATTCCTCTCCAGTGCTGACATGGATGTTGGGGTACTTCTGGAGTCTCCCCAGGGGAGTCAGTCCTCGTCTCGAATGCGGGCATGCACTTGCGCTTTCCTCCAGAGTGGTAGCAGCAGTGTCACGCAGTCCGCCGCGTGGATCAAAGGATCTATGGTTTTCCCTCGAGTCTTTCCCACGAGGCTTTCCCACGAGGCTTTCCCACAGGGCTGTCCCACGTGCACACGTGGTGGGAGTCGATCCTCGGCTTGAACGTTAAGGCAGTGCAGGGAAAACAGTTTCCTCTGGAATGGACTGACACATCTGGGTGACCCTTGGAAAGGTGGCATGACCCTGCAGTTCCTCTCGCCTATCCTGTGGAGAGCGCCTCCTCTTGAGATGCGACGGGAACGCCGGGAATTCTTTCCCTACGAAACAGGGAAAGGATCCCTCATCTCGAGCTAGGAGGCGGAAACGGGGCTCCCCTGGATGTGTGCGGGACCCCACGTGCTTCCTCTCGAGTGGAGACGGGTATGTCGGGGAACTTCTTGAGGTGCAGCAATGGTGTGAAGGACCGTTTGGAAGTTCCAGTGGTTAGATGTGATTGGCCTCGAGAAGCCTCAGCGGAAATGGGCCTCATCTCGCCTGGAGGGCAAAACCTCCTGGATTTTCTCGAGTTGCGGCAGGTGCTTTCGACTTACGACGGGGACCTCAGGGACCCGCTCTGGTGGCCTCAGGAAAGGCCAGTCCCCATGCGAGTTCCTCTGGGGCCTCTCGGGATTCCTCTCCCATCGATGCCGGGGCCTAAGACCTTGTGTGGAATCGGGGCCGGAACCTGAGGATTCCTTCCAGTGCTGACATGGATCTTGGGGTACTTCTGGAGTCTCCCCAGGGGAGTCAGTCCTCGTCTCGAATGCGGGCATGCACTTGCGCTTTCCTCCAGAGCGGTAGCAGCAGTGTCACGCAGTCCGCCGCGTGGATCAAAGGATCTATGGTTTTACGTCGAGTCTTTCCCACGAGGCTTTCCCACGTGGCTTTCCCACAGGGCTGTCCCACGTGCACACGTGGTGGGAGTCAATCCTCGGCTTGAACGTCAAGGCAGTGCAGGGAAAACAGGTTCCTCTGGAATGGACTGACACATCTGGGGGACTCTTGGAATGGTGGCACGACCCTGGAGTTCCTCTCGCCTTTCCTGTGGAGAGCGCCTCCTCTTGAGATGCGACGGGAACGCCGGGAATTCTTTCCCTACGAAACAGGGAAAGGATCCCTCATCTCGAGCTAGGAGGCAGAAACGGGGCTCCCCTGGATGTGTGCGGGACACCACGTGCTTCTTCTCGAGTGGAGACGGGCATGTCGCGGAACTTCTTGAGTTGCAGCAATGGTGTGAAGGACCCTTTGGAAGTTCCAGTGGTTAGATGTGATTGGCCTCGAGAAGCCTCAGCGGAAATGGGCCACATCTCGCCTGGAGTGCAAAACCTCCTGGATTTTCTCGTGTTGCGGCAGGTGCTATCGACTTACGACGGGGACCTCAGGGAACCGCTCTGGTGGCCTCAGGAAAGTCCAGTCCCCATGCGAGTTCCTCGGGGGCCTCTCGGGATTCTTCTCCCGTCGATGCCGGGGCCTAAGACCTTGTGTGGAGTCGGGGCCGGAACCTGAGGATTCCTCTCCAGTGCTGACATGGATCTTGGGGTACTTCTGGAGTCTCCCCAGGGGAGTCAGTCCTCGTCTCGAATGCGGGCATGCACTTGCGCTTTCCTCCAGAGCGGTAGCAGCAGTGTCACGCAGTCCGCCGCGTGGATCAAAGGATCTATGGTTTTCCCTCGAGTCTTTCCCACGAGGCTTTCCCACGAGGCTTTCCCACAGGGCTGTCCCACGTGCACACGTGGTGGGAGTCGATCCTCGGCTTGAACGTCAAGGCAGTGCAGGGAAAACAGGTTCCTCTGGAATGGACTGACACATCTGGGGGACTCTTGGAATGGTGGCACGACCCTGGAGTTCCTCTCGCCTTTCCTGTGGAGAGCGCCTCCTCTTGAGATGCGACGGGAACGCCGGGAATTCATTCCCTACGAAACAGGGAAAGGATCCCTCATCTCGAGCAAGGAGGCGGAAACGGAGCTCCCCTGGATGTGGGCGGGACACCACGTGTTTCCATTCGAGTGGAGACGGGTATGTCGGGGAACTTCTTGAGTTGCAGCAATGGTGTGAAGGACCCTTTGGAAGTTCCAGTGGTTAGATGTGATTGGCCTCGAGAAGCCTCAGCGGAAATGGGCCTCATCTCGCCTGGAGGGCAAAACCTCCTGGATTTTCTCGAGTTGCGGCAGGTGCTCTCGACTTACGACGGGGACCTCAGGGAACCGCTCTGGTGGCCTCAGGAAAGGCCAGTCCCCATGCGAGTTCCTCGGGGGCGTCTCGGGATTCCTCTCCCGTCGATGCCGGGGCCAAAGACCTTGTGTGGAGTCGGGGCCGGAACCTGAGGATTCCTCTCCAGTGCTGACATGGATCTTGGGGTACTTCTGGAGTCTCCCCAGGGGAGTCAGTCCTCGTCTCGAATGCGGGCATGCACTTGCGCTTTCCTCCAGAGCGGTAGCAGCAGTGTCACGCAGTCCGCCGCGTGGATCAAAGGATCTATGGTTTTCCCTCGAGTCTTGCCCACGAGGCTATCCCACGAGGCTTTCCCACAGGGCTGTCCCACGTGCACACGTGGTGGGAGTCGATCCTCGGCTTGAACGTCAAGGCAGTGCAGGGAAAACAGGTTCCTCTGGAATGGACTGACACATATGGGGGACTCTTGGAATGGTGGCACGACCCTGGAGTTCCTCTCGCCTTTCCTTGAAGAGCGCCTCCTCTTGAGATGCGACGGGAACGCCGGGAATTCTTTCCCTACGAAACAGGAAAAGGATCCCTCATCTCGAGCTAGGAGGCGGAAACGGGGCTCCCCTGGATGTGTGCGGGACCCCACGTGCTTCCTCTCGAGTGGAGACGGGTATGTCGGGGAACTTCTTGAGTTGCAGCAATGGTGTGAAGGACCCTTTGGAAGTTCCAGTGGTTAGATGTGATTGGCCTCGAGAAGCCTCAGCGGAAATGGGCCTCATCTCGCCTGGAGGGCAAAACCTCCTGGATTTTCTCGAGTTGCGGCAGGTGCTCTCGACTTACGACGGGGACCTCAGGGACCAGCTCTGGTGGCCTCAGGAAAGGCCAGTCCCCATGCGAGTTCCTCGGGGGCCTCTCGGGATTCTTCTCCCGTCGATGCCGGGGCCTAAGACCTTGTGTGGAGTCGGGGCCGGAACCTGAGGATTCCTCTCCAGTGCTGACATGGATCTTGGGGTACTTCTGGAGTCTCCCCAGGGGAGTCAGTCCTCGTCTCGAATGCGGGCATGCACTTGCGCTTTCCTCCAGAGCGGTAGCAGCAGTGTCACGCAGTCCGCCGCGTGGATCAAAGGATCTATGGTTTTCCCTCGAGTCTTTCCCATGAGGCTTTCCCACGAGGCTTTCCCACAGGGCTGTCCCACGTGCACACGTGGTGGGAGTCGATCCTCGGCTTGAACGTCAAGGCAGTGCAGGGAAAAAAGGTTCCTCTGGAATGGACTGACACATCTGGGGGATTCTTGGAATGGTGGCACGACCCTGGAGTTCCTCTCGCCTTTCCTGTGGAGAGCGCCTCCTCTTGAGATGCGACGGGAAAGCCGGGAATTCTTTCCCTACGAAACAGGGAAAGGATCCCTCATCTCGAGCTAGGAGGCGGAAACGGGGCTCCCCTGGATGTGTGCGGGACCCACGTGCTTCCTCTCGAGTGGAGACGGGTATGTCGGGGAACTTCTTGAGTTGCAGCAAGGGTGTGAAGGACCCTTTGGAAGTTCCAGTGGTTAGACGTGATTAGCCTCGAGAAGCCTCAGCGGAAATGGGCCTCATCTCGCCTGGAGGGCAAAACCTCCTGGATTTTCTCGAGTTGCGGCAGGTGCTCTCGACCTACGACGGGGACCTCAGGGACCCGCTCTGGTGGCGTCAGGAAAGGCCAGTCCCCATGCGAGTTCCTCGGGGGCCTCTGGGGATTCATCTCCCGTCGATGCCGGGGCCTAAGTCCTTGTGTGGAGTCGGGGTCGGAACCTGAGGATTACTCTCCAGTGCTGACATGGATCTTGGGGTACTTCTGGAGTCTCCCCAGGGGAGTCAGTCCTCGTCTCGAATGCGGGCATGCACTTGCGCTTTCCTCCAGAGCGGTAGCAGCAGTGTCACGCAGTCCGCCGCGTGGATCAAAGGATCTATGGTTTTCCCTCGAGTCTTTCCCACGAGGCTTTCCCACGAGGCTTTCCCACAGGGCTGTCCCACGTGCACACGTGGTGGGAGTCGATCCTCGGCTTGAACGTCAAGGCAGTGCAGGGAAAACAGGTTCCTCTGGAATGGACTGACACATCTGGGGGACTCTTGGAATGGTGGCACGACCCTGGAGTTCCTCTCGCCTTTCCTGTGGAGAGCGCCTCCTCTTGAGATGCGACGGGAACGCCGGGAATTCATTCCCTACGAAACAGGGAAAGGATCCCTCATCTCGAGCTAGGAGGCGGAAACGGAGCTCCCCTGGATGTGGGCGGGACACCACGTGTTTCCATTCGAGTGGAGACGGGTATGTCGGGGAACTTCTTGAGTTGCAGCAATGGTGTGAAGGACCCTTTGGAAGTTCCAGTGGTTAGATGTGATTGGCCTCGAGAAGCCTCAGCGGAAATGGGCCTCATCTCGCCTGGAGAGCAAAACCTCCTGGATTTTCTCGAGTTGCGGCAGGTGCTCTCGACTTACGACGGGGACCTCAGGGACCCGCTCTGGTGGCCTCAGGAAAGGCCAGTCCCCATGCGAGTTCCTCGGGGGCCTCTCGGGATTCCTCTCCCGTCGATGCCGGGGCCAAAGACCTTGTGTGGAGTCGGGGCCGGAACCTGAGGATTCCTCTCCAGTGCTGACATGGATCTTGGGGTACTTCTGGAGTCTCCCCAGGGGAGTCAGTCCTCGTCTCGAATGCGGGCATGCACTTGCGCTTTCCTCCAGAGCGGTAGCAGCAGTGTCACGCAGTCCGCCGCGTGGATCAAAGGATCTATGGTTTTCCCTCGAGTCTTTCCCACGAGGCTTTCCCACGAGGCTTTCCCACAGGGCTGTCCCACGTGCACACGTGGTGGGAGTCGATCCTCGGCTTGAACGTCAAGGCAGTGCAGGGAAAACAGGTTCCTCTGGAATGGACTGACACATCTGGGGGACTCTTGGAATGGTGGCACGACCCTGGAGTTCCTCTCGCCTTTCCTGTGGAGAGCGCCTCCTCTTGAGATGCGACGGGAACGCCCGGAATTCTTTCCCTACGAAACAGGGAAAGGATCCCTCATCTCGAGCTAGGAGTCGGAAACGGAGCTCCCCTGGATGTGGGCGGGACACCACGTGCTTCCTCTCGAGTGGAGACGGGTATGTCGGGGAACTTCTTGAGTTGCAGCAAGGGTGTGAAGGACCCTTTGGAAGTTCCAGTGGTTAGACGTGATTAGCCTCGAGAAGCCTCAGCGGAAATGGGCCTCATCTCGCCTGGAGGGCAAAACCCCCTGGATTTTCTCGAGTTGCGGCAGGTGCTCTCGACTTACGACGGGGACCTCAGGGACCCGCTCTGGTGGCCTCAGGAAAGGCCAGTCCCCATGCGAGTTCCTCGGGGGCGTCTCGGGATTCCTCTCCCGTCGATGCCGGGGCCTAAGACCTTGTGTGGAGTCGGGGCCGGAACCTGAGGTTTCCTCTCCAGTGCTGACATGGATCTTGGGGTACTTCTGGAGTCTCCCCAGGGGAGTCAGTCCTCGTCTCGAATGCGGGCATGCACTTGCGCTTTCCTCCAGAGCGGTAGCAGCAGTGTCACGCAGTCCGCCGCGTGGATCAAAGGATCTATGGTTTTCCCTCGAGTCTTTCCCACGAGGCTTTCCCACGAGGCTTTCCCACAGGGCTGTCCCACGTGCACACGTGGTGGGAGTCGATCCTCGGCTTGAACGTCAAGGCAGTGCAGGGAAAACAGGTTCCTCTGGAATGGACTGACACATCTGGGGGACTCTTGGAATGGTGGCACGACCCTGGAGTTCCTCTCGCCTTTCCTGTGGAGAGCGCCTCCTCTTGAGATGCGACGGGAACGCCGGGAATTCTTTTCCTACGAAACAGGGAAAGATCCCTCATCTCGAGCTAGGAGGCGGAAACGGGGCTCCCCTGGATGTGTGCGGGACCCACGTGCTTCCTCTCGAGTGGAGACGGGTATGTCGGGGAACATCTTGAGTTGCAGCAAGGGTGTGAAGGACCCTTTGGAAGTTCCAGTGGTTAGACGTGATTAGCCTCGAGAAGCCTCAGCGGAAATGGGCCTCATCTCGCCTGGAGGGCAAAACCGCCTGGATTTTCTCGAGTTACGGCAGGTGCTCTCGACTTACGACGGGGACCTCCGGGACCCGCTCTGGTGGCCTCAGGAAAGGCCAGTCCCCATGCGAGTTCCTCGGGGGCCTCTCGGGATTCCTCTCCCGTCGATGCCGGGGCCTAAGACCTTGTGTGGAGTCGGGGCCGGAACCTGAGGATTCCTCTCCAGTGCTGACATGGATCTTGGGGTACTTCTGGAGTCTCCCCAGGGGAGTCAGTCCTCGTCTCGAATGCGGGCATGCACTTGCGCTTTCCTCCAGAGCGGTAGCAGCAGTGTCACGCAGTCCGCCGCGTGGATCAAAGGATCTATGGTTTTCCCTCGAGTCTTTCCCATGAGGCTTTCCCACGAGGCTTTCCCACAGGGCTGTCCCACGTGCACACGTGGTGGGAGTCGATCCTCGGCTTGAACGTCAAGGCAGTGCAGGGAAAACAGGTTCCTCTGGAATGGACTGACACATCTGGGGGACTCTTGGAATGGTGTCACGACCCTGGAGTTCCTCTCGCCTTTCCTGTGGAGAGCGCCTCCTCTTGAGATGCGACTGGAAAGCCGGGAATTCTTTCCCTACGAAAAAGGGAAGGATCCCTCATCTCGAGCTATTAGGCGGAAACGGGGCTCACCTGGATGTGTGAGGGACCCCACGTGCTTCCTCTCGAGTGGAGACGGGTATGTCGGGGATCTTCTTGAGTTTCAGCAATGGTGTGAAAGACCCTTTGGAAGTTCCAGTGGTTAGATGTGATTGGCCTCGAGAAGCCTCAGCGGAAATGGGCCTCATCTCCCCTAGAGGGCAAAACCTCCTGGATTTTCTCGAGTTGCGGCAGGTGCTCTCGACTTACGACGGGGACCTCAGCGAACCGCTCTGGTGGCCTCAGGAAAGGCCAGTCCCCATGCGAGTTCCTCGGGGGCCTCTCGGGATTCCTCTCCCGTCGATGCCGGGGCCTAAGACCTTGTGTGGAGTCGGGGCCGGAACCTGAGGATTCCTCTCCAGTGCTGACATGGATCTTGGGGTACTTCTGGAGTCTCCCCAGGGGAGTCAGTCCTCGTCTCGAATGCGGGCATGCAATTGCGCTTTCCTCCAGAGCGGTAGCAGCAGTGTCACGCAGTCCGCCACGTGGATCAACGGATCTATGGTTTTCCCTCGAGTCTTTCCCACGAGGCTTTACCACGAGGCTTTCCCACAGGGCTGTCCCACGTGCACACGTGGTGGGAGTCGATCCTCGGCTTGCACGTCAAGGCAGTGCAGGGAAAACAGGTTCCTCTGGAATGGACTGACACATCTGGGGGACTCTTGGAATGGTGGCACGACCCTGGAGTTCCTCTCGCCTTTCCTGTGGAGAGCGCCTCCTCTTGAGATGCGACGGGAACGCCGGGAATTCTTTCCCTACGAAACAGGGAAAGGATCACTCATCTCGAGCTAGGAGGCGGAAACGGGGCTCCCCTGGATGTGTGCGGGACCCACGTGCTTACTCTCGAGTGGAGACGGGTATGTCGGGGAACTTCTTGAGTTGCAGCAAGGGTGTGAAGGACCCTTTGGAAGTTCCAGTGGTTAGACGTGATTAGCCTCGAGAAGCCTCAGCGGAAATGGGCCTCATCTCGCCTGGAGGGCAAAACCGCCTGGATTTTCTCGAGTTACGGCAGGTGCTCTCGACTTACGACGGGGACCTCAGGGACCCGCTCTGGTGGCCTCAAGAAAGGCCAGTCCCCATGCGAGTTCCTCGGGGGCCTCTCGGGATTCCTCTCCCGTCGATGCCGGGGCCTAAGACCTTGTGTGGAGTCGGGGCCGGAACCTGAGGATTCCTCTCCATTGCTGACATGGATCTTGGGGTACTTCCGGAGTCTCCCCAGGGGAGTCAGTCCTCGTCTCGAATGCGGGCATGCACTTGCGCTTTCCTCCAGAGCGGTAGCAGCAGTGTCACGCAGTCCGCCGCGTGGATCAAAGGATCTATGGTTTTCCCTCGAGTCTTTCCCACGAGGCTTTCCGACGAGGCTTTCCCACAGGGCTGTCCCACGTGCACACGTGGTGGGAGTCGATCCTCGGCTTGAACGTCAAGGCAGTGCAGGGAAAACAGGTTCCTCTGGAATGGACTGACACATCTGGGGGACTCTTGGAATGGTGTCACGACCCTGGAGTTCCTCTCGCCTTTCCTGTGGAGAGCGCCTCCTCTTGAGATGCGACGGGAACGCCGGGAATTCTTTCCCTACGAAAAAGGGAAGGATCCCTCATCTCGAGCTATTAGGCGGAAACGGGGCTCACCTGGATGTGTGAGGGACCCCACGTGCTTCCTCTCGAGTGGAGACGGGTATGTCGGGGATCTTCTTGAGTTTCAGCAATGGTGTGAAAGACCCTTTGGAAGTTCCAGTGGTTAGATGTGATTGGCCTCGAGAAGCCTCAGCGGAAATGGGCCTCATCTCCCCTAGAGGGCAAAACCTCCTGGATTTTCTCGAGTTGCGGCACGTGCTCTCGACTTACGACGGGGACCTCAGCGAACCGCTCTGGTGGCCTCAGGAAAGGCCAGTCCCCATGCGAGTTCCTCGGGGGCCTCTCGGGATTCCTCTCCCGTCGATGCCGGGGCCTAAGACCTTGTGTGGAGTCGGGGCCGGAACCTGAGGATTCCTCTCCAGTGCTGACATGGATCTTGGGGTACTTCTGGAGTCTCCCCAGGGGAGTCAGTCCTCGTCTCGAATGCGGGCATGCAATTGCGCTTTCCTCCAGAGCGGTAGCAGCAGTGTCACGCAGTCCGCCACGTGGATCAACGGATCTATGGTTTTCCCTCGAGTCTTTCCCACGAGGCTTTACCACGAGGCTTTCCCACAGGGCTGTCCCACGTGCACACGTGGTGGGAGTCGATCCTTGGCTTGAACGTCAAGGCAGTGCAGGGAAAACAGGTTCCTCTGGAATGGACTGACACATCTGGGGGACTCTTGGAATGGTGGCACGACCCTGGAGTTCCTCTCGCCTTTCCTGTGGAGAGCGCCTCCTCTTGAGATGCGACGGGAACGCCGGGAATTCTTTCCCTACGAAACAGGGAAAGGATCACTCATCTCGAGCTAGGAGGCGGAAACGGGGCTCCCATGGATGTGTGCGGGACCCACGTGCTTCCTCTCGAGTGGAGACGGGTATGTCGGGGAACTTCTTGAGTTGCAGCAAGGGTGTGAAGGACCCTTTGGAAGTTCCAGTGGTTAGACGTGATTAGCCTCGAGAAGCCTCAGCGGAAATGGGCCTCATCTCGCCTGGAGGGCAAAACCGCCTGGATTTTCTCGAGTTACGGCAGGTGCTCTCGACTTACGACGGGGACCTCAGGGACCCGCTCTGGTGGCCTCAGGAAAGGCCAGTCCCCATGCGAGTTCCTCGGGGGCGTCTCAGGATTCCTCTCCCGTCGATGCCGGGGCTTAAGACCTTGTGTGGAGTCGGGGCCGGAACCTGAGGATTCCTCTCCAGTGCTGACATGGATCTTGGGGTACTTCTGGAGTCTCCCCAGGGGAGTCAGTCCTCGTCTCGAATGCGGGCATGCACTTGCGCTTTCCTCCAGAGCGGTAGCAGCAGTGTCACGCAGTCCGCCGCGTGGATCAAAGGATCTATGGTTTTCCCTCGAGTCTTTCCCATGAGGCTTTCCCACGAGGCTTTCCCACAGGGCTGTCCCACGTGCACACGTGGTGGGAGTCGATCCTCGGCTTGAACGTCAAGGCAGTGCAAGGAAAACAGGTTCCTCTGGAATGGACTGACACATCTGGGGGACTCTTGGAATGGTGTCACGACCCTGGAGTTCCTCTCGCCTTTCCTGTGGAGAGCGCCTCCTCTTGAGATGCGACTGGAACGCCGGGAATTCTTTCCCTACGAAAAAGGGAAGGATCCCTCATCTCGAGCTATTAGGCGGAAACGGGGCTCACCTGGATGTGTGAGGGACCCCACGTGCTTCCTCTCGAGTGGAGACGGGTATGTCGGGGATCTTCTTGAGTTTCAGCAATGGTGTGAAAGACCCTTTGGAAGTTCCAGTGGTTAGATGTGATTGGCCTCGAGAAGCCTCAGCGGAAATGGGCCTCATCTCGCCTGGAGGGCAAAACCGCCTGGATTTTCTCGAGTTGCGGCAGGTGCTCTCGACTTACGACGAGGACCTCAGGGACCCGCTCTGGTGGCCTCAGGAAAGGCCAGTCCCCATGCGAGTTCCTCGGGGGCCTCTCGGGATTCCTCTCCCGTCGATGCCGGGGCCTAAGTCCTTGTGTGAAGTCGGGGCCGGAACCTGAGGATTCCTCTCCATTGCTGACATGGATCTTGGGGTACTTCCGGAGTCTCCCCAGGGGAGTCAGTCCTCGTCTCGAATGCGGGCATGCACTTGCGCTTTCCTCCAGAGCGGTAGCAGCAGTGTCACGCAGTCCGCCGCGTGGATCAAAGGATCTATGGTTTTCCCTCGAGTCTTTCCCACGAGGCTTTCCGACGAGGCTTTCCCACAGGGCTGTCCCACGTGCACACGTGGTGGGAGTCGATCCTCGGCTTGAACGTCAAGGCAGTGCAGGGAAAACAGGTTCCTCTGGAATGGACTGACACATCTGGGGGACTCTTGGAATGGTGGCACGACCCTGGAGTTCCTCTCGCCTTTCCTGTGGAGAGCGCCTCCTCTTGAAATGCGACGGGAACGCCGGGAATTCTTTCCCTACGAAACAGGGAAAGGATCCCTCATCTCGAGCTAGGAGGCGGAAACGGGGCTCCCCTGGATGTGTGCGGGACCCCACGTGCTTCCTCTGGAGTGGAGACGGGTATGTTGGGGAACTTCTTTAGTCGCAGCATGGGTGTGAAGGACCCGTTGGAAGTTCCAGTATTTAGACGTGATTAGCCTCGAGAAGCCTCAGCGGAAATGGGCCTCATCTCGCCTGGAGGGCAAAACCTCCTGGATTTTCTCGAGTTGCGGCAGGTGCTCTCGACTTACGACCAGGACCTCAGGGACCGGCTCTGGTGGCCTCAGGAAAGGCCAGTCCCCATGCGAGTTCCTCTGGGATTCCTCTCCCGTCGATGCCGGGGCTTAAGACCTTGTGTGGAGTCGGGGCCGGAACGTGAGGATTCCTCTCCAGTGCTGACATGGATCTTGGGGTACTTCTGGAGTCTCCCCAGGGGAGTCAGTCCTCGTCTCGAATGCGGGCATGCACTTGCGCTTTCCTCCAGAGCGGTAGCAGCAGTGTCACGCAGTCCGCCGCATGGATCAAAGGATCTATGGTTTTCCCTCGAGTCTTTCCCACGAGGCTTTCCCACGAGGCTTACCCATAGGGCTGTCCCACGTGCACACGTGGTGGGAGTCGATCTTCGGCTTGAACGTCAAGGCAGTGCAGGGAAAACAGGTTCCTCTGTAATGGACTGACACATCTGGGGGTCTCTTGGAATGGTGTCACGACCCTGGAGTTCCTCTCGCCTTTCCTGTGGAGAGCGCCTCCTCTTGAGATGCGACTGGAACGCCGGGAATTCTTTCCCTACGAAAGAGGGAAAGGATCCCTCATCTCGAGCTAGGAGGCGGAAACGGGGCTCCCCTGGATGTGTGCGGGACACCACGTGCTTCCTCTCGAGTGCAGACGGGTATGTCGGGGAACTTCTTGAGTTGCAGCAAGGGTGTGAAGGACCCTTTGGAAGTTCCAGTGGTTAGATGTGATTGGCCTCGAGAAGCCTCAGCGGAAATGGGCCTCATCTCGCCTTGAGGGCAAAACCTCCTGGATTTCCTCGAGTTGCGGCAGGTGCTCTCGACTTACGACGGGGACCTCAGGGACCCGCACTGGTGGCCTCAGGAAAGGCCAGTCCCCATGAGAGTTCCTCGGGGGCCTCTCGGGATTCTTCTCCCGTCGATGCCGGGGCCTAAGACCTTGTGTGGAGTCGGGGCCGGAACCTGAGGATTCCTCTCCATTGCTGACATGGATCTTGGGGTACTTCCGGAGTCTCCCCAGGGGAGTCAGTCCTCGTCTCGAATGCGGGCATGCACTTGCGCTTTCCTCCAGAGCGGTAGAAGCAGCAGTGTCACGCAGTCCGCCGCGTGGATCAAAGGATCTATGGTTTTCCCTCGAGTCTTTCCCACGAGGCTTTCCCACGAGGCTTTCCCACAGGGCTGTCCCACGTGCACACGTGGTGGGAGTCGATCCTCGGCTTGAACGTCAAGGCAGTGCAGGGAAAACAGGTTCCTCTGGAATGGACTGACACATCTGGGGGACTCTTGGAATGGTGGCACGACCTTGGAGTTCCTCTCGCCTTTCCTGTGGAGAGCGCCTCCTCTTGAGATGCGACGGGAACGCCGGGAATTCTTTCCCTACGAAACAGGGAAAGGATCCCTCATCTCGAGCTAGGAGGCGCAAACGGGGCTCCCCTGGATGTGTGAGGGAACCCACGTGCTTCCTCTCGAGTGGAGACGGGTATGTCGGGGAACTTCTTGAGTTGCAGCAAGGGTGTGAAGGACCCTTTGGAAGTTCCAGTGGTTAGATGTGATTGTCCTCGAGAAGCCTCAGCGGAAATGGGACTCATCTCGCCTGGAGGGCAAAACCTCCTGGATTTTCTCGAGTTGCGGCAGGTGCTCTCGACTTACGACGGGGACCTCAGAGACCCGATCTGGTGGCCTCAGGAAAGGCCAGTCCCCATGCGAGTTCCTCGGGGGCCTCTCGGGATTCCTCTCCCGTCGATGCCGGGGCCTAAGACCTTGTGTGGAGTCGGGGCCGGAACCTGAGGATTCCTCTCCAGTGCTGACATTGATCTTGGGGTACTTCTGGAGTCTCCCCAGGGGAGTCAGTCCTCGTCTCGAATGCGGGCATGCACTTGCGCTTTCCTCCAGAGCGGTAGCAGCAGTGTCACGCGGTCCGCCGCGTGGATCAAAGGATCTATGGTTTTCCCTCGAGTCTTTCCCACGAGTCTTTCCCACGAGGCTTTCCCACAGGGCTGTCCCACGTGCACACGTGGTGGGATTCGATCCTCGGCTTGAACGTCAAGGCAGTGCAGGGAAAACAGGTTCCTCTGGAATGGACTGACACATCTGGGGGACTCTTGGAATGGTGGCACGACCCTGGAGTTCCTCTCGCCTTTCCTGTGGAGATCGCCTCCTCTTGAGATGCGACGGGAACGCCGGGAATTCTTTCCCTACGAAACAGGGAAAGGATCCCTCATCTCGAGCTAGGAGGCGGAAACGGGGCTCCCCTGGATGTGTGCGGGAAACCACGTGCTTCCTCTCGAGTGGAGACGGGTATGTCGGGGAACTTCTTGAGTTGCAGCAAGGGTGTGAAGGACCCTTTGGAAGTTCAAGTGGTTAGATGTGATTAGCCTCGAGAAGCCTCAGCGGAAATGGGCCTCATCTCGCCTGGAGGGCAAAACCTCCTGGATTTTCTCGAGTTGCGGCAGGGGCTCTCGACTTACGACGGGGACCTCAGGGACCCGCTCTGGTGGCCTCAGGAAAGCCAGTCCCCATGCAAGTTCCTCGGGGGCCTCTGGGGATTCCTCTCCCGTCGATGCCGGGGCCTAAGACCTTGTGTGGAGTCGGGGCCGGAACCTGAGGATTCCTCTCCAGTGCTGACATGGATCTTGGGGTACTTCTGGAGTCTCCCCAGGGGAGTAAGTCCTCGTGTCGAATGCGGGCATGCACTTGCGCTTTCCTCCAGAGCGGTAGCAGCAGTGTCACGCAGTCCGCCGCGTGGATCAAAGGATCTATGGTTTTCCGTCGAGTCTTTCCCACGAGGCTTTCCCACGAGGCTTTCCCACAGGGCTGTCCCACGTGCACACGTGGTGGGACTCGATCCTCGGCTTGAACGTCAAGGCAGTGCAGGGAAAACAGGTTCCTCTGGAATGGACTGACACATCTGGGGGACTCTTGGAATGGTGGCACGACCCTGGAGTTCCTCTCGCCTTTCCTGTGGAGAGCGCCTCCTCTTGAGATGCGACGGGAACGCCGGGAATTCTTTCCCTACGAAACAGGGAAAGGATCCCTCATCTCGAGCTAGGAGGCGGAAACGGGGTTCCCCTGGATGTGTGCGGGACCCCACGTGCTTCCTCTCGAGTGGAGACGGGTATGTCGGGGAACTTCTTGAGTTGAAGCAAGGGTGTGAAGGACCCTTTGGAAGTTCCAGTGGTTAGATGTGATTGGCCTCGAGAAGCCTCAGCGGAAATGGGCCTCATCTCGCCTGGAGGGCAAAACCTCCTGGATTTTCTCGAGTTGCGGCAGGTGCTCTCGACTTACGACGGGGACCTCAGGGACCCGCTCTGGTTGCCTCAGGAAAGGCCAGTCCCCATGCGAGTTCCTCGGGGGCCTCTCAGGATTCCTCTCCCGTCGATGCCGGGGCCTAAGACCTTGTGTGGAGTCGGGGCCGGAACCTGAGGATTCCTCTCCAGTGCTGACATGGATCTTGGGGTACTTCTGGAGTCTCCCCAGGGGAGTCAGTCCTCGTCTCGAATGCGGGCATGCACTTGCGCTTTCCTCCAGAGCGGTAGCAGCAGTGTCACGCAGTCCGCCGCGTGGATCAAAGGATCTATGGTTTTCCCTCGAGTCTTTCCCACGAGGCTTTCCCACGAGGCTTTCCCACAGGGCTGTCCCACGTGCACACGTGGTGGGACTCGATCCTCGGCTTGAACGTCAAGGCAGTGCAGGGAAAACAGGTTCCTCTGGAATGGACTGACACATCTGGGGGACTCTTGGAATGGTGGCACGACCCTGGAGTTCCTCTCGCCTTTCCTGTGGAGAGCGCCTCCTCTTGAGATGCGACGGGAACGCCTGGAATTCTTTCCCTACAAAACAGGGAAAGGATCCCTCATCTCGAGCTAGGAGGCGGAAACGGGGCTCCCCTGGATGTGTGCGGGACACCACGTGCTTCCTCTCGAGTGGAGACGGGTATGTCGGGGAACTTCTTGAGTTGCACCAAGGGTGTGAAGGACCCTTTGGAAGTTCCAGTGGTTAGACGTGATTGGCCTCGAGAAGCCTCAGCGGAAATGGGCCTCATCTCGCCTGGAGGGCAAAACCTCCTGGATTTTCTCGAGTTGCGGCAGGTGCTCTCGACTTACGACGGGGACCTCAGGGACCCGCTCTGGTGGCCTCAGGAAAGGCCAGTCCCCATGCGAGTTCCTCGGGGGCCTCTCGGGATTCCTCTCCCGTCTATGCCGGGGCCTAAGACCTTGTGTGGAGTCGGGGCCGGAATCTGAGGATTCCTCTCCAGTGCTGACATGGACCTTGGGGTACTTCTGGAGTCTCCCCAGGGGAGTCAGTCCTCATCTCGAATGCGGGCATGCACTTGCGCTTTCCTCCAGAGCAGTAGCAGCAGTGTCACGCAGTCGGCCGCGTGGATCAAAGGATCTATGGTTTTCCCTCGAGTCTTTCCCACGAGGCTTTCCCACGAGGCTTTCCCACAGGGCTGTCCCACGTGCACACGTGGTGGGAGTCGATCCTCGGCTTGAACGTCAAGGCAGTGCAGGGAAAACAGGTTCCTCTGGAATGGACTGACACATCTGGGGGACTCTTGGAATGGTGGCACGACCTTGGAGTTCCTCTCGCCTTTCCTGTGGAGAGCGCCTCCTCTTGAGATGCGACGGGAACGCCGGGAATTCTTTCCCTACGAAACAGGGAAAGGATCCCTCATCTCGAGCTAGGAGGCGCAAACGGGGCTCCCCTGGATGTGTGAGGGAACCCACGTGCTTCCTCTCGAGTGGAGACGGGTATGTCGGGGAACTTCTTGAGTTGCAGCAAGGGTGTGAAGGACCCTTTGGAAGTTCCAGTGGTTAGATGTGATTGTCCTCGAGAAGCCTCAGCGGAAATGGGACTCATCTCGCCTGGAGGGCAAAACCTCCTGGATTTTCTCGAGTTGCGGCAGGTGCTCTCGACTTACGACGGGGACCTCAGAGACCCGATCTGGTGGCCTCAGGAAAGGCCAGTCCCCATGCGAGTTCCTCGGGGGCCTCTCGGGATTCCTCTCCCGTCGATGCCGGGGCCTAAGACCTTGTGTGGAGTCGGGGCCGGAACCTGAGGATTCCTCTCCAGTGCTGACATTGATCTTGGGGTACTTCTGGAGTCTCCCCAGGGGAGTCAGTCCTCGTCTCGAATGCGGGCATGCACTTGCGCTTTCCTCCAGAGCGGTAGCAGCAGTGTCACGCGGTCCGCCGCGTGGATCAAAGGATCTATGGTTTTCCCTCGAGTCTTTCCCACGAGTCTTTCCCACGAGGCTTTCCCACAGGGCTGTCCCACGTGCACACGTGGTGGGATTCGATCCTCGGCTTGAACGTCAAGGCAGTGCAGGGAAAACAGGTTCCTCTGGAATGGACTGACACATCTGGGGGACTCTTGGAATGGTGGCACGACCCTGGAGTTCCTCTCGCCTTTCCTGTGGAGATCGCCTCCTCTTGAGATGCGACGGGAACGCCGGGAATTCTTTCCCTACGAAACAGGGAAAGGATCCCTCATCTCGAGCTAGGAGGCGCAAACGGGGCTCCCCTGGATGTGTGAGGGAACCCACGTGCTTCCTCTCGAGTGGAGACGGGTATGTCGGGGAACTTCTTGAGTTGCAGCAAGGGTGTGAAGGACCCTTTGGAAGTTCCAGTGGTTAGATGTGATTGTCCTCGAGAAGCCTCAGCGGAAATGGGACTCATCTCGCCTGGAGGGCAAAACCTCCTGGATTTTCTCGAGTTGCGGCAGGTGCTCTCGACTTACGACGGGGACCTCAGAGACCCGATCTGGTGGCCTCAGGAAAGGCCAGTCCCCATGCGAGTTCCTCGGGGGCCTCTCGGGATTCCTCTCCCGTCGATGCCGGGGCCTAAGACCTTGTGTGGAGTCGGGGCCGGAACCTGAGGATTCCTCTCCAGTGCTGACATTGATCTTGGGGTACTTCTGGAGTCTCCCCAGGGGAGTCAGTCCTCGTCTCGAATGCGGGCATGCACTTGCGCTTTCCTCCAGAGCGGTAGCAGCAGTGTCACGCGGTCCGCCGCGTGGATCAAAGGATCTATGGTTTTCCCTCGAGTCTTTCCCACGAGTCTTTCCCACGAGGCTTTCCCACAGGGCTGTCCCACGTGCACACGTGGTGGGATTCGATCCTCGGCTTGAACGTCAAGGCAGTGCAGGGAAAACAGGTTCCTCTGGAATGGACTGACACATCTGGGGGACTCTTGGAATGGTGGCACGACCCTGGAGTTCCTCTCGCCTTTCCTGTGGAGATCGCCTCCTCTTGAGATGCGACGGGAACGCCGGGAATTCTTTCCCTACGAAACAGGGAAAGGATCCCTCATCTCGAGCTAGGAGGCGGAAACGGGGCTCCCCTGGATGTGTGCGGGAAACCACGTGCTTCCTCTCGAGTGGAGACGGGTATGTCGGGGAACTTCTTGAGTTGCAGCAAGGGTGTGAAGGACCCTTTGGAAGTTCAAGTGGTTAGATGTGATTAGCCTCGAGAAGCCTCAGCGGAAATGGGCCTCATCTCGCCTGGAGGGCAAAACCTCCTGGATTTTCTCGAGTTGCGGCAGGGGCTCTCGACTTACGACGGGGACCTCAGGGACCCGCTCTGGTGGCCTCAGGAAAGCCAGTCCCCATGCAAGTTCCTCGGGGGCCTCTGGGGATTCCTCTCCCGTCGATGCCGGGGCCTAAGACCTTGTGTGGAGTCGGGGCCGGAACCTGAGGATTCCTCTCCAGTGCTGACATGGATCTTGGGGTACTTCTGGAGTCTCCCCAGGGGAGTAAGTCCTCGTGTCGAATGCGGGCATGCACTTGCGCTTTCCTCCAGAGCGGTAGCAGCAGTGTCACGCAGTCCGCCGCGTGGATCAAAGGATCTATGGTTTTCCGTCGAGTCTTTCCCACGAGGCTTTCCCACGAGGCTTTCCCACAGGGCTGTCCCACGTGCACACGTGGTGGGACTCGATCCTCGGCTTGAACGTCAAGGCAGTGCAGGGAAAACAGGTTCCTCTGGAATGGACTGACACATCTGGGGGACTCTTGGAATGGTGGCACGACCCTGGAGTTCCTCTCGCCTTTCCTGTGGAGAGCGCCTCCTCTTGAGATGCGACGGGAACGCCGGGAATTCTTTCCCTACGAAACAGGGAAAGGATCCCTCATCTCGAGCTAGGAGGCGGAAACGGGGTTCCCCTGGATGTGTGCGGGACCCCACGTGCTTCCTCTCGAGTGGAGACGGGTATGTCGGGGAACTTCTTGAGTTGAAGCAAGGGTGTGAAGGACCCTTTGGAAGTTCCAGTGGTTAGATGTGATTGGCCTCGAGAAGCCTCAGCGGAAATGGGCCTCATCTCGCCTGGAGGGCAAAACCTCCTGGATTTTCTCGAGTTGCGGCAGGTGCTCTCGACTTACGACGGGGACCTCAGGGACCCGCTCTGGTTGCCTCAGGAAAGGCCAGTCCCCATGCGAGTTCCTCGGGGGCCTCTCAGGATTCCTCTCCCGTCGATGCCGGGGCCTAAGACCTTGTGTGGAGTCGGGGCCGGAACCTGAGGATTCCTCTCCAGTGCTGACATGGATCTTGGGGTACTTCTGGAGTCTCCCCAGGGGAGTCAGTCCTCGTCTCGAATGCGGGCATGCACTTGCGCTTTCCTCCAGAGCGGTAGCAGCAGTGTCACGCAGTCCGCCGCGTGGATCAAAGGATCTATGGTTTTCCCTCGAGTCTTTCCCACGAGGCTTTCCCACGAGGCTTTCCCACAGGGCTGTCCCACGTGCACACGTGGTGGGACTCGATCCTCGGCTTGAACGTCAAGGCAGTGCAGGGAAAACAGGTTCCTCTGGAATGGACTGACACATCTGGGGGACTCTTGGAATGGTGGCACGACCCTGGAGTTCCTCTCGCCTTTCCTGTGGAGAGCGCCTCCTCTTGAGATGCGACGGGAACGCCTGGAATTCTTTCCCTACAAAACAGGGAAAGGATCCCTCATCTCGAGCTAGGAGGCGGAAACGGGGCTCCCCTGGATGTGTGCGGGACACCACGTGCTTCCTCTCGAGTGGAGACGGGTATGTCGGGGAACTTCTTGAGTTGCACCAAGGGTGTGAAGGACCCTTTGGAAGTTCCAGTGGTTAGACGTGATTGGCCTCGAGAAGCCTCAGCGGAAATGGGCCTCATCTCGCCTGGAGGGCAAAACCTCCTGGATTTTCTCGAGTTGCGGCAGGTGCTCTCGACTTACGACGGGGACCTCAGGGACCCGCTCTGGTGGCCTCAGGAAAGGCCAGTCCCCATGCGAGTTCCTCGGGGGCCTCTCGGGATTCCTCTCCCGTCTATGCCGGGGCCTAAGACCTTGTGTGGAGTCGGGGCCGGAATCTGAGGATTCCTCTCCAGTGCTGACATGGACCTTGGGGTACTTCTGGAGTCTCCCCAGGGGAGTCAGTCCTCATCTCGAATGCGGGCATGCACTTGCGCTTTCCTCCAGAGCAGTAGCAGCAGTGTCACGCAGTCGGCCGCGTGGATCAAAGGATCTATGGTTTTCCCTCGAGTCTTTCCCACGAGGCTTTCCCACGAGGCTTTCCCACAGGGCTGTCCCACGTGCACACGTGGTGGGAGTCGATCCTCGGCTTGAACGTCAAGGCAGTGCAGGGAAAACAGGTTCCTCTGGAATGGACTGACACATCTGGGGGACTCTTGGAATGGTGGCACGACCTTGGAGTTCCTCTCGCCTTTCCTGTGGAGAGCGCCTCCTCTTGAGATGCGACGGGAACGCCGGGAATTCTTTCCCTACGAAACAGGGAAAGGATCCCTCATCTCGAGCTAGGAGGCGCAAACGGGGCTCCCCTGGATGTGTGAGGGAACCCACGTGCTTCCTCTCGAGTGGAGACGGGTATGTCGGGGAACTTCTTGAGTTGCAGCAAGGGTGTGAAGGACCCTTTGGAAGTTCCAGTGGTTAGATGTGATTGTCCTCGAGAAGCCTCAGCGGAAATGGGACTCATCTCGCCTGGAGGGCAAAACCTCCTGGATTTTCTCGAGTTGCGGCAGGTGCTCTCGACTTACGACGGGGACCTCAGAGACCCGATCTGGTGGCCTCAGGAAAGGCCAGTCCCCATGCGAGTTCCTCGGGGGCCTCTCGGGATTCCTCTCCCGTCGATGCCGGGGCCTAAGACCTTGTGTGGAGTCGGGGCCGGAACCTGAGGATTCCTCTCCAGTGCTGACATTGATCTTGGGGTACTTCTGGAGTCTCCCCAGGGGAGTCAGTCCTCGTCTCGAATGCGGGCATGCACTTGCGCTTTCCTCCAGAGCGGTAGCAGCAGTGTCACGCGGTCCGCCGCGTGGATCAAAGGATCTATGGTTTTCCCTCGAGTCTTTCCCACGAGTCTTTCCCACGAGGCTTTCCCACAGGGCTGTCCCACGTGCACACGTGGTGGGATTCGATCCTCGGCTTGAACGTCAAGGCAGTGCAGGGAAAACAGGTTCCTCTGGAATGGACTGACACATCTGGGGGACTCTTGGAATGGTGGCACGACCCTGGAGTTCCTCTCGCCTTTCCTGTGGAGATCGCCTCCTCTTGAGATGCGACGGGAACGCCGGGAATTCTTTCCCTACGAAACAGGGAAAGGATCCCTCATCTCGAGCTAGGAGGCGGAAACGGGGCTCCCCTGGATGTGTGCGGGAAACCACGTGCTTCCTCTCGAGTGGAGACGGGTATGTCGGGGAACTTCTTGAGTTGCAGCAAGGGTGTGAAGGACCCTTTGGAAGTTCAAGTGGTTAGATGTGATTAGCCTCGAGAAGCCTCAGCGGAAATGGGCCTCATCTCGCCTGGAGGGCAAAACCTCCTGGATTTTCTCGAGTTGCGGCAGGGGCTCTCGACTTACGACGGGGACCTCAGGGACCCGCTCTGGTGGCCTCAGGAAAGCCAGTCCCCATGCAAGTTCCTCGGGGGCCTCTGGGGATTCCTCTCCCGTCGATGCCGGGGCCTAAGACCTTGTGTGGAGTCGGGGCCGGAACCTGAGGATTCCTCTCCAGTGCTGACATGGATCTTGGGGTACTTCTGGAGTCTCCCCAGGGGAGTAAGTCCTCGTGTCGAATGCGGGCATGCACTTGCGCTTTCCTCCAGAGCGGTAGCAGCAGTGTCACGCAGTCCGCCGCGTGGATCAAAGGATCTATGGTTTTCCGTCGAGTCTTTCCCACGAGGCTTTCCCACGAGGCTTTCCCACAGGGCTGTCCCACGTGCACACGTGGTGGGACTCGATCCTCGGCTTGAACGTCAAGGCAGTGCAGGGAAAACAGGTTCCTCTGGAATGGACTGACACATCTGGGGGACTCTTGGAATGGTGGCACGACCCTGGAGTTCCTCTCGCCTTTCCTGTGGAGAGCGCCTCCTCTTGAGATGCGACGGGAACGCCGGGAATTCTTTCCCTACGAAACAGGGAAAGGATCCCTCATCTCGAGCTAGGAGGCGGAAACGGGGTTCCCCTGGATGTGTGCGGGACCCCACGTGCTTCCTCTCGAGTGGAGACGGGTATGTCGGGGAACTTCTTGAGTTGAAGCAAGGGTGTGAAGGACCCTTTGGAAGTTCCAGTGGTTAGATGTGATTGGCCTCGAGAAGCCTCAGCGGAAATGGGCCTCATCTCGCCTGGAGGGCAAAACCTCCTGGATTTTCTCGAGTTGCGGCAGGTGCTCTCGACTTACGACGGGGACCTCAGGGACCCGCTCTGGTTGCCTCAGGAAAGGCCAGTCCCCATGCGAGTTCCTCGGGGGCCTCTCAGGATTCCTCTCCCGTCGATGCCGGGGCCTAAGACCTTGTGTGGAGTCGGGGCCGGAACCTGAGGATTCCTCTCCAGTGCTGACATGGATCTTGGGGTACTTCTGGAGTCTCCCCAGGGGAGTCAGTCCTCGTCTCGAATGCGGGCATGCACTTGCGCTTTCCTCCAGAGCGGTAGCAGCAGTGTCACGCAGTCCGCCGCGTGGATCAAAGGATCTATGGTTTTCCCTCGAGTCTTTCCCACGAGGCTTTCCCACGAGGCTTTCCCACAGGGCTGTCCCACGTGCACACGTGGTGGGACTCGATCCTCGGCTTGAACGTCAAGGCAGTGCAGGGAAAACAGGTTCCTCTGGAATGGACTGACACATCTGGGGGACTCTTGGAATGGTGGCACGACCCTGGAGTTCCTCTCGCCTTTCCTGTGGAGAGCGCCTCCTCTTGAGATGCGACGGGAACGCCTGGAATTCTTTCCCTACAAAACAGGGAAAGGATCCCTCATCTCGAGCTAGGAGGCGGAAACGGGGCTCCCCTGGATGTGTGCGGGACACCACGTGCTTCCTCTCGAGTGGAGACGGGTATGTCGGGGAACTTCTTGAGTTGCACCAAGGGTGTGAAGGACCCTTTGGAAGTTCCAGTGGTTAGACGTGATTGGCCTCGAGAAGCCTCAGCGGAAATGGGCCTCATCTCGCCTGGAGGGCAAAACCTCCTGGATTTTCTCGAGTTGCGGCAGGTGCTCTCGACTTACGACGGGGACCTCAGGGACCCGCTCTGGTGGCCTCAGGAAAGGCCAGTCCCCATGCGAGTTCCTCGGGGGCCTCTCGGGATTCCTCTCCCGTCTATGCCGGGGCCTAAGACCTTGTGTGGAGTCGGGGCCGGAATCTGAGGATTCCTCTCCAGTGCTGACATGGACCTTGGGGTACTTCTGGAGTCTCCCCAGGGGAGTCAGTCCTCATCTCGAATGCGGGCATGCACTTGCGCTTTCCTCCAGAGCAGTAGCAGCAGTGTCACGCAGTCGGCCGCGTGGATCAAAGGATCTATGGTTTTCCCTCGAGTCTTTCCCACGAGGCTTTCCCACGAGGCTTTCCCACAGGGCTGTCCCACGTGCACACGTGGTGGGAGTCGATCCTCGGCTTGAACGTCAAGGCAGTGCAGGGAAAACAGGTTCCTCTGGAATGGACTGACACATCTGGGGGTCTCTTGGAATGGTGGCACGACCCTGGAGATCCTCTCCCCTTTCCTGTGGAGAGCGCCTCCTCTTGAGATGCGACGGGAACGCCGGGAATTCTTTCCCTACGAAACAGGGAAAGGATCCCTCATCTCGAGCAAGGAGGCGGAAACGGGGCTCCCCTGGATGTGTGCGGGACCCCACGTGCTTCCTCTCGAGTGGAGACGGGTATGTCGGGGAAGTTCTTGAGCTGCAGCAAGGGTGTGAAGGACCCTTTGGATGTTCCAGTGGTTAGACGTGATTAGCCTCGAGAAGCCTCAGAGGAAATGGGCCTCATCTCGCCTGGAGGGCAAAACCTCCTGGAATTTCTCGAGTTGCGGCAGGTGCTCTCGACTTACGACAGGGACCTCAGGGACCCGCTCTGGTGGCCTCAGGAAAGGCCAGTCCCCATGCGAGTTCCTCGGGGGCCTCTCGGGATCCCTCTCCCATGGATGCCGGGGCCTAAGTCCTTCTGTGGAGTCGTGGCCGGAACCTGAGGATTCCTCTCCAGTGCTGACATGGATCTTGGGGTACTTCTGGAGTCTCCCCAGGGGAGTCAGTCCTCGTCTAGAATGCGGGCATGCACTTGCGCTTTCCTCCAGAGCGGTAGCAGCAGTGTCACGCAGCCCGCCGCGTGGATCAGAGGATCTATGGTTTTCCCTCGAGTCTTTCCCACGAGGCTTTCCCACGAGGCTTTCCCACAGGGCTGTCCCACGTGCACACGTGGTGGGAGTGGATCCTCCGCTTGAACATCAAGGCAGTGCAGGGAAAACAGGTTCCTCTGTAATGGACTGACACATCTGGGGGTCTCTTGGAATGGTGGCACGACCCTGGATTTCCTCTCCCCTTTCCTGTGGAGAGCGCCTCCTCTTGAGATGCGACGGGAACGCCGGGAATTCTTTCCCTACGAAACAGGGAAAGGATCCCTCATCTCGAGCTAGGAGGCGGAAACGGGGCTCCCCTGGATGTGTGCGGGACACCACGTGCTTCCTCTCGAGTGCAGACGGGTATGTCGGGGAAGTTCTTGAGTTGCAGCAAGGGTGTGAAGGACCCTTTGGATGTTCCAGTGGTTAGACGTGATTAGCCTCGAGAAGCCTCAGCGGAAATGGGCCTCATCTCGCCTGGAGGGCAAAACCTCCTGGATTTTCTCGAGTTGCGGCAGGTGCTCTCGACTTACGACGGGGACCTCAGGGACCCGCTCTGGTGGCCTCAGGAAAGGCCAGTCCCCATGCGAGTTCCTCGGGGGCCTCTCGGGATTCCTCTCCCGTCGATGCCGCGGCCTAAGTCCTTGTGTGGAGTAGGGGCCGGAACCTGAGGATTCCTCTCCAGTGCTGACATGGATCTTGGGGTACTTCTGGAGTCTCCCCAGGGGAGTCAGTCTTCGTCTCGAATGCGGGCATGCACTTGCGCTTTCCTCCAGAGCGGTAGTAGCAGTGTCACCGGGTCCGCCTCGTGGATCAAAGGATCTATGGTTTTCCCTCGAGTCTTTTCCACGAGGCTTTCCCACGAGGCTTTCCCACAGGGCTGTCCCACGTGCACACGTGGTGGGAGTCGATCCTTGGCTTGAACGTCAAGGCAGTGCAGGGAAAACAGGTTCCTCTTTAATGGACTGACACATCTGGGGGACTCTTGGAATGGTGGCACGACCCTGGAGTTCCTCTCGCCTTTCCTGTGGAGAGCGCCTCCTCTTGAGATGCGACGGGAACGCCGGGAATTCTTTCCCTACGAAACAGGGAAAGGATCCCTCATCTCGAGCTAGGAGGCGGAAACGGGGCTCCCCTGGATGTGTGCGGGACACCACGTGCTTCCTCTCGAGTGCAGACGGGTATGTCGGGGAACTTCTTGAGTTGCAGCAAGGGTGTGAAGGACCCTTTGGAAGTTCCAGTGGTTAGATGTGATTGGCCTCGAGAAGCCTCAGCGGAAATGGGCCTCATCTCGCCTGGAGGGCAAAACCTCCTGGATTTTCTCGAGTTGCGGCAGGTGCTCTCGACTTACGACGGGGATCTCAGGGAACCGCTCTGGTGGCCTCAGGAAAGGCCAGTCCCCATGCGAGTTACTCGGGGGCCTCTCGGGATTCCTCTCCCGTCGATGCCGGGGCCTAAGACCTTGTGTGGAGTCGGGGCCGGAACCTGAGGATTCCTCTCCAGTGCTGACATGGATGTTGGGGTACTTCTGGAGTCTCCCCAGGGGAGTCAGTCCTCGTCTCGAATGCGGGCATGCACTTGCCCTTTCCTCCAGAGCGGTAGCAGCAGTGTCACGCAGTCCGCCGCGTGGATCAAAGGATCTATGGTTTTCCCTCGAGTCTTTCCCATGAGGCTTTCCCACGAGGCTTTCCCACAGGGCTGTCCCACGTGCACACGTTGTGGGAGTCGATCCTCGGCTTGAACGTCAAGGAAGTGCAGGGAAAACAGTTTCCTCTGGAATGGACTGACACATCTGGGGGACTCTTGGAATGGTGGCACGACCCTGGAGTTCCTCTCGCCTTTCCTGTGGAGAGCGCCTCCTCTTGAGATGCGACGGGAACGCCTGGAATTCTTTCCCTACAAAACAGGGAAAGGATCCCTCATCTCGAGCTAGGAGGCGGAAACGGGGCTCCCCTGGATGTGTGCGGGACCCCACGTGCTTCCTCTCGAGTGGAGACGGGTATGTCGGGGAACTTCTTGAGTTGCACCAAGGGTGTGAAGAACCCTTTGGAAGTTCCAGTGGTTAGACGTGATTGGCCTCGTGAAGCCTCAGCGGAAATGGGCCTCATCTCGCCTGGAGGGCAAAACCTCCTGGATTTTCTCGAGTTGCGGCAGGTGCTCTCGACTTACGACGGGGACCTCAGGGACCCGCTCTGGTCGCCTCAGGAAAGGCCAGTCCCCATGCGAGTTCCTCGGCGGCCTCTCGTAATTCCTCTCCCGTCTATGCCGGGGCCTAAGACCTTGTGTGGAGTCGGGGCCGGAATCTGAGGATTCCTCTCCAGTGCTGACATGGACCTTGGGGTACTTCTGGAGTCTCCCCAGGGGAGTCAGTCCTCGTCTCGAATGCGGGCATGCACTTGCGCTTTCCTCCAGAGCGGTAGCAGCAGTGTCACGCAGTCGGCCGCGTGCATCAAAGGATCTATGGTTTTCCCTCGAGTCTTTCCCACGAGGCTTTCCCACGAGGCTTTCCCACAGGGCTGTCCCACGTGCACACGTGGTGGGAGTCGATCCTCGGCTTGAACATCAAGGCAGTGCAGGGAAAACAGGTTCCTCTGGAATGGACTGACACATCTGGGGGACTCTTGGAATGGTGGCACGACCCTGGAGTTCCTCTCGCCTTTCCTGTGGAGAGCGCCTCCTCTTGAGATGCGACGGGAACGCCGGGAATTCTTTCCCTACGAAACAGGGAAAGGATCCCTCATCTCGAGCTAGGAGGCGGAAACGGGGCTCCCCTGGATGTGTGCGGGACACCACGTGCTTCCTCTCGAGTGGAGACGGGTATGTCGGGGAACTTCTTGAGTTGCAGCAATGGTGTGAAGGACCCTTTGGAAGTTCCAGTGGTTAGATGTGATTGGCCTCGAGAAGCCTCAGCGGAAATGGGCCTCATCTCGCCTGGAGGCAAAACCGCCTGGATTTTCTCGAGTTGCGGCAGGTGCTCTCGACTTACGACGGGGACCTCAGGGACCCGCTCTGGTGGCCTCAGGAAATGCCAGTCCCCATGCGAGTTCCTCGTGGGCCTCTCGGGGTTCCTCTCCCGTCGATGCCGGCGCCTAAGACCTTGTGTGGAGTCGGGGCCGGAACCTGAGGATTCCTCTCCAGTGCTGACATGGATCTTGGGGTACTTCTGGAGTCTCCCCAGGGGAGTCAGTCCTCGTCTCGAATGCGGGCATGCACTTGCGCTTTCCTCCAGAGCGGTAGCAGCAGTGTCACGCAGTCCGCCGCGTGGATCAAAGGATCTATGGTTTTCCCTCGAGTCTTTCCCACGAGGCTTTCCCACGAGGCTTTCCCACAGGGCTGTCCCACGTGCACACGTGGTGGGAGTCGATCCTCGGCTTGAACGTCAAGGCAGTGCAGGGAAAACAGGTTCCTCTGGAATGGACTGACACATCTGGGGGACTCTTGGAATGGTGGCACGACCCTGGAGTTCCTCTCGCCTTTCCTGTGGAGAGCGCCTCCTCTTGAGATGCGACGGGAACGCCGGGAATTCTTTCCCTACGAAACAGGGAAAGGATCCCTCATCTCGAGCTAGGAGGCGGAAACGGGGCTCCCCTGGATATGTGCGGGACACCACGTTCTTCCTCTCGAGTGCAGACGGGTATGTCGGGGAACTTCTTGAGTTGCAGCAAGGGTGTGAAGGACCCTTTGGAAGTTCCAGTGGTTAGACGTGATTGGCCTCGAGAAGCCTCAGCGGAAATGGGCCTCATCTCGCCTGGAGGGCAAAACCTCCTAGATTTTCTCGAGTTGCGGCAGGTGCTCTCGACTTACGACGGGGACCTCAGGGACCCGCTCTGGTGGCCTCAGGAAAGGCCAGTCCCCATGCGAGTTCCTCGGGGACCTCTGGGGATTCCTCTCCCGTCGATGCCAGGGCCTAAGTCCTTGTGTGGAGTCGGGGCCGGAACCTGAGGATTCCTCTCCAGTGCTGACATGGATCTTGGGGTTCTTCTGGAGTCTCCCCAGGGGAGTCAGTCCTCGTCTCGAATGCGGGCATGCACTTGCGCTTTCCTCCAGAGCGGTAGCAGCAGTGTCACGCAGTCCGCCGCATGGATCAAAGGATCTATGGTTTTCCCTCGAGTCTTTCCCACGAGGCTTTCCAACGAGGCTTTCCCACAGGGCTGTCCCACGTGCACACGTGGTGGGAGGCGATCCTCGGCTTGAACGTCAAGGCAGTGCAGGGAAAACAGGTTCCTCTGTAATGGACTGACACATCTGGGGGTCTCTTGGAATGGTGGCACGGCCCTGGAGATCCTCTCCCCTTTCCTGTGGAGAGCGCCTCCTCTTGAGATGCGACGGGAACGCCGGGAATTCTTTCCCTACGAAACAGGGAAAGGATCCCTCATCTCGAGCAAGGAGGCGGAAACGGGGCTCCCCTGGATGTGTGCGGGACACCACGTGCTTCCTCTCGAGTGCAGACGGGTATGTCGGGGAAGTTCTTGAGTTGCAGCAAGGGTGTGAAGGACCCTTTGGATGTTCCAGTGGTTAGACGTGATTAGCCTCGAGAAGCCTCAGCGGAAATGGGCCTCATCTCGCCTGGAGGGCAAAACCGCCTGGATTTTCTCGAGTTGCGGCAGGTGCCCTCGACTTACGACGGGGACCTCAGGGACCCGCTCTGGTGGCCTCAGGAAAGGCCAGTCCCCATGCGAGTTCCTCGGGGGCCTCTCGGGATTCCTCTCCCGTCGATGCCGGGGCCTAAGTCCTTGTGTGGAGTCGGGGCCGGAACCTGAGGATTCCTCTCCAGTGCTGACATGGATCTTGGGGTACTTCTGGAGTCTCCCCAGGGGAGTCAGTCTTCGTCTCGAATGCGGGCATGCACTTGCGCTTTCCTCCAGAGCGGTAGTAGCAGTGTCACCCAGTCCGCCTCGTGGATCAAAGGATCTATGGTTTTCCCTCGAGTCTTTTCCACGAGGCTTTCCCACGAGGCTTTCCCACAGGGCTGTCCCACGTGCACACGTGGTGGGAGTCGATCCTTGGCTTGAACGTCAAGGCAGTGCAGGGAAAACAGGTTCCTCTGGAATGGACTGACACATCTGGGGGACTCTTGGAATGGTGTCACGACCCTGGAGTTCCTCTCGCCTTTCCTGTGGAGAGCGCCTCCTCTTGAGATGCGACGGGAACGCCGGGAATTCTTTCCCTACGAAACAGGGAAAGGATCCCTCATCTCGAGCTAGGAGGCGGAAACGGGGCTCCCCTGGATGTGTGCGGGACACCACGTGCTTCCTCTCGAGTGGAGACGGGTATGTCGGGGAACTTCTTGAGTTGCAGCAATGGTGTGAAGGACCCTTTGGAAGTTCCAGTGGTTAGATGTGATTGGCCTCGAGAAGCCTCAGCGGAAATGGGCCTCATCTCGCCTGGAGGGCAAAACCGCCTGGATTTTCTCGAGTTGCGGCAGGTGCTCTCGACTTACGACGGGGACCTCAGGGACCCGCTCTGGTGGCCTCAGGAAATGCCAGTCCCCATGCGAGTTCCTCGTGGGCCTCTCGGGGTTCCTCTCCCGTCGATGCCGGCGCCTAAGACCTTGTGTGGAGTCGGGGCCGGAACCTGAGGATTCCTCTCCAGTGCTGACATGGATCTTGGGGTACTTCTGGAGTCTCCCCAGGGGAGTCAGTCCTCGTCTCGAATGCGGGCATGCACTTGCGCTTTCCTCCAGAGCGGTAGCTGCAGTGTCACGCAGTCCGCCGCGTGGATCAAAGGATCTATGGTTTTCCCTCGAGTCTTTCCCACGAGGCTTTCCCACGAGGCTTTCCCACAGGGCTGTCCCACGTGCACACGTGGTGGGAGTCGATCCTCGGCTTGAACGTCAAGGCAGGGCAGGGAAAACAGGTTCCTCTGGAATGGACTGACACATCTGGGGGACTCTTGGAATGGTGGCACGACCCTGGAGTTCTTCTCGCCTTTCCTGTGGAGAGCGCCTCCTCTTGAGATGCGACGGGAACGCTGGGAATTCTTTCCCTACGAAACAGGGAAAGGATCCCTCATCTCGAGCTAGGAGGCGGAAACGGGGCTCCCCTGGATGTGTGCGGGACCCCACGTGCTTCCATTCGAGTGGAGACGGGTATGTCGGGGAACTTCTTGAGTTGCAGCAAGGTTGTGAAGGACCCTTTGGAAGTTCCAGGGTTTAGACGTGATTAGCCTCGAGAAGCCTCAGCGGAAATGAGCCTCATCTCGCCTGGAGGGCAAAACCTCCTGGATTTTCTCGAGTTGCGGCAGGTGATCTCGACTTACGACGGGGACCTCAGGGACCCGCTCTGGTGGCCTCAGGAAAAGCCAGTCCCCATGCGAGTTGCTCGGGGGCCTCTCGGGATCCCTCTCCCGTCGATGCCAGGGCCTAAGTCCTTCTGTGGAGTCGGGGCCGGAACCTGAGGATTCCTCTCCAATGCTGACATGGATCTTGGGGTACTTCTGGAGTCTCCCCAGGATAGTCAGTCCTCGTCTCGAATGCGGGCATGCACTTGCGCTTTCCTCCAGAGCGGTAGCAGCAGTGTCACGCAGTCCGCCGCGTGGATCAAAGGATCTATGGTTTTCCCTCGAGTCTTTCCCACGAGGCTTTCCCACGAGGCTTTCCCACAGGCCTGTCCCACGTGCACACGTGGTGGGAGTCGATCCTCGGCTTGAAAATCAAGGCAGTGCAGGGAAAACAGGTTCCTCTGTAATGGACTGACACATCTGGGGGTCTCTTGGAATGGTGGCACGACCCTGGAGTTCCTCTCGCCTTTCCTGTGGAGAGCGCCTCCTCTTGAGATGCGACGGGAACGCCGGGAATTCTTTCCCTACGAAACAGGGAAAGGATCCCTCATCTCGAGCTAGGAGGCGGAAACGGGGCTCCCCTGGATGTGTGCGGGACCCACGTGCTTCCTCTCGAGTGGAGACGGGTATGTCGGGGAACTTCTTGAGTTGCAGCAAGGGTGTGAAGGACCCTTTGGAAGTTCCAGAGGTTAGTCGTTATTAGCCTCGAGAAGCCTCAGCGGAAATGGGCCTCATCTCGCCTGGAGGGCAAAACCTCCTGGATTTTCTCGAGTTGCGGCAGGTGCTCTCGACTTACGACGGGGACCTCAGGGACCCGCTCTGGTGGCCTCAGGAAAGGCCAGTCCCCATGAGAGTTCCTCGGGGGCCTCTCGGGATTCCTCTCCCGTCGATGCCGGGGCCTAAGACCTTGTGTGGAGTCGGGGCCGGAACCTGAGGATTCCTCTCCAGTGCTGACATGGATCTTGGGGTACTTCTGGAGTCTCCCCAGGGGAGTCAGTCCTCGTCTCGAATGCGGGCATGCACTTGCGCTTTCCTCGAGAGCGGTAGCAGCAGTGTCACGCAGTCCGCCGCGTGGATCAAAGGATCTATGGTTTTCCCTCGAGTCTTTCCCACGAGGCTTTCCCACGAGGCTTTCCCACAGGGCTGTCCCACGTGCACGCGTGGTAGGATTTGATCCTCGGCTTGAACGTCAAGGCAGTGCAGGGAAAACAGGTTCCTCTGGAATGTACTGACACATCTGGGGGACTCTTGGAATGGTGTCACGACCCTGGAGTTCCTCTCGCCTTTCCTGTGGAGAGCGCCTCCTCTTGAGATGCGACGGGAACGCCGGGAATTCTTTCCCTACGAAACAGGGAAAGGATCCCTCATCTCGAGCTAGGAGGCGGAAACGGGGCTCCCCTGGATGTGTGCGGGACACCACGTGTTTCCTCTCGAGTGGAGACGGGTATGTCGGGGAACTTCTTGAGTTGCAGCAAGGGTGTGAAGGACCCTTTGGAAGTTCCAGTGGTTAGATGTGATTGGCCTCGAGAAGCCTCAGCGGAAATGGGCCTCATCTCGCCTGGAGGGCAAAACCTCCTGGATTTTCTCGAGTTGCGGCAGGTGCTCTCGACTTACGACGGGGACCACAGGGACCCGCTCTGGTGGCCTCAGGAAAGGCCAGTCCCCATGCGAGTTCCTCGGGGGCCTCTCGGGATTCCTCTCCCGTCGATGCCGGGGCCTAAGACCTTGTGTGGAGTCGGGGCCGGAACCTGAGGATTCCTCTCCAGTGCTGACATGGATCTTGGGGTACTTCTGGAGTCTAACCAGGGGAGTCAGTCCTCGTCTCGAATGCGGGCATGCACTTGCGCTTTCCTCCAGAGCGGTAGCAGCAGTGTCACGCAGTCCGCCGCGTGGATCAAAGGATCTATGGTTTTCCCTCGAGTCTTTCCCACGAGGCTTTCCCACGAGGCTTTCCCACAGGGCTGTCCCACGTGCACACGTGGTGGGAGTCGATCCTCGGCTTGAACGTCAAGGCAGTGCAGGGAAAACAGGTTCCTCTGGAATGGACTGACACATCTGGGGGACTCTTGGAATGGTGGCACGACCCTGGAGTTCCTCTCGCCTTTCCTGTGGAGAGCGCCTCCTCTTGAGATGCGACGGGAACGCCGGGAATTCTTTCCCTACGAAACAGGGAAAGGATCCCTCATCTCGAGCTAGGAGGCGGAAACGGGCCTCCCCTGGATGTGTGCGGGACCCACGTGCTTCCTCTCGAGTGGAGACGGGTATGTCGGGGAACTTCTTGAGTTGCAGCAAGGGTGTGAAGGACCCTTTGGAAGTTCCAGTGGTTAGACGTGATTAGCCTCGAGAAGCCTCAGCGGAAATGGGCCTCATCTCGCCTGGAGGGCAAAACCGCCTGGATTTTCTCGAGTTGCGGCAGGTGCTCTCGACTTACGACGGGGACCTCAGGGACCCGCTCTGGTGGCCTCAGGAAAGGCCAGTCCCCATGCGAGTTCCTCGGGGGCCTCTCGGGATTCCTCTCCCGTCGATGCCGGGGCCTAAGACCTTGTGTGGAGTCGGGGCCGGAACCTGAGGATTCCTCTCCAGTGCTGACATGGATCTTGGGGTACTTCTGGAGTCTCCCCAGGGGAGTCAGTCCTCGTCTCGAATGCGGGCATGCACTTGCGCTTTCCTCCAGAGCGGTAGCAGCAGTGTCACGCAGTCCGCCGCGTGGATCAAAGGATCTATGGTTTTCCCTCGAGTCTTTCCCACGAGGCTTTCCCACGAGGCTTTCCCACAGGGCTGTCCCACGTGCACACGTGGTGGGAGTCGATCCTCGGCTTGAACGTCAAGGCAGTGCAGGGAAAACAGGTTCCTCTGGAATGGACTGACACATCTGGGGGACTCTTGGAATGGTGGCAAGACCCTGGAGTACCTCTCGCCTTTCCTGTGGAGAGCGCCTCCTCTTGAGATGCGACGGGAACGCCGGGAATTCTTTCCCTACGAAACAGGGAAAGGATCCCTCATCTCGAGCTAGGAGGCGGAAACGGGGCTCCCCTGGATGTGTGCGGGACCCCACGTGCTTCCTCTCGAGTGGAGATGGGTATGTCGGGGAACTTCTTGAGTTGCAGCAAGGGTGTGAAGGACCCTTTGGAAGTTCCAATGGTTAGATGTGATTGGCCTCGAGAAGCCTCAGCGGAAATGGGCCTCATCTCGCCTGGAGGGCAAAACCGCCTGGATTTTCTCGAGTTGCGGCAGGTGCTCTCGACTTACGACCAGGACCTCAGGGACCCGCTCTGATGGCCTCAGGAAAGGCCAGTCCCCATGCGAGTTCCTCTGGGGATTCCTCTCCCGTCGATGCCGGGGCTTAAGACCTTGTGTGGAGTCGGGGCCGGAACCTGAGGATTCCTCTCCAGTGCTGACATGGATCTTGGGGTACTTCTGGAGTCTCCCCAGGGGAGTCAGTCCTCGTCTCGAATGCGGGCATGCACTTGCTCTTTCCTCCAGAGCGGTAGGAGCAGTGTCACGCAGTCCGCCGCGTGGATCAAAGGATCTATGGTTTTCCCTCGAGTCTTTCCCACGAGGCTTTCCCACGAGGCTTTCCCACAGGGCTGTCCCACGTGCACACGTGGTGGGAGTCGATCCTCGGCTTGAACGTCAAGGCAGTGCAGGGAAAACAGGTTCCTCTGGAATGGACTGACACATCTGGGGGACTCTTGGAATGGTGGCACGACCCTGGAGTTCCTCTCGCCTTTCCTGTGGAGAGCGCCTCCTCTTGAGATGCGACGGGAACGCCGGGAATTCTTTCCCTACGAAACAGGGAAAGGATCCCTCATCTCGAGCTAGGAGGCGGAAACGGGGCTCCCCTGGATGTGTGCGGGACCCACGTGCTTCCTCTCGAGTGGAGACGGGTATGTCGGGGAACTTCTTGAGTTGCAGCAAGGGTGTGAAGGACCCTTTGGAAGTTCCAGTGGTTAGACGTGATTAGCCTCGAGAAGCCTCAGCGGAAATGGGCCTCATCTCGCCTGGAGGGCAAAACCTCCTGGATTATCTCGAGTTGCGGCAGGTGCTCTCGACTTACGACGGGGACCTCAGGGACCCGCTCTGGTGGCCTCAGGAAAGGCCAGTCCCCATGCGAGTTCCTCGGGGGCCTCTGGGGATTCCTCTCCTGTCGATGCCGGGGCCTAAGTCCTTGTGTGGAGTCGGGGTCGGAACCTGAGGATTCCTCTCCAGTGCTGACATGGATCTTGGGGTACTTCTGGAGTCTCCCCAGGGGAGTCAGTCTTCGTCTCGAATGCGGGCATGCACTTGCGCTTTCCTCCAGAGCGGTAGCAGCAGTGTCACGCAGTCCGCCGCGTGGATCAAAGGATCTATGGTTTTCCCTCGAGTCTTTTCCACGAGTCTTTCCCACGAGGCTTTCCCACAGGGCTGTCCCACGTGCACACGTGGTGGGAGTCGATCCTTGGCTTGAACGTCAAGGCAGTGCAGGAAAAATAGGTTCCTCTGGAATGGACTGACACATCTGGGGGACTCTTGGAATGGTGGCACGACCCTGGAGTTCCTCTCGCCTTTCCTGTGGAGAGCGCCTCCTCTTGAGATGAGACGGGAACGCCCGGAATTCTTTCCCTACGAAACAGGGAAAGGATCACTCATCTCGAGCTAGGAGTCGGAAACGGAGCTCCCCTGGATGTGGGCGGGACACCACGTGCTTCCTCTCGAGTGGAGACGGGTATTTCGGGGAACTTCTTGAGTTGCAGCAAGGGTGTGAAGGACCCTTTGGAAGTTCCAGTGGTTAGACGTGATTAGCCTCGAGAAGCCTCAGCGGAAATGGGCCTCATCTCGCCTGGAGGGCAAAACCTCCTGGATTTTCTCGAGTTGCGGCAGGTGCTCTCGACTTACGACGGGGACCTCAGGGAACCGCTCTGGTGGCCTCAGGAAAGGCCAGTCCCCATGCGAGTTCCTCGGGGGCGTCTCGGGATTCCTCTCCCGTCGATGCCGGGGCCTAAGACCTTGTGTGGAGTCGGGGCCGGAACCTGAGGATTCCTCTCCAGTGCTGACATGGATCTTGGGGTACTTCTGGAGTCTCCCCAGGGGAGTCAGTCCTCGTCTCGAATGCGGGCATGCACTTGCGCTTTCCTCCAGAGCGGTAGCAGCAGTGTCACGCAGTCCGCCGCGTGGATCAAAGGATCTATGATTTTCCCTCGAGTCTTTCCCACGAGGCTTTCCCACGAGGCTTTCCCACAGGGCTGTCCCACGTGCACACGTGGTGGGAGTCGATCCTCGGCTTGAACGTCAAGGCAGTGCAGGGAAAACAGGTTCCTCTGGAATGGACTGACACATCTGGGGGACTCTTGGAATGGTGGCACGACCCTGGAGTTCCTCTCGCCTTTCCAGTGGAGAGCGCCTCCTCTTGGGATGCGACGGGAACTCCGGGAATTCTTTTCCTACGAAACAGGGAAAGGATCCCTCATCTCGAGCTAGGAGGCGGAAACGGGGCTCCCCTGGATGTGTGCGGGACACCACGTGCTTCCTCTCGAGTTTAGACGGGTATGTCGGGGAACTTCTTGAGTTGCAGCAAGGGTGTGAAGGACCCTTTGGAAGTTCCAGTGGTTAGACGTGATTAGCCTCGAGAAGCCTCAGCGGAAATGGGCCTCATCTCGCCTGGAGGGCAAAACCGCCTGGATTTTCTCGAGTTGCGGCAGGTGCTCTCGACTTACGACGGGGACCTCAGGGACCCGCTCTGGTGGCCTCAGGAAAGGCCAGTCCCCATGCGAGTTCCTCGGGGGCCTCTGGGGATTCCTCTCCCGTCGATGCCGGGGCCTAAGTCCTTGTGTGGAGTCGGGGTCGGAACCTGAGGATTCCTCTCCAGTGCTGACATGGATCTTGGGGTACTTCTGGAGTCTCCCCAGGGGAGTCAGTCTTCGTCTCGAATGCGGGCATGCACTTGCGCTTTCCTCCAGAGCGGTAGCAGCAGTGTCACGCAGTCCGCCGCGTGGATCAAAGGATCTATGGTTTTCCCTCGAGTCTTTTCCACGAGGCTTTCCCTCGAGGCTTTCGCACAGGGCTGTCCCACGTGCACACGTGGTGGGAGTCGATCCTTGGCTTGAACGTCAAGGCAGTGCAGGGAAAATAGGTTCCTCTGGAATGGACTGACACATCTGGGGGACTCTTGGAATGGTGGCACGACCCTGGAGTTCCTCTCGCCTTTCCTGTGGAGAGCGCCTCCTCTTGAGATGCGACGGGAACGCCCGGAATTCTTTCCCTACGAAACAGGGAAAGGATCCCTCATCTCGAGCTAGGAGTCGGAAACGGAGCTCCCCTGGATGTGGGCGGGACACCACGTGCTTCCTCTCGAGTGGAGACGGGTATGTCGGGGAACTTCTTGAGTTGCAGCAAGGGTGTGAAGGACCCTTTGGAAGTTCCAGTGGTTAGACGTGATTAGCCTCGAGAAGCCTCAGCGGAAATGGGCCTCATCTCGCCTGGAGGGCAAAACCTCCTGGATTTTCTCGAGTTGCGGCAGGTGCTCTCGACTTACGACGGGGACCTCAGGGACCCGCTCTGGTGGCCTCAGGAAAGGCCAGTCCCCATGCGAGTTCCTCGGGGGCCTCTCGGGATTCCTCTCCCGTCGATGCCGGGGCCTAAGACCTTGTGTGGAGTCGGGGCCGGAACCTGAGGTTTCCTCTCCAGTGCTGACATGGATCTTGGGGTACTTCTGGAGTCTCCCCAGGGGAGTCAGTCCTCGTCTCGAATGAGGGCATACACTTGCGCTTTCCTCCAGAGCGGTAGCAGCAGTGTCACGCAGTCCGCCGCGTGGATCAAAGGATCTATGGTTTTCCCTCGACTCTTTCCCACGAGGCTTTCCCACGAGGCTTTCCCACAGGGCTGCCCCACGTGCACACGTGGTGGGAGTCGATCCTCGGCTTGAACGTCAAGGCAGTTCAGGGAAAACAGGTTCCTCTGGAATGGACTGACACATCTGGGGGACTCTTGGAATGGTGGCACGACCCTGGAGTTCCTCTCGCCTTTCCTGTGGAGAGCGCCTCCTCTTGAGATGCGACGGGAACGCCGGGAATTCTTTCCCTACGAAACAGGGAAAGGATCCCTCATCTCGAGCTAGGAGGCGGAAACGGGGCTCCCCTGGATGTGTGCGGGACCCCACGTGCTTCCTCTCGAGTGGAGACGGGTATGTCGGGGATCTTCTTGAGTTGCAGCAAGGGTGTGAAGGACCCTTTGGAAGTTCCAGTGGTTAGATGTGATTGGCCTCGAGAAGCCTCAGCGGAAATGGGCCTCATCTCGCCTGGAGGGCAAAACCTCCTGGATTTTCTCGAGTTGCGGCAGGTGCTCTCGACTTACGACAAGGACCTCAGGGACCCGCTCTGGTGGCCTCAGGAAAGGCCAGTCCCCATGCGAGTTCCTCTGGGGATTCCTCTCCCGTCGATGCCGGGGCCTAAGACCTTGTGTGGAGTCGGGGCCGGAACCTGAGGATTCCTCTCCAGTGCTGACATGGATCTTGGGGTACTTCTGGAGTCTCCCCAGGGGAGTAAGTCCTCGTCTCGAATGCGGGCATGCACCTGCGCTTTCCTCCAGAGCTGTAGGAGCAGTGTCACGCAGTCCTCCGCATGGATCAAAGGATCCATGGTTTTCCCTCGAGCCTTTCCCACGAGGCTTTCCCACGAGGCTTTCCCACAGGGCTGTCCCACGTGCACACGTGGTGGGAGTCAATCCTCGGCTTGAACGTCAAGGCAGTGCAGGGAAAACAGTTTCCTCTGAAATGGACTGACACATCTGGGGGTCTCTTGGAATGGTGGCACGACCCTGGGTTCCTCTCCCCTTTCCTGTGGAGAGCGCTTCCTCTTGAGATGCGACGGGATCGCCGGGAATTCTTTCCCTACGAAACAGGGAAAGGATCCCTCATCTCGAGCTAGGAGGCGGAAACGGGGCTCCCCTGGATGTGTGCGGGACCCCACGTGCTTCCTCTCGAGTGGAGACGGGTATGTCGGGGAAGTTCTTGAGTTGCAGCAAGGGTGTGAATGACCCTTTGGAAGTTCCAGTGGTTAGACGTGATTAGCCTCGAGAAGCCTCAGCGGAAATGGGCCTCATCTCGCCTGGAGGGCAAAACCTCCTGGATTTTCTCGAGTTGCGGCAGGTGCTCTCGACTTACGACGGGGACCTCAGGGACCCGCTCTGGTGGCCTCAGGAAAGGGCAGTCCCCATGCGAGTTCCTCGGGGGCCTCTGGGGATTCCTCTCCCGTCGATGCCGGGGCCTAAGACCTTGTGTGGAGTCGGGGCCGGAACCTGAGGATTCCTCTCCAGTGCTGACATGGATCTTGGGGTACTTCTGGAGTCTCCCCAGGGGAGTCAGTCCTCGTCTCGAATGCGGGCATGCACTTGCGCTTTCCTCCAGAGCGGTAGCAGCAGTGTCACGCAGTCCGCCGCGTGGATCAAAGGATCTATGGTTTTCCCTCGAGTCTTTCCCACGAGGCTTTCCCACGAGGCTTTCCCACAGGGCTGTCCCACGTGCACACGTGGTGGGAGTCGATCCTCGGCTTGAACGTCAAGGCAGTGCAGGGAAAACAGGTTCCTCTGGAATGGACTGACACATCTGGGGGTCTCTTGGAATGGTGGCACGACCCTGGAGTTCCTCTCGCCTTTCCTGTGGAGAGCGCCTCCTCTTGAGATGCGACGAGAACGCCGGGAATTCTTTCCCTACAAAACAGGGAAAGGATCCCTCATCTCGAGCTAGTAGGCGGAAACGGGGCTCCCCTGGATGTGTGCGGGACCCACGTGCTTCCTCTCGAGTGGAGACGGGTATGTCGGGGAACTTCTTGAGTTGCAGCAAGGGTGTGAAGGACCCTTTGGAAGTTCCAGTGGTTAGACGTGATTAGCCTCCAGAACCCTCAGCGGAAATGGGCCTCATCTCGCCTGGAGGGCAAAACCTCCTGGATTTTCTCGAGTTGCGGCAGGTGCTCTCGACTTACGACAGGGACCTCAGGGACCCGCTCTGGTGGCCTCAGGAAAGGCCAGTCCCCATTCGAGTTCCACGGGGGCCTCTCGGGATTCCTCTCCCGTCGATGCCGGGGCCTAAGACCTTGTGTGGAGTCGGGGCCGGAACCTGAGGATTCCTCTCCAGTGCTGACATGGATCTTGGGGTACTTCTGGAGTCTCCCCAGGGGAGTCAGTCCTCGTCTCGAATGCGGGCATGCACTTGCGCTTTCCTCCAGAGCGGTAGCAGCAGTGTCACGCAGTCCGCCGCGTGGATCAAAGGATATATGGTTTTCCCTCGAGTCTTTCCCACGAGGCTTTCCCCCGAGGCTTTCCCACAGGGCTGTCCCACGTGCACACGTGGTGGGAATCGATCCTCGGCTTGAACGTCAAGGCAGTGCAGGGAAAACAGGTTCCTCTGGAATGGACTGACACATCTGGGGGACTCTTGGAATGGTGGCATGACCCTGGAGTTCCTCTCGCCTTTCCTGTGGAGAGCGCCTCCTCTTGAGATGCGACGGGAACGCCGGGAATTCTTTCCCTACGAAACAGGGAAAGGATCCCTCACCTCGAGCTAGGAGGCGGAAACGGGGCTCCCCTGGATGTGTGCGGGACCCCACGTGCTTCCTCTCGAGTGGAGACGGGTATGTCGGGGATCTTCTTGAGTTGCAGCAAGGGTGTGAAGGACCCTTTGGAAGTTCCAGTGGTTAGATGTGATTGGCCTCGAGAAGCCTCAGCGGAAATGGGCCTCATCTCGCCTGGAGGGCAAAACCTCCTGGATTTTCTCGAGTTGCGGCAGGTGCTCTCGACTTACGACAAGGACCTCAGGGACCCGCTCTGGTGGCCTCAGGAAAGGCCAGTCCCCATGCGAGTTCCTCTGGGGATTCCTCTCCCGTCGATGCCGGGGCCTAAGACCTTGTGTGGAGTCGGGGCCGGAACCTGAGGATTCCTCTCCAGTGCTGACATGGATCTTGGGGTACTTCTGGAGTCTCCCCAGGGGAGTAAGTCCTCGTCTCGAATGCGGGCATGCACCTGCGCTTTCCTCCAGAGCTGTAGGAGCAGTGTCACGCAGTCCTCCGCATGGATCAAAGGATCCATGGTTTTCCCTCGAGCCTTTCTCACGAGGCTTTCCCACGAGGCTTTCCCACAGGGCTGTCCCACGTGCACACGTGGTGGGAGTCAATCCTCGGCTTGAACGTCAAGGCAGTGCAGGGAAAACAGGTTCCTCTGGAATGGACTGACACATCTGGGGGTCTCTTGGAATGGTGGCACGACCCTGGAGTTCCTCTCGCCTTTCCTGTGGAGAGCGCCTCCTCTTGAGATGCGACGGGAACGCCGGGAATTCTTTCCCTACGAAACAGGGAAAGGATCCCTCATCTCGAGCTAGGAGGCGGAAACGGGGCTCCCCTGGATGTGTGCGGGACCCACGTGCTTCCTCTCGAGTGGAGACGGGTATGTCGGGGAACTTCTTGAGTTGCAGCAAGGGTGTGAAGGACCCTTTGGAAGTTCCAGAGGTTAGTCGTTATTAGCCTCGAGAAGCCTCAGCGGAAATGGGCCTCATCTCGCCTGGAGGGCAAAACCTCCTGGATTTTCTCGAGTTGCGGCAGGTGCTCTCGACTTACGACGGGGACCTCAGGGACCCGCTCTGGTGGCCTCAGGAAAGGCCAGTCCCCATGCGAGTTCCTCGGGGGCCTCTCGGGATTCCTCTACCGTCGATGCCGGGGCCTAAGACCTTGTGTGGAGTCGGGGCCGGAACCTGAGGTTTCCTCTCCAGTGCTGACATGGATCTTGGGGTACTTCTGGAGTCTCCTCAGGGGAGTCAGTCCTCGTCTCGAATGCGGGCATGCACTTGCGCTTTCCTCCAGAGCGGTAGCAGCAGTGTCACGCAGTCTGCCAAATGGGTCAAAGGATCTATGGTTTTCCCTCGAGTCTTTCCCACGAGGCTTTCCCACGAGGCTTTCCCACAGGGCTGTCCCACGTGAACACGTGGTGGGAGTCGATCCTCGGCTTGAACGTCAAGGCAGTGCAGGGAAAACAGGTTCCTCTGGAATGGACTGACACATCTGTGGGACTCTTGGAATGGTGGCACGACCCTGGAGTTACTCTCGCCTTTCCTGTGGAGAGCGCCTCCTCTGGAGATGCGACGGGAACGCCGGGAATTCTTTCCCTACGAAACAGGGAAAGGATCCCTCATCTCGAGCTAGGAGGCGGTAACGGTGCTCCCCTGGATGTGTGCGGGACCCCACGTGCTTCCTCTGGAGTGGAGACGGGTATGTTGGGGAACTTCTTTAGTCGCAGCATGGGTGTGAAGGACCCGTTGGAAGTTCCAGTATTTAGATGTGATTAGCCTCGAGAAGCCTCAGCGGAAATGGGCCTCATCTCGACTGGAGGGCAAAACCTCCTGGATTTTCTCGAGTTGCGGCAGGTGCTCTCGACTTACGACGGGGACCTCAGGGACCCGCTCTGGTGGCCTCAGGAAAGGCCAGTCCCCATGCGAGTTCCTCGGGGGCCTCTCGGGATTCCTCTCCCGTCGATGCCGGGGCCTAAGACCTTGTGTGGAGTCGGGACCAGAACCTGAGGATTCCTCTCCAGTGCTGACATGGATCTTGGGGTACTTCTGGAGTCTCCCCAGGGGAGTCAGTCCTCGTCTCGAATGCGGGCATGCACTTGCGCTTTCCTCCAGAGCGGTAGCAGCAGTGTCACGCAGTCCGCCGCGTGGATCAAAGGATCTATGGTTTTCCCTCGAGTCTTTCCCACGAGGCTTTCCCACGAGGCTTTCCCACAGGGCTGTCCCACGTGCACACGTGGTGGGAGTCGATCCTCGGCTTGAACGTCAAGGCAGTGCAGGGAAAACAGGTTCCTCTGGAATGGACTGACACATCTGGGGGACTCTTGGAATGGTGGCAAGACCCTGGAGTACCTCTCGCCTTTCCTGTGGAGAGCGCCTCCTCTTGAGATGCGACGGGAACGCCGGGAATTCTTTCCCTACGAAACAGGGAAAGGATCCCTCATCTCGAGCTAGGAGGCGGAAACGGGGCTCCCCTGGATGTGTGCGGGACCCCACGTGCTTCCTCTCGAGTGGAGATGGGTATGTCGGGGAACTTCTTGAGTTGCAGCAAGGGTGTGAAGGACCCTTTGGAAGTTCCAATGGTTAGATGTGATTGGCCTCGAGAAGCCTCAGCGGAAATGGGCCTCATCTCGCCTGGAGGGCAAAACCGCCTGGATTTTCTCGAGTTGCGGCAGGTGCTCTCGACTTACGACCAGGACCTCAGGGACCCGCTCTGGTGGCCTCAGGAAAGGCCAGTCCCCATGCGAGTTCCTCTGGGGATTACTCTCCCGTCGATGCCGGGGCTTAAGACCTTGTGTGGAGTCGGGGCCGGAACCTGAGGATTCCTCTCCAGTGCTGACATGGATCTTGGGGTACTTCTGGAGTCTCCCCAGGGGAGTCAGTCCTCGTCTCGAATGCGGGCATGCACTTGCGCTTTCCTCCAGAGCGGTAGCAGCAGTGTCACGCAGTCCGCCGCGTGGATCAAAGGATCTATGGTTTTCCCTCGAGTCTTTCCCACGAGGCTTTCCCACGAGGCTTTCCCACAGGGCTGTCCCACGTGCACACGTGGTGGGAGTCGATCCTCGGCTTGAACGTCAAGGCAGTGCAGGGAAAACAGGTTCCTCTGGAATGGACTGACACATCTGGGGGACTCTTGGAATGGTGGCACGACCCTGGAGTTCCTCTCGCCTTTCCTTTGGAGAGCGCCTCCTCTTGAGATGCGACGGGAACGCCGGGAATTCTTTCCCTACGAAACAGGGAAAGGATCCCTCATCTCGAGCTAGGAGGCGGAAACGGGGCTCCCCTGGATGTGTGCGGGACCCACGTGCTTCCTCTCGAGTGGAGACGGGTATGTCGGGGAACTTCTTGAGTTGCAGCAAGGGTGTGAAGGACCCTTTGGAAGTTCCAGTGGTTAGACGTGATTAGCCTCGAGAAGCCTCAGCGGAAATGGGCCTCATCTCGCCTGGAGGGCAAAACCTCCTGGATTATCTCGAGTTGCGGCAGGTGCTCTCGACTTACGACGGGGACCTCAGGGACCCGCTCTGGTGGCCTCACGAAAGGCCAGTCCCCATGCGAGTTCCTCGGGGGCGTCTCGGGATTCCTCTCCCGTCGATGCCGGGGCCTAAGACCTTGTGTGGAGTCGGGGCCGGAACCTGAGGATTCCTCTCCAGTGCTTACATGGATCTTGGGGTACTTCTGGAGTCTCCCCAGGGGAGTCAGTCCTCGTCTCGAATGCGGGCATGCACTTGCGCTTTCCTCCAGAGCGGTAGCAGCAGTGTCACGCAGTCCGCCGCGTGGATCAAAGGATCTATGATTTTCCCTCGAGTCTTTCCCACGAGGCTTTCCCACGAGGCTTTCCCACAGGGCTGTCCCACGTGCACACGTGGTGGGAGTCGATCCTCGGCTTGAACGTCAAGGCAGTGCAGGGAAAACAGGTTCCTCTGGAATGGACTGACACATCTGGGGGACTCTTGGAATGGTGGCACGACCCTGGAGTTCCTCTCGCCTTTCCAGTGGAGAGCGCATCCTCTTGGGATGCGACGGGAACTCCGGGAATTCTTTTCCTACGAAACAGGGAAAGGATCCCTCATCTCGAGCTAGGAGGCGGAAACGGGGCTCCCCTGGATGTGTGCGGGACCCACGTGCTTCCTCTCGAGTTTAGACGGGTATGTCGGGGAACTTCTTGAGTTGCAGCAAGGGTGTGAAGGACCCTTTGGAAGTTCCAGTGGTTAGACGTGATTAGCCTCGAGAAGCCTCAGCGGAAATGGGCCTCATCTCGCCTGGAGGGCAAAACCGCCTGGATTTTCTCGAGTTGCGGCAGGTGCTCTCGACTTACGACGGGGATCTCAGGGACCCGCTCTGGTGGCCTCAGGAAAGGCCAGTCCCCATGCGAGTTCCTCGGGGGCCTCTGGGGATTCCTCTCCCGTCGATGCCGGGGCCTAAGTCCTTGTGTGGAGTCGGGGTCGGAACCTGAGGATTCCTCTCCAGTGCTGACATGGATCTTGGGGTACTTCTGGAGTCTCCCCAGGGGAGTCAGTCTTCGTCTCGAATGCGGGCATGCACTTGCGCTTTCCTCCAGAGCGGTAGCAGCAGTGTCACGCAGTCCGCCGCGTGGATCAAAGGATCTATGGTTTTCCCTCGAGTCTTTTCCACGAGGCTTTCCCTCGAGGCTTTCCCACAGGGCTGTCCCACGTGCACACGTGGTGGGAGTCGATCCTTGGCTTGAACGTCAAGGCAGTGCAGGGAAAATAGGTTCCTCTGGAATGGACTGACACATCTGGGGGACTCTTGGAATGGTGGCACGACCCTGGAGTTCCTCTCGCCTTTCCTGTGGAGAGCGCCTCCTCTTGAGATGCGACGGGAACTCCCGGAATTCTTTCCCTACGAAACAGGGAAAGGATCCCTCATCTCGAGCTAGGAGTCGGAAACGGAGCTCCCCTGGATGTGGGCGGGACACCACGTGCTTCCTCTCGAGTGGAGACGGGTATGTCGGGGAACTTCTTGAGTTGCAGCAAGGGTGTGAAGGACCCTTTGGAAGTTCCAGTGGTTAGACGTGATTAGCCTCGAGAAGCCTCAGCGGAAATGGGCCTCATCTCGCCTGGAGGGCAAAACCTCCTGGATTTTCTCGAGTTGCGGCAGGTGCTCTCGACTTACGACGGGGACCTCAGGGACCCGCTCTGGTGGCCTCAGGAAAGGCCAGTCCCCATGCGAGTTCCTCTGGGGCCTCTCGGGATTCCTCTCCCGTCGATGCCGGGGCCTAAGACCTTGTGTGGAGTCGGGGCCGGAACCTGAGGATTCCTCTCCAGTGCTGACATGGATCTTGGGGTACTTCTGGAGTCTCCCCAGGGGAGTCAGTCCTCGTCTCGAATGCGGGCATGCACTTGCGCTTTCCTCCAGAGCGGTAGCAGCAGTGTCACGCAGTCCACCGCGTGGATCAAAGGATCTATGGTTTTCCCTCGAGTCTTTCCCATGAGGCTTTCCCACGAGGCTTTCCCACAGGGCTGTCCCACGTGCACACGTGGTGGGAGTCGATCCTCGGCTTGAACGTCAAGGCAGTGCAGGGAAAACAGGTTCCTCTGGAATGGACTGACACATCTGGGGGACTCTTGGAATGGTGTCACGACCCTGGAGTTCCTCTCGCCTTTCCTGTGGAGAGCGCCTCCTCTTGAGATGCGACTGGAACGCCGGGAATTCTTTCCCTACGAAAAAGGGAAGGATCACTCATCTCGAGCTATTAGGCGGAAAGGGGGCTCACCTGGATGTGTGAGGGACCCCACGTGCTTCCTCTCGAGTGGAGACGGGTATGTCGGGGATCTTCTTGAGTTACAGCAATGGTGTGAAAGACCCTTTGGAAGTTCCAGTGGTTAGATGTGATTGGCCTCGAGAAGCCTCAGCGGAAATGGGCCTCATCTCCCCTAGAGGGCAAAACCTCCTGGATTTTCTCGAGTTGCGGCAGGTGCTCTCGACTTACGACGGGGACCTCAGCGAACCGCTCTGGTGGCCTCAGGAAAGGCCAGTCCCCATGCGAGTTCCTCGGGGGCCTCTCGGGATTCCTCTCCCGTCGATGCCGGGGCCTAAGACCTTGTGTGGAGTCGGGGCCGGAACCTGAGGATTCCTCTCCAGTGCTGACATGGATCTTGGGGTACTTCTGGAGTCTCCCCAGGGAGTCAGTCCTCGTCTCGAATGCGGGCATGCAATTGCGCTTTCCTCCAGAGCGGTAGCAGCAGTGTCACGCAGTCCGCCGCTTGGATCAACGGATCTATGGTTTTCCCTCGAGTCTTTCCCACGAGGCTTTACCACGAGGCTTTCCCACAGGGCTGTCCCACGTGCACACGTGGTGGGAGTCGATCCTTGGCTTGAACGTCAAGGCAGTGCAGGGAAGATAGGTTCCTCTGGAATGGACTGACACATCTGGGGGACTCTTGGAATGGTGGCACGACCCTGGAGTTCCTCTCGCCTTTCCTGTGGAGAGGGCCTCCTCTTGAGATGCGACGGGAACGCCGGGAATTCTTTCCCTACGAAACAGGGAAAGGATCCCTCATCTCGAGCTAGGAGTCGGAAACGGAGCTCCCCTGGATGTAGGCGGGACACCACGTGCTTCCTCTCGAGGGGAGACGGGTATGTCGGGGAACTTCTTGAGTTGCAGCAAGGGTGTGAAGGACCCTTTGGAAGTTCCAGTGGTTAGACGTGATTAGCCTCGAGAAGCCTCAGCGGAAATGGGCCTCATCTCGCCTGGAGGGCAAAACCTCCTGGATTTTCTCGAGTTGCGGCAGGTGCTCTCGACTTACGACGGGGACCTCAGGGACCCGCTCTGGTGGCCTCAGGAAAGGCCAGTCCCCATGCGAGTTCCTCGGGGGCGTCTCGGGATTCCTCTCCCGTCGATGCCGGGGCCTAAGACTTTGTGTGGAGTCGGGGCCGGAACCTGAGGATTCCTCTCCAGTGCTGACATGGATCTTGGGGTACTTCTGGAGTCTCCCCAGGGGAGTCAGTCCTCGTCTCGAATGCGGGCATGCACTTGCGCTTTCCTCCAGAGCGGTAGCAGCAGTGTCACGCAGTCCGCCGCGTGGATCAAAGGATCTATGGTTTTCCCTCGAGTCTTTCCCACGAGGCTTTCCCACGAGGCTTTCCCACAGGGCTGTCCCACGTGCACACGTGGTGGGAGTCGATCCTCGGCTTGAATGTCAAGGCAGTGCAGGGAAAACAGGTTCCTCTGGAATGGACTGACACATCTGGGGGACTCTTGGAATGGTGGCACGACCCTGAAGTTCCTCTCGCCTTTCCTGTGGAGAGCGCCTCCTCTTGAGATGCGACGGGAACGCCGGGAATTCTTTCCCTACGAAACAGGGAAAGGATCCCTCATCTCGAGCTAGGAGGCGGAAACGGGGCTCCCCTGGATGTGTGCGGGACCCACGTGCTTCCTCTCGAGTGGAGACGGGTATGTCGGGGAACTTCTTGAGTTGCAGCAAGGGTGTGAAGGACCCTTTGGAAGTTCCAGTGGTTAGACGTGATTAGCCTCGAGAAGCCTCAGCGGAAATGGGCCTCATCTCGCCTGGAGGGCAAAACCGCCTGGATTTTCTCGAGTTGCGGCAGGTGCTCTCGACTTACGACGGGGACCTCAGGGACCCGCTCTGGTGGCCTCAGGAAAGGCCAGTCCCCATGCGAGTTCCTCGGGGGCCTCTCGGGATTCCTCTCCCGTCGATGCCGGGGCCTAAGACCTTGTGTGGAGTCGGGGCCGGAACCTGAGGATTCCTCTCCAGTGCTGACATGGATCTTGGGGTACTTCTGGAGTCTCCCCAGGGGAGTCAGTCCTCGTCTCGAATGCGGGCATGCACTTGCGCTTTCCTCCAGAGCGGTAGCAGCAGTGTCACGCAGTCCTCCGCGTGGATCAAAGGATCTATGGTTTTCCCTCGAGTCTTTCCCATGAGGCTTTCCCACGAGGCTTTCCCACAGGGCTGTCCCACGTGCACACGTGGTGGGAGTCGATCCTCGGCTTGAACGTCAAGGCAGTGCAGGGAAAACAGGTTCCTCTGGAATGGACTGACACATCTGGGGGACTCTTGGAATGGTGGCACGACCCTGGAGTTCCTCTCGCCTTTCCTGTGGAGAGCGCCTCCTCTTGAGATGCGACTGGAACGCCGGGAATTCTTTCCCTACGAAAAAGGGAAGGATCCCTCATCTCGAGCTATTAGGCGGAAACGGGGCTCACCTGGATGTGTGAGGGACCCCACGTGCTTCCTCTCGAGTGGAGACGGGTATGTCGGGGATCTTCTTGAGTTTCAGCAATGGTGTGAAAGACCCTTTGGAAGTTCCAGTGGTTAGATGTGATTGGCCTCGAGAAGCCTCAGCGGAAATGGGCCTCATCTCGCCTAGAGGGCAAAACCTCCTGGATTTTCTCGAGTTGCGGCAGGTGCTCTCGACTTACGACGGGGACCTCAGGGACCCGCTCTGGTGGCCTCAGGAAAGGCCAGTCCCCATGCGAGTTCCTCGGGGGCCTCTCGGGATTCCTCTCCCGTCGATGCCGGGGCCTAAGACCTTGTGTGGAGTCGGGGCCGGAACCTGAGGATTCCTCTCCAGTGCTGACATGGATCTTGGGGTACTTCTGGAGTCTCCCCAGGGGAGTCAGTCCTCGTCTCGAATGCGGGCATGCACTTGCGCTTTCCTCCAGAGCGGTAGCAGCAGTGTCACGCAGTCCGCCGCGTGGATCAAAGGATCTATGGTTTTCCCTCGAGTCTTTCCCACGATGCTTTCCCACGAGGCTTTCCCACAGGGCTGTCCCACGTGCACACGTGGTGGGAGTCGATCCTCGGCTTGAACGTCAAGGTAGTGCAGGGAAAAAAGGTTCCTCTGGAATGGACTGACACATCTGGGGGACTCTTGGAATGGTGTCACGACCCTGGAGTTCCTCTCGCCTTTCCTGTGGAGAGAGCCTCCTCTTGAGATGCGACGGGAACGCCGGGAATTCTTTCCCTACGAAACAGGGAAAGGATCCCTCATCTCGAGCTAGGAGGCGGAAAAGGGGCTCCCCTGGATGTGTGCGGGACCCCACGTGCTTCCTCTCTAGTGGAGACGGGTATGTCGGGGAACTTCTTGAGTTGCAGCAAGGGTGTGAAGGACCCTTTGGAAGTTCCATTGGTTAGATGTGATTGGCCTCGAGAAGCCTCAGCGGAAATGGGCCTCATCTTGCCTGGAGGGCAAAACCGCCTGGATTTTCTCGAGTTGCGGCAGGTGCTCTCGACTTACGACGAGGACCTCAGGGACCCGCTCTGGTGGCCTCAGGAAAGGCCAGTCCCCATGCGAGTTCCTCGGGGGCCTCTCGGGATTCCTCTCCCGTCGATGCCGGGGCCTAAGTCCTTGTGTGAAGTCGGGGCCGGAACCTGAGGATTCCTCTCCAGTGCTGACATGGATCTTGGGGTAATTCTGGAGTCTCCCCAGGGGAGTCAGTCTTCGTCTCGAATGCGGGCATGCACTTGCGCTTTCCTCCAGAGCGGTAGCAGCAGTGTCACGCAGTCCGCCTCGTGGATCAAAGGATCTATGGTTTTCCCTCGAGTCTTTCCCACGAGGCTTTCCGACGAGGCTTTCCCACAGGGCTGTCCCACGTGCACACGTGGTGGGAGTCGATCCTCGGCTTGAACGTCAAGGCAGTGCAGGGAAAACAGGTTCCTCTGGAATGGACTGACACATCTGGGGGACTCTTGGAATGGTGGCACGACCCTGGAGTTCCTCTCGCCTTTCCTGTGGAGAGCGCCTCCTCTTGAGATGCGACGGGAACGCCGGGAATTCTTTCCCTACGAAACAGGGAAATGATCCCTCATCTCGAGCTAGGAGGCGGAAACGGTGCTCCCCTGGATGTGTGCGGGACCCCACGTGCTTCCTCTGGAGTGGAGACGGGTATGTTGGGGAACTTCTTTAGTCGCAGAAAGGGTGTGAAGGACCCGTTGGAAGTTCCAGTATTTAGACGTGATTAGCCTCGAGAAGCCTCAGCGGAAATGGGCCTCATCTCGCCTGGAGGGCAAAACCTCCTGGATTTTCTCGAGTTGCGGCAGGTGCTCTCGACTTACGACCAGGACCTCAGGGACCCGCTCTGGTGGCCTCAGGAAAGGCCAGTCCCCATGCGAGTTCCTCTGGGGATTCCTCTCCCGTCGATGCCGGGGCTTAAGACCTTGTGTGGAGTCGGGGCCGGAACTTGAGGATTCCTCTCCAGTGCTGACATGGATCTTGGGGTACTTCTGGAGTCTCCCCAGGGGAGTCAGTCCTCGTCTCGAATGCGGGCATGCACTTGCGCTTTCCTGCAGAGCGGTAGCAGCAGTGTCACGCAGTCCGCCGCATGGATCAAAGGATCTATGGTTTTCCCTCGAGTCTTTCCCACGAGGCTTTCCCACGAGGCTTACCCATAGGGCTGTCCCACGTGCACACGTGGTGGGAGTCGATCTTCGGCTTGAACGTCAAGGCAGTGCAGGGAAAACAGGTTCCTCTGTAATGGACTGACACATCTGGGGGTCTCTTGGAATGGTGTCACGACCCTGGAGTTCCTCTCGCCTTTCCTGTGGAGAGTGCCTCCTCTTGAGATGCGACTGGAACGCCGGGAATTCTTTCCCTACGAAACAGGGAAAGGATCCCTCATCTCGAGCTAGGAGGCGGAAACGGGGCTCCCCTGGATGTGTGCGGGACACCACGTGCTTCCTCTCGAGTGCAGACGGGTATGTCGGGGAACTTCTTGAGTTGCAGCAAGGGTGTGAAGGACCCTTTGGAAGTTCCAGTGGTTAGATGTGATTGGCCTCGAGAAGCCTCAGCGGAAATGGGCCTCATCTCGCCTTGAGGGCAAAACCTCCTGGATTTTCTCGAGTTGCGGCAGGTGCTCTCGACTTACGACGGGGACCTCAGGGACCCGCTCTGGTGGCCTCAGGAAAGGCCAGTCCCCATGAGAGTTCCTCGGGGGCCTCTCGGGATTCTTCTCCCGTCGATGCCGGGGCCTAAGACCTTGTGTGGAGTCGGGGCCGGAACCTGAGGATTCCTCTCCATTGCTGACATGGATCTTGGGGTACTTCCGGAGTCTCCCCAGGGGAGTCAGTCCTCGTCTCGAATGCGGGCATGCACTTGCGCTTTCCTCCAGAGCGGTAGCAGCAGTGTCACGCAGTCCGCCGCGTGGATCAAAGGATCTATGGTTTTCCCTCGAGTCTTTCCCACGAGGCTTTCCCACGAGGCTTTCCCACAGGGCTGTCCCACGTGCACACGTGGTGGGAGTCGATCCTCGGCTTGAACGTCAAGGCAGTGCAGGGAAAACAGGTTCCTCTGGAATGGACTGACACATCTGGGGGTCTCTTGGAATGGTGTCACGACCCTGGAGTTCCTCTCGCCTTTCCTGTGGAGAGTGCCTCCTCTTGAGATGCGACTGGAACGCCGGGAATTCTTTCCCTACGAAACAGGGAAAGGATCCCTCATCTCGAGCTAGGAGGCGGAAACGGGGCTCCCCTGGATGTGTGCGGGACACCACGTGCTTCCTCTCGAGTGCAGACGGGTATGTCGGGGAACTTCTTGAGTTGCAGCAAGGGTGTGAAGGACCCTTTGGAAGTTCCAGTGGTTAGATGTGATTGGCCTCGAGAAGCCTCAGCGGAAATGGGCCTCATCTCGCCTTGAGGGCAAAACCTCCTGGATTTTCTCGAGTTGCGGCAGGTGCTCTCGACTTACGACGGGGACCTCAGGGACCCGCTCTGGTGGCCTCAGGAAAGGCCAGTCCCCATGAGAGTTCCTCGGGGGCGTCTCGGGATTCTTCTCCCGTCGATGCCGGGGCCTAAGACCTTGTGTGGAGTCGGGGCCGGAACCTGAGGATTCCTCTCCATTGCTGACATGGATCTTGGGGTACTTCCGGAGTCTCCCCAGGGGAGTCAGTCCTCGTCTCGAATGCGGGCATGCACTTGCGCTTTCCTCCAGAGCGGTAGCAGCAGTGTCACGCAGTCCGCCGCGTGGATCAAAGGATCTATGGTTTTCCCTCGAGTCTTTCCCACGAGGCTTTCCCACGAGGCTTTCCCACAGGGCTGTCCCACGTGCACACGTGGTGGGAGTCGATCCTCGGCTTGAACGTCAAGGCAGTGCAGGGAAAACAGGTTCCTCTGGAATGGACTGACACATCTGGGGGACTCTTGGAATGGTGGCACGACCCTGGAGTTCCTCTCGCCTTTCCTGTGGAGAGCGCCTCATCTTGAGATGCGACGGGAACGCCGGGAATTCTTTCCCTACGAAACAGGGAAAGGATCCCTCATCTCGAGCTAGGAGGCGCAAACGGGGCTCCCCTGGATGTGTGAGGGACCCCACGTGCTTCCTCTCGAGTGGAGACAGGTATGTCGGGGAACTTCTTGAGTTGCAGCAAGGGTGTGAAGGACCCTTTGGAAGTTCCAGTGGTTAGATGTGATTGTCCTCGAGAAGCCTCAGCGGAAATGGGACTCATCTCGCCTGGAGGGCAAAACCTCCTGTATTTTCTCGAGTTGCGTCAGGTGCTCTCGACTTACGACGGGGACCTCAGAGACCCGATCTGGTGGCCTCAGGAAAGGCCAGTCCCCATGCGAGTTCCTCGGGGGCCTCTCGGGATTCCTCTCCCGTCGATGCCGGGGCCTAAGACCTTGTGTGGAGTCGGGGCCGGAACCTGAGGATTCCTCTCCAGTGCTGACATTGATCTTGGGGTACTTCTGGAGTCTCCCCAGGGGAGTCAGTCCTCGTCTCGAATGCGGGCATGCACTTGCGCTTTCCTCCAGAGCGGTAGCAGCAGTGTCACGCGGTCCGCCGAGTGGATCAAAGGATCTATGGTTTTCCCTCGAGTCTTTCCCACGAGTCTTTCCCACGAGGCTTTCCCACAGGGCTGTCCCACGTGCACACGTGGTGGGATTCGATCCTCGGCTTGAACGTCAAGGCAGTGCAGGGAAAACAGGTTCCTCTGGAATGGACTGACACATCTGGGGGACTCTTGGAATGGTGGCACGACCCTGGAGTTCCTCTCGCCTTTCCTGTGGAGATCGCCTCCTCTTGAGATGCGACGGGAACGCCGGGAATTCTTTCCCTACGAAACAGGGAAAGGATCCCTCATCTCGAGCTAGGAGGCGGAAACGGGGCTCCCCTGGATGTGTGCGGGAAACCACGTGCTTCCTCTCGAGTGGAGACGGGTATGTCGGGGAACTTCTTGAGTTGCAGCAAGGGTGTGAAGGACCCTTTGGAAGTTCAAGTGGTTAGATGTGATTAGCCTCGAGAAGCCTCAGCGGAAATGGGCCTCATCTCGCCTGGAGGGCAAAACCTCCTGGATTTTCTCGAGTTGCGGCAGGTGCTCTCGACTTACGACGGGGACCTCAGGGACCCGCTCTGGTGGCCTCAGGAAAGCCAGTCCCCATGCGAGTTCCTCGGGGGCGTCTCGGGATTCCTCTCCCGTCGATGCCGGGGCGTAAGACCTTGTGTGGAGTCGGGGCCGGAACCTGAGGATTCCTCTCCAGTGCTGACATGGATCTTGGGGTACTTCTGGAGTCTCCCCAGTGGAGTAAGTCCTCGTGTCGTATGCGGGCATGCACTTGCGCTTTCCTCCAGAGCGGTAGCAGCAGTGTCACGCAGTCCGCCGCGTAGATCAAAGGATCTATGGTTTTCCCTCGAGTCTTTCCCACGAGGCTTTCCCACGAGGCTTTCCCACAGGGCTGTCCCAAGTGCACACGTGGTGGGAGTCGATCCTCGGCTTGAACGTCAAGGCAGTGCAGGGAAAACAGGTTCCTCTGGAATGGACTGACACATCTGGGGGACTCTTGGAATGGTGGCATGACCCTGGAGTTCCTCTCGCCTTTCCTGTGGAGAGCGCCTCCTCTTGAGATGCGACGGGAACGCCGGGAATTCTTTCCCTACGAAACAGGGAAAGGATCCCTCATCTCGAGCTAGGAGGCGGAAACGGGGTTCCCCTGGATGTGTGCGGGACCCCACGTGCTTCCTCTCGAGTGGAGACGGGTATGTCGGGGAACTTCTTGAGTTGCAGCAAGGGTGTGAAGGACCCTTTGGAAGTTCCAGTGGTTAGATGTGATTGGCCTCGAGAAGCCTCAGCGGAAATGGGCCTCATCTCGCCTGGAGGGCAAAACCTCCTGGATTTTCTCGAGTTGCGGCAGGTGCTCTCGACTTACGATGGGGACCTCAGGGACCCGCTCTGGTTGCCTCAGGAAAGGCCAGTTCCCATGCGAGTTCCTCGGGGGCGTCTCGGGATTCCTCTCCCGTCGATGCCGGGGCCTAAGACCTTGTGTGGAGTCGGGGCCGGAACCTGAGGATTCCTCTCCAGTGCTGACATGGATCATGGGGTACTTCTGGAGTCTCCCCAGGGGAGTCAGTCCTCCTCTCGAATGCGGGCATGCACTTCTGCTTTCCTCCAGAGCGGTAGCAGCAGTGTCACGCAGTCCGCCGCGTGGATCAAAGGATCTATGGTTTTCCCTCGAGTCTTTCCCACGAGGCTTTCCCACGAGGCTTTCCCACAGGGCTGTCCCACGTGCACACGTGGTGGGACTCGATCCTCGGCTTGAACGTCAAGGCAGTGCAGGGAAAACAGGTTCCTCTGGAATGGACTGACACATCTGGGGGACTCTTGGAATGGTGTCACGACCCTGGAGTTCCTCTCACCTTTCCTGTGGAGAGCGCCTCCTCTTGAGATGCGACGGGAACGCCGGGAATTCTTTCCCTACGAAACAGGGAAAGGATTCCTCATCTCGAGCTAGGAGGCGGAAACGGGGCTCCCCTGGATGTGTGCGGGACCCCACGTGCTTCCTCTCGAGTGGAGACGGGTATGTCGGGGAACTTCTTGAGTTGCAGCAATGGTGTGAAGGACCCTTTGGAAGTTCCAGTGGTTAGATGTGATTGGCCTCGAGAAGCCTCAGCGGAAATGGGCCTCATCTCGCCTGGAGGGCAAAACCTCCTGGATTTTCTCGAGTTGCGGCAGGTGCTCTCGACTTACGACGGGGATCTCAGGGAACCGCTCTGGTGGCCTCAGGAAAGGCCAGTCCCCATGCGAGTTCCTCGGGGGCCTCTCGGGATTCCTCTCCCGTCGATGCCGGGGCCTAAGACCTTGTGTGGAGTCGGGGCCGGAACCTGAGGATTCCTCTCCAGTGCTGACATGGATCTTGGGATAATTCTGGAGTCTCCCCAGGGGAGTCAGTCCTCGTCTCGAATGCGGGCATGCACTTGCGCTTTCCTCCAGAGCGGTAGCAGCAGTGTCACGCAGTCCGCCGCGTGGATCAAAGGATCTATGGTTTTCCCTCGAGTCTTTCCCATGAGGCTTTCCCACGAGGCTTTCCCACAGGGCTGTCCCACGTGCACACGTTGTGGGAGTCGATCCTCGGCTTGAACGTCAAGGAAGTGCAGGGAAAACAGTTTCCTCTGGAATGGACTGACACATCTGGGGGACTCTTGGAATGGTGGCACGACCCTGGAGTTCCTCTCGCCTTTCCTGAGGAGATCGCCTCCTCTTGAGATGCGACGGGAACGCCGGGAATTCTTTCCCTACGAAACAGGGAAAGGATCCCTCATCTCGAGCTAGGAGGCGGAAACGGGGCTCCCCTGGATGTGTGCGGGAAACCACGTGCTTCCTCTCGAGTGGAGACGGGTATGTCGGGGAAATTCTTGAGTTGCAGCAAGGGTGTGAAGGACCCTTTGGAAGTTCAAGTGGTTAGATGTGATTAGCCTCGAGAAGCCTCAGCGGAAATGGGCCTCATCTCGCCTGGAGGGCAAAACCTCCTGGATTTTCTCGAGTTGCGGCAGGTGCTCTCGACTTACGACGGGGACCTCAGGGACCCGCTCTGGTGGCCTCAGGAAAGGCCAGTCCCCATGCGAGTTCCTTGGGGGCGTCTCGGGATTCCTCTCCCGTCGATGCCGGGGCCTAAGACCTTGTGTGGAGTCGGGGCCGGAACCTGAGGATTCCTCTCCAGTGCTGACATGGATCTTGGGGTACTTCTGGAGTCTCCCCAGGGGAGTAAGTCCTCGTGTCGAATGCGGGCATGCACTTGCGCTTTCCTCCAGAGCGGTAGCAGCAGTGTCACGCAGTCCGCCGCGTGGATCAAAGGATCTATGGTTTTCCGTCGAGTCTTTCCCACGAGGCTTTCCCACGAGGCTTTCCCACAGGGCTGTCCCACGTGCACACGTGGTGGGACTCGATCCTCGGCTTGAACGTCAAGGCAGTGCAGGGAAAACAGGTTCCTCTGGAATGGACTGACACATCTGGGGGACTCTTGGAATGGTGGCACGACCCTGGAGTTCCTCTCGCCTTTCCTGTGGAGAGCGCCTCCTCTTGAGATGCGACGGGAACGCCGGGAATTCTTTCCCTACGAAACAGGGAAAGGATCCCTCATCTCGAGCTAGGAGGCGGAAACGGGGTTCCCCTGGATGTGTGCGGGACCCCACGTGCTTCCTCTCGAGTGGAGACGGGTATGTCGGGGAACTTCTTGAGTTGAAGCAAGGGTGTGAAGGACCCTTTGGAAGTTCCAGTGGTTAGATGTGATTGGCCTCGAGAAGCCTCAGCGGAAATGGGCCTCATCTCGCCTGGAGGGCAAAACCTCCTGGATTTTCTCGAGTTCGGCAGGTGCTCTCGACTTACTACGGGGACCTCAGGGACCCGCTCTGGTTGCCTCAGGAAAGGCCAGTCCCCATGCGAGTTCCTCGGGGGCCTCTCGGGATTCCTCTCCCGTCGATGCCGGGGCCTAAGACCTTGTGTGGAGTCGGGGCCGGAACCTGAGGATTCCTCTCCAGTGCTGACATGGATCTTGGGGTACTTCTGGAGTCTCCCCAGGGGAGTCAGTCCTCGTCTCGAATGCGGGCATGCACTTCTGCTTTCCTCCAGAGCGGTAGCAGCAGTGTCACGCAGTCCGCCGCGTGGATCAAAGGATCTATGGTTTTCCCTCGAGTCTTTCCCACGAGGCTTTCCCACGAGGCTTTCCCACAGGGCTGTCCCACGTGCACACGTGGTGGGAGTCGATCCTCGGCTTGAACGTCAAGGCAGTGCAGGGAAAACAGGTTCCTCTGGAATGGACTGACACATCTGGGGGACTCTTGGAATGGTGTCACGACCCTGGAGTTCCTCTCGCCTTTCCTGTGGAGAGCGCCTCCTCTTGAGATGCGACGGGAACGCCGGGAATTCTTTCCCTACGAAACAGGGAAAGGATTCCTCATCTCGAGCTAGGGGGCGGAAACGGGGCTCCCCTGGATGTGTGCGGGACCCCACGTGCTTCCTCTCGAGTGGAGACGGGTATGTCGGGGAACTTCTTGAGTTGCAGCAATGGTGTGAAGGACCCTTTGGAAGTTCCAGTGGTTAGATGTGATTGGCCTCGAGAAGCCTCAGCGGAAATGGGCCTCATCTCGCCTGGAGGGCAAAACCTCCTGGATTTTCTCGAGTTGCGGCAGGTGCTCTCGACTTACGACGGGGACCTCAGAGACCCGATCTGGTGGCCTCAGGAAAGGCCAGTCCCCATGCGAGTTCCTCGGGGGCCTCACGGGATTCCTCTCCCGTCGATGCCGGGGCCTAAGACCTTGTGTGGAGTCGGGGCCGGAACCTGAGGATTCCTCTCCAGTGCTGACATGGATCTTGGGGTACTTCTGGAGTCTCCCCAGGGGAGTCAGTCCTCGTCTCGAATGCGGGCATGCACTTCCGCTTTCCTCCAGAGCGGTAGCAGCAGTGTCACGCGGTCCGCCGCGTGGATCAAAGGATCTATGGTTTTCCCTCGAGTCTTTCCCACGAGTCTTTCCCATGAGGCTTTCCCACAGGGCTGTCCCACGTGCACACGTGGTGGCAGTCGATCCTCGGCTTGAACGTCAAGGCAGTGCAGGGAAAACAGGTTCCTCTGGAATGGACTGACACATCTGGGGGACTCTTGGAATGGTGGCACGACCCTGGAGTTCCTCTCGCCTTTCCTGTGGAGATCGCCTCCTCTTGAGATGCGACGGGAACGCCGGGAATTCTTTCCCTACGAAACAGGGAAAGGATCCCTCATCTCGAGCTAGGAGGCGGAAACGGGGCTCCCCTGGATGTGTGCGGGACCCCACGTGCTTCCTCTCGAGTGGAGACGGGTATGTCGGGGAACTTCTTGAGTTGCAGCAATGGTGTGAAGGACCCTTTGGAAGTTCCAGTGGTTAGATGTGATTGGCCTCGAGAAGCCTCAGCGGAAATGGGCCTCATCTCGCCTGGAGGGCAAAACCTCCTGGATTTTCTCGAGTTGCGGCAGGTGCTCTCGACTTACGACGGGGATCTCAGGGAACCGCTCTGGTGGCCTCAGGAAAGGCAGTCCCCATGCGAGTTCCTCGGGGGCCTCTCGGGATTCCTCTCCCGTCGATGCCGGGGCCTAAGACCTTGTGTGGAGTCGGGGCCGGAACCTGAGGATTCCTCTCCAGTGCTGACATGGATCTTGGGGTACTTCTGGAGTCTCCCCAGGGGAGTCAGTCCTCGTCTCGAATGCGGGCATGCACTTGCGCTTTCCTCCAGAGCGGTAGCAGCAGTGTCACGCAGTCCGCCGCGTGGATCAAAGGATCTATGGTTTTCCCTCGAGTCTTTCCCATGAGGCTTTCCCACGAGGCTTTCCCACAGGGCTGTCCCACGTGCACACGTTGTGGGAGTCGATCCTCGGCTTGAACGTCAAGGAAGTGCAGGGAAAACAGTTTCCTCTGGAATGGACTGACACATCTGGGGGACTCTTGGAATGGTGGCACGACCCTGGAGTTCCTCTCGCCTTTCCTGTGGAGAGCGCCTCCTCTTGAGATGCGACGGGAACGCCTGGAATTCTTTCCCTACAAAACAGGGAAAGGATCCCTCATCTCGAGCTAGGAGGCGGAAACGGGGCTCCCCTGGATGTGTGCGGGACACCACGTGCTTCCTCTCGAGTGGAGACGGGTATGTCGGGGAACTTCTTGAGTTGCACCAAGGGTGTGAAGGACCCTTTGGAAGTTCCAGTGGTTAGACGTGATTGGCCTCGAGAAGCCTCAGCGGAAATGGGCCTCATTTCGCCTGCAGGGCAAAACCTCCTGGATTTTCTCGAGTTGCGGCAGGTGCTCTCGACTTACGACGGGGACCTCAGGGACCCGCTCTGGTGGCCTCAGGAAAGGCCAGTCCCCATGCGAGTTCCTCGGGGGCCTCTCGGGATTCCTCTCCCGTCTATGCCGGGGCCTAAGACCTTGTGTGGAGTCGGGGCCGGAATCTGAGGATTCCTCTCCAGTGCTGACATGGACCTTGGGGTACTTCTGGAGTCTCCCCAGGGGAGTCAGTCCTCGTCTCGAATGCGGGCATGCACTTGCGCTTTCCTCCAGAGCGGTAGCAGCAGTGTCACGCAGTCGGCCGCGTGGATCAAAGGATCTATGGTTTTCCCTCGAGTCTTTCCCACGAGGCTTTCCCACGAGGCTTTCCCACAGGGCTGTCCCACGTGCACACGTGGTGGGAGTCGATCCTCGGCTTGAACATCAAGGCAGTGCAGGGAAAACAGGTTCCTCTGGAATGGACTGACACATCTGGGGGACTCTTGGAATGGTGGCACGACCCTGGAGTTCCTCTCGCCTTTCCTGTGGAGATCGCCTCCTCTTGAGATGCGACGGGAACGCCGGGAATTCTTTCCCTACGAAACAGGGAAAGGATCCCTCATCTCGAGCTAGGAGGCGGAAACGGGGCTCCCCTGGATGTGTGCGGGACACCACATGCTTCCTCTCGAGTGGAGACGGGTATTTCGGGGAACTTCTTGAGTTGCAGCAAGGGTGTGAAGGACCCTTTGGAAGTTCCAGTGGTTAGACGTGATTGGCCTCGAGAAGCCTCAGCGGAAATGGGCCTCATCTCGCCTGGAGGGCAAAACCTCCTGGATTTTCTCGAGTTGCGGCAGGTGCTCTCGACTTACGACGGGGACCTCAGGGACCCGCTCTGGTGGCCTCAGGAAAGGCCAGTCCCCATGCGAGTTCCTCGGGGGCCTCTCGGGATTCCTCTCCCGTCGATGCCGGGGCCTAAGACCTTGTGTGGAGTAGGGGCCGGAATCTGAGGATTCCTCTCCAGTGCTGACATGGACCTTGGGGTACTTCTGGAGTCTCCCCAGGGGAGTCAGTCCTCGTCTCGAATGCGGGCATGCACTTGCACTTTCCTCCAGAGCGGTAGCAGCAGTGTCACGCAGTCGGCCGCGTGGATCAAAGGATCTATGGTTTTCCCTCGAGTCTTTCCCACGAGGCTTTCCCACGAGGCTTTCCCACAGGGCTGTCCCACGTGCACACGTGGTGGGAGTCGATCCTCGGCTTGAACATCAAGGCAGTGCAGGGAAAACAGGTTCCTCTGGAATGGACTGACACATCTGGGGGACTCTTGGAATGGTGGCACGACCCTGGAGTTCCTCTCGCCTTTCCTGTGGAGAGCGCCTCCTCTTGAGATGCGACGGGAACGCCGGGAATTCTTTCCCTACGAAACAGGGAAAGGATCCCTCATCTCGAGCTAGGAGGCGGAAACGGGGCTCCCCTGGATGTGTGCGGGACACCACATGCTTCCTCTCGAGTGGAGACGGGTATGTCGGGGAACTTCTTGAGTTGCAGCAAGGGTGTGAAGGACCCTTTGGAAGTTCCAGTGGTTAGACGTGATTGGCCTCGAGAAGCCTCAGCGGAAATGGGCCTCATCTCGCCTGGAGGGCAAAACCTCCTGGATTTTCTCGAGTTGCGGCAGGTGCTCTCGACTTACGACGGGGACCTCAGGGACCCGCTCTGGTTGCCTCAGGAAAGGCCAGTCCCCAAGCGAGATCCTCGGGGGCCTCTCGGGATTCCTCTCCCGTCGATGCCGGGGCCTAAGACCTTGTGTGGAGTCGGGGCCGGAACCTGAGGATTCCTCTCCAGTGCTGACATGGATCTTGGGATAATTCTGGAGTCTCCCCAGGGGAGTCAGTCCTCGTCTCGAATGCGGGCATGCACTTGCGCTTTCCTCCAGAGCGGTAGCAGCAGTGTCACGCAGTCCGCCGCGTGGATCAAAGGATCTATGGTTTTCCCTCGAGTCTTTCCCATGAGGCTTTCCCACGAGGCTTTCCCACAGGGCTGTCCCACGTGCACACGTTGTGGGAGTCGATCCTCGGCTTGAACGTCAAGGAAGTGCAGGGAAAACAGTTTCCTCTGGAATGGACTGACACATCTGGGGGACTCTTGGAATGGTGGCACGACCCTGGAGTTCCTCTCGCCTTTCCTGTGGAGATCGCCTCCTCTTGAGATGCGACGGGAACGCCGGGAATTCTTTCCCTACGAAACAGGGAAAGGATCCCTCATCTCGAGCTAGGAGGCGGAAACGGGGCTCCCCTGGATGTGTGCGGGAAACCACGTGCTTCCTCTCGAGTGGAGACGGGTATGTCGGGGAAATTCTTGAGTTGCAGCAAGGGTGTGAAGGACCCTTTGGAAGTTCAAGTGGTTAGATGTGATTAGCCTCGAGAAGCCTCAGCGGAAATGGGCCTCATCTCGCCTGGAGGGCAAAACCTCCTGGATTTTCTCGAGTTGCGGCAGGTGCTCTCGACTTACGACGGGGACCTCAGGGACCCGCTCTGGTGGCCTCAGGAAAGGCCAGTCCCCATGCGAGTTCCTTGGGGGCGTCTCGGGATTCCTCTCCCGTCGATGCCGGGGCCTAAGACCTTGTGTGGAGTCGGGGCCGGAACCTGAGGATTCCTCTCCAGTGCTGACATGGATCTTGGGGTACTTCTGGAGTCTCCCCAGGGGAGTAAGTCCTCGTGTCGAATGCGGGCATGCACTTGCGCTTTCCTCCAGAGCGGTAGCAGCAGTGTCACGCAGTCCGCCGCGTGGATCAAAGGATCTATGGTTTTCCGTCGAGTCTTTCCCACGAGGCTTTCCCACGAGGCTTTCCCACAGGGCTGTCCCACGTGCACACGTGGTGGGACTCGATCCTCGGCTTGAACGTCAAGGCAGTGCAGGGAAAACAGGTTCCTCTGGAATGGACTGACACATCTGGGGGACTCTTGGAATGGTGGCACGACCCTGGAGTTCCTCTCGCCTTTCCTGTGGAGAGCGCCTCCTCTTGAGATGCGACGGGAACGCCGGGAATTCTTTCCCTACGAAACAGGGAAAGGATCCCTCATCTCGAGCTAGGAGGCGGAAACGGGGTTCCCCTGGATGTGTGCGGGACCCCACGTGCTTCCTCTCGAGTGGAGACGGGTATGTCGGGGAACTTCTTGAGTTGAAGCAAGGGTGTGAAGGACCCTTTGGAAGTTCCAGTGGTTAGATGTGATTGGCCTCGAGAAGCCTCAGCGGAAATGGGCCTCATCTCGCCTGGAGGGCAAAACCTCCTGGATTTTCTCGAGTTCGGCAGGTGCTCTCGACTTACTACGGGGACCTCAGGGACCCGCTCTGGTTGCCTCAGGAAAGGCCAGTCCCCATGCGAGTTCCTCGGGGGCCTCTCGGGATTCCTCTCCCGTCGATGCCGGGGCCTAAGACCTTGTGTGGAGTCGGGGCCGGAACCTGAGGATTCCTCTCCAGTGCTGACATGGATCTTGGGGTACTTCTGGAGTCTCCCCAGGGGAGTCAGTCCTCGTCTCGAATGCGGGCATGCACTTCTGCTTTCCTCCAGAGCGGTAGCAGCAGTGTCACGCAGTCCGCCGCGTGGATCAAAGGATCTATGGTTTTCCCTCGAGTCTTTCCCACGAGGCTTTCCCACGAGGCTTTCCCACAGGGCTGTCCCACGTGCACACGTGGTGGGAGTCGATCCTCGGCTTGAACGTCAAGGCAGTGCAGGGAAAACAGGTTCCTCTGGAATGGACTGACACATCTGGGGGACTCTTGGAATGGTGGCACGACCCTGGAGTTCCTCTCGCCTTTCCTGTGGAGATCGCCTCCTCTTGAGATGCGACGGGAACGCCGGGAATTCTTTCCCTACGAAACAGGGAAAGGATCCCTCATCTCGAGCTAGGAGGCGGAAACGGGGCTCCCCTGGATGTGTGCGGGACACCACATGCTTCCTCTCGAGTGGAGACGGGTATTTCGGGGAACTTCTTGAGTTGCAGCAAGGGTGTGAAGGACCCTTTGGAAGTTCCAGTGGTTAGACGTGATTGGCCTCGAGAAGCCTCAGCGGAAATGGGCCTCATCTCGCCTGGAGGGCAAAACCTCCTGGATTTTCTCGAGTTGCGGCAGGTGCTCTCGACTTACGACGGGGACCTCAGGGACCCGCTCTGGTGGCCTCAGGAAAGGCCAGTCCCCATGCGAGTTCCTCGGGGGCCTCTCGGGATTCCTCTCCCGTCGATGCCGGGGCCTAAGACCTTGTGTGGAGTAGGGGCCGGAATCTGAGGATTCCTCTCCAGTGCTGACATGGACCTTGGGGTACTTCTGGAGTCTCCCCAGGGGAGTCAGTCCTCGTCTCGAATGCGGGCATGCACTTGCACTTTCCTCCAGAGCGGTAGCAGCAGTGTCACGCAGTCGGCCGCGTGGATCAAAGGATCTATGGTTTTCCCTCGAGTCTTTCCCACGAGGCTTTCCCACGAGGCTTTCCCACAGGGCTGTCCCACGTGCACACGTGGTGGGAGTCGATCCTCGGCTTGAACATCAAGGCAGTGCAGGGAAAACAGGTTCCTCTGGAATGGACTGACACATCTGGGGGACTCTTGGAATGGTGGCACGACCCTGGAGTTCCTCTCGCCTTTCCTGTGGAGAGCGCCTCCTCTTGAGATGCGACGGGAACGCCGGGAATTCTTTCCCTACGAAACAGGGAAAGGATCCCTCATCTCGAGCTAGGAGGCGGAAACGGGGCTCCCCTGGATGTGTGCGGGACACCACATGCTTCCTCTCGAGTGGAGACGGGTATGTCGGGAAACTTCTTGAGTTGCAGCAAGGGTGTGAAGGACCCTTTGGAAGTTCCAGTGGTTAGACGTGATTGGCCTCGAGAAGCCTCAGCGGAAATGGGCCTCATCTCGCCTGGAGGGCAAAACCTCCTGGATTTTCTCGAGTTGCGGCAGGTGCTCTCGACTTACGACGGGGACCTCAGGGACCCGCTCTGGTTGCCTCAGGAAAGGCCAGTCCCCAAGCGAGATCCTCGGGGGCCTCTCGGGATTCCTCTCCCGTCGATGCCGGGGCCTAAGACCTTGTGTGGAGTCGGGGCCGGAACCTGAGGATTCCTCTCCAGTGCTGACATGGATCTTGGGATAATTCTGGAGTCTCCCCAGGGGAGTCAGTCCTCGTCTCGAATGCGGGCATGCACTTGCGCTTTCCTCCAGAGCGGTAGCAGCAGTGTCACGCAGTCCGCCGCGTGGATCAAAGGATCTATGGTTTTCCCTCGAGTCTTTCCCATGAGGCTTTCCCACGAGGCTTTCCCACAGGGCTGTCCCACGTGCACACGTTGTGGGAGTCGATCCTCGGCTTGAACGTCAAGGAAGTGCAGGGAAAACAGTTTCCTCTGGAATGGACTGACACATCTGGGGGACTCTTGGAATGGTGGCACGACCCTGGAGTTCCTCTCGCCTTTCCTGTGGAGATCGCCTCCTCTTGAGATGCGACGGGAACGCCGGGAATTCTTTCCCTACGAAACAGGGAAAGGATCCCTCATCTCGAGCTAGGAGGCGGAAACGGGGCTCCCCTGGATGTGTGCGGGAAACCACGTGCTTCCTCTCGAGTGGAGACGGGTATGTCGGGGAAATTCTTGAGTTGCAGCAAGGGTGTGAAGGACCCTTTGGAAGTTCAAGTGGTTAGATGTGATTAGCCTCGAGAAGCCTCAGCGGAAATGGGCCTCATCTCGCCTGGAGGGCAAAACCTCCTGGATTTTCTCGAGTTGCGGCAGGTGCTCTCGACTTACGACGGGGACCTCAGGGACCCGCTCTGGTGGCCTCAGGAAAGGCCAGTCCCCATGCGAGTTCCTTGGGGGCGTCTCGGGATTCCTCTCCCGTCGATGCCGGGGCCTAAGACCTTGTGTGGAGTCGGGGCCGGAACCTGAGGATTCCTCTCCAGTGCTGACATGGATCTTGGGGTACTTCTGGAGTCTCCCCAGGGGAGTAAGTCCTCGTGTCGAATGCGGGCATGCACTTGCGCTTTCCTCCAGAGCGGTAGCAGCAGTGTCACGCAGTCCGCCGCGTGGATCAAAGGATCTATGGTTTTCCGTCGAGTCTTTCCCACGAGGCTTTCCCACGAGGCTTTCCCACAGGGCTGTCCCACGTGCACACGTGGTGGGACTCGATCCTCGGCTTGAACGTCAAGGCAGTGCAGGGAAAACAGGTTCCTCTGGAATGGACTGACACATCTGGGGGACTCTTGGAATGGTGGCACGACCCTGGAGTTCCTCTCGCCTTTCCTGTGGAGAGCGCCTCCTCTTGAGATGCGACGGGAACGCCGGGAATTCTTTCCCTACGAAACAGGGAAAGGATCCCTCATCTCGAGCTAGGAGGCGGAAACGGGGTTCCCCTGGATGTGTGCGGGACCCCACGTGCTTCCTCTCGAGTGGAGACGGGTATGTCGGGGAACTTCTTGAGTTGAAGCAAGGGTGTGAAGGACCCTTTGGAAGTTCCAGTGGTTAGATGTGATTGGCCTCGAGAAGCCTCAGCGGAAATGGGCCTCATCTCGCCTGGAGGGCAAAACCTCCTGGATTTTCTCGAGTTCGGCAGGTGCTCTCGACTTACTACGGGGACCTCAGGGACCCGCTCTGGTTGCCTCAGGAAAGGCCAGTCCCCATGCGAGTTCCTCGGGGGCCTCTCGGGATTCCTCTCCCGTCGATGCCGGGGCCTAAGACCTTGTGTGGAGTCGGGGCCGGAACCTGAGGATTCCTCTCCAGTGCTGACATGGATCTTGGGGTACTTCTGGAGTCTCCCCAGGGGAGTCAGTCCTCGTCTCGAATGCGGGCATGCACTTCTGCTTTCCTCCAGAGCGGTAGCAGCAGTGTCACGCAGTCCGCCGCGTGGATCAAAGGATCTATGGTTTTCCCTCGAGTCTTTCCCACGAGGCTTTCCCACGAGGCTTTCCCACAGGGCTGTCCCACGTGCACACGTGGTGGGAGTCGATCCTCGGCTTGAACGTCAAGGCAGTGCAGGGAAAACAGGTTCCTCTGGAATGGACTGACACATCTGGGGGACTCTTGGAATGGTGTCACGACCCTGGAGTTCCTCTCGCCTTTCCTGTGGAGAGCGCCTCCTCTTGAGATGCGACGGGAACGCCGGGAATTCTTTCCCTACGAAACAGGGAAAGGATTCCTCATCTCGAGCTAGGGGGCGGAAACGGGGCTCCCCTGGATGTGTGCGGGACCCCACGTGCTTCCTCTCGAGTGGAGACGGGTATGTCGGGGAACTTCTTGAGTTGCAGCAATGGTGTGAAGGACCCTTTGGAAGTTCCAGTGGTTAGATGTGATTGGCCTCGAGAAGCCTCAGCGGAAATGGGCCTCATCTCGCCTGGAGGGCAAAACCTCCTGGATTTTCTCGAGTTGCGGCAGGTGCTCTCGACTTACGACGGGGACCTCAGAGACCCGATCTGGTGGCCTCAGGAAAGGCCAGTCCCCATGCGAGTTCCTCGGGGGCCTCACGGGATTCCTCTCCCGTCGATGCCGGGGCCTAAGACCTTGTGTGGAGTCGGGGCCGGAACCTGAGGATTCCTCTCCAGTGCTGACATGGATCTTGGGGTACTTCTGGAGTCTCCCCAGGGGAGTCAGTCCTCGTCTCGAATGCGGGCATGCACTTCCGCTTTCCTCCAGAGCGGTAGCAGCAGTGTCACGCGGTCCGCCGCGTGGATCAAAGGATCTATGGTTTTCCCTCGAGTCTTTCCCACGAGTCTTTCCCATGAGGCTTTCCCACAGGGCTGTCCCACGTGCACACGTGGTGGCAGTCGATCCTCGGCTTGAACGTCAAGGCAGTGCAGGGAAAACAGGTTCCTCTGGAATGGACTGACACATCTGGGGGACTCTTGGAATGGTGGCACGACCCTGGAGTTCCTCTCGCCTTTCCTGTGGAGATCGCCTCCTCTTGAGATGCGACGGGAACGCCGGGAATTCTTTCCCTACGAAACAGGGAAAGGATCCCTCATCTCGAGCTAGGAGGCGGAAACGGGGCTCCCCTGGATGTGTGCGGGACCCCACGTGCTTCCTCTCGAGTGGAGACGGGTATGTCGGGGAACTTCTTGAGTTGCAGCAATGGTGTGAAGGACCCTTTGGAAGTTCCAGTGGTTAGATGTGATTGGCCTCGAGAAGCCTCAGCGGAAATGGGCCTCATCTCGCCTGGAGGGCAAAACCTCCTGGATTTTCTCGAGTTGCGGCAGGTGCTCTCGACTTACGACGGGGATCTCAGGGAACCGCTCTGGTGGCCTCAGGAAAGGCAGTCCCCATGCGAGTTCCTCGGGGGCCTCTCGGGATTCCTCTCCCGTCGATGCCGGGGCCTAAGACCTTGTGTGGAGTCGGGGCCGGAACCTGAGGATTCCTCTCCAGTGCTGACATGGATCTTGGGGTACTTCTGGAGTCTCCCCAGGGGAGTCAGTCCTCGTCTCGAATGCGGGCATGCACTTGCGCTTTCCTCCAGAGCGGTAGCAGCAGTGTCACGCAGTCCGCCGCGTGGATCAAAGGATCTATGGTTTTCCCTCGAGTCTTTCCCATGAGGCTTTCCCACGAGGCTTTCCCACAGGGCTGTCCCACGTGCACACGTTGTGGGAGTCGATCCTCGGCTTGAACGTCAAGGAAGTGCAGGGAAAACAGTTTCCTCTGGAATGGACTGACACATCTGGGGGACTCTTGGAATGGTGGCACGACCCTGGAGTTCCTCTCGCCTTTCCTGTGGAGAGCGCCTCCTCTTGAGATGCGACGGGAACGCCTGGAATTCTTTCCCTACAAAACAGGGAAAGGATCCCTCATCTCGAGCTAGGAGGCGGAAACGGGGCTCCCCTGGATGTGTGCGGGACCCCACGTGCTTCCTCTCGAGTGGAGACGGGAATGTCGGGGAACTTCTTGAGTTGCAGCAAGGGTGTGAAGGACCCTTTGGAAGTTCCAGTGGTTAGATGTGATTGGCCTCGAGAAGCCTCAGCGGAAATGGGCCTCATCTCGCCTGGAGGGCAAAATCTCCTGGATTTTCTCGAGTTGCGGCAGGTGCTTTCGACTTACAACGGGGACCTCAGGGACCCGCTCTGGTTGCCTCAGGAAAGGCCAGTCCCCATGCGAGTTCCTCGGGGGCCTCTCGGGATTCCTCTCCCGTCGATGCCGGGGCCTAAGACCTTGTGTGGAGTCGGGGCCGGAACCTGAGGATTCCTCTCCAGTGCTGACATGGATCTTGGGGTACTTCTGGAGTCTCCCCAGGGGAGTCAGTCCTCGTCTCGAATGCGGGCATGCACTTCTGCTTTCCTCCAGAGCGGTAGCAGCAGTGTCACGCAGTCCGCCGCGTGGATCAAAGGATCTATGGTTTTCCCTCGAGTCTTTCCCACGAGGCTTTCCCACGAGGCTTTCCCACAGGGCTGTCCCACGTGCAAACGTGGTGGGAGTCGATCCTCGGCTTGAACGTCAAGGCAGTGCAGGGAAAACAGGTTCCTCTGGAATGGACTGACACATCTGGGGGACTCTTGGAATGGTGTCACGACCCTGGAGTTCCTCTCGCCTTTCCTGTGGAGAGCGCCTCCTCTTGAGATGCGACGGGAACGCCGGGAATTCTTTCCCTACGAAACAGGGAAAGGATTCCTCATCTCGAGCTAGGAGGCGGAAACGGGGCTCCCCTGGATGTGTGCGGGACCCCACGTGCTTCCTCTCGAGTGGAGACGGGTATGTCGGGGAACTTCTTGAGTTGCAGCAATGGTGTGAAGGACCCTTTGGAAGTTCCAGTGGTTAGATGTGATTGGCCTCGAGAAGCCTCAGCGGAAATGGGCCTCATCTCGCCTGGAGGGTAAAACCTCCTGGATTTTCTCGAGTTGCGGCAGGTGCTCTCGACTTACGACGGGGATCTCAGGGAACCGCTCTGGTGGCCTCAGGAAAGGCCAGTCCCCATGCGAGTTCCTCGGGGGCCTGTCGGGATTCCTCTCCCGTCGATGCCGGGGCCTAAGACCTTGTGTGGAGTCGGGGCCGGAACCTGAGGATTCCTCTCCAGTGCTGACATGGATCTTGGGGTACTTCTGGAGTCTCCCCAGGGGAGTCAGTCCTCGTCTCGAATGCGGGCATGCACTTGCGCTTTCCTCCAGAGCGGTAGCAGCAGTGTCACGCAGTCCGCCGCGTGGATCAAAGGATCTATGGTTTTCCCTCGAGTCTTTCCCATGAGGCTTTCCCACGAGGCTTTCCCACAGGGCTGTCCCACGTGCACACGTTGTGGGAGTCGATCCTCGGCTTGAACGTCAAGGAAGTGCAGGGAAAACAGTTTCCTCTGGAATGGACTGACACATCTGGGGGACTCTTGGAATGGTGGCACGACCCTGGAGTTCCTCTCGCCTTTCCTGTGGAGAGCGCCTCCTCTTGAGATGCGACGGGAACGCCTGGAATTCTTTCCCTACAAAACAGGGAAAGGATCCCTCATCTCGAGCTAGGAGGCGGAAACGGGGCTCCCCTGGATGTGTGCGGGACACCACGTGCTTCCTCTCGAGTGGAGACGGGTATGTCGGGGAACTTCTTGAGTTGCACCAAGGGTGTGAAGGACCCTTTGGAAGTTCCAGTGGTTAGACGTGATTGGCCTCGAGAAGCCTCAGCGGAAATGGGCCTCATTTCGCCTGCAGGGCAAAACCTCCTGGATTTTCTCGAGTTGCGGCAGGTGCTCTCGACTTACGACGGGGACCTCAGGGACCCGCTCTGGTGGCCTCAGGAAAGGCCAGTCCCCATGCGAGTTCCTCGGGGGCCTCTCGGGATTCCTCTCCCGTCTATGCCGGGGCCTAAGACCTTGTGTGGAGTCGGGGCCGGAATCTGAGGATTCCTCTCCAGTGCTGACATGGACCTTGGGGTACTTCTGGAGTCTCCCCAGGGGAGTCAGTCCTCGTCTCGAATGCGGGCATGCACTTGCGCTTTCCTCCAGAGCGGTAGCAGCAGTGTCACGCAGTCGGCCGCGTGGATCAAAGGATCTATGGTTTTCCCTCGAGTCTTTCCCACGAGGCTTTCCCACGAGGCTTTCCCACAGGGCTGTCCCACGTGCACACGTGGTGGGAGTCGATCCTCGGCTTGAACATCAAGGCAGTGCAGGGAAAACAGGTTCCTCTGGAATGGACTGACACATCTGGGGGACTCTTGGAATGGTGGCACGACCCTGGAGTTCCTCTCGCCTTTCCTGTGGAGATCGCCTCCTCTTGAGATGCGACGGGAACGCCGGGAATTCTTTCCCTACGAAACAGGGAAAGGATCCCTCATCTCGAGCTAGGAGGCGGAAACGGGGCTCCCCTGGATGTGTGCGGGACACCACATGCTTCCTCTCGAGTGGAGACGGGTATTTCGGGGAACTTCTTGAGTTGCAGCAAGGGTGTGAAGGACCCTTTGGAAGTTCCAGTGGTTAGACGTGATTGGCCTCGAGAAGCCTCAGCGGAAATGGGCCTCATCTCGCCTGGAGGGCAAAACCTCCTGGATTTTCTCGAGTTGCGGCAGGTGCTCTCGACTTACGACGGGGACCTCAGGGACCCGCTCTGGTTGCCTCAGGAAAGGCCAGTCCCCAAGCGAGATCCTCGGGGGCCTCTCGGGATTCCTCTCCCGTCGATGCCGGGGCCTAAGACCTTGTGTGGAGTCGGGGCCGGAACCTGAGGATTCCTCTCCAGTGCTGACATGGATCTTGGGGTACTTCTGGAGTCTCCCCAGGGGAGTCAGTCCTCGTCTCGAATGCGGGCATGCACTTGCGCTTTCCTCCAGAGCGGTAGCAGCAGTGTCACGCAGTCCGCCGCGTGGATCAAAGGATCTATGGTTTTCCCTCGAGTCTTTCCCCCGAGGCTTTCCCACGAGGCTTTCCCACAGGGCTGTCCCACGTGCACACGTGGTGGGAGTCGATCCTCGGCTTGAACGTCAAGGCAGTGCAGGGAAAACAGGTTCCTCTGGAATGGACTGACATATCTGGGGGACTCTTGGAATGGTGTCACGACCCTGGAGTTCCTCTCGCCTTTCCTGTGGAGAGCGCCTCCTCTTGAGATGCGACAGGAACGCCGGGAATTCTTTCCCTACGAAACAGGGAAAGGATGCCTCATCTCGAGCTAGGAGGCGGAAACGGGGCTCCCCTGGATGTGTGCGGGACCCCACGTGCTTCCATTCGAGTGGAGACGGGTATGTCGGGGAACTTCTTGAGTTGCAGCAAGGTTGTGAAGGACCCTTTGGAAGTTCCAGGGTTTAGACGTGATTAGCCTCGAGAAGCCTCAGCGGAAATGAGCCTCATCTCGCCTGGAGGGCAAAACCTCCTGGATTTTTTCGAGTTGCGGCAGGTGCTCTCGACTTACGACGGGGATCTCAGGGAACCGCTCTGGTGGCCTCAGGAAAGGCCAGTCCCCATGCGAGTTCCTCGGGGGCATCTGGGGATTCCTCTCCGTCGTTGCCGGGGCCTTATTCCTTGTGTGGAGTCGGGGCCGGAACCTGAGGATTCCTCTCCAGTGCTGACATGGATCTTGGGGTACTTCTGGAGTCTCCCCAGGGGAGTCAGTCCTCGTCTCGAATGCGGGCATGCACTTGCGCTTTCCTCCAGAGCGGTAGCAGCAGTGTCACGCAGTCCGCCGCGTGGATCAAAGGATCTATGGTTTTCCCTCGAGTCTTTCCCACGAGGCTTTCCCACGAGGCTTTCCCACAGGGCTGTCCCACGTGCACACGTGGTGGGAGTCGATCCTCGGCTTGAACGTCAAGGCAGTGCAGGGAAAACAGGTTCCTCTGGAATGGACTGACACATCTGGGGGACTCTTGGAATGGTGGCATGACCCTGGAGTTCCTCTCGCCTTTCCTGTGGAGAGCGCCTCCTCTTGAGATGCGACGGGAACGCCGGGAATTCTTTCCCTACGAAACAGGGAAAGGATTCCTCATCTCGAGCTAGGAGGCGGAAACGGGGCTCCCCTGGATATGTGCGGGACCCCACGTGCTTCCTCTCGAGTGGAGACGGGTATGTCGGGGAACTTCTTGAGTTGCAGCAATGGTGTAAAGGACCCTTTGGAAGTTCCAGTGGTTAGATGTGATTGGCCTCGAGAAGCCTCAGCGGAAATGGGCCTCATCTCGCCTGGAGGGCAAAACCTCCTGGATTTTCTCGAGTTGCGGCAGGTGCTCTCGACTTACGACGGGGATCTCAGGGAACCGCTCTGGTGGCCTCAGGAAAGGCCAGTCCCCATGCGAGTTCCTCGGGGGCCTCTCGGGATTCCTCTCCCGTCGATGCCGGGGCCTAAGACCTTGTGTGGAGTCGGGGCCGGAACCTGAGGATTCCTCTCCAGTGCTGACATGGATCTTGGGGTACTTCTGGAGTCTCCCCAGGGGAGTCAGTCCTCGTCTCGAATGCGGGCATGCACTTGTGCTTTCCTCCAGAGCGGTAGCAGCAGTGTCACGCAGTCCGCCGCGTGGATCAAAGGATCTATGGTTTTCCCTCGAGTCTTTCCCACGAGGCTTTCCCACGAGACTTTCCCACAGGGCTGTCCCACGTGCACGCGTGGTGGAAGTCGATCCTCGGCTTGAACGTCAAGGCAGTGCAGGGAAAACAGGTTCCTCTGGAATGGACTGACACATCTGGGGGACTCTTGGAATGGTGGCATGACCCTGGAGTTCCTCTCGCCTTTCCTGTGGAGAGCGCCTCCTCTTGAGATGCGACGGGAACGCCGGGAATTCTTTTCCTACGAAACAGGGAAAGGATCCCTCATCTCGAGCTAGGAGGCGGAAACGGGGCTCCCCTGGATGTGTGCGGGACCCCACGTGCTTCCTCTCGAGTGGAGACGGGTATGTCGGGGAAGTTCTTGAGCTGCAGCAAGGGTGTGAAGGACCCTTTGGATGTTCCAGTGGTTAGACGTGATTAGCCTCGAGAAGCCTCAGAGGAAATGGGCCTCATCTCGCCTGGAGGGCAAAACCTCCTGGAATTTCTCGAGTTGCGGCAGGTGCTCTCGACTTACGACGGGGACCTCAGGGACCCGCTCTGGTGGCTTCAGGAAAGGCCAGTCCCCCTGCGAGTTCCTCTGGGGATTCCTCTCCCGTCGATGCCGGGGCCTTAGACCTTGTGTGGAGTCGGGGCCGGAACCTGAGGATTCCTCTCCAGTGCTGACATGGATCTTGGGGTACTTCTGGAGTCTCCCCAGGGGAGTAAGTCCTCGTCTCGAATGCGGGCATGCACCTGCGCTTTCCTCCAGAGCTGTAGGAGCAGTGTCACGCAGTCCTCCGCATGGATCAAAGGATCCATGGTTTTCCCTCGAGCCTTTCTCACGAGGCTTTCCCACGAGGCTTTCCCACAGGGCTGTCCCACGTGCACACGTGGTGGGAGTCAATCCTCGGCTTGAACGTCAAGGCAGTGCAGGGAAAACAGTTTCCTCTGAAATGGACTGACACATCTGGGGGTCTCTTGGAATGGTGGCACGACCCTGGGTTCCTCTCCCCTTTCCTGTGGAGAGCGCTTCCTCTTGAGATGCGACGGGATCGCCGGAATTCTTTCCCTACGAAACAGGGAAATGATCCCTCATCTCGAGCTAGAAGGCGGAAACGGGGCTCCCCTGGATGTGTGCGGGACCCCACGTGCTTCCTCTCGAGTGGAGACGGGTATGTCGGGGAAGTTCTTGAGTTGCAGCAAGGGTGTGAATGACCCTTTGGAAGTTCCAGTGGTTAGACGTGATTAGCCTCGAGAAGCCTCAGCGGAAATGGGCCTCATCTCGCCTGGAGGGCAAAACCTCGTGGATTTTCTCGAGTTGCGGCAGGTGCTCTCGACTTACGACGGGGACCTCAGGGACCCGCTCTGGTGGCCTCAGGAAAGGCCAGTCCCCATGCGAGTTCCTCGGGGGCCTCTGGGGATTCCTCTCCCGTCGATGCCGGCGCCTTAGACCTTGTGTGGAGTCGGGGCCGGAACCTGAGGATTCCTCTCCAGTGCTGACATGGATCTTGGGGTACTTCTGGAGTCTCCCCAGGGGAGTCAGTCCTCGTCTCGAATGCGGGCATGCACTTGCGCTTTCCTCCAGAGCGGTAGCAGCAATGTCACGCAGTCCGCCGCGTGGATCAAAGGATCTATGGTTTTCCCTCGAGTCTTTCCCACGAGGCTTTCCCACGAGGCTTTCCCACAGGGCTGTCCCACGTGCACACGTGGTGGGAGTCGATCCTCGGCTTGAACGTCAAGGCAGTGCAGGGAAAACAGGTTCCTCTGGAATGGACTGACACATCTGGGGGACTCTTGGAATGGTGGCACGACCCTGGAGTTCCTCTCGCCTTTCCTGTGGAGAGCGCCTCCTCTTGAGATGCGACGAGAACGCCGGGAATTCTTTCTCTACGAAACAGGGAAAGGATCCCTCATCTCGAGCTAGGAGGCAGAAACGGGTCTCCCCTGGATGTGTGCGGGACACCACGTGCGTCCTCTCGAGTGGAGACGGGTATGTCGGGGAACTTCTTGAGTTGCAGCAATGGTTAGAAGGACCCTTTGGAAGTTCCAGTGGTTATATGTGATTGGCCTCGAGAAGCCTCAGCGGAAATGGGCCTCATCTCGCCTGGAGGGCAAAACCTCCTGCATTTTCTCGAGGTGCGGCAGGTGCTCTCGACTTACGACGGGGACGTCAGGGACCCGCTCTGGTGGCCTCAGGAAAGGCCAGTCCCCATGCGAGTTCCTCGGGGGCCTCTCGGGATTCCTCTCCCGTCGATGCCAGGGCCTAAGACCTTGTGTGGAGTCGGGGCCGGAACCTGAGGATTCCTCTCCAGTGCTGACATGGATCTTGGGGTACTTCTGGAGTCTCCCCAGGGGAGTCAGTCCTCGTCTCGAATGCGGGCATGCACTTGCGCTTTCCTCCAGAGCGGTAGCAGCAGTGTCACGCAGTCCGCCGCGTGGATCAAAGGATCTATGGTTTTCCCTCGAGTCTTTCCCACGAGGCTTTCCCACGAGGCTTTCCCACAGGGCTGTCCCACGTGCACACGTGGTGGGAGTCGATCCTCGGCTTGAACGTCAAGGCAGTGCAGGGAAAACAGGTTCCTCTGGAATGGACTGACATATCTGGGGGACTCTTGGAATGGTGTCACGACCCTGGAGTTCCTCTCGCCTTTCCTGTGGAGAGCGCCTCCTCTTGAGATGCGACAGGAACGCCGGGAATTCTTTCCCTACGAAACAGGGAAAGGATCCCTCATCTCGAGCTAGGAGGCGGAAACGGGGCTCCCCTGGATGTGTGCGGGACCCCACGTGCTTCCATTCGAGTGGAGACGGGTATGTCGGGGAACTTCTTGAGTTGCAGCAAGGTTGTGAAGGACCCTTTGGAAGTTCCAGGGTTTAGACGTGATTGGCCTCGAGAAGCCTCAGCGGAAATGAGCCTCATCTCGCCTGGAGGGCAAAACCTCCTGGATTTTCTCGAGTTGCGGCAGGTGATCTCGACTTACGACGGGGACCTCAGGGACCCGCTCTGGTGGCCTCAGGAAAAGCCAGTCCCCATGCGAGTTGCTCGAGGGCCTCTCGGGATCCCTCTCCCGTCGATGCCAGGGCCTAAGTCCTTCTGTGGTGTCGGGGCCGGAACCTGAGGATTCCTCTCCAGTGCTGACATGGATCTTGGGGTACTTCTGGAGTCTCCCCAGGGGAGTCAGTCCTCGTCTCGAATGCGGGCATGCACTTGCGCTTTCCTCCAGAGCGGTAGCAGCAGTGTCACGCAGTCCGCCGCGTGGATCAAAGGATCTATGGTTTTCCCTCGAGTCTTTCCCACGAGGCTTTCCCACGAGGCTTTCCCACAGGGCTGTCCCACGTGCACACGTGGTGGGAGTCGATCCTCGGCTTGAACGTCAAGGCAGTGCAGGGAAAACAGGTTCCTCTGGAATGGACTGACACATCTGGGGGACTCTTGGAATGGTGGCACGACCCTGGAGTTCCTCTCGCCTTTCCTGTGGAGAGCACCTCCTCTTGAGATGCGACGGGAACGCCGGGAATTCTTTCCCTACGAAACAGGGAAAGGATCCCTCATCTCGAGCTAGGAGGCGGAAACGGGGCTCCCCTGGATGTGTGCGGGACCCCACGTGCTTCCTCTCGAGTGGAGACGGGTATGTCGGGGATCTTCTTGAGTTGCAGCAAGGGTGTGAAGGACCCTTTGGAAGTTCCAGTGGTTAGATGTGATTGGCCTCGAGAAGCCTCAGCGGAAATGGGCCTCATCTCGCCTGGAGGGCAAAACCTCCTGGATTTTCTCGAGTTGCGGCAGGTGCTCTCGACTTACGACAAGGACCTCAGGGACCCGCTCTGGTGGCCTCAGGAAAGGCCAGTCCCCATGCGAGTTCCTCGGGGGCCTCTGGGGATTCCTCTCCCGTCGATGAAGGCGCCTAAGACCTTGTGTGGAGTCGGGGCCGGAACCTGAGGATTCCTCTCCAGTGCTGACATGGATCTTGGGGTACTTCTGGAGTCTCCCCAGGGGAGTCAGTCCTCGTCTCGAATGCGGGCATGCACTTGCGCTTTCCTCCAGAGCGGTAGCAGCAGTGTCACGCAGTCCGACGCGTGGATCAAAGGATCTATGGTTTTCCCTCGAGTCTTTCCCACGAGGCTTTCCCACGAGGCTTTCCCACAGGGCTGTCCCACGTGCACACGTGGTGGGAGTCGATCCTCGGCTTGAACGTCAAGGCAGTGCAGGGAAAACAGGTTCCTCTGGAATGGACTGACACATCTGGGGGACTCTTGGAATGGTGGCACGACCCTGGAGTTCCTCTCGCCTTTCCTGTGGAGAGCGCCTCCTCTTGAGATGCGACGAGAACGCCGGGAATTCTTTCTCTACGAAACAGGGAAAGGATCCCTCATCTCGAGCTAGGAGGCAGAAACGGGGCTCCCCTGGATGTGTGCGGGACACCACGTGCGTCCTCTCGAGTGGAGACGGGTATGTCGGGGAACTTCTTGAGTTGCAGCAATGGTTAGAAGGACCCTTTGGAAGTTCCAGTGGTTATATGTGATTGGCCTCGAGAAGCCTCAGCGGAAATGGGCCTCATCTCGCCTGGAGGGCAAAACCTCCTGCATTTTCTCGAGGTGCGGCAGGTGCTCTCGACTTACGACGGGGACCTCAGGGACCCGCTCTGGTGGCCTCAGGAAAGGCCAGTCCCCATGCGAGTTCCTCGGGGGCCTCTCGGGATTCCTCTCCCGTCGATGCCAGGGCCTAAGACCTTGTGTGGAGTCGGGGCCGGAACCTGAGGATTCCTCTCCAGTGCTGACATGGATCTTGGGGTACTTCTGGAGTCTCCCCAGGGGAGTCAGTCCTCGTCTCGAATGCGGGCATGCACTTGCGCTTTCCTCCAGAGCGGTAGCAGCAGTGTCACGCAGTCCGCCGCGTGGATCAAAGGATCTATGGTTTTCCCTCGAGTCTTTCCCACGAGGCTTTCCCACGAGGCTTTCCCACAGGGCTGTCCCACGTGCACACGTGGTGGGAGTCGATCCTCGGCTTGAACGTCAAGGCAGTGCAGGGAAAACAGGTTCCTCTGGAATGGACTGACATATCTGGGGGACTCTTGGAATGGTGTCACGACCCTGGAGTTCCTCTCGCCTTTCCTGTGGAGAGCGCCTCCTCTTGAGATGCGACGAGAACGCCGGGAATTCTTTCCCTACGAAACAGGGAAAGGATCCCTCATCTCGAGCTTGTAGGCGGAAACGGGGCTCCCCTGGATGTCTGCGGGACCCACGTGCTTCCTCTCGAGTGGAGACGGGTATGTCGGGGAACTTCTTGAGTTGCAGCAAGGGTGTGAAGGACCCTTTGGAAGTTCCAGTGGTTAGACGTGATTAGCCTCCAGAACCCTCAGCGGAAATGGGCCTCATCTCGCCTGGAGGGCAAAACCTCCTGGATTTTCTCGAGTTGCGGCAGGTGCTCTTGACTTACGACAGGGACCTCAGGGACCCGCTCTGGTGGCCTCAGGAAAGGCCAGTCCCCATTCGAGTTCCACAGGGGCCTCTCGGGATTCCTCTCCCGTCGATGCCGGGGCCTAAGACCTTGTGTGGAGTCGGGGCCGGAACCTGAGGATTCCTCTCCAGTGATGACATGGATCTTGGGGTACTTCTGGAGTCTCCCCAGGGGAGTCAGTCCTCGTCTCGAATGCGGGCATGCACTTGCGCTTTCCTCCAGAGCGGTAGCAGCAGTGTCACGCAGTCCGCCGCGTGGATCAAAGGATCTATGGTTTTCCCTCGAGTCTTTCCCACGAGGCTTTCCCACGAGGCTTTCCCACAGGGCTGTCCCACGTGCACACGTGGTGGGAGTCGATCCTCGGCTTGAACGTCAAGGCAGTGCAGGGAAAACAGGTTCCTCTGGAATGGACTGACACATCTGGGGGACTCTTGGAATGGTGGCACGACCCTGGAGTTCCTCTCGCCTTTCCTGTGGAGAGCGCCTCCTCTTGAGATGCGACGGGAACGCCGGGAATTCTTTCCCTACGAAACAGGGAAAGGATCCCTCATCTCGAGCTAGGAGGCGGAAACGGGGCTCCCCTGGATGTGTGCGGGACCCCACGTGCTTCCTCTCGAGTGCAGACGGGTATGTCGGGGAACTTCTTGAGTTGCAGCAAGGGTGTGAAGGACCCTTTGGAAGTTCCAGTGGTTAGATGTGATTGGCCTCGAGAAGCCTCAGCGGAAATGGGCCTCATCTCGCCTGGAGGGCAAAACCTCCTGGATTTTCTCGAGTTGCGGCAGGTGCTCTCGACTTACGACGGGGACCTCAGGGACCCGCTCTGGTGGCCTCAGGAAAGGCCAGTCCCCATGCGAGTTCCTCGGGGGCCTCTCGGGATTCCTCTCCCGTCGATGCCGGGGCCTAAGACCTTGTGTGGAGTCTGGCCGGAACCTGAGGATTCCTCTCCAGTGCTGACATGGATCTTGGGGTACTTCTGGAGTCTCCCCAGGGGAGTCAGTCCTCGTCTCGAATGCGGGCATGCACTTGCGCTTTCCTCCAGAGCGGTAGCAGCAGTGTCACGCAGTCCGCCGCGTGGATCAAAGGATCTATGGTTTTCCCTCGAGTCTTTCCCACGAGGCTTTCCCACGAGGCTTTCCCACAGGGCTGTCCCACGTGCACACGTGGTGGGAGTCGATCCTCGGCTTGAACGTCAAGGCAGTGCAGGGAAAACAGGTTCCTCTGGAATGGACTGACACATCTGGGGGACTCTTGGAATGGTGGCACGACCCTGGAGTTCCTCTCACCTTTCCTGTGGAGAGCGCCTCCTCTTGAGATGCGACGGGAACGCCGGGAATTCTTTCCCTACGAAACAGGGAAAGGATCCCTCATCTCGAGCTAGGAGGCGGAAACGGGGCTCCCCTGGATGTGTATGGGACCCCACGTGCTTCCTCTCGAGTGGAGACGGGTATGTCGGGGATCTTCTTGAGTTGCAGCAAGGGTGTGAAGGACCCTTTGGAAGTTCCAGTGGTTAGATGTGATTGGCCTCGAGAAGCCTCAGCGGAAATGGGCCTCATCTCGCCTGGAGGGCAAAACCTCCTGGATTTTCTCGAGTTGCGGCAGGTGCTCTCGACTTACGACAAGGACCTCAGGGACCCGCTCTGGTGGCCTCAGGAAAGGCCAGTCCCCATGCGAGTTCCTCTGGGGATTCCTCTCCCGTCGATGCCGGGGCCTAAGACCTTGTGTGGAGTCGGGGCCGGAACCTGAGGATTCCTCTCCAGTGCTGACATGGATCTTGGGGTACTTCTGGAGTCTCCCCAGGGGAGTAAGTCCTCGTCTCGAATGCGGGCATGAACCTGGGCTTTCCTCCAGAGCTGTAGGAGCAGTGTCACGCAGTCCTCCGCATGGATCAAAGGATCCATGGTTTTCCTTCGAGCCTTTCTCACGAGGCTTTCCCACGAGGCTTTCCCACAGGGCTGTCCCACGTGCACACGTGGTGGGAGTCAATCCTCGGCTTGAACGTCAAGGCAGTGCAGGGAAAACAGTTTCCTCTGAAATGGACTGACACATCTGGGGGTCTCTTGGAATGGTGGCACGACCCTGGGTTCCTCTCCCCTTTCCTGTGGAGAGCGCTTCCTCTTGAGATGCGACGGGATCGCCGGGAATTCTTTCCCTACGAAACAGGGAAAGGATCCCTCATCTCGAGCTAGGAGGAGGAAACGGGGCTCCCCTGGATGTGTGCGGGACCCCACGTGCTTTCTCTCGAGTGGAGACGGGTATGTCGGGGAAGTTCTTGAGTTGCAGCAAGGGTGTGAATGACCCTTTGGAAGTTCCAGTGGTTAGACGTGATTAGCCTCGAGAAGCCTCAGCGGAAATGGGCCTCATCTCGCCTGGAGGGCAAAACCTCCTGGATTTTCTCGAGTTGCGGCAGGTGCTCTCGACTTACGACGGGGACCTCAGGGACCCGCTCTGGTGGCCTCAGGAAAGGCCAGTCCCCATGCGAGTTCCTCGTGGGCCTCTGGGGATTCCTCTCCCGTCGATGCCGGCGCCTAAGACCTTGTGTGGAGTCGGGGCCGGAACCTGAGGATTCCTCTCCAGTGCTGACATGGATCTTGGGGTACTTCTGGAGTCTCCCCAGGGGAGTCAGTCCTCGTCTCGAATGCGGGCATGCACTTGCGCTTTCCTCCAGAGCGGTAGCAGCAGTGTCACGCAGTCCGCCGCGTGGATCAAAGGATCTATGGTTTTCCCTCGAGTCTTTCCCACGAGGCTTTCCCACGAGGCTTTCCCACAGGGCTGTCCCACGTGCACACGTGGTGGGAGTCGATCCTCGGCTTGAACGTCAAGGCAGTGCAGGGAAAACAGGTTCCTCTGGAATGGACTGACACATCTGGGGGACTCTTGGAATGGTGGCACGACCCTGGAGTTCCTCTCGCCTTTCCTGTGGAGAGCGCCTCCTCTTGAGATGCGACGAGAACGCCGGGAATTCTTTCTCTACGAAACAGGGAAAGGATCCCTCATCTCGAGCTAGGAGGCAGAAACGGGGCTCCCCTGGATGTGTGCGGGACACCACGTGCTTCCTCTCGAGTGGAGACGGTTATGTCGGGGAACTTCTTGAGTTGCAGCAATGGTTAGAAGGACCCTTTGGAAGTTCCAGTGGTTATATGTGATTGGCTTCGAGAAGCCTCAGCGGAAATGGGCCTCATCTCGCCTGGAGGGCAAAACCTCCTGCATTTTCTCGAGTTGCGGCAGGTGCTCTCGACTTACGACGGGGACCTCAGGGACCCGCTCTGGTGGCCTCAGGAAAGGCCAGTCCCCATGCGAGTTCCTCGGGGGCCTCTCGGGATTCCTCTCCCGTCGATGCCAGGGCCTAAGACCTTGTGTGGAGTCGGGGCCGGAACCTGAGGATTCCTCTCCAGTGCTGACATGGATCTTGGGGTACTTCTGGAGTCTCCCCAGGGGAGTCAGTCCTCGTCTCGAATGCGGGCATGCACTTGCGCTTTCCTCCAGAGCGGTAGCAGCAGTGTCACGCAGTCCGCCGCGTGGATCAAAGGATCTATGGTTTTCCCTCGAGTCTTTCCCACGAGGCTTTCCCACGAGGCTTTCCCACAGGGCTGTCCCACGTGCACACGTGGTGGGAGTCGATCCTCGGCTTGAACGTCAAGGCAGTGCAGGGAAAACAGGTTCCTCTGGAATGGACTGACATATCTGGGGGACTCTTGGAATGGTGTCACGACCCTGGAGTTCCTCTCGCCTTTCCTGTGGAGAGCGCCTCCTCTTGAGATGCGACGGGAACGCCGGGAATTCTTTCCCTACGAAACAGGGAAAGGATCCCTCATCTCGAGCTAGGAGGCGGAAACGGGGCTCCCCTGGATGTGTGCGGGACCCCACGTGCTTCCATTCGAGTGGAGACGGGTATGTCGGGGAACTTCTTGAGTTGCAGCAAGGTTGTGAAGGACCCTTTGGAAGTTCCAGGATTTAGACGTGATTAGCCTCGAGAAGCCTCAGCGGAAATGAGCCTCATCTCGCCTGGAGGGCAAAACCTCCTGGATTTTCTCGAGTTGCGGCAGGTGATCTCGACTTACGACGGGGACCTCAGGGACCCGCTCTGGTGGCCTCAGGAAAAGCCAGTCCCCATGCGAGTTGCTCGGGGGCCTCTCGGGATCCCTCTCCCGTCGATGCCAGGGCCTAAGTCCTTCTGTGGAGTCGGGGCCGGAACCTGAGGATTCCTCTCCAGTGCTGACATGGATCTTGGGGTACTTCTGGAGTCTCCCCAGGGGAGTCAGTCCTCGTCTCGAATGCGGGCATGCACTTGCGCTTTCCTCCAGAGCTGTAGCAGCAGTGTCACGCAGTACGCCGCATGGATCAAAGGATCCATGGTTTTCCCTCGAGTCTTTCCCACGAGGCTTTCCCACGAGGCTTTCCCACAGGGCTGTCCCACGTGCACACGTGGTGGGAGTCGATCCTTGGCTTGAACGTCAAGGCAGTGCAGGGAAAACAGGTTCCTCTGGAATGGACTGACACATCTGGGGGACTCTTGGAATGGTGGCACGACCCTGGAGTTCCTCTCGCCTTTCCTGTGGAGAGCGCCTCCTCTTGAGATGCGACGGGAACGCCGGGAATTCTTTCCCTACGAAACAGGGAAAGGATCCCTCATCTCGAGCTAGGAGGCGGAAACGGGGCTCCCCTGGATGTGTGCGGGACCCCACGTGCTTCCTCTCGAGTGCAGACGGGTATGTCGGGGAAATTCTTGAGTTGCAGCAAGGGTGTGAAGGACCCTTTGGAACTTCCAGTGGTTAGATGTGATTGGCCTCGAGAAGCCTCAGCGGAAATGGGCCTCATCTCGCCTGGAGGGCAAAACCGCCTGTATTTTCTCGAATTGCGGCAGGTGCTCTCGACTTACGACGAGGACCTCAGGGACCCGCTATGGTGGCCTCAGGAAAGGCCAGTCCCCATGCGAGTTCCTCTGGGGATTCCTCTCCCGTCGATGCCGGGGCCTAAGACCTTGTGTGGAGTCGGGGCCGGAACCTGAGGATTCCTCTCCAGTGCTGACATGGATCTTGGGGTACTTCTGGAGTCTCCCCAGGGGAGTCAGTCCTCGTCTCGAATGCGGGCATGCACTTGCGCTTTCCTCCAGAGCGGTAGCAGCAGTGTCACGCAGTCCGCCGCGTGGATCAAAGGATCTATGGTTTTCCCTCGAGTCTTTCCCACGAGGCTTTCCCACGAGGCTTTCCCACAGGGCTGTCCCACGTGCACACGTGGTGGGAGTCGATCCTCGGCTTGAACGTCAAGGCAGTGCAGGGAAAACAGGTTCCTCTGGAATGGACTGACACATCTGGGGGACTCTTGGAATGGTGGCACGACCCTGGAGTTCCTCTCGCCTTTCCTGTGGAGAGCGCCTCCTCTTGAGATGCGACGGGAACGCCGGGAATTCTTTCCCTACGAAACAGGGAAAGGATCCCTCATCTCGAGCTAGGAGGCGGAAACGGGGCTCCCCTGGATGTGTGCGGGACCCCACGTGCTTCCTCTCGAGTGGAGACGGGTATGTCGGGGATCTTCTTGAGTTGCAGCAAGGGTGTGAAGGACCCTTTGGAAGTTCCAGTGGTTAGATGTGATTGGCCTCGAGAAGCCTCAGCGGAAATGGGCCTCATCTCGCCTGGAGGGCAAAACCTCCTGGATTTTAACGAGTTGCGGCAGGTGCTCTCGACTTACGACAAGGACCTCAGGGACCCGCTCTGGTGGCCTCAGGAAAGGCCAGTCCCCATGCGAGTTCCTCTGGGGATTCCTCTCCCGTCGATGCCGGGGCCTAAGACCTTGTGTGGAGTCGGGGCCGGAACCTGAGGATTCCTCTCCAGTGCTGACATGGATCTTGGGGTACTTCTGGAGTCTCCCCAGGGGAGTAAGTCCTCGTCTCGAATGCGGGCATGAACCTGGGCTTTCCTCCAGAGCTGTAGGAGCAGTGTCACGCAGTCCTCCGCATGGATCAAAGGATCCATGGTTTTCCCTCGAGCCTTTCTCACGAGGCTTTCCCACGAGGCTTTCCCACAGGGCTGTCCCACGTGCACACGTGGTGGGATTCAATCCTCGGCTTGAACGTCAAGGCAGTGCAGGGAAAACAGTTTCCTCTGAAATGGACTGACACATCTGGGGGTCTCTTGGAATGGTGGCACGACCCTGGGTTCCTCTCCCCTTTCCTGTGGAGAGCGCTTCCTCTTGAGATGCGACGGGATCGCCGGGAATTCTTTCCCTACGAAACAGGGAAAGGATCCCTCATCTCGAGCTAGGAGGAGGAAACGGGGCTCCCCTGGATGTGTGCGGGACCCCACGTGCTTTCTCTCGAGTGGAGACGGGTATGTCGGGGAAGTTCTTGAGTTGCAGCAAGGGTGTGAATGACCCTTTGGAAGTTCCAGTGGTTAGACGTGATTAGCCTCGAGAAGCCTCAGCGGAAATGGGCCTCATCTCGCCTGGAGGGCAAAACCTCCTGGATTTTCTCGAGTTGCGGCAGGTGCTCTCGACTTACGACGGGGACCTCAGGGACCCGCTCTGGTGGCCTCAGGAAAGGCCAGTCCCCATGCGAGTTCCTCGGGGGCCTCTGGGGATTCCTCTCCCGTCGATGCCGGCGCCTAAGACCTTGTGTGGAGTCGGGGCCGGAACCTGAGGATTCCTCTCCAGTGCTGACATGGATCTTGGGGTACTTCTGGAGTCTCCCCAGGGGAGTCAGTCCTCGTCTCGAATGCGGGCATGCACTTGCGCTTTCCTCCAGAGCGGTAGCAGCAGTGTCACGCAGTCCGACGCGTGGATCAAAGGATCTATGGTTTTCCCTCGAGTCTTTCCCACGAGGCTTTCCCACGAGGCTTTCCCACAGGGCTGTCCCACGTGCACACGTGGTGGGAGTCGATCCTCGGCTTGAACGTCAAGGCAGTGCAGGGAAAACAGGTTCCTCTGGAATGGACTGACACATCTGGGGGACTCTTGGAATGGTGGCACGACCCTGGAGTTCCTCTCGCCTTTCCTGTGGAGAGCGCCTCCTCTTGAGATGCGACGAGAACGCCGGGAATTCTTTCTCTACGAAACAGGGAAAGGATCCCTCATCTCGAGCTAGGAGGCAGAAACGGGGCTCCCCTGGATGTGTGCGGGACACCACGTGCGTCCTCTCGAGTGGAGACGGGTATGTCGGGGAACTTCTTGAGTTGCAGCAATGGTTAGAAGGACCCTTTGGAAGTTCCAGTGGTTATATGTGATTGGCCTCGAGAAGCCTCAGCGGAAATGGGCCTCATCTCGCCTGGAGGGCAAAACCTCCTGCATTTTCTCGAGGTGCGGCAGGTGCTCTCGACTTACGACGGGGACCTCAGGGACCCGCTCTGGTGGCCTCAGGAAAGGCCAGTCCCCATGCGAGTTCCTCGGGGGCCTCTCGGGATTCCTCTCCCGTCGATGCCAGGGCCTAAGACCTTGTGTGGAGTCGGGGCCGGAACCTGAGGATTCCTCTCCAGTGCTGACATGGATCTTGGGGTACTTCTGGAGTCTCCCCAGGGGAGTCAGTCCTCGTCTCGAATGCGGGCATGCACTTGCGCTTTCCTCCAGAGCGGTAGCAGCAGTGTCACGCAGTCCGCCGCGTGGATCAAAGGATCTATGGTTTTCCCTCGAGTCTTTCCCACGAGGCTTTCCCACGAGGCTTTCCCACAGGGCTGTCCCACGTGCACACGTGGTGGGAGTCGATCCTCGGCTTGAACGTCAAGGCAGTGCAGGGAAAACAGGTTCCTCTGGAATGGACTGACATATCTGGGGGACTCTTGGAATGGTGTCACGACCCTGGAGTTCCTCTCGCCTTTCCTGTGGAGAGCGCCTCCTCTTGAGATGCGACGAGAACGCCGGGAATTCTTTCCCTACGAAACAGGGAAAGGATCCCTCATCTCGAGCTTGTAGGCGGAAACGGGGCTCCCCTGGATGTGTGCGGGACCCACGTGCTTCCTCTCGAGTGGAGACGGGTATGTCGGGGAACTTCTTGAGTTGCAGCAAGGGTGTGAAGGACCCTTTGGAAGTTCCAGTGGTTAGACGTGATTAGCCTCCAGAACCCTCAGCGGAAATGGGCCTCATCTCGCCTGGAGGGCAAAACCTCCTGGATTTTCTCGAGTTGCGGCAGGTGCTCTTGACTTACGACAGGGACCTCAGGGACCCGCTCTGGTGGCCTCAGGAAAGGCCAGTCCCCATTCGAGTTCCACGGGGGCCTCTCGGGATTCCTCTCCCGTCGATGCCGGGGCCTAAGACCTTGTGTGGAGTCGGGGCCGGAACCTGAGGATTCCTCTCCAGTGATGACATGGATCTTGGGGTATTTCTGGAGTCTCCCCAGGGGAGTCAGTCCTCGTCTCGAATGCGGGCATGCACTTGCGCTTTCCTCCAGAGCGGTAGCAGCAGTGTCACGCAGTCCGCCGCGTGGATCAAAGGATATATGGTTTTCCCTCGAGTCTTTCCCACGAGGCTTTCCCCCGAGGCTTTCCCACAGGGCTGTCCCACGTGCACACGTGTTGGGAATCGATCCTCGGCTTGAACGTCAAGGCAGTGCAGGGAAAACAGGTTCCTCTGGAATGGACTGACACATCTGGGGGACTCTTGGAATGGTGGCATGACCCTGGAGTTCCTCTCGCCTTTCCTGTGGAGAGCGCCTCCTCTTGAGATGCGACGGGAACGCCGGGAATTCTTTCCCTACGAAACAGGGAAAGGATCCCTCATCTCGAGCTAGGAGGCGGAAACGGGGCTCCCCTGGATGTGTGCGGGACCCCACGTGCTTCCTCTCGAGTGCAGACGGGTATGTCGGGGAACTTCTTGAGTTGCAGCAAGGGTGTGAAGGACCCTTTGGAAGTTCCAGTGGTTAGATGTGATTGGCCTCGAGAAGCCTCAGCGGAAATGGGCCTCATCTCGCCTGGAGGGCAAAACCTCCTGGATTTTCTCGAGTTGCGGCAGGTGCTCTCGACTTACGACGGGGACCTCAGGGACCCGCTCTGGTGGCCTCAGGAAAGGCCAGTCCCCATGCGAGTTCCTCGGGGGCCTCTCGGGATTCCTCTCCCGTCGATGCCGGGGCCTAAGACCTTGTGTGGAGTCTGGCCGGAACCTGAGGATTCCTCTCCAGTGCTGACATGGATCTTGGGGTACTTCTGGAGTCTCCCCAGGGGAGTCAGTCCTCGTCTCGAATGCGGGCATGCACTTGCGCTTTCCTCCAGAGCGGTAGCAGCAGTGTCACGCAGTCAGCCGCGTGGATCAAAGGATCTATGGTTTTCACTCGAGTCTTTCCCACGAGGCTTTCCCACGAGGCTTTCCCACAGGGCTGTCCCACGTGCACACGTGGTGGGAGTCGATCCTCGGCTTGAACGTCAAGGCAGTGCAGGGAAAACAGGTTCCTCTGGAATGGACTGACACATCTGGGGGACTCTTGGAATGGTGGCACGACCCTGGAGTTCCTCTCACCTTTCCTGTGGAGAGCGCCTCCTCTTGAGATGCGACGGGAACGCCGGGAATTCTTTCCCTACGAAACAGGGAAAGGATCCCTCATCTCGAGCTAGGAGGCGGAAACGGGGCTCCCCTGGATGTGTGCGGGACCCCACGTGCTTCCTCTCGAGTGGAGACGGGTATGTCGGGGATCTTCTTGAGTTGCAGCAAGGGTGTGAAGGACCCTTTGGAAGTTCCAGTGGTTAGATGTGATTGGCCTCGAGAAGCCTCAGCGGAAATGGGCCTCATCTCGCCTGGAGGGCAAAACCTCCTGGATTTTCTCGAGTTGCGGCAGGTGCTCTCGACTTACGACAAGGACCTCAGGGACCCGCTCTGGTGGCCTCAGGAAAGGCCAGTCCCCATGCGAGTTCCTCTGGGGATTCCTCTCCCGTCGATGCCGGGGCCTAAGACCTTGTGTGGAGTCGGGGCCGGAACCTGAGGATTCCTCTCCAGTGCTGACATGGATCTTGGGGTACTTCTGGAGTCTCCCCAGGGGAGTAAGTCCTCGTCTCGAATGCGGGCATGAACCTGGGCTTTCCTCCAGAGCTGTAGGAGCAGTGTCACGCAGTCCTCCGCATGGATCAAAGGATCCATGGTTTTCCTTCGAGCCTTTCTCACGAGGCTTTCCCACGAGGCTTTCCCACAGGGCTGTCCCACGTGCACACGTGGTGGGAGTCAATCCTCGGCTTGAACGTCAAGGCAGTGCAGGGAAAACAGTTTCCTCTGAAATGGACTGACACATCTGGGGGTCTCTTGGAATGGTGGCACGACCCTGGGTTCCTCTCCCCTTTCCTGTGGAGAGCGCTTCCTCTTGAGATGCGACGGGATCGCCGGGAATTCTTTCCCTACGAAACAGGGAAAGGATCCCTCATCTCGAGCTAGGAGGAGGAAACGGGGCTCCCCTGGATGTGTGCGGGACCCCACGTGCTTTCTCTCGAGTGGAGACGGGTATGTCGGGGAAGTTCTTGAGTTGCAGCAAGGGTGTGAATGACCCTTTGGAAGTTCCAGTGGTTAGACGTGATTAGCCTCGAGAAGCCTCAGCGGAAATGGGCCTCATCTCGCCTGGAGGGCAAAACCTCCTGGATTTACTCGAGTTGCGGCAGGTGCTCTCGACTTACGACGGGGACCTCAGGGACCCGCTCTGGTGGCCTCAGGAAAGGCCAGTCCCCATGCGAGTTCCTCGTGGGCCTCTGGGGATTCCTCTCCCGTCGATGCCGGCGCCTAAGACCTTGTGTGGAGTCGGGGCCGGAACCTGAGGATTCCTCTCCAGTGCTGACATGGATCTTGGGGTACTTCTGGAGTCTCCCCAGGGGAGTCAGTCCTCGTCTCGAATGCGGGCATGCACTTGCGCTTTCCTCCAGAGCGGTAGCAGCAGTGTCACGCAGTCCGCCGCGTGGATCAAAGGATCTATGGTTTTCCCTCGAGTCTTTCCCACGAGGCTTTCCCACGAGGCTTTCCCACAGGGCTGTCCCACGTGCACACGTGGTGGGAGTCGATCCTCGGCTTGAACGTCAAGGCAGTGCAGGGAAAACAGGTTCCTCTGGAATGGACTGACACATCTGGGGGACTCTTGGAATGGTGGCACGACCCTGGAGTTCCTCTCGCCTTTCCTGTGGAGAGCGCCTCCTCTTGAGATGCGACGAGAACGCCGGGAATTCTTTCTCTACGAAACAGGGAAAGGATCCCTCATCTCGAGCTAGGAGGCAGAAACGGGGCTCCCCTGGATGTGTGCGGGACACCACGTGCTTCCTCTCGAGTGGAGACGGGTATGTCGGGGAACTTCTTGAGTTGCAGCAATGGTTAGAAGGACCCTTTGGAAGTTCCAGTGGTTATATGTGATTGGCCTCGAGAAGCCTCAGCGGAAATGGGCCTCATCTCGCCTGGAGGGCAAAACCTCCTGCATTTTCTCGAGTTGCGGCAGGTGCTCTCGACTTACGACGGGGACCTCAGGGACCCGCTCTGGTGGCCTCAGGAAAGGCCAGTCCCCATGCGAGTTCCTCGGGGGCCTCTCGGGATTCCTCTCCCGTCGATGCCAGGGCCTAAGACCTTGTGTGGAGTCGGGGCCGGAATCTGAGGATTCCTCTCCAGTGCTGACATGGATCTTGGGGTACTTCTGGAGTCTCCCCAGGGGAGTCAGTCCTCGTCTCGAATGCGGGCATGCACTTGCGCTTTCCTCCAGAGCGGTAGCAGCAGTGTCACGCAGTCCGACGCGTGGATCAAAGGATCTATGGTTTTCCCTCGAGTCTTTCCCACGAGGCTTTCCCACGAGGCTTTCCCACAGGGCTGTCCCACGTGCACACGTGGTGGGAGTCGATCCTCGGCTTGAACGTCAAGGCAGTGCAGGGAAAACAGGTTCCTCTGGAATGGACTGACACATCTGGGGGACTCTTGGAATGGTGGCACGACCCTGGAGTTCCTCTCGCCTTTCCTGTGGAGAGCGCCTCCTCTTGAGATGCGACGAGAACGCCGGGAATTCTTTCTCTACGAAACAGGGAAAGGATCCCTCATCTCGAGCTAGGAGGCAGAAACGGGGCTCCCCTGGATGTGTGCGGGACACCACGTGCGTCCTCTCGAGTGGAGACGGGTATGTCGGGGAACTTCTTGAGTTGCAGCAATGGTTAGAAGGACCCTTTGGAAGTTCCAGTGGTTATATGTGATTGGCCTCGAGAAGCCTCAGCGGAAATGGGCCTCATCTCGCCTGGAGGGCAAAACCTCCTGCATTTTCTCGAGGTGCGGCAGGTGCTCTCGACTTACGACGGGGACGTCAGGGACCCGCTCTGGTGGCCTCAGGAAAGGCCAGTCCCCATGCGAGTTCCTCGGGGGCCTCTCGGGATTCCTCTCCCGTCGATGCCAGGGCCTAAGACCTTGTGTGGAGTCGGGGCCGGAACCTGAGGATTCCTCTCCAGTGCTGACATGGATCTTGGGGTACTTCTGGAGTCTCCCCAGGGGAGTCAGTCCTCGTCTCGAATGCGGGCATGCACTTGCGCTTTCCTCCAGAGCGGTAGCAGCAGTGTCACGCAGTCCGACGCGTGGATCAAAGGATCTATGGTTTTCCCTCGAGTCTTTCCCACGAGGCTTTCCCACGAGGCTTTCCCACAGGGCTGTCCCACGTGCACACGTGGTGGGAGTCGATCCTCGGCTTGAACGTCAAGGCAGTGCAGGGAAAACAGGTTCCTCTGGAATGGACTGACACATCTGGGGGACTCTTGGAATGGTGGCACGACCCTGGAGTTCCTCTCGCCTTTCCTGTGGAGAGCGCCTCCTCTTGAGATGCGACGAGAACGCCGGGAATTCTTTCTCTACGAAACAGGGAAAGGATCCCTCATCTCGAGCTAGGAGGCAGAAACGGGGCTCCCCTGGATGTGTGCGGGACACCACGTGCGTCCTCTCGAGTGGAGACGGGTATGTCGGGGAACTTCTTGAGTTGCAGCAATGGTTAGAAGGACCCTTTGGAAGTTCCAGTGGTTATATGTGATTGGCCTCGAGAAGCCTCAGCGGAAATGGGCCTCATCTCGCCTGGAGGGCAAAACCTCCTGCATTTTCTCGAGGTGCGGCAGGTGCTCTCGACTTACGACGGGGACCTCAGGGACCCGCTCTGGTGGCCTCAGGAAAGGCCAGTCCCCATGCGAGTTCCTCGGGGGCCTCTCGGGATTCCTCTCCCGTCGATGCCAGGGCCTAAGACCTTGTGTGGAGTCGGGGCCGGAACCTGAGGATTCCTCTCCAGTGCTGACATGGATCTTGGGGTACTTCTGGAGTCTCCCCAGGGGAGTCAGTCCTCGTCTCGAATGCGGGCATGCACTTGCGCTTTCCTCCAGAGCGGTAGCAGCAGTGTCACGCAGTCCGCCGCGTGGATCAAAGGATCTATGGTTTTCCCTCGAGTCTTTCCCACGAGGCTTTCCCACGAGGCTTTCCCACAGGGCTGTCCCACGTGCACACGTGGTGGGAGTCGATCCTCGGCTTGAACGTCAAGGCAGTGCAGGGAAAACAGGTTCCTCTGGAATGGACTGACATATCTGGGGGACTCTTGGAATGGTGTCACGACCCTGGAGTTCCTCTCGCCTTTCCTGTGGAGAGCGCCTCCTCTTGAGATGCGACGAGAACGCCGGGAATTCTTTCCCTACGAAACAGGGAAAGGATCCCTCATCTCGAGCTTGTAGGCGGAAACGGGGCTCCCCTGGATGTGTGCGGGACCCACGTGCTTCCTCTCGAGTGGAGACGGGTATGTCGGGGAACTTCTTGAGTTGCAGCAAGGGTGTGAAGGACCCTTTGGAAGTTCCAGTGGTTAGACGTGATTAGCCTCCAGAACCCTCAGCGGAAATGGGCCTCATCTCGCCTGGAGGGCAAAACCTCCTGGATTTTCTCGAGTTGCGGCAGGTGCTCTTGACTTACGACAGGGACCTCAGGGACCCGCTCTGGTGGCCTCAGGAAAGGCCAGTCCCCATTCGAGTTCCACGGGGGCCTCTCGGGATTCCTCTCCCGTCGATGCCGGGGCCTAAGACCTTGTGTGGAGTCGGGGCCGGAACCTGAGGATTCCTCTCCAGTGATGACATGGATCTTGGGGTATTTCTGGAGTCTCCCCAGGGGAGTCAGTCCTCGTCTCGAATGCGGGCATGCACTTGCGCTTTCCTCCAGAGCGGTAGCAGCAGTGTCACGCAGTCCGCCGCGTGGATCAAAGGATATATGGTTTTCCCTCGAGTCTTTCCCACGAGGCTTTCCCCCGAGGCTTTCCCACAGGGCTGTCCCACGTGCACACGTGTTGGGAATCGATCCTCGGCTTGAACGTCAAGGCAGTGCAGGGAAAACAGGTTCCTCTGGAATGGACTGACACATCTGGGGGACTCTTGGAATGGTGGCATGACCCTGGAGTTCCTCTCGCCTTTCCTGTGGAGAGCGCCTCCTCTTGAGATGCGACGGGAACGCCGGGAATTCTTTCCCTACGAAACAGGGAAAGGATCCCTCATCTCGAGCTAGGAGGCGGAAACGGGGCTCCCCTGGATGTGTGCGGGACCCCACGTGCTTCCTCTCGAGTGCAGACGGGTATGTCGGGGAACTTCTTGAGTTGCAGCAAGGGTGTGAAGGACCCTTTGGAAGTTCCAGTGGTTAGATGTGATTGGCCTCGAGAAGCCTCAGCGGAAATGGGCCTCATCTCGCCTGGAGGGCAAAACCTCCTGGATTTTCTCGAGTTGCGGCAGGTGCTCTCGACTTACGACGGGGACCTCAGGGACCCGCTCTGGTGGCCTCAGGAAAGGCCAGTCCCCATGCGAGTTCCTCGGGGGCCTCTCGGGATTCCTCTCCCGTCGATGCCGGGGCCTAAGACCTTGTGTGGAGTCTGGCCGGAACCTGAGGATTCCTCTCCAGTGCTGACATGGATCTTGGGGTACTTCTGGAGTCTCCCCAGGGGAGTCAGTCCTCGTCTCGAATGCGGGCATGCACTTGCGCTTTCCTCCAGAGCGGTAGCAGCAGTGTCACGCAGTCCGCCGCGTGGATCAAAGGATCTATGGTTTTCACTCGAGTCTTTCCCACGAGGCTTTCCCACGAGGCTTTCCCACAGGGCTGTCCCACGTGCACACGTGGTGGGAGTCGATACTCGGCTTGAACGTCAAGGCAGTGCAGGGAAAACAGGTTCCTCTGGAATGGACTGACACATCTGGGGGACTCTTGGAATGGTGGCACGACCCTGGAGTTCCTCTCACCTTTCCTGTGGAGAGCGCCTCCTCTTGAGATGCGACGGGAACGCCGGGAATTCTTTCCCTACGAAACAGGGAAAGGATCCCTCATCTCGAGCTAGGAGGCGGAAACGGGGCTCCCCTGGATGTGTGCGGGACCCCACGTGCTTCCTCTCGAGTGGAGACGGGTATGTCGGGGATCTTCTTGAGTTGCAGCAAGGGTGTGAAGGACCCTTTGGAAGTTCCAGTGGTTAGATGTGATTGGCCTCGAGAAGCCTCAGCGGAAATGGGCCTCATCTCGCCTGGAGGGCAAAACCTCCTGGATTTTCTCGAGTTGCGGCAGGTGCTCTCGACTTACGACAAGGACCTCAGGGACCCGCTCTGGTGGCCTCAGGAAAGGCCAGTCCCCATGCGAGTTCCTCTGGGGATTCCTCTCCCGTCGATGCCGGGGCCTAAGACCTTGTGTGGAGTCGGGGCCGGAACCTGAGGATTCCTCTCCAGTGCTGACATGGATCTTGGGGTACTTCTGGAGTCTCCCCAGGGGAGTAAGTCCTCGTCTCGAATGCGGGCATGAACCTGGGCTTTCCTCCAGAGCTGTAGGAGCAGTGTCACGCAGTCCTCCGCATGGATCAAAGGATCCATGGTTTTCCTTCGAGCCTTTCTCACGAGGCTTTCCCACGAGGCTTTCCCACAGGGCTGTCCCACGTGCACACGTGGTGGGAGTCAATCCTCGGCTTGAACGTCAAGGCAGTGCAGGGAAAACAGTTTCCTCTGAAATGGACTGACACATCTGGGGGTCTCTTGGAATGGTGGCACGACCCTGGGTTCCTCTCCCCTTTCCTGTGGAGAGCGCTTCCTCTTGAGATGCGACGGGATCGCCGGGAATTCTTTCCCTACGAAACAGGGAAAGGATCCCTCATCTCGAGCTAGGAGGAGGAAACGGGGCTCCCCTGGATGTGTGCGGGACCCCACGTGCTTTCTCTCGAGTGGAGACGGGTATGTCGGGGAAGTTCTTGAGTTGCAGCAAGGGTGTGAATGACCCTTTGGAAGTTCCAGTGGTTAGACGTGATTAGCCTCGAGAAGCCTCAGCGGAAATGGGCCTCATCTCGCCTGGAGGGCAAAACCTCCTGGATTTTCTCGAGTTGCGGCAGGTGCTCTCGACTTACGACGGGGACCTCAGGGACCCGCTCTGGTGGCCTCAGGAAAGGCCAGTCCCCATGCGAGTTCCTCGTGGGCCTCTCGGGATCCCTCTCCCGTCGATGCCAGGGCCTAAGTCCTTCTGTGGAGTCGGGGCCGGAACCTGAGGATTCCTCTCCAGTGCTGACATGGATCTTGGGGTACTTCTGGAGTCTCCCCAGGGGAGTCAGTCCTCGTCTCGAATGCGGGCATGCACTTGCGCTTTCCTCCAGAGCTGTAGCAGCAGTGTCACGCAGTACGCCGCATGGATCAAAGGATCCATGGTTTTCCCTCGAGTCTTTCCCACGAGGCTTTCCCACGAGGCTTTCCCACAGGGCTGTCCCACGTGCACACGTGGTGGGAGTCGATCCTTGGCTTGAACGTCAAGGCAGTGCAGGGAAAACAGGTTCCTCTGGAATGGACTGACACATCTGGGGGACTCTTGGAATGGTGGCACGACCCTGGAGTTCCTCTCGCCTTTCCTGTGGAGAGCGCCTCCTCTTGAGATGCGACGGGAACGCCGGGAATTCTTTCCCTACGAAACAGGGAAAGGATCCCTCATCTCGAGCTAGGAGGCGGAAACGGGGCTCCCCTGGATGTGTGCGGGACCCCACGTGCTTCCTCTCGAGTGCAGACGGGTATGTCGGGGAAATTCTTGAGTTGCAGCAAGGGTGTGAAGGACCCTTTGGAACTTCCAGTGGTTAGATGTGATTGGCCTCGAGAAGCCTCAGCGGAAATGGGCCTCATCTCGCCTGGAGGGCAAAACCGCCTGTATTTTCTCGAATTGCGGCAGGTGCTCTCGACTTACGACGAGGACCTCAGGGACCCGCTATGGTGGCCTCAGGAAAGGCCAGTCCCCATGCGAGTTCCTCTGGGGATTCCTCTCCCGTCGATGCCGGGGCCTAAGACCTTGTGTGGAGTCGGGGCCGGAACCTGAGGATTCCTCTCCAGTGCTGACATGGATCTTGGGGTACTTCTGGAGTCTCCCCAGGGGAGTCAGTCCTCGTCTCGAATGCGGGCATGCACTTGCGCTTTCCTCCAGAGCGGTAGCAGCAGTGTCACGCAGTCCGCCGCGTGGATCAAAGGATCTATGGTTTTCCCTCGAGTCTTTCCCACGAGGCTTTCCCACGAGGCTTTCCCACAGGGCTGTCCCACGTGCACACGTGGTGGGAGTCGATCCTCGGCTTGAACGTCAAGGCAGTGCAGGGAAAACAGGTTCCTCTGGAATGGACTGACACATCTGGGGGACTCTTGGAATGGTGGCACGACCCTGGAGTTCCTCTCGCCTTTCCTGTGGAGAGCGCCTCCTCTTGAGATGCGACGGGAACGCCGGGAATTCTTTCCCTACGAAACAGGGAAAGGATCCCTCATCTCGAGCTAGGAGGCGGAAACGGGGCTCCCCTGGATGTGTGCGGGACCCCACGTGCTTCCTCTCGAGTGGAGACGGGTATGTCGGGGATCTTCTTGAGTTGCAGCAAGGGTGTGAAGGACCCTTTGGAAGTTCCAGTGGTTAGATGTGATTGGCCTCGAGAAGCCTCAGCGGAAATGGGCCTCATCTCGCCTGGAGGGCAAAACCTCCTGGATTTTAACGAGTTGCGGCAGGTGCTCTCGACTTACGACAAGGACCTCAGGGACCCGCTCTGGTGGCCTCAGGAAAGGCCAGTCCCCATGCGAGTTCCTCTGGGGATTCCTCTCCCGTCGATGCCGGGGCCTAAGACCTTGTGTGGAGTCGGGGCCGGAACCTGAGGATTCCTCTCCAGTGCTGACATGGATCTTGGGGTACTTCTGGAGTCTCCCCAGGGGAGTAAGTCCTCGTCTCGAATGCGGGCATGAACCTGGGCTTTCCTCCAGAGCTGTAGGAGCAGTGTCACGCAGTCCTCCGCATGGATCAAAGGATCCATGGTTTTCCCTCGAGCCTTTCTCACGAGGCTTTCCCACGAGGCTTTCCCACAGGGCTGTCCCACGTGCACACGTGGTGGGATTCAATCCTCGGCTTGAACGTCAAGGCAGTGCAGGGAAAACAGTTTCCGCTGAAATGGACTGACACATCTGGGGGTCTCTTGGAATGGTGGCACGACCCTGGGTTCCTCTCCCCTTTCCTGTGGAGAGCGCTTCCTCTTGAGATGCGACGGGATCGCCGGGAATTCTTTCCCTACGAAACAGGGAAAGGATCCCTCATCTCGAGCTAGGAGGAGGAAACGGGGCTCCCCTGGATGTGTGCGGGACCCCACGTGCTTTCTCTCGAGTGGAGACGGGTATGTCGGGGAAGTTCTTGAGTTGCAGCAAGGGTGTGAATGACCCTTTGGAAGTTCCAGTGGTTAGACGTGATTAGCCTCGAGAAGCCTCAGCGGAAATGGGCCTCATCTCGCCTGGAGGGCAAAACCTCCTGGATTTTCTCGAGTTGCGGCAGGTGCTCTCGACTTACGACGGGGACCTCAGGGACCCGCTCTGGTGGCCTCAGGAAAGGCCAGTCCCCATGCGAGTTCCTCGGGGGCCTCTGGGGATTCCTCTCCCGTCGATGCCGGCGCCTAAGACCTTGTGTGGAGTCGGGGCCGGAACCTGAGGATTCCTCTCCAGTGCTGACATGGATCTTGGGGTACTTCTGGAGTCTCCCCAGGGGAGTCAGTCCTCGTCTCGAATGCGGGCATGCACTTGCGCTTTCCTCCAGAGCGGTAGCAGCAGTGTCACGCAGTCCGACGCGTGGATCAAAGGATCTATGGTTTTCCCTCGAGTCTTTCCCACGAGGCTTTCCCACGAGGCTTTCCCACAGGGCTGTCCCACGTGCACACGTGGTGGGAGTCGATCCTCGGCTTGAACGTCAAGGCAGTGCAGGGAAAACAGGTTCCTCTGGAATGGACTGACACATCTGGGGGACTCTTGGAATGGTGGCACGACCCTGGAGTTCCTCTCGCCTTTCCTGTGGAGAGCGCCTCCTCTTGAGATGCGACGAGAACGCCGGGAATTCTTTCTCTACGAAACAGGGAAAGGATCCCTCATCTCGAGCTAGGAGGCAGAAACGGGGCTCCCCTGGATGTGTGCGGGACACCACGTGCGTCCTCTCGAGTGGAGACGGGTATGTCGGGGAACTTCTTGAGTTGCAGCAATGGTTAGAAGGACCCTTTGGAAGTTCCAGTGGTTATATGTGATTGGCCTCGAGAAGCCTCAGCGGAAATGGGCCTCATCTCGCCTGGAGGGCAAAACCTCCTGCATTTTCTCGAGGTGCGGCAGGTGCTCTCGACTTACGACGGGGACCTCAGGGACCCGCTCTGGTGGCCTCAGGAAAGGCCAGTCCCCATGCGAGTTCCTCGGGGGCCTCTCGGGATTCCTCTCCCGTCGATGCCAGGGCCTAAGACCTTGTGTGGAGTCGGGGCCGGAACCTGAGGATTCCTCTCCAGTGCTGACATGGATCTTGGGGTACTTCTGGAGTCTCCCCAGGGGAGTCAGTCCTCGTCTCGAATGCGGGCATGCACTTGCGCTTTCCTCCAGAGCGGTAGCAGCAGTGTCACGCAGTCCGCCGCGTGGATCAAAGGATCTATGGTTTTCCCTCGAGTCTTTCCCACGAGGCTTTCCCACGAGGCTTTCCCACAGGGCTGTCCCACGTGCACACGTGGTGGGAGTCGATCCTCGGCTTGAACGTCAAGGCAGTGCAGGGAAAACAGGTTCCTCTGGAATGGACTGACATATCTGGGGGACTCTTGGAATGGTGTCACGACCCTGGAGTTCCTCTCGCCTTTCCTGTGGAGAGCGCCTCCTCTTGAGATGCGACGAGAACGCCGGGAATTCTTTCCCTACGAAACAGGGAAAGGATCCCTCATCTCGAGCTTGTAGGCGGAAACGGGGCTCCCCTGGATGTGTGCGGGACCCACGTGCTTCCTCTCGAGTGGAGACGGGTATGTCGGGGAACTTCTTGAGTTGCAGCAAGGGTGTGAAGGACCCTTTGGAAGTTCCAGTGGTTAGACGTGATTAGCCTCCAGAACCCTCAGCGGAAATGGGCCTCATCTCGCCTGGAGGGCAAAACCTCCTGGATTTTCTCGAGTTGCGGCAGGTGCTCTTGACTTACGACAGGGACCTCAGGGACCCGCTCTGGTGGCCTCAGGAAAGGCCAGTCCCCATTCGAGTTCCACGGGGGCCTCTCGGGATTCCTCTCCCGTCGATGCCGGGGCCTAAGACCTTGTGTGGAGTCGGGGCCGGAACCTGAGGATTCCTCTCCAGTGATGACATGGATCTTGGGGTATTTCTGGAGTCTCCCCAGGGGAGTCAGTCCTCGTCTCGAATGCGGGCATGCACTTGCGCTTTCCTCCAGAGCGGTAGCAGCAGTGTCACGCAGTCCGCCGCGTGGATCAAAGGATATATGGTTTTCCCTCGAGTCTTTCCCACGAGGCTTTCCCCCGAGGCTTTCCCACAGGGCTGTCCCACGTGCACACGTGTTGGGAATCGATCCTCGGCTTGAACGTCAAGGCAGTGCAGGGAAAACAGGTTCCTCTGGAATGGACTGACACATCTGGGGGACTCTTGGAATGGTGGCATGACCCTGGAGTTCCTCTCGCCTTTCCTGTGGAGAGCGCCTCCTCTTGAGATGCGACGGGAACGCCGGGAATTCTTTCCCTACGAAACAGGGAAAGGATCCCTCATCTCGAGCTAGGAGGCGGAAACGGGGCTCCCCTGGATGTGTGCGGGACCCCACGTGCTTCCTCTCGAGTGCAGACGGGTATGTCGGGGAACTTCTTGAGTTGCAGCAAGGGTGTGAAGGACCCTTTGGAAGTTCCAGTGGTTAGATGTGATTGGCCTCGAGAAGCCTCAGCGGAAATGGGCCTCATCTCGCCTGGAGGGCAAAACCTCCTGGATTTTCTCGAGTTGCGGCAGGTGCTCTCGACTTACGACGGGGACCTCAGGGACCCGCTCTGGTGGCCTCAGGAAAGGCCAGTCCCCATGCGAGTTCCTCGGGGGCCTCTCGGGATTCCTCTCCCGTCGATGCCGGGGCCTAAGACCTTGTGTGGAGTCTGGCCGGAACCTGAGGATTCCTCTCCAGTGCTGACATGGATCTTGGGGTACTTCTGGAGTCTCCCCAGGGGAGTCAGTCCTCGTCTCGAATGCGGGCATGCACTTGCGCTTTCCTCCAGAGCGGTAGCAGCAGTGTCACGCAGTCAGCCGCGTGGATCAAAGGATCTATGGTTTTCACTCGAGTCTTTCCCACGAGGCTTTCCCACGAGGCTTTCCCACAGGGCTGTCCCACGTGCACACGTGGTGGGAGTCGATCCTCGGCTTGAACGTCAAGGCAGTGCAGGGAAGACAGGTTCCTCTGGAATGGACTGACACATCTGGGGGACTCTTGGAATGGTGGCACGACCCTGGAGTTCCTCTCACCTTTCCTGTGGAGAGCGCCTCCTCTTGAGATGCGACGGGAACGCCGGGAATTCTTTCCCTACGAAACAGGGAAAGGATCCCTCATCTCGAGCTAGGAGGCGGAAACGGGGCTCCCCTGGATGTGTGCGGGACCCCACGTGCTTCCTCTCGAGTGGAGACGGGTATGTCGGGGATCTTCTTGAGTTGCAGCAAGGGTGTGAAGGACCCTTTGGAAGTTCCAGTGGTTAGATGTGATTGGCCTCGAGAAGCCTCAGCGGAAATGGGCCTCATCTCGCCTGGAGGGCAAAACCTCCTGGATTTTCTCGAGTTGCGGCAGGTGCTCTCGACTTACGACAAGGACCTCAGGGACCCGCTCTGGTGGCCTCAGGAAAGGCCAGTCCCCATGCGAGTTCCTCTGGGGATTCCTCTCCCGTCGATGCCGGGGCCTAAGACCTTGTGTGGAGTCGGGGCCGGAACCTGAGGATTCCTCTCCAGTGCTGACATGGATCTTGGGGTACTTCTGGAGTCTCCCCAGGGGAGTAAGTCCTCGTCTCGAATGCGGGCATGAACCTGGGCTTTCCTCCAGAGCTGTAGGAGCAGTGTCACGCAGTCCTCCGCATGGATCAAAGGATCCATGGTTTTCCTTCGAGCCTTTCTCACGAGGCTTTCCCACGAGGCTTTCCCACAGGGCTGTCCCACGTGCACACGTGGTGGGAGTCAATCCTCGGCTTGAACGTCAAGGCAGTGCAGGGAAAACAGTTTCCTCTGAAATGGACTGACACATCTGGGGGTCTCTTGGAATGGTGGCACGACCCTGGGTTCCTCTCCCCTTTCCTGTGGAGAGCGCTTCCTCTTGAGATGCGACGGGATCGCCGGGAATTCTTTCCCTACGAAACAGGGAAAGGATCCCTCATCTCGAGCTAGGAGGAGGAAACGGGGCTCCCCTGGATGTGTGCGGGACCCCACGTGCTTTCTCTCGAGTGGAGACGGGTATGTCGGGGAAGTTCTTGAGTTGCAGCAAGGGTGTGAATGACCCTTTGGAAGTTCCAGTGGTTAGACGTGATTAGCCTCGAGAAGCCTCAGCGGAAATGGGCCTCATCTCGCCTGGAGGGCAAAACCTCCTGGATTTTCTCGAGTTGCGGCAGGTGCTCTCGACTTACGACGGGGACCTCAGGGACCCGCTCTGGTGGCCTCAGGAAAGGCCAGTCCCCATGCGAGTTCCTCGTGGGCCTCTGGGGATTCCTCTCCCGTCGATGCCGGCGCCTAAGACCTTGTGTGGAGTCGGGGCCGGAACCTGAGGATTCCTCTCCAGTGCTGACATGGATCTTGGGGTACTTCTGGAGTCTCCCCAGGGGAGTCAGTCCTCGTCTCGAATGCGGGCATGCACTTGCGCTTTCCTCCAGAGCGGTAGCAGCAGTGTCACGCAGTCCGCCGCGTGGATCAAAGGATCTATGGTTTTCCCTCGAGTCTTTCCCACGAGGCTTTCCCACGAGGCTTTCCCACAGGGCTGTCCCACGTGCACACGTGGTGGGAGTCGATCCTCGGCTTGAACGTCAAGGCAGTGCAGGGAAAACAGGTTCCTCTGGAATGGACTGACACATCTGGGGGACTCTTGGAATGGTGGCACGACCCTGGAGTTCCTCTCGCCTTTCCTGTGGAGAGCGCCTCCTCTTGAGATGCGACGAGAACGCCGGGAATTCTTTCTCTACGAAACAGGGAAAGGATCCCTCATCTCGAGCTAGGAGGCAGAAACGGGGCTCCCCTGGATGTGTGCGGGACACCACGTGCTTCCTCTCGAGTGGAGACGGGTATGTCGGGGAACTTCTTGAGTTGCAGCAATGGTTAGAAGGACCCTTTGGAAGTTCCAGTGGTTATATGTGATTGGCCTCGAGAAGCCTCAGCGGAAATGGGCCTCATCTCGCCTGGAGGGCAAAACCTCCTGCATTTTCTCGAGTTGCGGCAGGTGCTCTCGACTTACGACGGGGACCTCAGGGACCCGCTCTGGTGGCCTCAGGAAAGGCCAGTCCCCATGCGAGTTCCTCGGGGGCCTCTCGGGATTCCTCTCCCGTCGATGCCAGGGCCTAAGACCTTGTGTGGAGTCGGGGCCGGAATCTGAGGATTCCTCTCCAGTGCTGACATGGATCTTGGGGTACTTCTGGAGTCTCCCCAGGGGAGTCAGTCCTCGTCTCGAATGCGGGCATGCACTTGCGCTTTCCTCCAGAGCGGTAGCAGCAGTGTCACGCAGTCCGACGCGTGGATCAAAGGATCTATGGTTTTCCCTCGAGTCTTTCCCACGAGGCTTTCCCACGAGGCTTTCCCACAGGGCTGTCCCACGTGCACACGTGGTGGGAGTCGATCCTCGGCTTGAACGTCAAGGCAGTGCAGGGAAAACAGGTTCCTCTGGAATGGACTGACACATCTGGGGGACTCTTGGAATGGTGGCACGACCCTGGAGTTCCTCTCGCCTTTCCTGTGGAGAGCGCCTCCTCTTGAGATGCGACGAGAACGCCGGGAATTCTTTCTCTACGAAACAGGGAAAGGATCCCTCATCTCGAGCTAGGAGGCAGAAACGGGGCTCCCCTGGATGTGTGCGGGACACCACGTGCGTCCTCTCGAGTGGAGACGGGTATGTCGGGGAACTTCTTGAGTTGCAGCAATGGTTAGAAGGACCCTTTGGAAGTTCCAGTGGTTATATGTGATTGGCCTCGAGAAGCCTCAGCGGAAATGGGCCTCATCTCGCCTGGAGGGCAAAACCTCCTGCATTTTCTCGAGGTGCGGCAGGTGCTCTCGACTTACGACGGGGACCTCAGGGACCCGCTCTGGTGGCCTCAGGAAAGGCCAGTCCCCATGCGAGTTCCTCGGGGGCCTCTCGGGATTCCTCTCCCGTCGATGCCAGGGCCTAAGACCTTGTGTGGAGTCGGGGCCGGAACCTGAGGATTCCTCTCCAGTGCTGACATGGATCTTGGGGTACTTCTGGAGTCTCCCCAGGGGAGTCAGTCCTCGTCTCGAATGCGGGCATGCACTTGCGCTTTCCTCCAGAGCGGTAGCAGCAGTGTCACGCAGTCCGACGCGTGGATCAAAGGATCTATGGTTTTCCCTCGAGTCTTTCCCACGAGGCTTTCCCACGAGGCTTTCCCACAGGGCTGTCCCACGTGCACACGTGGTGGGAGTCGATCCTCGGCTTGAACGTCAAGGCAGTGCAGGGAAAACAGGTTCCTCTGGAATGGACTGACACATCTGGGGGACTCTTGGAATGGTGGCACGACCCTGGAGTTCCTCTCGCCTTTCCTGTGGAGAGCGCCTCCTCTTGAGATGCGACGAGAACGCCGGGAATTCTTTCTCTACGAAACAGGGAAAGGATCCCTCATCTCGAGCTAGGAGGCAGAAACGGGGCTCCCCTGGATGTGTGCTGGACACCACGTGCGTCCTCTCGAGTGGAGACGGGTATGTCGGGGAACTTCTTGAGTTGCAGCAATGGTTAGAAGGACCCTTTGGAAGTTCCAGTGGTTATATGTGATTGGCCTCGAGAAGCCTCAGCGGAAATGGGCCTCATCTCGCCTGGAGGGCAAAACCTCCTGCATTTTCTCGAGGTGCGGCAGGTGCTCTCGACTTACGACGGGGACCTCAGGGACCCGCTCTGGTGGCCTCAGGAAAGGCCAGTCCCCATGCGAGTTCCTCGGGGGCCTCTCGGGATTCCTCTCCCGTCGATGCCAGGGCCTAAGACCTTGTGTGGAGTCGGGGCCGGAACCTGAGGATTCCTCTCCAGTGCTGACATGGATCTTGGGGTACTTCTGGAGTCTCCCCAGGGGAGTCAGTCCTCGTCTCGAATGCGGGCATGCACTTGCGCTTTCCTCCAGAGCGGTAGCAGCAGTGTCACGCAGTCCGCCGCGTGGATCAAAGGATCTATGGTTTTCCCTCGAGTCTTTCCCACGAGGCTTTCCCACGAGGCTTTCCCACAGGGCTGTCCCACGTGCACACGTGGTGGGAGTCGATCCTCGGCTTGAACGTCAAGGCAGTGCAGGGAAAACAGGTTCCTCTGGAATGGACTGACATATCTGGGGGACTCTTGGAATGGTGTCACGACCCTGGAGTTCCTCTCGCCTTTCCTGTGGAGAGCGCCTCCTCTTGAGATGCGACGAGAACGCCGGGAATTCTTTCCCTACGAAACAGGGAAAGGATCCCTCATCTCGAGCTTGTAGGCGGAAACGGGGCTCCCCTGGATGTGTGCGGGACCCACGTGCTTCCTCTCGAGTGGAGACGGGTATGTCGGGGAACTTCTTGAGTTGCAGCAAGGGTGTGAAGGACCCTTTGGAAGTTCCAGTGGTTAGACGTGATTAGCCTCCAGAACCCTCAGCGGAAATGGGCCTCATCTCGCCTGGAGGGCAAAACCTCCTGGATTTTCTCGAGTTGCGGCAGGTGCTCTTGACTTACGACAGGGACCTCAGGGACCCGCTCTGGTGGCCTCAGGAAAGGCCAGTCCCCATTCGAGTTCCACGGGGGCCTCTCGGGATTCCTCTCCCGTCGATGCCGGGGCCTAAGACCTTGTGTGGAGTCGGGGCCGGAACCTGAGGATTCCTCTCCAGTGATGACATGGATCTTGGGGTATTTCTGGAGTCTCCCCAGGGGAGTCAGTCCTCGTCTCGAATGCGGGCATGCACTTGCGCTTTCCTCCAGAGCGGTAGCAGCAGTGTCACGCAGTCCGCCGCGTGGATCAAAGGATATATGGTTTTCCCTCGAGTCTTTCCCACGAGGCTTTCCCCCGAGGCTTTCCCACAGGGCTGTCCCACGTGCACACGTGTTGGGAATCGATCCTCGGCTTGAACGTCAAGGCAGTGCAGGGAAAACAGGTTCCTCTGGAATGGACTGACACATCTGGGGGACTCTTGGAATGGTGGCATGACCCTGGAGTTCCTCTCGCCTTTCCTGTGGAGAGCGCCTCCTCTTGAGATGCGACGGGAACGCCGGGAATTCTTTCCCTACGAAACAGGGAAAGGATCCCTCATCTCGAGCTAGGAGGCGGAAACGGGGCTCCCCTGGATGTGTGCGGGACCCCACGTGCTTCCTCTCGAGTGCAGACGGGTATGTCGGGGAACTTCTTGAGTTGCAGCAAGGGTGTGAAGGACCCTTTGGAAGTTCCAGTGGTTAGATGTGATTGGCCTCGAGAAGCCTCAGCGGAAATGGGCCTCATCTCGCCTGGAGGGCAAAACCTCCTGGATTTTCTCGAGTTGCGGCAGGTGCTCTCGACTTACGACGGGGACCTCAGGGACCCGCTCTGGTGGCCTCAGGAAAGGCCAGTCCCCATGCGAGTTCCTCGGGGGCCTCTCGGGATTCCTCTCCCGTCGATGCCGGGGCCTAAGACCTTGTGTGGAGTCTGGCCGGAACCTGAGGATTCCTCTCCAGTGCTGACATGGATCTTGGGGTACTTCTGGAGTCTCCCCAGGGGAGTCAGTCCTCGTCTCGAATGCGGGCATGCACTTGCGCTTTCCTCCAGAGCGGTAGCAGCAGTGTCACGCAGTCAGCCGCGTGGATCAAAGGATCTATGGTTTTCACTCGAGTCTTTCCCACGAGGCTTTCCCACGAGGCTTTCCCACAGGGCTGTCCCACGTGCACACGTGGTGGGAGTCGATCCTCGGCTTGAACGTCAAGGCAGTGCAGGGAAAACAGGTTCCTCTGGAATGGACTGACACATCTGGGGGACTCTTGGAATGGTGGCACGACCCTGGAGTTCCTCTCACCTTTCCTGTGGAGAGCGCCTCCTCTTGAGATGCGACGGGAACGCCGGGAATTCTTTCCCTACGAAACAGGGAAAGGATCCCTCATCTCGAGCTAGGAGGCGGAAACGGGGCTCCCCTGGATGTGTGCGGGACCCCACGTGCTTCCTCTCGAGTGGAGACGGGTATGTCGGGGATCTTCTTGAGTTGCAGCAAGGGTGTGAAGGACCCTTTGGAAGTTCCAGTGGTTAGATGTGATTGGCCTCGAGAAGCCTCAGCGGAAATGGGCCTCATCTCGCCTGGAGGGCAAAACCTCCTGGATTTTCTCGAGTTGCGGCAGGTGCTCTCGACTTACGACAAGGACCTCAGGGACCCGCTCTGGTGGCCTCAGGAAAGGCCAGTCCCCATGCGAGTTCCTCTGGGGATTCCTCTCCCGTCGATGCCGGGGCCTAAGACCTTGTGTGGAGTCGGGGCCGGAACCTGAGGATTCCTCTCCAGTGCTGACATGGATCTTGGGGTACTTCTGGAGTCTCCCCAGGGGAGTAAGTCCTCGTCTCGAATGCGGGCATGAACCTGGGCTTTCCTCCAGAGCTGTAGGAGCAGTGTCACGCAGTCCTCCGCATGGATCAAAGGATCCATGGTTTTCCTTCGAGCCTTTCTCACGAGGCTTTCCCACGAGGCTTTCCCACAGGGCTGTCCCACGTGCACACGTGGTGGGAGTCAATCCTCGGCTTGAACGTCAAGGCAGTGCAGGGAAAACAGTTTCCTCTGAAATGGACTGACACATCTGGGGGTCTCTTGGAATGGTGGCACGACCCTGGGTTCCTCTCCCCTTTCCTGTGGAGAGCGCTTCCTCTTGAGATGCGACGGGATCGCCGGGAATTCTTTCCCTACGAAACAGGGAAAGGATCCCTCATCTCGAGCTAGGAGGAGGAAACGGGGCTCCCCTGGATGTGTGCGGGACCCCACGTGCTTTCTCTCGAGTGGAGACGGGTATGTCGGGGAAGTTCTTGAGTTGCAGCAAGGGTGTGAATGACCCTTTGGAAGTTCCAGTGGTTAGACGTGATTAGCCTCGAGAAGCCTCAGCGGAAATGGGCCTCATCTCGCCTGGAGGGCAAAACCTCCTGGATTTTCTCGAGTTGCGGCAGGTGCTCTCGACTTACGACGGGGACCTCAGGGACCCGCTCTGGTGGCCTCAGGAAAGGCCAGTCCCCATGCGAGTTCCTCGTGGGCCTCTGGGGATTCCTCTCCCGTCGATGCCGGCGCCTAAGACCTTGTGTGGAGTCGGGGCCGGAACCTGAGGATTCCTCTCCAGTGCTGACATGGATCTTGGGGTACTTCTGGAGTCTCCCCAGGGGAGTCAGTCCTCGTCTCGAATGCGGACATGCACTTGCGCTTTCCTCCAGAGCGGTAGCAGCAGTGTCACGCAGTCCGCCGCGTGGATCAAAGGATCTATGGTTTTCCCTCGAGTCTTTCCCACGAGGCTTTCCCACGAGGCTTTCCCACAGGGCTGTCCCACGTGCACACGTGGTGGGAGTCGATCCTCGGCTTGAACGTCAAGGCAGTGCAGGGAAAACAGGTTCCTCTGGAATGGACTGACACATCTGGGGGACTCTTGGAATGGTGGCACGACCCTGGAGTTCCTCTCGCCTTTCCTGTGGAGAGCGCCTCCTCTTGAGATGCGACGAGAACGCCGGGAATTCTTTCTCTACGAAACAGGGAAAGGATCCCTCATCTCGAGCTAGGAGGCAGAAACGGGGCTCCCCTGGATGTGTGCGGGACACCACGTGCTTCCTCTCGAGTGGAGACGGGTATGTCGGGGAACTTCTTGAGTTGCAGCAATGGTTAGAAGGACCCTTTGGAAGTTCCAGTGGTTATATGTGATTGGCCTCGAGAAGCCTCAGCGGAAATGGGCCTCATCTCGCCTGGAGGGCAAAACCTCCTGCATTTTCTCGAGTTGCGACAGGTGCTCTCGACTTACGACGGGGACCTCAGGGACCCGCTCTGGTGGCCTCAGGAAAGGCCAGTCCCCATGCGAGTTCCTCGGGGGCCTCTCGGGATTCCTCTCCCGTCGATGCCAGGGCCTAAGACCTTGTGTGGAGTCGGGGCCGGAATCTGAGGATTCCTCTCCAGTGCTGACATGGATCTTGGGGTACTTCTGGAGTCTCCCCAGGGGAGTCAGTCCTCGTCTCGAATGCGGGCATGCACTTGCGCTTTCCTCCAGAGCGGTAGCAGCAGTGTCACGCAGTTCGCCGCGTGGATCAAAGGATCTATGGTTTTCCCTCGAGTCTTTCCCACGAGGCTTTCCCACGAGGCTTTCCCACAGGGCTGTCCCACGTGCACACGTGGTGGGAGTCGATCCTCGGCTTGAACGTCAAGGCAGTGCAGGGAAAACAGGTTCCTCTGGAATGGACTGACATATCTGGGGGACTCTTGGAATGGTGTCACGACCCTGGAGTTCCTCTCGCCTTTCCTGTGGAGAGCGCCTCCTCTTGAGATGCGACGGGAACGCCGGGAATTCTTTCCCTACGAAACAGGGAAAGGATCCCTCATCTCGAGCTAGGAGGCGGAAACGGGGCTCCCCTGGATGTGTGCGGGACCCCACGTGCTTCCATTCGAGTGGAGACGGGTATGTCGGGGAACTTCTTGAGTTGCAGCAAGGTTGTGAAGGACCCTTTGGAAGTTCCAGGATTTAGACGTGATTAGCCTCGAGAAGCCTCAGCGGAAATGAGCCTCATCTCGCCTGGAGGGCAAAACCTCCTGGATTTTCTCGAGTTGCGGCAGGTGATCTCGACTTACGACGGGGACCTCAGGGACCCGCTCTGGTGGCCTCAGGAAAAGCCAGTCCCCATGCGAGTTGCTCGGGGGCCTCTCGGGATCCCTCTCCCGTCGATGCCAGGGCCTAAGTCCTTCTGTGGAGTCGGGGCCGGAACCTGAGGATTCCTCTCCAGTGCTGACATGGATCTTGGGGTACTTCTGGAGTCTCCCCAGGGGAGTCAGTCCTCGTCTCGAATGCGGGCATGCACTTGCGCTTTCCTCCAGAGCTGTAGCAGCAGTGTCACGCAGTACGCCGCATGGATCAAAGGATCCATGGTTTTCCCTCGAGTCTTTCCCACGAGGCTTTCCCACGAGGCTTTCCCACAGGGCTGTCCCACGTGCACACGTGGTGGGAGTCGATCCTTGGCTTAAACGTCAAGGCAGTGCAGGGAAAACAGGTTCCTCTGGAATGGACTGACACATCTGGGGGACTCTTGGAATGGTGGCACGACCCTGGAGTTCCTCTCGCCTTTCCTGTGGAGAGCGCCTCCTCTTGAGATGCGACGGGAACGCCGGGAATTCTTTCCCTACGAAACAGGGAAAGGATCCCTCATCTCGAGCTAGGAGGCGGAAACGGGGCTCCCCTGGATGTGTGCGGGACCCCACGTGCTTCCTCTCGAGTGCAGACGGGTATGTCGGGGAAATTCTTGAGTTGCAGCAAGGGTGTGAAGGACCCTTTGGAACTTCCAGTGGTTAGATGTGATTGGCCTCGAGAAGCCTCAGCGGAAATGGGCCTCATCTCGCCTGGAGGGCAAAACCGCCTGTATTTTCTCGAATTGCGGCAGGTGCTCTCGACTTACGACGAGGACCTCAGGGACCCGCTATGGTGGCCTCAGGAAAGGCCAGTCCCCATGCGAGTTCCTCTGGGGATTCCTCTCCCGTCGATGCCGGGGCCTAAGACCTTGTGTGGAGTCGGGGCCGGAACCTGAGGATTCCTCTCCAGTGCTGACATGGATCTTGGGGTACTTCTGGAGTCTCCCCAGGGGAGTCAGTCCTCGTCTCGAATGCGGGCATGCACTTGCGCTTTCCTCCAGAGCGGTAGCAGCAGTGTCACGCAGTCCGCCGCGTGGATCAAAGGATCTATGGTTTTCCCTCGAGTCTTTCCCACGAGGCTTTCCCACGAGGCTTTCCCACAGGGCTGTCTCACGTGCACACGTGGTGGGAGTCGATCCTCGGCTTGAACGTCAAGGCAGTGCAGGGAAAACAGGTTCCTCTGTAATGGACTGACACATCTGGGGGTCTCTTGGAATGGTGGCACGACCCTGGAGTTCCTCTCCCCTTTCCTGTGGAGAGCGCTTCCTCTTGAGATGCGACGGGATCGCCGGGAATTCTTTCCCTACGAAACAGGGAAAGGATCCCTCATCTCGAGCTAGGAGGCGGAAACGGGACTCCCCTGGATGTGTGCGGGACCCCACGTGCTTCCTCTCGAGTGGAGACGGGTATGTCGGGGAACTTCTTGAGTTGCAGCAAGGGTGTGAATGACCCTTTGGAAGTTACAGTGGTTAGACGTGATTAGCCTCGAGAAGCCTCAGCGGAAATGGGCCTCATCTCGCCTGGAGGGCAAAACCTCGTGGATTTTCTCGAGTTGCGGCAGGTGCTCTCGACTTACGATGGGGACCTCAGGGACCCGCTCTGGTGGCCTCAGGAAAGGCCAGTCCCCATGCGAGTTCCTCGGGGGCCTCTGGGGATTCCTCTCCCGTCGATGCCGGGGCCTAAGACCTTGTGTGGAGTCGGGGCCGGAACCTGAGGATTCCTCTCCAGTGCTGACATGGATCTTGGGGTACTTCTGGAGTCTCCCCAGGGGAGTCAGTCCTCGTCTCGAATGCGGGCATGCACTTGCGCTTTCCTCCAGAGCTGTAGCAGCAGTGTCACGCAGTACGCCGCATGGATCAAAGGATCCATGGTTTTCCCTCGAGTCTTTCCCACGAGGCTTTCCCACGAGGCTTTCCCACAGGGCTGTCCCACGTGCACACGTGGTGGGAGTCGATCCTTGGCTTAAACGTCAAGGCGGTGCAGGGAAAACAGGTTCCTCTGGAATGGACTGACACATCTGGGGGACTCTTGGAATGGTGGCACGACCCTGGAGTTCCTCTCGCCTTTCCTGTGGAGAGCGCCTCCTCTTGAGATGCGACGGGAACGCCGGGAATTCTTTCCCTACGAAACAGGGAAAGGATCCCTCATCTCGAGCTAGGAGGCGGAAACGGGGCTCCCCTGGATGTGTGCGGGACCCCACGTGCTTCCTCTCGAGTTCAGACGGGTATGTCGGGGAAATTCTTGAGTTGCAGCAAGGGTGTGAAGGACCCTTTGGAACTTCCAGTGGTTAGATGTGATTGGCCTCGAGAAGCCTCAGCGGAAATGGGCCTCATCTCGCCTGGAGGGCAAAACCGCCTGTATTTTCTCGAATTGCGGCAGGTGCTCTCGACTTACGACGAGGACCTCAGGGACCCGCTATGGTGGCCTCAGGAAAGGCCAGTCCCCATGCGAGTTCCTCTGGGGATTCCTCTCCCGTCGATGCCGGGGCCTAAGACCTTGTGTGGAGTCGGGGCCGGAACCTGAGGATTCCTCTCCAGTGCTGACATGGATCTTGGGGTACTTCTGGAGTCTCCCCAGGGGAGTCAGTCCTCGTCTCGAATGCGGGCATGCACTTGCGCTTTCCTCCAGAGCGGTAGCAGCAGTGTCACGCAGTCCGCCGCGTGGATCAAAGGATCTATGGTTTTCCCTCGAGTCTTTCCCACGAGGCTTTCCCACGAGGCTTTCCCACAGGGCTATCTCACGTGCACACGTGGTGGGAGTCGATCCTCGGCTTGAACGTCAAGGCAGTGCAGGGAAAACAGGTTCCTCTGTAATGGACTGACACATCTGGGGGTCTCTTGGAATGGTGGCACGACCCTGGAGTTCCTCTCGCCTTTCCTGTGGAGAGCGCTTCCTCTTGAGATGCGACGGGATCGCCGGGAATTCTTTCCCTACGAAACAGGGAAAGGATCCCTCATCTCGAGCTAGGAGGCGGAAACGGGACTCCCCTGGATGTGTGCGGGACCCCACGTGCTTCCTCTCGAGTGGAGACGGGTATGTCGGGGAACTTCTTGAGTTGCAGCAAGGGTGTGAATGACCCTTTGGAAGTTCCAGTGGTTAGACGTGATTAGCCTCGAGAAGCCTCAGCGGAAATGGGCCTCATCTCGCCTGGAGGGCAAAACCTCGTGGATTTTCTCGAGTTGCGGCAGGTGCTCTCGACTTACGATGGGGACCTCAGGGACCCGCTCTGGTGGCCTCAGGAAAGGCCAGTCCCCATGCGAGTTCCTCGGGGGCCTCTGGGGATTCCTCTCCCGTCGATGCCGGGGCCTAAGACCTTGTGTGGAGTCGGGCCGGAACCTGAGGATTCCTCTCCAGTGCTGACATGGATCTTGGGGTACTTCTGGAGTCTCCCCAGGGGAGTCAGTCCTAGTCTCGAATGCGGGCATGCACTTGCGCTTTCCTCCAGAGCGGTAGCAGCAGTGTCACGCAGTCCGCCGCGTGGATCAAAGGATCTATGGTTTTCCCTCGAGTCTTTTCCACGAGGCTTTCCCACGAGGCTTTCCCACAGGGCTGTCCCACATGCACACGTGGTGGGAGTCGATCCTTGGCTTGAACGTCAAGGCAGTGCAGGGAAAACAGATTCCTCTGGAATGGAGTGACACATCTGGAGGACTCTTGGAATGGTGGCACGACCCTGGAGTTCCTCTCGCCTTTCCTGTGGAGAGCGCCTCCTCTTGAGATGCGACGGGAACGCCGGGAATTCTTTCCTAACGAAACAGGGAAAGGATCCCTCATCTCGTGCTAGGAGTCGGAAACGGAGCTACCCTGGATGTGGGCGGGACACCACGTGCTTCCTCTCGAGTGGAGACGGGTATGTCGGGGAACTTCTTGAGTTGCAGCAAGGGTGTGAAGGACCATTTGGAAGTTCCAGTGGTTAGAAGTGATTAGCCTCGAGAAGCCTCAGCGGAAATGGGCCTCATCTCGCCTGGAGGGCAAAACCTCGTGGATTTTCTCGAGTTGCGGCAGGTGCTCTCGACTTACGACGGGGACCTGAGGGACCCGCTCTGGTGGCCTCAGGAAAGGCCAGTCCCCATGCGAGTTCCTCGGGGGCCTCTGGGGATTCCTCTCCCGTCGATGCCGGGGCCTAAGACCTTGTGTGGAGTCGGGGCCGGAACCTGAGGATTCCTCTCCAGTGCTGACATGGATCTTGGGGTACTTCTGGAGTCTCCCCAGGGGAGTCAGTCCTCGTCTCGAATGCGGGCATGCACTTGCGCTTTCCTCCAGAGCGGTAGCAGCAGTGTCACGCAGTCCGCCGGGTGGATCAAAGGATCTATGGATTTCCCTCGAGTCTTTCCCACGAGGCTTTCCCACGAGGCTTTCCCACAGGGCTGTCTCACGTGCACACGTGGTGGGAGTCGATCCTCGGCTTGAACGTCAAGGCAGTGCAGGGAAAACAGGTTCCTCTGTAATGGACTGACACATCTGGGGGTCTCTTGGAATGGTGGCACGACCCTGGAGTTCCTCTCGCCTTTCCTGTGGAGAGCGCTTCCTCTTGAGATGCGACGGGATCGCCGGGAATTCTTTCCCTACGAAACAGGGAAAGGATCCCTCATCTCGAGCTAGGAGGCGGAAACGGGGCTCCCCTGGATGTGTGCGGGAACCCACGTGCTTCCTCTCGAGTGGAGACTGGTATGTCGGGGAAGTTCTTGAGTTGCAGCAAGGGTGTGAAGGACCCTTTGTAAGTTCCAGTGGTTAGACGTGATGAGCCTCGAGAACCCTCAGTGGAAATGGGCCTCATCTCGCCTGGAGGGCAAAACCTCCTGGATTTTCTCGAGTTGCGGCAGGTGCTCTCGACTTACGACGGGGACCTCAGGGACACACTCTGGTGGCCTCAGGAAAGGCCAGTCCCCATGCGAGTTCCTCGGGGGCCTCTCGGGATTCCTCTCCCGTCGATGCCGGGGCCTAAGACCTTGTGTGGAGTCGGGGCCGGAACCTGAGGATTCCTCTCCAGTGCTGACATGGATCTTGGGGTACTTCTGGAGTCTCCCCAGGGGAGTCAGTCCTCGTCTCGAATGCGGGCATGCACTTGCGCTTTCCTCCAGAGCGGTAGCAGCAGTGTCACCCAGTCCGCTCGTGGATCAAAGGATCTATGGTTTTCCCTCGAGTCTTTCCCACGAGGCTTTCCCACGAGGTTTTCCCACAGGGCTGTCTCACGTGCACACGTGGTGGGAGTCGATCCTCGGCTTGAACGTCAAGGCAGTGCAGGGAAAACAGGTTCCTCTGTAATGGACTGACACATCAGGGGGTCTCTTGGAATGGTGGCACGACACTGGAGTTCCTCTCCCCTTTCCTGTGGAGAGCGCTTCCTCTTGAGATGCGACGGGATCGCCGGGAATTCTTTCCCTACGAAACAGGGAAAGGATCCCTCATCTCGAGCTAGGAGGCGGAAACGGGGCTCCCCTGGATGTGTGCGGGACCCCACGTGCTTCCTCTCGAGTGGAGACGGGTATGTCGGGGAAGTTCTTGAGTTGCAGCAAGGGTGTGAAGGACCCTTTGAAAGTTCCAGTGGTTAGATGTGATTGGCCTAGAGAAGCCTCAGAGGAAATGGGCCTCATCTCGCCTGGAGGGCAAAACCTCCTGGATTTTCTCGAGTTGCGGCAGTTGCTCTCGACTTACGACGAGGACCTCAGGGACCCGCTCTGGTGGCCTCAGGAAAGGCCAGTCCCCATTGGAGTTCCTCTTGGGATTCCTCTCCCGTCAATGCCGGGGCCTAAGACCTTGTGTGGAGTCGGGGCCGGAACCTGAGGATTCCTCTCCAGGGCTGACATGGATCTTGGGGTACTTCTGGAGTCTCCCCAGGGGAGTCAGTCCTCGTCTCGAATGCGGGCATGCACTTGCGCTTTCCTCCAGATCGGTAGCAGCAGTGTCACGCAGTCCGCCGCGTGGATCAAAGGATCTATGGTTTTCACTCGAGTCTTTATCACGAGGCTTTCCCACGAGGCTTTCCCACAGGGCTGTCTCACGTGCACACGTGGTGGGAGTCGATTCTCGGCTTGAACGTCAAGGCAGTGCAGGGAAAACAGGTTCCTCTGAAATGGACTGACACATCTGGGGGTCTCTTGGAATGGTGGCACGACCCTGGAGTTCCTCTCCCCTTTCCTGTGGAGAGCGCTTCCTCTTGAGATGCGACGGGATCGCCGGGAATTCTTTCCCTACGAAACAGGGAAAGGATCCCTCATCTCGAGCTAGGAGGCGGAAACGGGGCTCCCCTGGATGTGTGCGGGACCCACGTGCTTCCTCTCGAGTGGAGACGGGTATGTCGGGGAAGTTCTTGAGTTGCAGCAAGGGTGTGAATGACCCTTTGGAAGTTCCAGTGGTTAGACGTCATTAGCCTCGAGAAGCCTCAGCGGAAATGGGCCTCATCTCGCCTGGAGGGCAAAACCTCGTGGATTTTCTCGAGTTGCGGCAGGTGCTCTCGACTTACGACGGGGACCTCAGGGACCCGCTCTGGTGGCCTCAGGAAAGGCCAGTCCCCATGCGAGTTCCTCGGGGGCCTCTGGGGATTCCTCTCCCGTCGATGCCGGGGCCTAAGACCTTGTGTGGAGTCGGGGCCGGAACCTGAGGATTCCTCTCCAGTGCTGACATGGATCTTGGGGTACTTCTGGAGTCTCCCCAGGGGAGTCAGTCCTAGTCTCGAATGCGGGCATGCACTTGCGCTTTCCTCCAGAGCGGTAGCAGCTGTGTCACGTAGTCCGCCGCGTGGATCAAAGGATCTAAGGTTTTCCCTCGAGTCTTTTCCACGAGGCTTTCCCACGAGGCTTTCCCACAGGGCTGTCCCACGTGCACACGTGGTGGGAGTCGATCCTTGGCTTGAACGTCAAGGCAGTGCAGGGAAAACAGATTCCTCTAAAATGGAGTGACACATCTGGGGGACTCTTGGAATGGTGGCACGACCCTGGAGTTTCTCTCGCCTTTCCTGTGGAGAGCGCCTCCTCTTGAGATGCGACGGGAACGCCGGGAATTCTTTCCTAACGAAACAGGGAAAGGATCCCTCATCTCGAGCTAGGAGTCGGAAACGGAGCTCCCCTGGATGTGGGCGGGACACCACGTGCTTCCTCTCGAGTGGAGACGGGTATGTCGGGGAACTTCTTGAGTTGCAGCAAGGGTGTGAAGGACCCTTTGGAAGTTCCAGTGGTTAGAAGTGATTAGTCTCGAGAAGCCTCAGCGGAAATGGGCCTCATCTCGCCTGGAGGGCAAAACCTCCTGGATTTTCTCGAGTTGCGGCAGGTGCTCTCGACTTACGACGGGGACCTCAGGGACCCGCTCTGGTGGCCTCAGGAAAGGCCAGTCCCCATGCGAGTTCCTCGGGGGCCTCTCGGGATCCCTATCCCGTCGATGCCGGGGCCTAAGACCTTGTGTGGAGTCGGGGCCGGAACCTGAGGATTCCTCTCCAGTGCTGACATGGATCTTGGGGTACTTCTGGAGTCTCCCCAGGGGAGTCAGTCCTCGTCTCGAATGCGGGCATGCACTTGCGCTTTCCTCCAGAGCGGTAGCAGCAGTGTCACGCAGTCCGCCGCATGGATCAAAGGATCCATGGTTTTCCCTCGAGTCTTTCCCACGAGGCTTTCCCACGAGGCTTTCCCACAGGGCTGTCCCACGTGCACACGTGGTGGGAGTCGATCCTCGGCTTGAACGTCAAGGCAGTGCAGGGAAAACAGGTTCCTCTGTAATGGACTGACACATCTGGGGGTCTCTTGGAATGGTGGCACGACCCTGGAGTTCCTCTCCCCTTTCCTGTGGAGAGCGCTTCCTCTTGAGATGCGACGGGATCGCCGGGAATTCTTTCCCTACGAAACAGGGAAAGGATCCCTCATCTCGAGCTAGGAGGCGGAAACGGGACTCCCCTGGATGTGTGCGGGACCCCACGTGCTTCCTCTCGAGTGGAGACGGGCATGTCGGGGAACTTCTTGAGTTGCAGCAAGGGTGTGAAGGACCCTTTGGAAGTTCCAGTGGTTAGAAGTGATTAGCCTCGAGAAGCCTCAGCGGAAATGGGCCTCATCTCGCCTGGAGGGCAAAACCTCGTGGATTTTCTCGAGTTGCGGCAGGTGCTCTCGACTTACGATGGGGACCTCAGGGACCCGCTCTGGTGGCCTCAGGAAAGGCCAGTCCCCATGCGAGTTCCTCGGGGGCCTCTGGGGATTCCTCTCCCGTCGATGCCGGGGCCTAAGACCTTGTGTGGAGTCGGGGCCGGAACCTGAGGATTCCTCTCCAGTGCTGACATGGATCTTGGGGTACTTCTGGAGTCTCCCCAGGGGAGTCAGTCCTAGTCTCGAATGCGGGCATGCACTTGCGCTTTCCTCCAGAGCGGTAGCAGCAGTGTCACGCAGTCCGCCGCGTGGATCAAAGGATCTATGGTTTTCCCTCGAGTCTTTTCCACGAGGCTTTCCCACGAGGCTTTCCCACAGGGCTGTCCCACATGCACACGTGGTGGGAGTCGATCCTTGGCTTGAACGTCAAGGCAGTGCAGGGAAAACAGATTCCTCTGGAATGGGTTGACACATCTGGAGGACTCTTGGAATGGTGGCACGACCCTGGAGTTCCTCTCGCCTTTCCTGTGGAGAGCGCCTCCTCTTGAGATGCGACGGGAACGCCGGGAATTCTTTCCCTACGAAACAGGGAAAGGATCCCTCATCTCGAGCTAGGAGGCGGAAACGGGGCTCCCCTGGATGTGTGCGGGACCCCACGTGCTTCCTCTCGAGTGCAGACGGGTATGTCGGGGAACTTCTTGAGTTGCAGCAAGGGTGTGAAGGACCCTTTGGAAGTTCCAGTGGTTAGAAGTGATTAGCCTCGAGAAGCCTCAGCGGAAATGGGCCTCATCTCGCCTGGAGGGCAAAACCTCGTGGATTTTCTCGAGTTGCGGCAGGTGCTCTCGACTTACGACGGGGACCTGAGGGACCCGCTCTGGTGGCCTCAGGAAAGGCCAGTCCCCATGCGAGTTCCTCGGGTGCCTCTGGGGATTCCTCTCCCGTCGATGCCGGGGCCTAAGACCTTGTGTGGAGTCGGGGCCGGAACCTGAGGATTCCTCTCTAGTGCTGACATGGATCTTGGGGTACTTCTGGAGTCTCCCCAGGGGAGTCAGTCCTAGTCTCGAATTCGGGCATGCACTTGCGCTTTCCTCCAGAGCGGTAGCAGCAGTGTCACGGAGTCCGCCGCGTGGATCAAAGGATCTATGGTTTTCCCTCGAGTATTTTCCACGAGGCTTTCCCACGAGGCTTTCCCACAGGGCTGTCCCACGTGCACACGTGGTGGGAGTCGATCCTTGGCTTGAACGTCAAGGCAGTGCAGGGAAAACAGATTCCTCTGGAATGGAGTGACACATCTGGGGGACTCTTGGAATGGTGGCACGACCCTGGAGTTCCTCTCGCCTTTCCTGTGGAGAGCGCCTCCTCTTGAGATGCGACGGGAACGCCGGGAATTCTTTCCTAACGAAACAGGGAAAGGATCCCTCATCTCGAGCTAGGAGTCGGAAACGGAGCTCCCCTGGATGTGGGCGGGACAACACGTGCTTCCTCTCGAGTGGAGACGGGTATGTCGGGGAACTTCTTGAGTTGCAGCAAGGGTGTGAAGGACCCTTTGGAAGTTCCAGTGGTTAGAAGTGATTAGCCTCGAGAAGCCTCAGCGGAAATGGGCCTCATCTCGCCTGGAGGGCAAAACCTCCTGGATTTTCTCGAGTTGCGGCAGGTGCTCTCGACTTACGACGGGGACCTGAGGGACCCGCTCTGGTGGCCTCAGGAAAGGCCAGTCCCCATGCGAGTTCATCGGGGGCCTCTCGGGATTCCTCTCCCGTCGATGCCAGGGCCTAAGACCTTGTGTGGAGTCGGGGCCGGAACCTGAGGATTCCGCTCCAGTGCTGACATGGATCTTGGGGTACTTCTGGAGTCTCCCCAGGGGAGTCAGTCCTCGTCTCGAATGCGGGCATGCACTTGCGCTTTCCTCCAGAGCGGTAGCAGCAGTGTCACGCAGTCGGCCGCGTGGATCAAAGGATCTATGGTTTTCCCTCGAGTCTTTCCCACGAGGCTTTCCCACAGGGCTGTCCCACGTGCACACGTGGTGGGAGTCGATCCTTGGCTTAAACGTCAAGGCAGTGCAGGGAAAACAGGTTCCTCTGGAATGGACTGACACATCTGGGGGACTCTTGGAATGGTGGCACGACCCTGGAGTTCCTCTCGCCTTTCCTGTGGAGAGCGCCTTCTCTTGAGATGCGACAGGAACGCCGGGAATTCTTTCCCTACGAAACAGGGAAAGGATCCCTCATCTCGAGCTAGGAGGTGGAAACGGGGCTCCCCTGGATGTGTGCGGGTCCCCCCGTGCTTCCTCTCGAGTGCAGACGGGTATGTCGGGGAACTTCTTGAGTTGCAGCAAGGGTGTGAAGGATCCTTTGGAAGTTCCAGTGGTTAGATGTGATTGGCCTCGAGAAGCCTCAGCGGAAATGGGCCTCATCTCGCCTGGAGGGCAAAACCGCCTGGATTTTCTCGAGTTGGGCAGGTGATCTCGTCTGACGATGGGGACCTCAGGGACCCGCTCTGGTGGCCTCAGGAAAAGCCAGTCCCCATGCGAGTTCCTCGGGGGCCTCTCGGGATCCCTATCCCGTCGATGCCGGGGCCTAAGACCTTGTGTGGAGTCGGGGCCGGAACCTGAGGATTCCTCTCCAGTGCTGACATGGATCTTGGGGTACTTCTGGAGTCTCCCCAGGGGAGTCAGTCCTCGTCTCGAATGCGGGCATGCACTTGCGCTTTCCTCCAGAGCGGTAGCAGCAGTGTCACGCAGTCCGCCGCGTGGATCAAAGGATCTATGGATTTCCCTCGAGTCTTTCCCACGAGGCTTTCCCACGAGGCTTTCCCACAGGGCTGTCTCACGTGCACACGTGGTGGGAGTCGATCCTCGGCTTGAACGTCAAGGCAGTGCAGGGAAAACAGGTTCCTCTGTAATGGACTGACACATCTGGGGGTCTCTTGGAATGGTGGCACGACCCTGGAGTTCCTCTCCCCTTTCCTGTGGAGAGCGCTTCCTCTTGAGATGCGACGGGATCGCCGGGAATTCTTTCCCTACGAAACAGGGAAAGGATCCCTCATCTCGAGCTAGGAGGCGGAAACGGGGCTCCCCTGGATGTGTGCGGGAACCCACGTGCTTCCTCTCGAGTGGAGACTGGTATGTCGGGGAAGTTCTTGAGTTGCAGCAAGGGTGTGAAGGACCCTTTGTAAGTTCCAGTGGTTAGACGTGATGAGCCTCGAGAACCCTCAGTGGAAATGGGCCTCATCTCGCCTGGAGGGCAAAACCTCCTGGATTTTCTCGAGTTGCGGCAGGTGCTCTCGACTTACGACGGGGACCTCAGGGACACACTCTGGTGGCCTCAGGAAAGGCCAGTCCCCATGCGAGTTCCTCGGGGGCCTCTGGGGATTCCTCTCCCGTCGATGCCGGGGCCTAAGACCTTGTGTGGAGTCGGGGCCGGAACCTGAGGATTCCTCTCCAGTGCTGACATGGATCTTGGGGTACTTCTGGAGTCTCCCCAGGGGAGTCAGTCCTCGTCTCGAATGCGGGCATGCACTTGCGCTTTCCTCCAGAGCGGTAGCAGCAGTGTCACGCAGTCCGCCGCGTGGATCAAAGGATCTATGGTTTTCCCTCGAGTCTTTCCCACGAGGCTTTCCCACGAGGCTTTCCCACAGGGCTGTCTCACGTGCACACGTGGTGGGAGTCGATCCTCGGCTTGAACGTCAAGGCAGTGCAGGGAAAACAGGTTCCTCTGTAATGGACTGACACATCAGGGGGTCTCTTGGAATGGTGGCACGACACTGGAGTTCCTCTCCCCTTTCCTGTGGAGAGCGCTTCCTCTTGAGATGCGACGGGATCGCCGGGAATTCTTTCCCTACGAAACAGGGAAAGGATCCCTCATCTCGAGCTAGGAGGCGGAAACGGGGCTCCCCTGGATGTGTGCGGGACCCCACGTGCTTCCTCTCGAGTGGAGACGGGTATGTCGGGGAAGTTCTTGAGTTGCAGCAAGGGTGTGAAGGACCCTTTGGAAGTTCCAGTGGTTAGATGTGATTGGCCTAGAGAAGCCTCAGAGGAAATGGGCCTCATCTCGCCTGGAGGGCAAAACCTCCTGGATTTTCTCGAGTTGCGGCAGTTGCTCTCGACTTACGACGAGGACCTCAGGGACCCGCTCTGGTGGCCTCAGGAAAGGCCAGTCCCCATTGGAGTTCCTCTTGGGATTCCTCTCCCGTCGATGCCGGGGCCTAAGACCTTGTGTGGAGTCGGGGCCGGAACCTGAGGATTCCTCTCCAGGGCTGACATGGATCTTGGGGTACTTCTGGAGTCTCCCCAGGGGAGTCTGTCCTCGACTCGAATGCGGGCATGCACTTGCGCTTTCCTCCAGAGCGGTAGCAGCAGTGTCACGCAGTCCGCCGCGTGGATCAAAGGATCTATGGTTTTCCCTCGAGTCTTTCCCACGAGGCTTTCCCACAGGGCTGTCCCACGTGCACACGTGGTGGGAGTCGATCCTTGGCTTAAACGTCAAGGCAGTGCAGGGAAAACAGGTTCCTCTGGAATGGACTGACACATCTGGGGGACTCTTGGAATGGTGGCACGACCCTGGAGTTCCTCTCGCCTTTCCTGTGGAGAGCGCCTCCTCTTGAGATGCGACAGGAACGCCGGGAATTCTTTCCCTACGAAACAGGGAAAGGATCCCTCATCTCGAGCTAGGAGGTGGAAACGGGGCTCCCCTGGATGTGTGCGGGTCCCCCCGTGCTTCCTCTCGAGTGCAGACGGGTATGTCGGGGAACTTCTTGAGTTGCAGCAAGGGTGTGAAGGACCCTTTGGAAGTTCCAGTGGTTAGATGTGATTGGCCTCGAGAAGCCTCAGCGGAAATGGGCCTCATCTCGCCTGGAGGGCAAAACCGCCTGGATTTTCTCGAGTTGCGGCAGGTGATCTCGACTGACGATGGGGACCTCAGGGACCCGCTCTGGTGGCCTCAGGAAAAGCCAGTCCCCATGCGAGTTCCTCGGGGGCCTCTCGGGATCCCTATCCCGTCGATGCCGGGGCCTAAGACCTTGTGTGGAGTCGGGGCCGGAACCTGAGGATTCCTCTCCAGTGCTGACATGGATCTTGGGGTACTTCTGGAGTCTCCCCAGGGGAGTCAGTCCTCGTCTCGAATGCGGGCATGCACTTGCGCTTTCCTCCAGAGCGGTAGCAGCAGTGTCACGCAGTCCGCCGCGTGGATCAAAGGATCTATGGATTTCCCTCGAGTCTTTCCCACGAGGCTTTCCCACGAGGCTTTCCCACAGGGCTGTCTCACGTGCACACGTGGTGGGAGTCGATCCTCGGCTTGAACGTCAAGGCAGTGCAGGGAAAACAGGTTCCTCTGGAATGGACTGACACATCTGGGGGTCTCTTGGAATGGTGGCACGACCCTGGAGTTCCTCTCCCCTTTCCTGTGGAGAGCGCTTCCTCTTGAGATGCGACGGGATCGCCGGGAATTCTTTCCCTACGAAACAGGGAAAGGATCCCTCATCTCGAGCTAGGAGGCGGAAACGGGGCTCCCCTGGATGTGTGCGGGAACCCACGTGCTTCCTCTCGAGTGGAGACTGGTATGTCGGGGAAGTTCTTGAGTTGCAGCAAGGGTGTGAAGGACCCTTTGTAAGTTCCAGTGGTTAGACGTGATGAGCCTCGAGAACCCTCAGTGGAAATGGGCCTCATCTCGCCTGGAGGGCAAAACCTCCTGGATTTTCTCGAGTTGCGGCAGGTGCTCTCGACTTACGACGGGGACCTCAGGGACACACTCTGGTGGCCTCAGGAAAGGCCAGTCCCCATGCGAGTTCCTCGGGGGCCTCTGGGGATTCCTCTCCCGTCGATGCCGGGGCCTAAGACCTTGTGTGGAGTCGGGGCCGGAACCTGAGGATTCCTCTCCAGTGCTGACATGGATCTTGGGGTACTTCTGGAGTCTCCCCAGGGGAGTCAGTCCTCGTCTCGAATGCGGGCATGCACTTGCGCTTTCCTCCAGAGCGGTAGCAGCAGTGTCACCCAGTCCGCCGCGTGGATCAAAGGATCTATGGTTTTCCCTCGAGTCTTTCCCACGAGGCTTTCCCACGAGGCTTTCCCACAGGGCTGTCTCACGTGCACACGTGGTGGGAGTCGATCCTCGGCTTGAACGTCAAGGCAGTGCAGGGAAAACAGGTTCCTCTGTAATGGACTGACACATCAGGGGGTCTCTTGGAATGGTGGCACGACACTGGAGTTCCTCTCCCCTTTCCTGTGGAGAGCGCTTCCTCTTGAGATGCGACGGGATCGCCGGGAATTCTTTCCCTACGAAACAGGGAAAGGATCCCTCATCTCGAGCTAGGAGGCGGAAACGGGGCTCCCCTGGATGTGTGCGGGACCCCACGTGCTTCCTCTCGAGTGGAGACGGGTATGTCGGGGAAGTTCTTGAGTTGCAGCAAGGGTGTGAAGGACCCTTTGGAAGTTCCAGTGGTTAGATGTGATTGGCCTAGAGAAGCCTCAGAGGAAATGGGCCTCATCTCGCCTGGAGGGCAAAACCTCCTGGATTTTCTCGAGTTGCGGCAGTTGCTCTCGACTTACGACGAGGACCTCAGGGACCCGCTCTGGTGGCCTCAGGAAAGGCCAGTCCCCATTGGAGTTCCTCTTGGGATTCCTCTCCCGTCGATGCCGGGGCCTAAGACCTTGTGTGGAGTCGGGGCCGGAACCTGAGGATTCCTCTCCAGGGCTGACATGGATCTTGGGGTACTTCTGGAGGATCCCCAGGGGAGTCTGTCCTCGACTCGAATGCGGGCATGCACTTGCGCTTTCCTCCAGAGCGGTAGCAGCAGTGTCACGCAGTCCGCCGCATGGATCAAAGGATCCATGGTTTTCCCTCGAGTCTTTCCCACGAGGCTTTCCCACGAGGCTTTCCCACAGGGCTGTCCCACGTGCACACGTGGTGGGAGTCGATCCTTGGCTTGAACGTCAAGGCAGTGCAGGGAAAACAGGTTCCTCTGGAATGGACTGACACATCTGGGGGACTCTTGGAATGGTGGCACGACCCTGGAGTTCCTCTCGCCTTTCCTGTGGAGAACGCCTCCTCTTGAGATGCGACGGGAACGCCGGGAATTCTTTCCCTACGAAACAGGGAAAGGATCCCTCATCTCGAGCTAGGAGGCGGAAACGGGGCTCCACTGGATGTGTGCGGGACACCACCTGCTTCCTTTCGAGTGGAGACGGGTATGTCGGGAAACTTCTTGAGTTGCAGCAAGGGTGTGAAGGACCCTTTGGAAGTTCCAGTGTTTAGACGTGATTAGCCTCGAGAAGCCTCAGCGGAAATGAGCCTCATCTCGCCTGGAGGGCAAAACCTCCTGGATTTTCTCGAGTTGCGGCAGGTGATCTCGACTGACGATGTGGACCTCAGGGACCCGCTCTGGTGGCCTGAGGAAAAGCCAGTCCCCATGCGAGTTCCTCGGGGGCCTCTCGGGATCCCTATCCTGTCGATGCCGGGGCCTAAGACCTTGTGTGGAGTCGGGGCCGGAACCTGAGGATTCCTCTCCAGTGCTGACATGGATCTTGGGGTACTTCTGGAGTCTCCCCAGGGGAGTCAGTCCTCGTCTCGAATGCGGGCATGCACTTGCGCTTTCCTCCAGAGCGGTAGCAGCAGTGTCACGCAGTCCGCCGCGTGGATCAAAGGATCTATGGTTTTCCCTCGAGTCTTTATCACGAGGCTTTCCCACGAGGCTTTCCCACAGGGCTGTCTCACGTGCACACGTGGTGGGAGTCGATTCTCGGCTTGAACGTCAAGGCAGTGCAGGGAAAACAGGTTCCTCTGAAATGGACTGACACATCTGGGGGTCTCTTGGAATGGTGGCACGACCCTGGAGTTCCTCTCCCCTTTCCTGTGGAGAGCGCTTCCTCTTGAGATGCGACGGGATCGCCGGGAATTCTTTCCCTACGAAACAGGGAAAGGATCCCTCATCTCGAGCTAGGAGGCGGAAACGGGGATCCCCTGGATGTGTGTGGGACCCCACGTGCTTCCTCTCGAGTGGAGACGGGTATGTCGGGGAAGTTCTTGAGTTGCAGCAAGGGTGTGAATGACCCTTTGGAAGTTCCAGTGGTTAGACGTCATTAGCCTCGAGAAGCCTCAGCGGAAATGGGCCTCATCTCGCCTGGAGGGCAAAACCTCGTGGATTTTCTCGAGTTGCGGCAGGTGCTCTCGACTTACGACGGGGACCTCAGGGACCCGCTCTGGTGGCCTCAGGAAAGGCCAGTCCCCATGCGAGATCCTCGGGGGCCTCTCGGGATCCCTATCCCGTCGATGCCGGGGCCTAAGACCTTGTGTGGAGTCGGGGCCGGAACCTGAGGATTCCTCTCCAGTGCTGACATGGATCTTGGGGTACTTCTGGAGTCTCCCCAGGGGAGTCAGTCCTCGTCTCGAATGCGGGCATGCACTTGCGCTTTCCTCCAGAGCGGTAGCAGCAGTGTCACGCAGTCCGCCGCGTGGATCAAAGGATCTATGGATTTCCCTCGAGTCTTTCCCACGAGGCTTTCCCACGAGGCTTTCCCACAGGGCTGTCTCACGTGCACACGTGGTGGGAGTCGATCCTCGGCTTGAACGTCAAGGCAGTGCAGGGAAAACAGGTTCCTCTGTAATGGATTGACACATCTGGGGGTCTCTTGGAATGGTGGCACGACCCTGGAGTTCCTCTCCCCTTTCCTGTGGAAAGCGCTTCCTCTTGAGATGCGACGGGATCGCCGGGAATTCTTTCCTTACGAAACAGGGAAAGGATCCCTCATCTCGAGCTAGGAGGCGGAAACGGGGCTCCCCTGGATGTGTACGGGAACCCACGTGCTTCCTCTCGAGTGGAGACTGGTATGTCGGGGAACTTCTTGAGTTGCAGCAAGGGTGTGAAGTACCCTTTGTAAGTTCCAGTGGTTAGACGTGATTAGCCTCGAGAACCCTCAGTGGAAATGGGCCTCATCTCGCCTGGAGGGCAAAACCTCCTGGATTTTCTCGAGTTGCGGCAGGTGCTCTCGACTTACGACGGGGACCTCAGGGACCCACTCTGGTGGCCTCAGGAAAGGCCAGTCCCCATGCGAGTTCCTCGGGGGCCTCTGGGGATTCCTCTCCCATCGATGCCGGGGCCTAAGACCTTGTGTGGAGTCGGGGCCGGAACCTGAGGATTCCTCTCCAGTGCTGACATGGATCTTGGGGTACTTCTGGAGTCTCCCCAGGGGAGTCAGTCCTCGTCTCGAATGCGGGCATGCACTTGCGCTTTCCTCCAGAGCGGTAGCAGCAGTGTCACCCAGTCCGCCGCGTGGATCAAAGGATCTATGGTTTTCCCTCGAGTCTTTCCCACGAGGCTTTCCCACGAGGCTTTCCCACAGGGCTGTCTCACGTGCACACGTGGTGGGAGTCGATCCTCGGCTTGAACGTCAAGGCAGTGCAGGGAAAACAGGTTCCTCTGTAATGGACTGACACATCAGGGGGTCTCTTGGAATGGTGGCACGACCCTGGAGTTCCTCTCCCCTTTCCTGTGGAGAGCGCTTCCTCTTGAGATGCGACGGGATCGCCGGGAATTCTTTCCCTACGAAACAGGGAAAGGATCCCTCATCTCGAGCTAGGAGGCGGAAACGGGGCTCCCCTGGATGTGTGCGGGACCCCACGTGCTTCCTCTCGAGTGGAGACGGGTATGTCGGGGAAGTTCTTGAGTTGCAGCAAGGGTGTGAAGGACCCTTTGGAAGTTCCAGTGGTTAGATGTGATTGGCCTAGAGAAGCCTCAGCGGAAATGGGCCTCATCTCGCCTGGAGGGCAAAACCGCCTGGATTTTCTCGAGTTGCGGCAGTTGCTCTCGACTTACGACGGGGACCTCAGGGACCCGCTCTGGTGGCCTCAGGAAAGGCCAGTCCCCATTGGAGTTCCTCTTGGGATTCCTCTCCCGTCGATGCCGGGGCCTAAGACCTTGTGTGGAGTCGGGGCCGGAACCTGAGGATTCCTCTCCAGGGCTGACATGGATCTTGGGGTACTTCTGGAGTCTCCCCAGGGGAGTCAGTCCTCGTCTCGAATGCGGGCATGCACTTGCGCTTTCCTCCAGAGCGGTAGCAGCAGTGTCACGCAGTCCGCCGCATGGATCAAAGGATCCATGGTTTTCCCTCGAGTCTTTCCCACGAGGCTTTCCCACGAGGCTTTCCCACAGGGCTGTCCCACGTGCACACGTGGTGGGAGTCGATCCTTGGCTTGAACGTCAAGGCAGTGCAGGGAAAACAGGTTCCTCTGGAATGGACTGACACATCTGGGGGACTCTTGGAATGGTGGCACGACCCTGGAGTTCCTCTCGCCTTTCCTGTGGAGAGCGCCTCCTCTTGAGATGCGACGGGAACGCCGGGAATTCTTTCCCTACGAAACAGGGAAAGGATCCCTCATCTCGAGCTAGGAGGCGGAAACGGGGCTCCACTGGATGTGTGCGTGACACCACCTGCTTCCTTTCGAGTGGAGACGGGTATGTCGGGAAACTTCTTGAGTTGCAGCAAGGGTGTGAAGGACCCTTTGGAAGTTTCAGTGTTTAGACGTGATTAGCCTCGAGAAGCCTCAGCGGAAATGAGCCTCATCTCGCCTGGAGGGCAAAACCTCCTGGATTTTCTCGAGTTGCGGCAGGTGATCTCGACTGACGATGGGGACCTCAGGGACCCGCTCTGGTGGCCTCAGGAAAAGCCAGTCCCCATGCGAGTTCCTCGGGGGCCTCTCGGGATCCCTATCCTGTCGATGCCGGGGCCTAAGACCTTGTGTGGAGTCGGGGCCGGAACCTGAGGATTCCTCTCCAGTGCTGACATGGATCTTGGGGTACTTCTGGAGTCTCCCCAGGGGAGTCAGTCCTCGTCTCGAATGCGGGCATGCACTTGCGCTTTCCTCCAGAGCGGTAGCAGCAGTGTCACGCAGTCCGCCGCGTGGATCAAAGGATCTATGGTTTTCCCTCGAGTCTTTCCCACGAGGCTTTCCCACGAGGCTTTCCCACAGGGCTGTCCCACGTGCACACGTGGTGGGAGTCGATCCTCGGCTTGAACGTCAAGGCAGTGCAGGGAAAACAGGTTCCTCTGGAATGGACTGACACATCTGGGAGTCTCTTGGAATGGTGGCATGGCCCTGGAGTTCCTCTCGCCTTTCCTGTGGAGAGCGCCTCCTCTTGAGATGCGACGGGAACGCCGGGAATTCTTTCCCTACGAAACAGGGAAAGGATCCCTCATCTCGAGCTAGGAGGCAGAAACGGGGCTCCTCTGGCTGTGTGCGGGACACCACGTGCTTCCTCTCGAGTGCAGACGGGTATGTCGGGGAACTTCTTGAGTTGCAGCAAGGGTGTGAAGGACCCTTTGGCAGTTCCAGTGGTTAGATGTGATTGGCCTCGAGAAGCCTCAGCGGAAATGGGCCTCATCTGGCCTGGAGGGCAAAACCTCCTGGATTTTCTCCAGTTCCGGCAGGTGCTCTCGACTTACGACGGGGACCTCAGGGACCCGCTCTGGTGGCCTCAGGAAAGGCCAGTCCCGATGCGAGTTCCTCGGGGGCCTCTCGGTATTCCTCTCCCGTCGATGCCGGGGCCTAAGACCTTGTGTGGAGTCGGGGCCGGAACCTGAGGATTCCTCTCCAGTGCTGACATGGATCTTGGGGTACTTCTGGAGTCTCCCCAGGGGAGTCAGTCCTCGTCTCGAATGCGGGCATGCACTTGCGCTTTCCTCCAGAGCGGTAGCAGCAGTGTCACGCAGTCCGCCGCGTGGATCAAAGGATCTATGGTTTTCCCTCGAGTCTTTCCCACGAGGCTTTCCAATGAGGCTTTCCCACAGGGCTGTCCCACGTGCACACGTGGTGGGAGTCGATCCTCGGCTTGAACGTCAAGGCAGTGCAGGGAAAACAGGTTCCTCTGGAATGGACTGACACATCTGGGGGACTCTTGGAATGGTGTCACGACCCTGGAGTTCCTCTCGCCTTTCCTGTGGAGAGCGCCTCCTCTTGAGATGCGACGGGATCGCCGGGAATTCTTTCCTTACGAAACAGGGAAAGGATCCCTCATCTCGAGCTAGGAGGCGGAAACGGGGCTCCCCTGGATGTGTACGGGAACCCACGTGCTTCCTCTCGAGTGGAGACTGGTATGTCGGTGAAGTTCTTGAGTTGCAGCAAGGGTGTGAAGTACCCTTTGTAAGTTCCAGTGGTTAGACGTGATTAGCCTCGAGAACCCTCAGTGGAAATGGGCCTCATCTCGCCTGGAGGGCAAAACCTCCTGGATTTTCTCGAGTTGCGGCAGGTGCTCTCGACTTACGACGGGGACCTCAGGGACCCACTCTGGTGGCCTCAGGAAAGGCCAGTCCCCATGCGAGTTCCTCGGGGGCCTCTGGGGATTCCTCTCCCATCGATGCCGGGGCCTAAGACCTTGTGTGGAGTCGGGGCCGGAACCTGAGGATTCCTCTCCAGTGCTGACATGGATCTTGGGGTACTTCTGGAGTCTCCCCAGGGGAGTCAGTCCTCGTCTCGAATGCGGGCATGCACTTGCGCTTTCCTCCAGAGCGGTAGCAGCAGTGTCACCCAGTCCGCCGCGTGGATCAAAGGATCTATGGTTTTCCCTCGAGTCTTTCCCACGAGGCTTTCCCACGAGGCTTTCCCACAGGGCTGTCTCACGTGCACACGTGGTGGGAGTCGATCCTCGGCTTGAACGTCAAGGCAGTGCAGGGAAAACAGGTTCCTCTGTAATGGACTGACACATCAGGGGGTCTCTTGGAATGGTGGCACGACCCTGGAGTTCCTCTCCCCTTTCCTGTGGAGAGCGCTTCCTCTTGAGATGCGACGGGATCGCCGGGAATTCTTTCCCTACGAAACAGGGAAAGGATCCCTCATCTCGAGCTAGGAGGCGGAAACGGGGCTCCCCTGGATGTGTGCGGGACCCCACGTGCTTCCTCTCGAGTGGAGACGGGTATGTCGGGGAAGTTCTTGAGTTGCAGCAAGGGTGTGAAGGACCCTTTGGAAGTTCCAGTGGTTAGATGTGATTGGCCTAGAGAAGCCTCAGCGGAAATGGGCCTCATCTCGCCTGGAGGGCAAAACCGCCTGGATTTTCTCGAGTTGCGGCAGTTGCTCTCGACTTACGACGGGGACCTCAGGGACCCGCTCTGGTGGCCTCAGGAAAGGCCAGTCCCCATTGGAGTTCCTCTTGGGATTCCTCTCCCGTCGATGCCGGGGCCTAAGACCTTGTGTGGAGTCGGGGCCGGAACCTGAGGATTCCTCTCCAGGGCTGACATGGATCTTGGGGTACTTCTGGAGTCTCCCCAGGGGAGTCAGTCCTCGTCTCGAATGCGGGCATGCACTTGCGCTTTCCTCCAGAGCGGTAGCAGCAGTGTCACGCAGTCCGCCGCATGGATCAAAGGATCCATGGTTTTCCCTCGAGTCTTTCCCACGAGGCTTTCCCACGAGGCTTTCCCACAGGGCTGTCCCACGTGCACACGTGGTGGGAGTCGATCCTTGGCTTGAACGTCAAGGCAGTGCAGGGAAAACAGGTTCCTCTGGAATGGACTGACACATCTGGGGGACTCTTGGAATGGTGGCACGACCCTGGAGTTCCTCTCGCCTTTCCTGTGGAGAGCGCCTCCTCTTGAGATGCGACGGGAACGCCGGGAATTCTTTCCCTACGAAACAGGGAAAGGATCCCTCATCTCGAGCTAGGAGGCGGAAACGGGGCTCCACTGGATGTGTGCGGGACACCACCTGCTTCCTTTCGAGTGGAGACGGGTATGTCGGGAAACTTCTTGAGTTGCAGCAAGGGTGTGAAGGACCCTTTGGAAGTTTCAGTGTTTAGACGTGATTAGCCTCGAGAAGCCTCAGCGGAAATGAGCCTCATCTCGCCTGGAGGGCAAAACCTCCTGGATTTTCTCGAGTTGCGGCAGGTGATCTCGACTGACGATGGGGACCTCAGGGACCCGCTCTGGTGGCCTCAGGAAAAGCCAGTCCCCATGCGAGTTCCTCGGGGGCCTCTCGGGATCCCTATCCTGTCGATGCCGGGGCCTAAGACCTTGTGTGGAGTCGGGGCCGGAACCTGAGGATTCTTCTCCAGTGCTGACATGGATCTTGGGGTACTTCTGGAGTCTCCCCAGGGGAGTCAGTCCTCGTCTCGAATGCGGGCATGCACTTGCGCTTTCCTCCAGAGCGGTAGCAGCAGTGTCACGCAGTCCGCCGCGTGGATCAAAGGATCTATGGTTTTCCCTCGAGTCTTTCCCACGAGGCTTTCCCACGAGGCTTTCCCACAGGGCTGTCCCACGTGCACACGTGGTGGGAGTCGATCCTCGGCTTGAACGTCAAGGCAGTGCAGGGAAAACAGGTTCCTCTGGAATGGACTGACACATCTGGGAGTCTCTTGGAATGGTGGCATGGCCCTGGAGTTCCTCTCGCCTTTCCTGTGGAGAGCGCCTCCTCTTGAGATGCGACGGGAACGCCGGGAATTCTTTCCCTACGAAACAGGGAAAGGATCCCTCATCTCGAGCTAGGAGGCAGAAACGGGGCTCCCCTGGCTGTGTGCGGGACACCACGTGCTTCCTCTCGAGTGCAGACGGGTATGTCGGGGAACTTCTTGAGTTGCAGCAAGGGTGTGAAGGACCCTTTGGCAGTTCCAGTGGTTAGATGTGATTGGCCTCGAGAAGCCTCAGCGGAAATGGGCCTCATCTGGCCTGGAGGGCAAAACCTCCTGGATTTTCTCCAGTTCCGGCAGGTGCTCTCGACTTACGACGGGGACCTCAGGGACCCGCTCTGGTGGCCTCAGGAAAGGCCAGTCCCGATGCGAGTTCCTCGGGGGCCTCTCGGTATTCCTCTCCCGTCGATGCCGGGGCCTAAGACCTTGTGTGGAGTCGGGGCCGGAACCTGAGGATTCCTCTCCAGTGCTGACATGGATCTTGGGGTACTTCTGGAGTCTCCCCAGGGGAGTCAGTCCTCGTCTCGAATGCGGGCATGCACTTGCGCTTTCCTCCAGAGCGGTAGCAGCAGTGTCACGCAGTCCGCCGCGTGGATCAAAGGATCTATGGTTTTCCCTCGAGTCTTTCCCACGAGGCTTTCCAATGAGGCTTTCCCACAGGGCTGTCCCACGTGCACACGTGGTGGGAGTCGATCCTCGGCTTGAACGTCAAGGCAGTGCAGGGAAAACAGGTTCCTCTGGAATGGACTGACACATCTGGGGGACTCTTGGAATGGTGTCACGACCCTGGAGTTCCTCTCGCCTTTCCTGTGGAGAGCGCCTCCTCTTGAGATGCGACGGGAACGCCGGGAATTCTTTCCCTACGAAACAGGGAAAGATCCCTCATCTCGAGCTAGGAGGCGGAAACGGGGCTCCCCTGGATGTGTGAGGGACCCCACGTGCTTCCTCTCGAGTGGAGACGGGTACGTCGGGGAACTTCTTGAGTTGCAGCAATGGTGTGAAGGACAGTTTGGAAGTTCCAGTGGTTAGATGTGATTGGCCTCGAGAAGCCTCAGCGGAAATGGGCCTCATCTCGCCTGAAGGGCAAAACCTCCTGGATTTTCTCGAGTTGCGGCAGGTGCTCTCGACTTACGACCGGGACCTCAGGAACCGCTCTGGTGGCCTCAGGAAAGGCCAGTCCCCATGCGAGTTCCTCGTGGGCCTCTCGGGATTCCTCTCCCGTCGATGCCAGGGCCTAAGACCTTGTGTGGAGTCGGGGCCGGAACCTGAGGATTCCTCTCCAGTGCTGACATGGATCTTGGGGTACTTCTGGAGTCTCCCCAGGGGAGTCAGTCCTCGTCTCGAATGCGGGCATGCACTTGCGCTTTCCTCCAGAGCGGTAGCAGCAGTGTCACGCAGTCCGCCGCGTGGATCAAAGGATCTATGGTTTTCCCTCGAGGCTTTCCCACGAGGCTTTCCCACAGGGCTGTCCCACGTGCACACGTGGTGGGAGTCGATCCTCGGCTTGAACGTCAAGGCAGTGCAGGGAAAACAGGTTCCTCTGGAATGGACTGACTCATCTGGGAGACTCTTGGAATGGTGTCACGACACTGGAGTTCCTCTCGCCTTTCCTGTGGAGAGCGCCTCCTCTTGAGATGCGACGGGATCGCCGGGAATTCTTTCCCTACGAAACAGGGACAGGATCCCTCATCTCGAGCTAGGAGGCGGAAACGGGGCTCCCCTGGATGTGTGTGGGACACCACGTGCTTCCTCTCGAGTGCAGACGGGTATGTCGGGGAACTTCTTGAGTTGCAGCAAGGGTGTGAAGGACCCTTTGGAAGTTCCAGTGGTTAGATGTGATTGGCCTCGAGAAGCCTCAGCGGAAATGGGCCTCATCTCGCCTGGAGGGCAAAACCTCCTGGATTTTCTCGAGTTGCGGCAGGTGCTCTCGACTTACGACGGGGACCTCAGGGACCCGCTCTGGTGGCCTCAGGAAAGGCCAGTCCCCATGCGAGTTCCTCGGGGCCCTCTCGTGATTCCTCTCCCGTCGATGCCGGGGCCTAAGACCTTGTGTGGAGTCGGGGCCGGAACCTGAGGATTCCTCTCCAGTGCTGACATGGATCTTGGGGTACGTCTGGAGTCTCCCCAGGGGAGTCAGTCCTCGTCTCGAATGCGGGCATGCACTTGCGCTTTCCTCCAGAGCGGTAGCAGCAGTGTCACCCAGTCCGCCGCGTGGATCAAAGGATCTATGGTTTTCCCTCGAGTCTTTCCCACGAGGCTTTCCCACGAGGCTTTCCCACAGGGCTGTCCCAAGTGCACACGTGGTGGGAGTCGATCCTCGGCTTGAACGTCAAGGCAGTGCAGGGAAAACAGGTTCCTCTGGAATGGCCTGACACATCTGGGGGACTCTTGGAATGGTGGCATGGCCCTGGAGTTCCTCTCGCCATTCCTGTGGAGAGCGCCTCCTCTTGAGATGCGACGAGAACGCCGGGAATTCTTTCCCTAGGAAACAGGGAAAGGATCCCTCATCTCGAGCTAGGAGGCGGAAACGGGGCTCCCCTGGATGTGTGCGGGACCCCACGTGCTTCCTCTCGAGTGGAGACGGGTGTGTCGGGGAAGTTCTTGAGTTTCAGCAAGGGTGTGAATGACCCTTTGGAAGTTCCAGTGGTTAGACGTGATTAGCCTCGAGAAGCCTCAACGGAAATGGGCCTCATCTCGCCTGGAGGGCAAAACCTCGTGGATTTTCTCGAGTTGCGGCAGGTGCTCTCGACTTACGACGGGGACCTCAGGGACCCGCTCTGGTGGCCTCAGGAAAGGCCAGTCCCCATGCGAGTTCATCGGGGGCCTCTGGGGATTCCTCTCCCGTCGATGCCGGGGCCTAAGACCTTGTGTGGAGTCGGGGCCGGAACCTGAGGATTCCTCTCCAGTGCTGACATGGATCTTGAGGTACTTCTGGAGTCTCCCCAGGGGAGTCAGTCCTAGTCTCGAATGCGGGCATGCACTTGCGCTTTCCTCCAGAGCGGTAGCAGCAGTGTCACGTAGTCCGCCGCGTGGATCAAAGGATCTATGGTTTTCCCTCGAGTCTTTTCCACGAGGCTTTCCCACGAGGCTTTCCCACAGGGCTGTCCCACGTGCACACGTGGTGGGAGTCGATCCTTGGCTTGAACGTCAAGGCAGTGCAGGGAAAACAGATTCCTCTGGAATGGAGTGACACATCTGGGGGACTCTTGGAATGGTGGCACGACCCTGGAGTTCCTCTCGCCTTTCCTGTTGAGAGCGCCTCCTCTTGAGATGCGACGGGAACGCCGGGAATTCTTTCCTAATGAAACAGGGAAAGGATCCCTCATCTCGAGCTAGGAGTCGGAAACGGAGCTCCCCTGGATGTGTGCGGGACACCACGTGCTTCCTCTCGAGTGGAGACGGGTATGTCGGGGAACTTCTTGAGTTGCAGCAAGGGTGTGAAGGACCCTTTGGAAGTTCCAGTGGTTAGAAGTGATTAGTCTCGAGAAGCCTCAGCGGAAATGGGCCTCATCTCGCCTGGAGGGCAAAACCTCCTGGATTTTCTCGAGTTGCGGCAGGTGCTCTCGACTTACGACGGGGACCTCAGGGACCCGCTCTGGTGGCCTCAGGAAAGGCCAGTCCCCATGCGAGTTCCTCGGGGGCCTCTCGGGATTCCTCTCCCGTCGATGCCGGGGCCTAAGACCTTGTGTGGAGTCGGGGCCGGAACCTGAGGATTCCTCTCCAGTGCTGACATGGATCTTGGGGTACTTCTGGAGTCTCCCCAGGGGAGTCAGTCCTCGTCTCGAATGCGGGCATGCACTTGCGCTTTCCTCCAGAGCGGTAGCAGCAGTGTCACGCAGTCCGCCGCGTGGATCAAAGGATCTATGGTTTTCCCTCGAGTCTTTCCCACGAGGCTTTCCCACGAGGCTTTCCCACAGGGCTGTCCCACGTGCACACGTGGTGGGAGTCGATCCTCGGCTTGAACGTCAAGGCAGTGCAGGGAAAACAGGTTCCTCTGGAATGGACTGACACATCTGGGGGACTCTTGGAATGGTGGCACGACCCTGGAGTTCCTCTCGCCTTTCCTGTGGAGAGCGCCTCCTCTTGAGATGCGACGGGAACGCCAGGAATTCTTTCCCTACGAAACCGGGAAGGATCCCTCATCTCGAGCTAGGAGGCGGAAACGGGGCTCCCCTGGATGTGTGAGGGACGGCACGTGCTTCCTCTCGAGTGGAGACGGGTATGTCGGGGAACTTCTTGAGTTGCAGCAATGGTGTGAAGGACCCTTTGGAAGTTCCAGTGGTTAGATGTGATTGGCCTCGAGAAGCCTCAGCGGAAATGGGCCTCATCTCGCCTGAAGGGCAAAACCTCCTGGATTTTCTCGAGTTGCGGCAAGTGCTCTCGACTTACGACGGGGACCTCAAGAACCGCTCTGGTGGCCTCAGGAAAGGCCAGTCCCCATGCGAGTTCCTCGGGGGCCTCTCGGGATTCCTCTCCCGTCGATGCCAGGGCCTAAGACCTTGTGTGGAGTCGGGGCCGGAACCTGAGGATTCCTCTCCAGTGCTGACATGGATCTTGGGGTACTTCTGGAGTCTCCCCAGGGGAGTCAGTCCTCGTCTCGAATGCGGTCATGCACTTGCGCTTTCCTCCATAGCGGTAGCAGCAGTGTCACGCAGTCCGCCGCGTGGATCAAAGGATCTATGGTTTTCCCTCGAGTCTTTCCCACGAGGCTTTCCCACGAGGCTTTCCCACAGGGCTGTCCCAAGTGCACACGTGGTAGGAGTCGATCCTCGGCTTGAACGTCAAGGCAGTGCAGGGAAAACAGGTTCCTCTGGAATGGACTGACACATCTGGGGGACTCTTGGAATGGTGGCACGACCCTGGAGTTCCTCTCGCCTTTCCTGTGGAGAGCGCCTCCTCTTGAGATGCGACGGGAACGCCGGGAAATCTTTCCCTACGAAACAGGGAAAGGATCACTCATCTCGAGGTAGGAGGCGAAACGGGGCTCCCCTGGATGTGTGCGGGACACCACGTACTTTCTCTCGAGTGCAGACGGGTATGTCGGGGAACTTCTTGAGTTGCAGCAAGGGTGTGAAGGACCCTTTGGAAGTTCCAGTGGTTAGAAGTGATTGGCCTCGAGAAGCCTCAGCGGAAATGGGCCTCATCTCGCCTGGAGGGCAAAACCTCCTGGATTTTCTCGAGTTGCGGCAGGTGCTCTCGACTTACGACGGGGACCTCAGGGACCCGCTCTGGTGGCCTCAGGAAAGGCCAGTCCCCATGCGAGTTCCTCGGGGGCCTCTCGGGATTCCTCTCCCGTCGATGCCGGGGCCTAAGACCTTGTGTGGAGTCGGGGCCGGAACCTGAGGATTCCTATCCAGTGCTGACATGGATCTTGGGGTACTTCTGGAGTCTCCCCAGGGGAGTCAGTCCTCGTCTCGAATGCAGGCATGCACTTGCGCTTTCCTACAGAGCGGTAGCAGCAGTGTCACCCAGTTTGCTGCGTGGATCAAAGGATCTATGGTTTTCCCTCGAGTCTTTCCCACGAGGCTTTCCCACGAGGCTTTCCCACAGGGCTGTCCCACGTGCACACGTGGTGGGAGTCGATCCTCGGCTTGAACGTCAAGGCAGTGCAGGGAAAACAGGTTCCTCTGGAATGGACTGACACATCTGGGGTACTCTTGGAATGGTGTCACGACCCTGGAGTTCCTCTCGCCTTTCCTGTGGAGAGCGCCTCCTCTTGAGATGCGACGGGAACGCCGGGAATTCTTTCCCTACGAAACAGGGAAGGATCCCTCATCTCGAGCTAGGAGGCGGAAACGGGGCTCCCCTGGATGTGTGAGGGACCACACGTGCTTCCTCTCGAGTGGAGACGGGTATGTTGGGGAACTTCTTGAGTGGCAGCAATGGTGTGAAGGACCCTTTGGAAGTTCCAGTGGTTAGATGTGATTGGCCTCGAGAAGCCTCAGCGGAAATGGGCCTCATCTCGCCTGGAGGGCAAAACCTCCTGGATTTTCTCGAGTTGCGGCAGGTGCTCTAGACTTACGACGGGGACCTCAGGGACCCGCTCTGGTGGCCTCAGGAAAGGCCAGTCCCCATGCGAGTTCCTCGGGGCCCTCTCGTGATTCCTCTCCCGTCGATGCCGAGGCCTAAGACCTTGTGTGGAGTCGGGGCCGGAACCTGAGGATTCCTCTCCAGTGCTGACATGGATCTTGGGGTACTTCTGGAGTCTCCCCAGGGGAGTCAGTCCTCGTCTCGAATGCGGGCATGCACTTGCGCTTTCCTCCAGAGCGGTAGCAGCAGTGTCACGCAGTCCGCCGCGTGGATCAAAGCATCTATGGTTTTCCCTCGAGTCTTTCCCACGAGGCTTTCCCACGAGGCTTTCCCACAGGGCTGTCCCACGTGCACACGTGGTGGGAGTCGATCCTCGGCTTGAACGTCAAGGCAGTGCAGGGAAAACAGGTTCCTCTGGAATGGACTGACACTTCTGGGGGACTCTTGGAATGGTGGCATGACCCTGGAGTTCCTCTCGCCTCTCCTGTGGAGAGCGCCTCCTCTTGAGATGCGACAAGAACGCCAGGAATTCTTTCCCTACGAAACAGGGATAGGATCCCTCATCTCGAGCTAGGAGGCGGAAACGGGGCTCCCCTGGATGTGTGCGGGACACCACGTGCTTCCTTTCGAGTGGAGACGGGTATGTCGGGGAACTTCTTGAGTTGCAGCAAGGGTGTGAAGGACCCTTTGGAAGTTCCAGTGGTTAGACGTGATTGGCCTCGAGAAGCCTCAGCGGAAATGGGCCTCATCTCGCCTGGAGGGCAAAACCTCCTGGATTTTCTCGAGTTGCGGCAGGTGCTCTCGACTTACGACGGGGACCTCAGGGACCCGCTCTGGTGGCCTCAGGAAAGGCCCGTCCCCATGCGAGTTCCTCGGGGGCCTCTCGGGATTCCTCTCCCGTCGATGCCGGGGCCTAAGACCTTGTGTGGAGTCAGGGCCGGAACCTGAGGATTCCTCTCCAGTGCTGACATGGTTCTTGGGGTACTTCTGGAGTCTCCCCAGGGGAGTCAGTCCTCGTCTCGAATGCGGGCATGCACTTGCGCTTTCCTCCAGAGCGGTAGCAGCAGTGTCACGCAGTCCGCCGCATGGATCAAAGGATCTATGGTTTTCCCTCGAGTCTTTCCCACGAGGCTTTCCCGCGAGGCTTTTCCACAGGGCTGTCCCACGTACACACGTGGTGGGAGTCGATCCTCGGCTTGAACGTCAAGGCAGTGCAGGGAAAACAGGTTCCTCTGGAATGGACTGACTCATCTGGGAGACTCTTGGAATGGTGGCACGACCCTGGAGGACCTCTCGCCTTTCCTGTGGAGAGCGCCTCCTCTTGAGAAGCGACGGAAACGCCGGGAATTCTTTCCCTACGAAACAGGGAAAGGATCCCTCATCTCGAGCTAGGAGGCGGAAACGGCGCTCCCCTGGATGTGTGCGGGACACCACGTGCTTCCTCTCGAGTGCAGACGGGTATGTCGGGGAACTTCTTGAGTTGCAGCAAGGGTGTGAAGGAACCTTTGGAAGTTCCAGTGGTTAGATGTGATTGGCCTCGAGAAGCCTCAGCGGAAATGGGCCTCATCTCGCCTGGAGGGCAAAACCTCCTGGATTTTCTCGAGTTGCGGCAGGTGCTCTCGACTTACGACGGGGACCTCAGGGACCCGCTCTGTTGGCCTCAGGAAAGGCCAGTCCCCATGCGAGTTCCTCGGGGGCCTCTCGGGATTCCTCTCCCGTCGATGCCGGGGCCTAAGACCTTGTGTGGAGTCGGGGCCGGAACCTGAGGATTCCTCTCCAGTGCTGACATGGATCTTGGGGTACTTCTGGAGTCTCCCCAGGGGAGTCAGTCCTCGTCTCGAATGCGGGCATGCACTTGCGCTTTCCTCCAGAGCGGTAGCAGCAGTGTCACGCAATCCGCCACGTGGATCAAAGGATCTATGGTTTTCCCTCGAGGCTTTCCCACGAGGCTTTCCCACAGGGCTGTCCCAAGTGCACACGTGGTGGGAGTCGATCCTCGGCTTGAACGTCAAGGCAGTGCAGGGAAAACAGATTCCTCTGGAATGGACTGACACATCTGGGGGACTCTTGGAATGGTGGCATGACCCTGGAGTTCCTCTCGCCTCTCCTGTGGAGAGCGCCTCCTCTTGAGATGCGACAAGAACGCCGGGAATTCTTTCCCTACGAAACAGGGAAAGGATCCCTCATCTCGAGCTAGGAGGCGGAAACGGGGCTCCCCTGGATGTGTGCGGGACACCACGTGCTTCCTCTCGAGTGGAGACGGGTATGTCGGGGAACTTCTTGAGTTGCAGCAAGGGTGTGAAGGATCCTTTGGAAGTTCCATTGGTTAGACGTGATTGGCCTCGAGAAGCCTCAGCGGAAATGGGCCTCATCTCGCCTGGAGGGCAAAACCGCCTGGATTTTCTCGAGTTGCGGCAGGTGCTCTCGACTTACGACGGGGACCTCAGGGAACCGCTCTGGTGGCCTCAGGAAAGGCCCGTCCCCATGCGAGTTCCTCGGGGGCCTCTCGGGATTCCTCTCCCGTCGATGCCGGGGCCTAAGACCTTGTGTGGAGTCGGGGCCGGAACCTGAGGATTCCTCTCCAGTGCTGACATGGATCTTGGGGTACTTCTGGAGTCTCCCCAGGGGAGTCAGTCCTCGTCTCGAATGCGGGCATGCACTTGCGCTTTCCTCCAGAGCGGTAGCAGCAGTGTCACGCAGTCCACCGCATGGATCAAAGGATCTATGGTTTTCCCTCGAGTCTTTCCCACGAGGCTTTCCCACGAGGCTTTCCCACAGGGCTGTCCCACGTACACACGTGGTGGGAGTCGATCCTCGGCTTGAACGTCAAGGCAGTGCAGGGAAAACAGGTTCCTCTGGAATGGACTGACTCATCTGGGAGACTCTTGGAATGGTGGCACGACCCTGGAGGACCTCTCGCCTTTCCTGTGGAGAGCGCCTCCTCTTGAGAAGCGACGGGAACGCCGGGAATTCTTTCCCTACGAAACAGGGAAAGGATCCCTCATCTCGAGCTAGGAGGCGGAAACGGCGCTCCCCTGGATGTGTGCGGGACCCCACGTGCTTCCTCTCGAGTGCAGACGGCTTTGTCGGGGAACTTCTTGAGTTGCAGCAAGGGTGTGAAGGAACCTTTGGAAAGTCCAGTGGTTAGATGTGATTGGCCTCGAGAAGCCTCAGCGGAAATGGTCCTCATCTCGCCTGGAGGGCAAAACCTCCTGGATTTTCTCGAGTTGCGGCAGGTGCTCTCGACTTACGACGGGGACCTCAGGGACCCGCTCTGGTGGCCTCAGGAAAGGCCAGTCCAAATGCGAGTTCCTCGGGGCCCTCTCGTGATTCCTCTCCCGTCGATGCCGGGGCCTAAGACCTTGTGTGGAGTCGGGGCCGGAACCTGAGGATTCCTCTCCAGTGCTGACATGGATCTTGGGGTACTTCTGGAGTCTCCCCAGGGGAGTCAGTCCTCGTCTCGAATGCGGGCATGCACTTGCGCTTTCCTCCAGAGCGGTAGAAGCAGTGTCACGCAATCCGCCACGTGGATCAAAGGATCTATGGTTTTCCCTCGAGGCTTTCCCACGAGGCTTTCCCACAGGGCTGTCCCACGTGCACACGTGGTGGGAGTCGATCCTCGGCTTGAACGTCAAGGCAGTGCAGGGAAAACAGGTTCCTCTAGAATGGACTGACACATCTGGGGGACTCTTGGAATGGTGTCACGACCCTGGAGTTCCTCTCGCCTTTCCTGTGGAGAGCGCCTCCTCTTGAGATGCGACTGGAACGCCGGGAATTCTTTCCCTACGAAACAGGGAAAGGATCCCTCATCTCGAGCTAGGAGGCGGAAACGGGGCTCCCCTGGATGTTTGCGGGACACCACGTGCTTCCTCTCGAGTGCAGACGGGTATGTCGGGGAACTTCTTGAGTTGCAGCAAGGGTGTGAAGGACCCTTTGGAAGTTCCAGTGGTTAGATGTGATTGGCCTCGAGAAGCCTCAGCGGAAATGGGCCTCATCTCGCCTGGAGGGCAAAACCTCCTGGATTTTCTCGAGTTGCGGCAGGTGCTCTCGACTTACGACGGGGACCTCAGGGACCCGCTCTGGTGGCCTCAGGAAAGGCCAGTCCCCATGAGAGTTCCTCGGGGCCCTCTCGTGATTCCTCTCCCGTCGATGCCGGGGCCTAAGACCTTGTGTGGAGTCGGGGCCGGAACCTGAGGATTCCTCTCCAGTGCTGACATGGATCTTGGGGTACTTCTGGAGTCTCCCCAGGGGAGTCAGTCCTCGTCTCGAATGCGGGCATGCACTTGCGCTTTCCTCCAGAGCGGTAGCAGCAGTGTCACCCAGTCCGCCGCGTGGATCAAAGGATCTATGGTTTTCCCTCGAGTCTTTCCCACGAGGCTTTCCCACGAGGCTTTCCCACAGGGCTGTCCCACGTGCACACGTGGTGGGAGTCGATCCTCGGCTTGAACGTCAAGGCAGTGCAGGGAAAACAGGTTCCTCTGGAATGGCCTGACACATCTGGGGGACTCTTGGAATGGTGGCATGACCCTGGAGTTCCTCTGGCCTTTCCTGTGGAGAGCACCTCCTCTTGAGATGCGACGAGAATGCCGGGAATTCTTTCCCTAGGAAACAGGGAAAGGATCCCTCATCTCGAGCTAGGAGGCGGAAACGGCGCTCCCCTGGATGTGTGCGGGACACCACATGCTTCCTCTCGAGTGGAGACGGGTATGTCGGGGAACTTCTTGAGTTGCAGCAAGGGTGTGAAGGACCCTTTGGAAGTTCCAGTGGTTAGACGTGATTAGCCTCGAGAAGCCTCAGCGGAAATGGGCCTCATCTCGCCTGGAGGGCAAAACCGCCTGGATTTTCTCTAGTTGCGGCAGGTGCTCTCGATTTACGACGGGGACCTCAGGGACCCGCTCTGGTGGCCTCAGGAAAGGCCAGTCCCCATGCGAGTTCCTCGGGGGCCTCTCGGGATTCCTCTCCCGTCGATGCCGGGGCCTAAGACCTTGTGTGGAGTCGGGGCCGGAACCTGAGGATTCCTCTGCAGTGCTGACATGGATCTTGGGGTACTTCTGGAGTCTCCCCAGGGGAGTCAGTCCTCGTCTCGAATGCGGGCATGCACTTGCGCTTTCCTCCAGAGCGGTAGCAGCAGTGTCACGCAATCCGCCACGTGGATCAAAGGATCTATGGTTTTCCCTCGAGGCTTTCCCACGAGGCTTTCCCACAGGGCTGTCCCACGTGCACACGTGGTGGGAGTCGATCCTCGGCTTGAACGTCAAGGCAGTGCAGGGAAAACAGGTTCCTCTGGAATGGACTGACACATCTGGGGGACTCTTGGAATGGTGTCACGACCCTGGAGTTCCTCTCGCCTTTCCTGTGGAGAGCGCCACCTCTTGAGATGCGACTGGAACGTCGGGAATTCTTTCCCTACGAAACAGAGAAAGGATCCCTCATCTCGAGCTAGGAGGCGGAAACGGGGCTCCCCTGGATGTGTGCGGGACACCACGTGCTTCCTCTCGAGTGCAGACGGGTATGTCGGGGAACTTCTTGAGTTGCAGCAAGGGTGTGAAGGACCCTTTGGAAGTTCCAGTGGTTAGATGTGATTGGCCTCGAGAAGCCTCAGCGGAAATGGGCCTCATCTCGCCTGGAGGGCAAAACCTCCTGGATTTTCTCGAGTTGCGGCAGGTGCTCTCGACTTACGACGGGGACCTCAGGGACCCGCTCTGGTGGCCTCAGGAAAGGCCAGTCCCCATGCGAGTTCCTCGGGGCCCTCTCGTGATTCCTCTCCCGTCGATGCCGGGGCCTAAGACCTTGTGTGGAGTCGGGGCCGGAACCTGAGGATTCCTATCCAGTGCTGACATGGATCTTGGGGTACTTCTGGAGTCTCCCCAGGGGAGTCAGTCCTCGTCTCGAATGCGGGCATGCACTTGCGCTTTCCTCCATAGCGGTAGCAGCAGTGTCACGCAGTCCGCCGCGTGGATCAAAGGATCTATGGTTTTCCCTTGAGTCTTTCCCACGAGGGTTTCCCACGAGGCTTTCCCACAGGGCTGTCCCACGTGCACACGTGGTGGGAGTCGATCCTCGGCTTGAACGTCAAGGCAGTGCAGGGAAAACAGGTTCCTCTGGAATGGACTGACACATCTGGGGGACTCTTGGAATAGTGTCACGACCCTGGAGTTCCTCTCGCCTTTCCTGTGGAGAGCGCCTCCTCTTGAGATGCGACGGGAACGCCAGGAATTCTTTCCCTACGAAACCGGGAAGGATCCCTCATCTCGAGCTAGGAGGCGGAAACGGGGCTCCCCTGGATGTGTGAGGGACCGCACGTGCTTCCTCTCGAGTGGAGACGGGTATGTCGGGGAACTTCTTGAGTTGCAGCAATGGTGTGAAGGACCCTTTGGAAGTTCCAGTGGTTAGATGTGATTGGCCTCGAGAAGCCTCAGCGGAAATGGGCCTCATCTCGCCTGAAGGGCAAAACCTCCTGGATTTTCTCGAGTTGCGGCAAGTGCTCTCGACTTACGACGGGGACCTCAAGAACCGCTCTGGTGGCCTCAGGAAAGGCCAGTCCCCATGCGAGTTCCTCGGGGGCCTCTCGGGATTCCTCTCCCGTCGATGCCAGGGCCTAAGACCTTGTGTGGAGTCGGGGCCGGAACCTGAGGATTCCTCTCCAGTGCTGACATGGATCTTGGGGTACTTCTGGAGTCTCCCCAGGGGAGTCAGTCCTCGTCTCGAATGCGGTCATGCACTTGCGCTTTTCTCCATAGCGGTAGCAGCAGTGTCACGCAGTCCGCCGCGTGGATCAAAGGATCTATGGTTTTCCCTCGAGTCTTTCCCACGAGGCTTTCCCACGAGGCTTTCCCACAGGGCTGTCCCACGTGCACACGTGGTGGGAGTCGATCCTCGGCTTGAACGTCAAGGCAGTGCAGGGAAAACAGGTTCCTCTGGAATGGACTGACACATCTGGGGGACTCTTGGAATGGTGGCACGACCCTGGAGTTCCTCTCGCCTTTCCTGTGGAGAGCGCCTCCTCTTGAGATGCGACGGGAACGCCGGGAAATCTTTCCCTACGAAACAGGGAAAGGATCACTCATCTCGAGGTAGGAGGCGAAACGGGGCTCCCCTGGATGTGTGCGGGACACCACGTACTTCCTCTCGAGTGGAGACGGGTATGTCGGGGAACTTCTTGAGTTGCAGCAAGGGTGTGAAGGACCCTTTGGAAGTTCCAGTGGTTAGAAGTGATTGGCCTCGAGAAGCCTCAGCGGAAATGGGCCTCATCTCGCCTGGAGGGCAAAACCTCCTGGATTTTCTCGAGTTGCGGCAGGTGCTCTCGACTTACGACGGGGACCTCAGGGACCCGCTCTGGTGGCCTCAGGAAAGGCCAGTCCCCATGCGAGTTCCTCGGGGGCCTCTCGGGATTCCTCTCCCGTCGATGCCGGGGCCTAAGAACTTGTGTGGAGTCGGGGCCGGAACCTGAGGATTCCTCTCCAGTGCTGACATGGATCTTGGGGTACTTCTGGAGTCTCCCCAGGGGAGTCAGTCCTCGTCTCGAATGCGGTCATGCACTTGCGCTTTTCTCCATAGCGGTAGCAGCAGTGTCACGCAGTCCGCCGCGTGGATCAAAGGATCTATGGTTTTCCCTCGAGTCTTTCCCACGAGGCTTTCCCACGAGGCTTTCCCACAGGGCTGTCCCACGTGCACACGTGGTGGGAGTCGATCCTCGGCTTGAACGTCAAGGCAGTGCAGGGAAAACAGGTTCCTCTGGAATGGACTGACACATCTGGGGGACTCTTGGAATGGTGGCATGACCCTGGAGTTCCTCTCGCCTCTCCTGTGGAGAGCGCCTCCTCTTGAGATGCGACAAGAACGCCGGGAATTCTTTCCCTACGAAACAGGGAAAGGATCCCTCATCTCGAGCTAGGAGGCGGAAACGGGGCTCCCCTGGATGTGTGCGGGACACCACGTGCTTCCTCTCGAGTGGAGACGGGTATGTCGGGGAACTTCTTGAGTTGCAGCAAGGGTGTGAAGGACCCTTTGGAAGTTCCAGTGGTTAGACGTGATTGGCCTCGAGAAGCCTCAGCGGAAATGAGCCTCATCTCGCCTGGAGGGCAAAACCTCCTGGATTTTCTCGAGTTGCGGCAGGTGCTCTCGACTTACGACGGGGACCTCAGGGACCCGCTCTGGTGGCCTCAGGAAAGGCCCGTCCCCATGCGAGTTCCTCGGGGGCCTCTCGGGATTCCTCTCCCGTCGATGCCGGGGCCTAAGACCTTGTGTGGAGTCGGGGCCGGAACCTGAGGATTCCTCTCCAGTGCTGACATGGTTCTTGGGGTACTTCTGGAGTCTCCCCAGGGGAGTCAGTCCTCGTCTCGAATGCGGGCATGCACTTGCGCTTTCCTCCAGAGCGGTAGCAGCAGTGTCACGCAGTCCGCCGCATGGATCAAAGGATCTATGGTTTTCCCTCGAGTCTTTCCCACGAGGCTTTCCCACGAGGCTTTCCCACAGGGCTGTCCCACGTACACACGTGGTGGGAGTCGATCCTCGGCTTGAACGTCAAGGCAGTGCAGGGAAAACAGGTTCCTCTGGAATGGACTGACTCACCTGGGAGACTCTTGGAATGGTGGCACGACCCTGGAGGACCTCTCGCCTTTCCTGTGGAGAGCGCCTCCTCTTGAGAAGCGACGGAAACGCCGGGAATTCTTTCCCTAAGAAACAGGGAAAGGATCCCTCATCTCGAGCTAGGAGGCGGAAACGGCGCTCCCCTGGATGTGTGCGGGACCCCACGTGCTTCCTCTCGAGTGCAGACGGGTATGTCGGGGAACTTCTTGAGTTGCAGCAAGGGTGTGAAGGAACCTTTGGAAAGTCCAGTGGTTAGATGTGATTGGCCTCGAGAAGCCTCAGCGGAAATGGTCCTCATCTCGCCTGGAGGGCAAAACCTCCTGGATTTTCTCGAGTTGCGGCAGGTGCTCTCGACTTACGACAGGGACCTCAGGGACCCGCTCTGGTGGCCTCAGGAAACGCCAGTCCCCATGCGAGTTCCTCGGGGCCCTCTCGTGATTCCTCTCCCGTCGATGCCGGGGCCTAAGACCTTGTGTGGAGTCGGGGCCGAACCTGAGGATTCCTCTCCTGTGCTGACATGGATCTTGGGGTACTTCTGGAGTCTCCCCAGGGGAGTCAGTCCTCGTCTCGAATGCGGGCATGCACTTGCGCTTTCCTCCAGAGCGGTAGCAGCAGTGTCACGCAGTCCGCCGCGTGGATCAAAGGATCTATGGTTTTCCCTCGAGGCTTTCCCACGAGGCTTTCCCACAGGGCTGTCCCACGTGCACACGTGGTGGGAGTCGATCCTCGGCTTGAACGTCAAGGCAGTGCAGGGAAAACAGGTTCCTCTGGAATGGACTGACACATCTGGGGGACTCTTGGAATGGTGGCACGACCCTGGAGTTCCTCTCGCCTTTCCTGTGGAGAGCGCCTCCTCTTGAGATGCGACTGGAACGCCGGGAATTCTTTCCCTACGAAACAGGGAAAGGATCCCTCATCTCGAGCTAGGAGGCGGAAACGGGGCTCCCCTGGATGTTTGCGGGACACCACGTGCTTCCTCTCGAGTGCAGACGGGTATGTCGGGGAACTTCTTGAGTTGCAGCAAGGGTGTGAAGGACCCTTTGGAAGTTCCAGTGGTTAGACGTGATTGGCCTCGAGAAGCCTCAGCGGAAATGGGCCTCATCTCGCCTGGAGGGCAAAACCTCCTGGATTTTCTCGAGTTGCGGCAGGTGCTCTAGACTTACGACGGGGACCTCAGGGACCCGCTCTGGTGGCCTCAGGAAAGGCCAGTCCCCATGCGAGTTTCTCGGGGGCCTCTCGGGATTCCTCTCCCGTCGATGCCGGGGCCTAAGACCTTGTGTGGAGTCGGGGCCGGAACCTGAGGATTCCTCTCCAGTGCTGACATGGATCTTGGGGTACTTCTGGAGTCTCCCCAGGGGAGTCAGTCCTCGTCTCGAATGCGGGCATGCACTTGCGCTTTCCTCCAGAGCGGTAGCAGCAGTGTCACGCAGTCCGCCGCGTGGATCAAAGGATCTATGGTTTTCCCTCGAGGCTTTCCCACGAGGCTTTCCCACGAGGCTTTCCCACAGGGCTGTCCCACGTGAACACGTGGTGGGAGTCGATCCTCGGCTTGAACGTCAAGGCAGTGCAGGGAAAACAGTTTCCTCTGGAACGGACTGACACATCTGGGGGACTCTTGGAATGGTGGCACGACCCTGGAGTTCCTCTCGCCTTTCCTGTGGAGAGCGCCTCCTCTTGAGATGCGACTGGAACGCCGGGAATTCTTTCCCTATGAAACAGGGAAAGGATCCCTCATCTCGAGCTAGGAGGCGGAAACGGGGCTCCCCTGGATGTGTGCGGGACACCACGTGCTTCCTCTCGAGTGCAGACGGGTATGTCGGGGAACTTCTAGAGTTGCAGCAAGGGTGTGAAGGACCCTTTGGAAGTTCCAGTGGTTAGACGTGATTGGCCTCGAGAAACCTCAGCGGAAATGGGCCTCATCTCGCCTGGAGGGCAAAACCTCCTGGATTTTCTCGAGTTGCGGCAGGTGCTCTAGACTTACGACGGGGACCTCAGGGACCCGCTCTGGTGGCCTCAGGAAAGGCCCGTCAAATACGAGTTTCTCGGGGGCCTCTCGGGATTCCTCTCCCGTCGATGCCGGGGCCTAAGACCTTGTGTGGAGTCGGGGCCGGAACCTGAGGATTCCTCTCCAGTGCTGACATGGATCTTGGGGTACTTCTGGAGTCTCCCCAGGGGAGTCAGTCCTCGTCTCGAATGCGGGCATGCACTTGCGCTTTCCTCCAGAGCGGTAGCAGCAGTGTCACGCAGTCCGCCGCGTGGATCAAAGGATCTTTGGTTTTCCCTCGAGTCTTTCCCACGAGGCTTTCCCACGAGGCTTTCCCACAGGGCTGTCCCACGTGAACACGTGGTGGGAGTCGATCCTCGGCTTGAACGTCAAGGCAGTGCAAGGAAAACAGGTTCCTCTGGAACGGACTGACACATCTGGGGGACTCTTGGAATGGTGGCACGACCCTGGAGTTCCTCTCGCCTTTCCTGTGGAGAGCGCCTCCTCTTGAGATGCGACTGGAACGCCGGGAATTCTTTCCCTATGAAACAGGGAAAGGATCCCTCATCTCGAGCTAGGAGGCGGAAACGGGGCTCCCCTGGATGTGTGCGGGACACCACGTGCTTCCTCTCGAGTGCAGACGGGTATGTCGGGGAACTTCTTGAGTTGCAGCAAGGGTGTGAAGGACCCTTTGGAAGTTCCCGTGGTTAGACGTGATTGGCCTCGAGAAGCCTCAGCGGAAATGGGCCTCATCTCGCCTGGAGGGCAAAACCTCCTGGATTTTCTCGAGTTGCGGCAGGTGCTCTCGACTTACGACGGGGACCTCAGGGACCCGCTCTGGTGGCCTCAGGAAAGGCCAGTCCCCATGCGAGTTCCTCGGGGCCCTCTCTGGATTCCTCTCCCGTCGATGCCGGGGCCTAAGACCTTGTGTGGAGTCGGGGCCGGAACCTGAGGATTCCTCTCCAGTGCTGACATGGATCTTAGGGTACTTCTGGAGTCTCCCCAGGGGAGTCAGTCCTCGTCTCGAATGCGGGCATGCCCTTGCGCTTTCCTCCAGAGCGGTAGCAGCAGTGTCACGCAATCCGCCACGTGGATCAAAGGATCTATGGTTTTCCCTAGAGTCTTTCCCACGAGGTTTTCCCACAGGGCTGTCCCACGTACACACGTGGTGGGAGTCGATCCTCGGCTTGAACGTGAAGGCAGTGCAGGGAAAACAGGTTCCTCTGGAATGGACTGACACATCTGGGGGACTCTTGGAATGGTGGCATGACCCTGGAGTTCCTCTCGCCTCTCCTGTGGAGAGCGCCTCCTCTTGAGATGTGACGAGAACGCCGGGACTTCTTTCCCTACGAAACAGGGAAAGGATCCCTCATCTCGAGCTAGGAGGCGGAAACGGGGCTCCCCTGGATGTGTGCGGGACACCACGTGCTTCCTCTCGAGTGGAGACGGGTATGTCGGGGAACTTCTTGAGTTGCAGCAAGGGTGTGAAGGACCCTTTGGAAGTTCCAGTGGTTAGACGTGATTGGCCTCGAGAAGCCTCAGCGGAAATGGGCCTCATCTCGCCTGGAGGGCAAAACCGCCTGGATTTTCTCGAGTTGCGGCAGGTGCTCTCGACTTACGACGGGGACCTCAGGGGACCGCTCTGGTGGCCTCAGGAAAGGCCCGTCCCCATGCGAGTTCCTCGGGGGCCTCTCGGGATTCCTCTCCCGTCGATGCCGGGGCCTAAGACCTTGTGTGGAGTCGGGGCCGAAATCTGAGGATTCCTCTCCAGTGCTGACATGGATCTTGGGGTACTTCTGGAGTCTCCCCAGGGGAGTCAGTCCTCGTCTCGAATGCGGGCATGCACTTGCGCTTTCCTCCAGAGCGGTAGCAGCAGTGTCACGCAGTCCGCCGCATGGATCAAAGGATCTATGGTTTTCCCTCGAGTCTTTCCCACGAGGCTTTCCCACGAGGCTTTCCCACAGGGCTGTCCCACGTACACACGTGGTGGGAGTCGATCCTCGGCTTGAACGTCAAGGCAGTGCAGGGAAAACAGGTTCCTCTGGAATGGACTGACTCATCTGGGAGACTCTTGGAATGGTGGCACGACCCTGGAGGACCTCTCGCCTTTCCTGTGGAGAGCGCCTCCTCTTGAGATGCGACAGGAACGCCGGGAATTCTTTCCCTACGAAACAGGGAAAGGATCCCTCATCTCGAGCTAGGAGGCGGAAACGGCGCTCCCCTGGATGTGTGCGGGACCCCGCGTGCTTCCTCTCGAGTGCAGACGGGTATGTCGGGGAACTTCTTGAGTTGCAGCAAGGGTGTGAAGGAACCTTTGGAAAGTCCAGTGGTTAGATGTGATTGGCCTCGAGAAGCCTCAGCGGAAATGGTCCTCATCTCGCCTGGAGGGCAAAACCTCCTGGATTTTCTCGAGTTGCGGCAGGTGCTCTCGACTTACGACGGGGACCTCAGGGACCCGCTCTGGTGGCCTCAGGAAAGGCCAGTCCCCATGCGAGTTCCTCGGGGCCCTCTCGTGATTCCTCTCCCGTCGATGCCGGGGCCTAAGACCTTGTGTGGAGTCGGGGCCGGAACCTGAGGATTCCTCTCCAGTGCTGACATGGATCTTGGGGTACTTCTGGAGTCTCCCCAGGGGAGTCAGTCCTCGTCTCGAATGCGGGCATGCACTTGCGCTTTCCTCCAGAGCGGTAGCAGCAGTGTCACGCAATCCGCCGCGTGGATCAAAGGATCTATGGTTTTCCCTCGAGTCTTTCCCACGAGGCTTTCCCACGAGGCTTTCCCACAGGGCTGTCCCACGTGCACACGTGGTGGGAGTCGATCCTCGGCTTGAACGTCAAGGCAGTGCAGGGAAAACAGGTTCCTCTGGAATGGACTGACACATCTGGGGGACTCTTGGAATGGTGGCACGACCCTCGAGTTCCTCTCGCCTTTCCTGTGGAGAGCGCCACCTCTTGAGATGCGACGGGAACGCCGGGAGTTCTTTCCCTACGAAACAGGGAAAGGATCCCTCATCTCGAGCTAGGAGGCGGAAACGGGGCTCCCCTGGATGTGTGCGGGACACCACGTGCTTCCTCTCGAGTGCAGACGGGTATGTCGGGGAACTTCTTGAGTTGCAGCAAGGGTGTGAAGGACCCCTTGGAAGTTCCAGTGGTTAGACGTGATTGGCCTCGAGAAGCCTCAGCGGAAATGGGCCTCATCTCGCCTGGAGGGCAAAACCTCCTGGATTTTCTCGAGTTGCGGCAGGTGCTCTCGACTTACGACGGGGACCTCAGGGACCCGCTCTGGTGGCCTCAGGAAAGGCCAGTCCCCATGCGAGTTCCTCGGGGCCCTCTCGGGATTCCTCTCCCGTCGATGCCGGGGCCTAAGACCTTGTGTGGAGTCGGGGCCGGAACCTGAGGATTCCTCTCCAGTGCTGACATGGATCTTAGGGTACTTCTGGAGTCTCCCCAGGGAAGTCAGTCCTCGTCTCGAATGCGGGCATGCACTTGCGCTTTCCTCCAGAGCGGTAGCAGCAGTGTCACGCAGTCCGCCGCGTGGATCAAAGGATCTATGGTTTTCCCTAGAGTCTTTCCCACGAGGCTTTCCCACGAGGCTTTCCCACAGGGCTGTCCCACGTGCACACGTGGTGGGAGTCGATCCTCGGCTTGAACGTCATGGCAGTGCAGGGAAAACAGGTTCCTCTGGAATGGACTGACACATCTGGGGGACTCTTGTAATGGTGTCACGACCCTGGAGTTCCTCTCGCCTTTCCTGTGGAGAGCGCCTCCTCTTGAGATGTGACGAGAACGCCGGGAATTCTTTCCCTAGGAAACAGGGAAAGGATCCCTCATCTCGAGCTAGGAGGCGGAAACGGGGCTCCCCTGGATGTGTGCGGGACCCCACGTGCTTCCTCTCGAGTGGAGACGGGTATGTCGGGGAACTTCTTGAGTTGCAGCAAGGGTGTGAAGGACCCTTTGGAAGTTCCAGTGGTTAGACGTGATTGGCCTCGAGAAGCCTCAGCGGAAATGGGCCTCATCTCGCCTGGAGGGCAAAACCTCCTGGATTTTCTCGAGTTGCGGCAGGTGCTCTCGACTTACGACGGGGACCTCAGGGACCCGCTCTGGTGGCCTCAGGAAAGGCCAGTCCCCATGCGAGTTCCTCGGGGCCCTCTCGGGATTCCTCTCCCGTCGATGCCGGGGCCTAAGACCTTGTGTGGAGTCGGGGCCGGAACCTGAGGATTCCTCTCCAGTGCTGACATGGATCTTAGGGTACTTCTGGAGTCTCCCCAGGGAAGTCAGTCCTCGTCTCGAATGCGGGCATGCACTTGCGCTTTCCTCCAGAGCGGTAGCAGCAGTGTCACGCAGTCCGCCGCGTGGATCAAAGGATCTATGGTTTTCCCTAGAGTCTTTCCCACGAGGCTTTCCCACGAGGCTTTCCCACAGGGCTGTCCCACGTGCACACGTGGTGGGAGTCGATCCTCGGCTTGAACGTCATGGCAGTGCAGGGAAAACAGGTTCCTCTGGAATGGACTGACACATCTGGGGGACTCTTGTAATGGTGTCACGACCCTGGAGTTCCTCTCGCCTTTCCTGTGGAGAGCGCCTCCTCTTGAGATGTGACGAGAACGCCGGGAATTCTTTCCCTAGGAAACAGGGAAAGGATCCCTCATCTCGAGCTAGGAGGCGGAAACGGGGCTCCCCTGGATGTGTGCGGGACCCCACGTGCTTCCTCTCGAGTGGAGACGGGTATGTCGGGGAACTTCTTGAGTTGCAGCAAGGGTGTGAAGGACCCTTTGGAAGTTCCAGTGGTTAGACGTGATTGGCCTCGAGAAGCCTCAGCGGAAATGGGCCTCATCTCGCCTGGAGGGCAAAACCTCCTGGATTTTCTCGAGTTGCGGCAGGTGCTCTCGACTTACGACGGGGACCTCAGGGACCCGCTCTGGTGGCCTCAGGAAAGGCCTGTCAAATGCGAGTTTCTCGGGGGCCTCTCGGGATTCCTCTCCCGTCGATGCCGGGTCCTAAGACCTTGTGTGGAGTCGGGGCCGGAACCTGAGGATTCCTCTCCAGTGCTGACATGGATCTTGGGGTACTTCTGGAGTCTCCCCAGGGGAGTCAGTCCTCGTCTCGAATGCGGGCATGCACTTGCGCTTTCCTCCAGAGCGGTAGCAGCAGTGTCACGCAGTCCGCCGCGTGGATCAAAGGATCTATGGTTTTCCCTCGAGTCTTTCCCACGAGGCTTTCCCACGAGGCTTTCCCACAGGGCTGTCCCACGTGCACACGTGGTGGGAGTCGATCCTCGGCTTGAACGTCAAGGCAGTGCAGGGAAAACAGGTTCCTCTGGAATGGACTGACACATCTGGGGGACTCTTGGAATGGTGGCATGACCCTGGAGTTCCTCTCGCCTTTCCTGTGGAGAGCGCCACCTCTTGAGATGCGACGGAAACGCCGGGAATTCTTTCCCTACGAAACAGTGAAAGGATCCCTCATCTCGAACTAGGAGGCGGAAACGGGGCTCCCGTGGATGTGTGCGGGACACCACGTGCTTCCTCTCGAGTGCAGACGGGTATGTCGGGGAACTTCTGGACTTGCAGCAAGGGTGTGAAGGACCCTTTGGAAGTTCCAGTGGTTAGATGTGATTGGCCTCGAGAAGCCTCAGCGGAAATGGGCCTCATCTCGCCTGGAGGGCAAAACCTCCTGGATTTTCTCGAGTTGCGGCAGGTGCTCTCGACTTACGACGGGGACCTCAGGGACCCGCTCTGGTGGCCTCAGGAAAGGCCAGTCCCCATGCGAGTTCCTCGGGGGCCTCTCGGGATTCCTCTCCCGTCGATGCCGGGGCCTAAGACCTTGTGTGGAGTCGGGGCCGGAACCTGAGGATTCCTCTCCAGTGCTGACATGGATCTTGGGGTACTTCTGGAGTCTCCCCAGGGGAGTCAGTCCTCGTCTCGAATGCGGGCATGCACTTGCGCTTTCCTCCAGAGCGGTAGCAGCAGTGTCACGCAGTCCGCCGCGTGGATCAAAGGATCTATGGTTTTCCCTCGAGTCTTTCGACGAGGCTTTCCCACGAGGCTTTCCCACAGGGCTGTCCCACGTGCACACGTGGTGGGAGTCGATCCTCGGCTTGAACGTCAAGGCAGTGCAGGGAAAACAGGTTCCTCTGGAATGGACTGAAACATCTGGGGGACTCTTGGAATGGTGACATGACCCTGGAGTTCCTCTCGCCTTTCCTGTGGAGAGCGCCACCTCTTGAGATGCGAAGGGAACGCCGGGAATTCTTTCCCTACGAAACAGGGAAAGGATCCCTCATCTCTAACTAGGAGGCGGAAACGGGGCTCCCCTGGCTGTGTGCGGGACCCCACGTGCTTCCTCTCGAGTGGAGACGGGTATGTCGGGGAACTTCTTGAGTTGCAGCAAGGGTGTGAAGGACCCTTTGGAAGTTTCAGTGGTTAGACGTGATTGGCCTCGAGAAGCCTCAGCGGAAATGGGCCTCATCTCGCCTGGAGGGCAAAACCTCCTGGATTTTCTCGAGTTGCGGCAGGTGCTCTCGACTTACGACGGGGACCTCAGGGACCCGCTCTGGTGGCCTCAGGAAAGGCCAGTCCCCATGCGAGTTCCTCGGGGGCGTCTCGGGATTCCTCTCCCGTCGATGCCGGGGCCTAAGACCTTGTGTGGAGTCGGGGCCGGAACCTGAGGATTCCTCTCCATTGCTGACATGGATCTTGCGGTACTTCTGGAGTCTCCCCAGGGGAGTCAGTCCTCGTCTCGAATGCGGGCAAGCACTTGCGCTTTCCTCCAGAGCGGTAGCAGAGGTGTCACGCAGTCCGCCGCGTGGATCAAAGGATCTATGGTTTTCCCTCGAGTCTTTCCCACGAGGCTTTCCCACGAGGCTTTCCCACAGGGCTGTCCCACGTGCACACGTGGTGGGAGTCGATCCTCGGCTTGAACGTCAAGGCAGTGCAGGGAAAAAAGGTTCCTCTGGAATGGACTGACACATCTGGGGGACTCTTGGAATGGTGGCACGACCCTGGAGTTCCTCTCGCCTTTCCTGTGGAGAGCGCCTCCTCTTGAGATGCGACGGGAACGCCGGGAATTCTTTCCCTACGAAACAGGGAAAGGATCCCTCATCTCGAGCTAGGAGGCGGAAACGGGGCTCCCCTGGATGTGTGCGGGACCCCACGTGCTTCCTCTCGAGTGGAGACGGGTATGTCGGGGAACTTCTTGAGTTGCAGCAAGGGTGTGAAGGACCCTTTGGAAGTTCCAGTGGTTAGATGTGATTGGCCTCGAGAAGCCTCAGCGGAAATGAGCCTCATCTCGCCTGGAGGGCAAAACCTCCTGGATTTTCTCGAGTTGCGGCAGGTGCTCTCGACTTACGACGGGGACCTCAGGGACCCGCTCTGGTGGCCTCAGGAAAGGCCAGTCCCCATGCGAGTTCTTCGGGGGCCTCTCGGGATTCCTCTCCCGTCGATGCCGGGGCCTAAGACCTTGTGTGGAGTCGGGGCCGGAACCTGAGGATTCCTCTCCAGTGCTGACATGGATCTTGGGGTACTTCTGGAGTCTCCCCAGGGGAGTCAGTCCTCGTCTCGAATGCGGGCATGCACTTGCGCTTTCCTCCAGAGCGGTAGCAGCAGTGTCACGCAGTCCGCCGCGTGGATCAAAGGGTCTATGGTTTTCCCTAGAGTCTTTCCCACGAGGCTTTCCCACGAGGCTTTCCCACAGGGCTGTCCCACGTGCACACGTGGTGGGAGTCGATCCTCGGCTTGAACGTCAAGGCAGTGCAGGGAAAACAGGTTCCTCTGGAATGGACTGACACATCTGGGGGACTCTTGGAATGGTGGCATGACCCTGGAGTTCCTCTCGCCTTTCCTGTGGAGAGCGCCACCTCTTGAGATGCGACGGGAACGCCGGGAATTCTTTCCCTACGAAACAGGGAAAGGATCCCTCATCTCGAACTAGGATGCGGAAACGGGGCTCCCCTGGATGTGTGCGGGACACCACGTGCTTCCCCTCGAGTGCAGACGGGTATGTCGGGGAACTTCTGGACTTGCAGCAAGGGTGTGAAGGACCCTTTGGAAGTTCCAGTGGTTAGATGTGATTGGCCTCGAGAAGCCTCAGCGGAAATGGGCCTCATCTCGCCTGGAGGGCAAAACCTCCTGGATTTTCTCGAGTTGCGGCAGGTGCTCTCGACTTACGACGGGGACCTCAGGGACCCGCTCTGGTGGCCTCAAGAAAGGCCAGTCCCCATGCGAGTTTCTCGGGGGCCTCTCGGGATTCCTCTCCCGTCGATGCCGGGGCCTAAGACCTTGTGTGGAGTCGGGGCCGGAACCTGAGGATTCCTTCTCCAGTGCTGACATGGATCTTGGGGTACTTCTGGAGTCTCCCCAGGGGAGTCAGTCCTCGTCTCGAATGCGGGCATGCACTTGCGCTTTCCTCCAGAGCGGTAGCATCAGTGTCACGCAGTCCGCCGCGTGGATCAAAGGATCTATGGTTTTCCCTCAAGTCTTTCCCAGGAGGCTTTCCCACGAGGCTTTCCCACAGGGCTGTCCCACGTGCACACGTGGTGGGAGTCGATCCTCGGCTTGAACGTCAAGGTAGTGCAGGGAAAACAGGTTCCTCTGGAATGGACTGACACATCTGGGGGACTCTTGGAATGGTGTCTCGACCCTGGAGTTCCTCTCGCCTTTCCTGTGGGAGCGCCTCCTCTTGAGATGCGACGGGAACGCCGGGAATTCTTTCCCTACGAAACAGGGAAAGGATCCCTCATCTCGAGCTAGGAGGCGGAAACGGGGCTCCCCTGGATGTGTGCGGGACCCACGTGCTTCCTCTCAAGTGGAGACGGGTATGTCGGGGAACTTCTTGAGTGGCAGCAAGGGTGTGAAGGACCCTTTGGAAGTTCCAGTGGTTAGACGTGATTAGCCTCGAGAAGCCTCAGCGGAAATGGGCCTCATCTCGCCTGGAGGGCAAAACCTCCTGGATTTTCTCGAGTTTCGGCAGGTGCTCTCGACTTACGACGGGGACCTCAGGGACCCGCTCTGGTGGCCTCAGGAAAGGCCAGTCCCCATGCGAGTTCCTCGGGGGCCTCTCGGGATTCCTCTCCCGACGATGCCGGGGCCTAAGACCTTGTGTGGAGTCGGGGCCGGAACCTGAGGATTCCTCTCCAGTGCTGACATGGATCTTGGGGTACTTCTGGAGTCTCCCCAGGGGAGTCAGTCCTCGTCTCGAATGCGGGCATGCACTTGCGCTTTCCTCCAGAGCGGTAGCAGCAGTGTCACACAGTCCGCCGCGTGGATCAAAGTATCTATGTTTTTCCCTCGAGTCTTTCCCACGAGGCTTTCCCACGAGGCTTTCCCACAGGGCTGTCCCACGTGCACACGTGGTGGGAGTCGATCCTCGGCTTGAACGTCAAGGCAGTGCAGGGAAAACAGGTTCCTCTGGAATGGACTGACACATCTGGGGGACTCTTGGAATGGTGGCATGACCCTGGAGTTCCTCTCGCCTTTCCTGTGGAGAGCGCCTCCTCTTGAGATGCGACGGGAACGCCGGGAATTCTTTCCCTACGAAACAGGGAAAGGATCCCTCATCTCGAGCTAGGAGGCGGAAACGGGGCTCCCCTGGATGTGTGCGGGACACCACGTGCTTCCTCTCGAGTGCAGACGGGTATGTCGGGGAACTTCTTGAGTTGCATCAAGGGTGTGAAGGACCCTTTGGAAGTTCCAGTGGTTTGATGTGATTGGCCTCGAGAAGCCTCAGCGGAAATGGGCCTCATCTCGCCTGGAGGGCAAAACCTCCTGGATTTTCTCGAGTTGCGGCAGGTGCTCTCGACTTACGACGGGGACCTCAGGGACCCGCTCTGGTGGCCTCAGGAAAGGCCAGTCCCCATGTGAGTTCCTCGGGGGCCTCTCGGGATTCCTCTCCCGTCGATGCAGGGGCCTAAGACCTTGTGTGGAGTCGGGGCCGGAACCTGAGGATTCCTCTCCAGGGCTGACATGGATCTTGGGGTACTTCTGGAGTCTCCCCAGGGGAGTCAGTCCTTGTCTCGAATGCGGGCAAGCACTTGCGCTTTCCTCCAGAGCGGTAGCAGAGGTGTCACGCAGTCCGCCGCGTGGATCAAAGGATCTATGGTTTTCCCTCGAGTCTTTCCCACGAGGCTTTCCCACGAGGCTTTCCCACAGGGCTGTCCCACGTGCACACGTGGTGGGAGTCGATCCTCGGCTTGAACGTCAAGGCAGTGCAGGGAAAAAAGGTTCCTCTGGAATGGACTGACACATCTGGGGGACTCTTGGAATGGTGGCACGACCCTGGAGTTCCTCTCGCCTTTCCTGTGGAGAGCGCCTCCTCTTGAGATGCGACGGGAACGCCGGGAATTCTTTCCCTACGAAACAGGGAAAGGATCCCTCATCTCGAGCTAGGAGGCGGAAACGGGGCTCCCCTGGATGTGTGCGGGACCCCACGTGCTTCCTCTCGAGTGGAGACGGGTATGTCGGGGAACTTCTTGAGTTGCAGCAAGGGTGTGAAGGACCCTTTGGAAGTTCCAGTGGTTAGATGTGATTGGCCTCGAGAAGCCTCAGCGGAAATGGGCCTCATCTCGCCTGGAGGGCAAAACCTCCTGGATTTTCTCGAGTTGCGGCAGGTGCTCTCGACTTACGACGGGGACCTCAGGGACCCGCTCTGGTGGCCTCAGGAAAGGCCAGTCCCCATGCGAGTTTCTCGGGGGCCTCTCGGGATTCCTCTCCCGTCGATGCCGGGGCCTAAGACCTTGTGTGGAGTCGGGGCCGGAACCTGAGGATTCCTCTCCAGTGCTGACATGGATCTTGGGGTACTTCTGGAGTCTCCCCAGGGGAGTCAGTCCTCGTCTCGAATGCGGGCATGCACTTGCGCTTTCCTCCAGAGCGGTAGCAGCAGTGTCACGCAGTCCGCCGCGTGGATCAAAGGGTCTATGGTTTTCCCTAGAGTCTTTCCCACGAGGCTTTCCCACGAGGCTTTCCCACAGGGCTGTCCCACGTGCACACGTGGTGGGAGTCGATCCTCGGCTTGAACGTCAAGGCAGTGCAGGGAAAACAGGTTCCTCTGGAATGGACTGACACATCTGGGGGACTCTTGGAATGGTGGCATGACCCTGGAGGTCCTCTCGCCTTTCCTGTGGAGAGCGCCACCTCTTGAGATGCGACGGGAACGCCGGGAATTCTTTCCCTACGAAACAGGGAAAGGATCCCTCATCTCGAACTAGGAGGCGGAAACGGGGCTCCCTTGGATGTGTGCGGGACACCACGTGCTTCCCCTCGAGTGCAGACGGGTATGTCGGGGAACTTCTGGACTTGCAGCAAGGGTGTGAAGGACCCTTTGGAAGTTCCAGTGGTTAGATGTGATTGGCCTCGAGAAGCCTCAGCGGAAATGGGCCTCATCTCGCCTGGAGGGCAAAACCTCCTGGATTTTCTCGAGTTGCGGCAGGTGCTCTCGACTTACGACGGGGACCTCAGGGACCCGCTCTGGTGGCCTCAAGAAAGGCCAGTCCCCATGCGAGTTTCTCGGGGGCCTCTCGGGATTCCTCTCCCGTCGATGCCGGGGCCTAAGACCTTGTGTGGAGTCGGGGCCGGAACCTGAGGATTCCTTCTCCAGTGCTGACATGGATCTTGGGGTACTTCTGGAGTCTCCCCAGGGGAGTCAGTCCTCGTCTCGAATGCGGGCATGCACTTGCGCTTTCCTCCAGAGCGGTAGCAGCAGTGTCACGCAGTCCGCCGCGTGGATCAAAGGATCTATGGTTTTCCCTCAAGTCTTTCCCAGGAGGCTTTCCCACGAGGCTTTCCCACAGGGCTGTCCCACGTGCACACGTGGTGGGAGTCGATCCTCGGCTTGAACGTCAAGGTAGTGCAGGGAAAACAGGTTCCTCTGGAATGGACTGACACATCTGGGGGACTCTTGGAATGGTGTCTCGACCCTGGAGTTCCTCTCGCCTTTCCTGTGGGAGCGCCTCCTCTTGAGATGCGACGGGAACGCCGGGAATTCTTTCCCTACGAAACAGGGAAAGGATCCCTCATCTCGAGCTAGGAGGCGGACACGGGGCTCCCCTGGATGTGTGCGGGACCCACGTGCTTCCTCTCGAGTGGAGACGGGTATGTCGGGGAACTTCTTGAGTGGCAGCAAGGGTGTGAAGGACCCTTTGGAAGTTCCAGTGGTTAGATGTGATTAGCCTCGAGAAGCCTCAGCGGAAATGGGCCTCATCTCGCCTGGAGGGCAAAACCTCCTGGATTTTCTCGAGTTTCGGCAGGTGCTCTCGACTTACGACGGGGACCTCAGGGACCCGCTCTGGTGGCCTCAGGAAAGGCCAGTCCCCATGCGAGTTCCTCGGGGGCCTCTCGGGATTCCTCTCCCGACGATGCCGGGGCCTAAGACCTTGTGTGGAGTCGGGGCCGGAACCTGAGGATTCCTCTCCAGTGCTGACATGGATCTTGGGGTACTTCTGGAGTCTCCCCAGGGGAGTCAGTCCTCGTCTCGAATGCGGGCATGCACTTGCGCTTTCCTCCAGAGCGGTAGCAGCAGTGTCACACAGTCCGCCGCGTGGATCAAAGTATCTATGTTTTTCCCTCGAGTCTTTCCCACGAGGCTTTCCCACGAGGCTTTCCCACAGGGCTGTCCCACGTGCACACGTGGTGGGAGTCGATCCTCGGCTTGAACGTCAAGGCAGTGCAGGGAAAACAGGTTCCTCTGGAATGGACTGACACATCTGGGGGACTCTTGGAATGGTGGCATGACCCTGGAGTTCCTCTCGCCTTTCCTGTGGAGAGCGCCTCCTCTTGAGATGCGACGGGAACGCCGGGAATTCTTTCCCTACGAAACAGGGAAAGGATCCCTCAACTCGAGCTAGGAGGCGGAAACGGGGCTCCCCTGGATGTGTGCGGGACACCACGTGCTTCCTCTCGAGTGCAGACGGGTATGTCGGGGAACTTCTTGAGTTGCATCAATGTGTGAAGGACCCTTTGGAAGTTCCAGTGGTTAGATGTGATTGGCCTCGAGAAGCCTCAGCGGAAATGGGCCTCATCTCGCCTGGAGGGCAAAACCTCCTGGATTTTCTCGAGTTGCGGCAGGTGCTCTCGACTTACGACGGGGACCTCAGGGACCCGCTCTGGTGGCCTCAGGAAAGGCCAGTCCCCATGCGAGTTTCTCGGGGGCCTCTGGGGATTCCTCTCCCGTCGATGCCGGGGCCTAAGACCTTGTGTGGAGTCGGGGCCGGAACCTGAGAATTCCTCTCCAGTGCTGAGATGGATCTTGGGGTACTTCTGGAGTCTCCCCAGGGGAGTCAGTCCTCGTCTCGAATGCGGGCATGCACTTGCGCTTTCCTCCAGAGCGGTAGCAGCAGTGTCACGCAGTCCGCCGCGTGGATCAAAGGATCTATGGTTTTCCCTCGAGTCTTTCCCACGAGGCTTTCCCACGAGGCTTTCCCACAGGGCTGTCCCACGTGCACACGTGGTGGGAGTCGATCCTCGGCTTGAACGTCAAGGCAGTGCAGGGAAAACAGGTTCCTCTGGAATGGACTGACACATCTGGGGGACTCTTGGAATGGTGTCACGACCCTGGAGTTCCTCTCGCCTTTCCTGTGGAGAGCACCTCCTCTTGAGATGCGACGGGAACGCCGTGAATTCTTTCCCTACGAAACAGGGAAAGGATCCCTCATCTCGAGCTAGGAGGCGGAAACGGGGCTCCCCTGGATGTGTGCGGGACACCACGTGCTTCCTCTCGAGTGCAGACGGGTATGTCGGGGAACTTCTTGAGTTGCATCAAGGGTGTGAAGGACCCTTTGGAAGTTCCAGTGGTTTGATGTGATTGGCCTCGAGAAACCTCAGCGGAAATGGGCCTCATCTCGCCTGGAGGGCAAAACCTCCTGGATTTTCTCGAGTTGCGGCAGGTGCTCTCGACTTACGACGGGGACCTCAGGGACCCGCTCTGGTGGCCTCAGGAAAGGCCAGTCCCCATGCGAGTTCCTCGGGGGCCTCTCGGGATTCCTCTCCCGTCGATGCCGGGTCCTAAGACCTTGTGTGGAGTCGGGGCTGGAACCTGAGGATTCCTCTCCAGGGCTGACATGGATCTTGGGGTACTTCTGGAGTCTCCCCAGGGGAGTCAGTCCTCGTCTCGAATGCGGGCATGCACTTGCGCTTTCCTCCAGAGCGGTAGCAGCAGTGTCACGCAGTCCGCCGCGTGGATCAAAGGATCTATGGTTTTCCCTCGAGTCTTTCCCACGAGGCTTTCCCACGAGGCTTTCCCACAGGGCTGTCCCACGTGCACACGTGGTGGGAGTCGATCCTCGGCTTGAACGTCAAGGCAGTGCAGGGAAAACAGGTTCCTCTGGAATGGACTGACTCATCTGGGGGACTCTTGGAATGGTGTCACGACCCTGGAGTTCCTCTCGCCTTTCCTGTGGAGAGCGCCTCCTCTTGAGATGCGACGGGAACGCCGGGAATTCTTTCCCTACGAAACAGGGAAAGGATCCCTCATCTCGAGCTAGGAGGCGGAAACGGGGCTCCCCTGGATGTGTGCGGGACACCACGTGCTTCCTCTCGAGTGCAGACGGGTATGTCGGGGAACTTCTTGAGTTGCATCAAGGGTGTGAAGGACCCTTTGGAAGTTCCAGTGGTTTGATGTGATTGGCCTCGAGAAGCCTCAGCGGAAATGGGCCTCATCTCGCCTGGAGGGCAAAACCTCCTGGATTTTCTCGAGTTGCGGCAGGTGCTCTCGACTTACGACGGGGACCTCAGGGACCCGCTCTGGTGGCCTCAGGAAAGGCCAGTCCCCATGTGAGTTCCTCGGGGGCCTCTCGGGATTCCTCTCCCGTCGATGCAGGGGCCTAAGACCTTGTGTGGAGTCGGGGCCGGAACCTGAGGATTCCTCTCCAGGGCTGACATGGATCTTGGGGTACTTCTGGAGTCTCCCCAGGGGAGTCAGTCCTCGTCTCGAATGCGGGCATGCATTGCGCTTTCCTCCAGAACGGTAGCAGCAGTGTCACACAGTCCGCTGCGTGGATCAAAGGATCTATGGTTTTCCCTCGAGTCTTTCCCACGAGGCTTTCCCACGAGGCTTTCCCACAGGGCTGTCCCACGTGCACACGTGGTGGGAGTCGATCCTCGGCTTGAACGTCAAGGCAGTGCAGGGAAAACAGGTTCCTCTGGAATGGACTGACTCATCTGGGGGACTCTTGGAATGGTGTCTCGACCCTGCAGTTCCTCTCGCCTTTCCTGTGGAGAGCGCCTCCTCTTGAGATGCGACTGGAACGCCGGGAATTCTTTCCCTACGAAACAGGGAAAGGATCCCTCATCTCGAGCTAGGAGGCGGAAACGGCGCTCCCCTGGATGTGTGCGGGACCCCACGTGCTTCCTCTCGAGTGCAGACGGGTATGTCGGGGAACTTCTTGAGTTGCAGCAAGGGTGTGAAGGAACCTTTGGAAAGTCCAGTGGTTAGATGTGATTGGCCTCGAGAAGCCTCAGCGGAAATGGTCCTCATCTCGCCTGGAGGGCAAAACCTCCTGGATTTTCTCGAGTTGCGGCAGGTGCTCTCGACTTACGACAGGGACCTCAGGGACCCGCTCTGGTGGCCTCAGGAAACGCCAGTCCCCATGCGAGTTCCTCGGGGCCCTCTCGTGATTCCTCTCCCGTCGATGCCGGGGCCTAAGACCTTGTGTGGAGTCGGGGCCGAACCTGAGGATTCCTCTCCTGTGCTGACATGGATCTTGGGGTACTTCTGGAGTCTCCCCAGGGGAGTCAGTCCTCGTCTCGAATGCGGGCATGCACTTGCGCTTTCCTCCAGAGCGGTAGCAGCAGTGTCACGCAATCCGCCACGTGGATCAAAGGATCTATGGTTTTCCCTCTAGGCTTTCCCACGAGGCTTTCCCACAGGGCTGTCCCACGTGCACTCGTGGTGGGAGTCGATCCTCGGCTTGAACGTCAAGGCAGTGCAGGGAAAACAGGTTCCTCTGGAATGGACTGACACATCTGGGGGACTCTTGGAATGGTGGCACGACCCTGGAGTTCCTCTCGCCTTTCCTGTGGAGAGCGCCTCCTCTTGAGATGCGACTGGAACGCCGGGAATTCTTTCCCTACGAAACAGGGAAAGGATCCCTCATCTCGAGCTAGGAGGCGGAAACGGGGCTCCCCTGGATGTTTGCGGGACACCACGTGCTTCCTCTCGAGTGCAGACGGGTATGTCGGGGAACTTCTTGAGTTGCAGCAAGGGTGTGAAGGACCCTTTGGAAGTTCCAGTGGTTAGACGTGATTGGCCTCGAGAAGCCTCAGCGGAAATGGGCCTCATCTCGCCTGGAGGGCAAAACCTCCTGGATTTTCTCGAGTTGCGGCAGGTGCTCTAGACTTACGACGGGGACCTCAGGGACCCGCTCTGGTGGCCTCAGGAAAGGCCAGTCCCCATGCGAGTTTCTCGGGGGCCTCTCGGGATTCCTCTCCCGTCGATGCCGGGGCCTAAGACCTTGTGTGGAGTCGGGGCCGGAACCTGAGGATTCCTCTCCAGTGCTGACATGGATCTTGGGGTACTTCTGGAGTCTCCCCAGGGGAGTCAGTCCTCGTCTCGAATGCGGGCATGCACTTGCGCTTTCCTCCAGAGCGGTAGCAGCAGTGTCACGCAGTCCGCCGCGTGGATCAAAGGATCTATGGTTTTCCCTCGAGGCTTTCCCACGAGGCTTTCCCACGAGGCTTTCCCACAGGGCTGTCCCACGTGAACACGTGGTGGGAGTCGATCCTCGGCTTGAACGTCAAGGCAGTGCAGGGAAAACAGTTTCCTCTGGAACGGACTGACACATCTGGGGGACTCTTGGAATGGTGGCACGACCCTGGAGTTCCTCTCGCCTTTCCTGTGGAGAGCGCCTCCTCTTGAGATGCGACTGGAACGCCGGGAATTCTTTCCCTATGAAACAGGGAAAGGATCCCTCATCTCGAGCTAGGAGGCGGAAACGGGGCTCCCCTGGATGTGTGCGGGACACCACGTGCTTCCTCTCGAGTGCAGACGGGTATGTCGGGGAACTTCTTGAGTTGCAGCAAGGGTGTGAAGGACCCTTTGGAAGTTCCCGTGGTTAGACGTGATTGGCCTCGAGAAGCCTCAGCGGAAATGGGCCTCATCTCGCCTGGAGGGCAAAACCTCCTGGATTTTCTCGAGTTGCGGCAGGTGCTCTCGACTTACGACGGGGACCTCAGGGACCCGCTCTGGTGGCCTCAGGAAAGGCCAGTCCCCATGCGAGTTCCTCGGGGCCCTCTCTGGATTCCTCTCCCGTCGATGCCGGGGCCTAAGACCTTGTGTGGAGTCGGGGCCGGAACCTGAGGATTCCTCTCCAGTGCTGACATGGATCTTAGGGTACTTCTGGAGTCTCCCCAGGGGAGTCAGTCCTCGTCTCGAATGCGGGCATGCCCTTGCGCTTTCCTCCAGAGCGGTAGCAGCAGTGTCACGCAATCCGCCACGTGGATCAAAGGATCTATGGTTTTCCCTAGAGTCTTTCCCACGAGGCTTTCCCACAGGGCTGTCCCACGTACACACGTGGTGGGAGTCGATCCTCGGCTTGAACGTCAAGGCAGTGCAGGGAAAACAGGTTCCTCTGGAATGGACTGACACATCTGGGGGACTCTTGGAATGGTGGCATGACCCTGGAGTTCCTCTCGCCTCTCCTGTGGAGAGCGCCTCCTCTTGAGATGTGACGAGAACGCCGGGAATTCTTTCCCTACGAAACAGGGAAAGGATCCCTCATCTCGAGCTAGGAGGCGGAAACGGGGCTCCCCTGGATGTGTGCGGGACACCACGTGCTTCCTCTCGAGTGGAGACGGGTATGTCGGGGAACTTCTTGAGTTGCAGCAAGGGTGTGAAGGACCCTTTGGAAGTTCCAGTGGTTAGACGTGATTGGCCTCGAGAAGCCTCAGCGGAAATGGGCCTCATCTCGCCTGGAGGGCAAAACCGCCTGGATTTTCTCGAGTTGCGGCAGGTGCTCTCGACTTACGACGGGGACCTCAGGGGACCGCTCTGGTGGCCTCAGGAAAGGCCCGTCCCCATGCGAGTTCCTCTGGGGCCTCTCGGGATTCCTCTCCCGTCGATGCCGGGGCCTAAGACCTTGTGTGGAGTCGGGGCCGAAATCTGAGGATTCCTCTCCAGTGCTGACATGGATCTTGGGGTACTTCTGGAGTCTCCCCAGGGGAGTCAGTCCTCGTCTCGAATGCGGGCATACACTTGCGCTTTCCTCCAGAGCGGTAGCAGCAGTGTCACGCAGTCCGCCGCATGGATCAAAGGATCTATGGTTTTCCCTCGAGTCTTTCCCACGAGGCTTTCCCACGAGGCTTTCCCACAGGGCTGTCCCACGTACACACGTGGTGGGAGTCGATCCTCGGCTTGAACGTCAAGGCAGTGCAGGGAAAACAGGTTCCTCTGGAATGGACTGACTCATCTGGGAGACTCTTGGAATGGTGGCACGACCCTGGAGGACCTCTCGCCTTTCCTGTGGAGAGCGCCTCCTCTTGAGATGTGACAGGAACGCCGGGAATTCTTTCCCTACGAAACAGGGAAAGGATCCCTCATCTCGAGCTAGGAGGCGGAAACGGCGCTCCCCTGGATGTGTGCGGGACCCCGCGTGCTTCCTCTCGAGTGCAGACGGGTATGTCGGGGAACTTCTTGAGTTGCAGCAAGGGTGTGAAGGAACCTTTGGAAAGTCCAGTGGTTAGATGTGATTGGCCTCGAGAAGCCTCAGCGGAAATGGTCCTCATCTCGCCTGGAGGGCAAAACCTCCTGGATTTTCTCGAGTTGCGGCAGGTGCTCTCGACTTACGACGGGGACCTCAGGGACCCGCTCTGGTGGCCTCAGGAAAGGCCAGTCCCCATGCGAGTTCCTCGGGGCCCTCTCGTGATTCCTCTCCCGTCGATGCCGGGGCCTAAGACCTTGTGTGGAGTCGGGGCCGGAACCTGAGGATTCCTCTCCAGTGCTGACATGGATCTTGGGGTACTTCTGGAGTCTCCCCAGGGGAGTCAGTCCTCGTCTCGAATGCGGGCATGCACTTGCGCTTTCCTCCAGAGCGGTAGCAGCAGTGTCACGCAATCCGCCGCGTGGATCAAAGGATCTATGGTTTTCCCTCGAGTCTTTCCCGCGAGGCTTTCCCACGAGGCTTTCCCACAGGGCTGTCCCACGTGCACACGTGGTGGGAGTCGATCCTCGGCTTGAACGTCAAGGCAGTGCAGGGAAAACAGGTTCCTCTGGAATGGACTGACACATCTGGGGGACTCTTGGAATGGTGGCACGACCCTCGAGTTCCTCTCGCCTTTCCTGTGGAGAGCGCCACCTCTTGAGATGCGACGGGAACGCCGGGAGTTCTTTCCCTACGAAACAGGGAAAGGATCCCTCATCTCGAGCTAGGAGGCGGAAACGGGGCTCCCCTGGATGTGTGCGGGACACCACGTGCTTCCTCTCGAGTGCAGACGGGTATGTCGGGGAACTTCTTGAGTTGCAGCAAGGGTGTGAAGGACCCCTTGGAAGTTCCAGTGGTTAGACGTGATTGGCCTCGAGAAGCCTCAGCGGAAATGGGCCTCATCTCGCCTGGAGGGCAAAACCTCCTGGATTTTCTCGAGTTGCGGCAGGTGCTCTCGACTTACTTCGGGGACCTCAGGGACCCGCTCTGGTGGCCTCAGGAAAGGCCAGTCCCCATGCGAGTTCCTCGGGGGTGTCTCGGGATTCCTCTCCCGTCGATGCCGGGGCCTAAGACCTTGTGTGGAGTCGGGGCCGGAACCTGAGGATTCCTCTCCAGTGCTGACATGGATCTTGGGGTACTTCTGGAGTCTCCCCAGGGGAGTCAGTCCTCGTCTCGAATGCGGGCAAGCACTTGCGCTTTCCTCCAGAGCGGTAGCAGAGGTGTCACGCAGTCCGCCGCGTGGATCAAAGGATCTATGGTTTTCCCTCGAGTCTTTCCCACGAGGCTTTCCCACGAGGCTTTCCCACAGGGCTGTCCCACGTGCACACGTGGTGGGAGTCGATCCTCGGCTTGAACGTCAAGGCAGTGCAGGGAAAAAAGGTTCCTCTGGAATGGACTGACACATCTGGGGGACTCTTGGAATGGTGGCACGACCCTGGAGTTCCTCTCGCCTTTCCTGTGGAGAGCGCCTCCTCTTGAGATGCGACGGGAACGCCGGGAATTCTTTCCCTACGAAACAGGGAAAGGATCCCTCATCTCGAGCTAGGAGGCGGAAACGGGGCTCCCCTGGATGTGTGCGGGACCCCACGTGCTTCCTCTCGAGTGGAGACGGGTATGTCGGGGAACTTCTTGAGTTGCAGCAAGGGTGTGAAGGACCCTTTGGAAGTTCCAGTGGTTAGATGTGATTGGCCTCGAGAAGCCTCAGCGGAAATGGGCCTCATCTCGCCTGGAGGGCAAAACCTCCTGGATTTTCTCGAGTTGCGGCAGGTGCTCTCGACTTACGACGGGGACCTCAGGGACCCGCTCTGGTGGCCTCAGGAAAGGCCAGTCCCCATGCGAGTTCTTCGGGGGCCTCTCGGGATTCCTCTCCCGTCGATGCCGGGGCCTAAGACCTTGTGTGGAGTCGGGGCCGGAACCTGAGGATTCCTCTCCAGTGCTGACATGGATCTTGGGGTACTTCTGGAGTCTCCCCAGGGGAGTCAGTCCTCGTCTCGAATGCGGGCATGCACTTGCGCTTTCCTCCAGAGCGGTAGCAGCAGTGTCACACAGTCCGCCGCGTGGATCAAAGTATCTATGTTTTTCCCTCGAGTCTTTCCCACGAGGCTTTCCCACGAGGCTTTCCCACAGGGCTGTCCCACGTGCACACGTGGTGGGAGTCGATCCTCGGCTTGAACGTCAAGGCAGTGCAGGGAAAACAGGTTCCTCTGGAATGGACTGACACATCTGGGGGACTCTTGGAATGGTGGCATGACCCTGGAGTTCCTCTCGCCTTTCCTGTGGAGAGCGCCTCCTCTTGAGATGCGACGGGAACGCCGGGAATTCTTTCCCTACGAAACAGGGAAAGGATCCCTCAACTCGAGCTAGGAGGCGGAAACGGGGCTCCCCTGGATGTGTGCGGGACACCACGTGCTTCCTCTCGAGTGCAGACGGGTATGTCGGGGAACTTCTTGAGTTGCATCAATGGTGTGAAGGACCCTTTGGAAGTTCCAGTGGTTAGATGTGATTGGCCTCGAGAAGCCTCAGCGGAAATGGGCCTCATCTCGCCTGGAGGGCAAAACCTCCTGGATTTTCTCGAGTTGCGGCAGGTGCTCTCGACTTACGACGGGGACCTCAGGGACCCGCTCTGGTGGCCTCAGGAAAGGCCAGTCCCCATGCGAGTTTCTCGGGGGCCTCTGGGGATTCCTCTCCCGTCGATGCCGGGGCCTAAGACCTTGTGTGGAGTCGGGGCCGGAACCTGAGAATTCCTCTCCAGTGCTGAGATGGATCTTGGGGTACTTCTGGAGTCTCCCCAGGGGAGTCAGTCCTCGTCTCGAATGCGGGCATGCACTTGCGCTTTCCTCCAGAGCGGTAGCAGCAGTGTTACGCAGTCCGCCGCGTGGATCAAAGGATCTATGGTTTTCCCTCGAGTCTTTCCCACGAGGCTTTCCCACGAGGCTTTCCCACAGGGCTGTCCCACGTGCACACGTGGTGGGAGTCGATCCTCGGCTTGAACGTCAAGGCAGTGCAGGGAAAACAGGTTCCTCTGGAATGGACTGACACATCTGGGGGACTTTTGGAATGGTGTCACGACCCTGGAGTTCCTCTCGCCTTTCCTGTGGAGAGCACCTCCTCTTGAGATGCGACGGGAACGCCGGGAATTCTTTCCCTACGAAACAGGGAAAGGATCCCTCATCTCGAGCTAGGAGGCGGAAACGGGGCTCCCCTGGATGTGTGCGGGACACCACGTGCTTCCTCTCGAGTGCAGACGGGTATGTCGGGGAACTTCTTGAGTTGCATCAAGGGTGTGAAGGACCCTTTGGAAGTTCCAGTGGTTTGATGTGATTGGCCTCGAGAAACCTCAGCGGAAATGGGCCTCATCTCGCCTGGAGGGCAAAACCTCCTGGATTTTCTCGAGTTGCGGCAGGTGCTCTCGACTTACGACGGGGACCTCAGGGACCCGCTCTGGTGGCCTCAGGAAAGGCCAGTCCCCATGCGAGTACCTCGGGGGCCTCTCGGGATTCCTCTCCCGTCGATGCAGGGGCCTAAGACCTTGTGTGGAGTCGGGGCCGGAACCTGAGGATTCCTCTCCAGGGCTGACATGGATCTTGGGGTACTTCTGGAGTCTCCCCAGGGGAGTCAGTCCTCGTCTCGAATGCGGGCATGCACTTGCGCTTTCCTCCAGAGCGGTAGCAGCAGTGTCACGCAGTCCGCCGCGTGGATCAAATGATCTATGGTTTTCCCTCGAGTCTTTCCCACGAGGCTTTCCCACGAGGCTTTCCCACAGGGCTGTCCCACGTGCACACGTGGTGGGAGTCGATCCTCGGCTTGAACGTCAAGGCAGTGCAGGGAAAACAGGTTCCTCTGGAATGGACTGACACATCTGGGGGACTCTTGGAATGGTGTCACGACCCTGGAGTTCCTCTCGCCTTTCCTGTGGAGAGCGCCTCCTCTTGAGATGCGACGGGAACGCCGGGAATTCTTTCCCTACGAAACAGGGAAAGGATCCCTCATCTCGAGCTAGGAGGCGGAAACGGGGCTCCCCTGGATGTGTGCGGGACACAACGTGCTTCCTCTCGAGTGCAGACGGGTATGTCGGGGAACTTCTTGAGTTGCATCAAGGGTGTGAAGGACGCTTTGGAAGTTCCAGTGGTTTGATGTGATTGGCCTCGAGAAGCCTCAGCGGAAATGGGCCTCATCTCGCCTGGAGGGCAAAACCTCCTGGATTTTCTCGAGTTGCGGCAGGTGCTCTCGACTTACGACGGGGACCTCAGGGACCCGCTCTGGTGGCCTCAGGAAAGGCCAGTCCCCATGTGAGTTCCTCGGGGGCCTCTCGGGATTCCTCTCCCATCGATGCAGGGGCCTAAGACCTTGTGTGGAGTCGGGGCCGGAACCTGAGGATTCCTCTCCAGGGCTGACATGGATCTTGGGGTACTTCTGGAGTCTCCCCAGGGGAGTCAGTCCTCGTCTCGAATGCGGGCATGCATTGCGCTTTCCTCCAGAACGGTAGCAGCAGTGTCACACAGTCCGCTGCGTGGATCAAAGGATCTATGGTTTTCCCTCGAGTCTTTCCCACGAGGCTTTCCCACGAGGCTTTCCCACAGGGCTGTCCCACGTGCACACGTGGTGGGAGTCGATCCTCGGCTTGAACGTCAAGGCAGTGCAGGGAAAACAGGTTCCTCTGGAATGGACTGACTCATCTGGGGGACTCTTGGAATGGTGTCTCGACCCTGCAGTTCCTCTCGCCTTTCCTGTGGAGAGCGCCTCCTCTTGAGATGCGACGCAAACGCCGGGAATTCTTTCCCTACGAATCAGGGAAAGGATCCCTCATCTCGAGCTAGGAGGCGGAAACGGGGCTCCCCTGGATGTGTGCGGGACACCACGTGCTTCCTCTCGAGTGCAGACGGGTATGTCGGGGAACTTCTAAAGTTGCAGCAATGGTGTGAAGGACCCTTTGGAAGTTCCAGTGGTTAGATGTGATTGGCCTAGAGAAGCCTCAGCGGAAATGGGCCTCATCTCGCCTGGAGGGCAAAACCTCCTGGATTTTCTCGAGTTGCGGCAGGTGCTCTCGACTTACGACGGGGACCTCTGGGACCCGCTCTGGTGGCCTCAGGAAAGGCCAGTCCCCATGCGAGTTTCTCGGGGGCCTCTGGGGATTCCTCTCCCGTCGATGCCGGGGCCTAAGACCTTGTGTGGAGTCGGGGCCGTAACCTGAGGATTCCTCTCCAGTGCTGTCATGGATCTTGGGGTACTTCTGGAGTCTCCCCAGGGGAGTCAGTCCTCGTCTCGAATGCGGGCATGCACTTGCGCTTTCCTCCAGAGCGGTAGCAGCAGTGTCACCCAGTCCGCCGCGTGGATCAAAGGATCTATGGTTTTCCCTCGAGTCTTTCCCACGTGGCTTTCCCACGAAGCTTTCCCACAGGGCTGTCCCACGTGCACACGTGGTGGGAGTCGATCCTCGGCTTGAACGTCAAGGCAGTGCAGGGAAAACAGGTTCCTCTGGAATGGACTGACACATCTGGGGACTCTTGGAATGGTGGCACGACCGTGGAGTTCCTCTCGCCTTTCCTGTGGAGAGCGCCTCCTCTTGAGATGCGACGGGAACGCCGGGAATTCTTTCCCTACGAAACAGGGAAAGGATCCCTCATCTCGAGCTAGGAGGCGGAAACGGGGCTCCCCTGGATGTGTGCGGGACCCACGTCCTTCCTCTCGAGTGGAGACGGGTATGTCGGGGAACTTCTTGAGTTGCAGCAAGGGTGTGAAGGACCCTTTGGAAGTTCCAGTGGTTAGACGTGATTAGCCTCGAGAAGCCTCAGCGGAAATGGGCCTCATCTCGCCTGGAGGGCAAAACCTCCTGGATTTTCTCGAGTTGCGGCAGGTGCTCTCGACTTACGACGGGGACCTCAGGGACCCGCTCTGGTGGCCTCAGGAAAGGCCAGTCCCCATGCGAGTTCCTCGGGGGCCTCTCGGGATTCCTCTCCCGTCGATGCCAGGGCCTAAGACCTTGTGTGGAGTCGGGGCCGGAACCTGAGGATTCCTCTCCAGTGCTGACATGGATCTTGGGGTACTTCTGGAGTCTCCCCAGGGGAGTCAGTCCTCGTCTCGAATGCGGGCATGCACTTGCGCTTTCCTCCAGAGCGGTAGCAGCAGTGTCACGCAGTCCGCCGCGTGGATCAAAGGATCTACGGTTTTCCCTCGAGTCTTTCCCACGAGGCTTTCCCACGAGGCTTTCCCACAGGGCTGTCCCACGTGCACACGTGGTGGGAGTCGATCCTCGGCTTGAACGTCAAGGCAGTGCAGGGAAAACAGGTTCCTCTGGAATGGACTGACACATCTGGGGGACTCTTGGAATGGTGGCATGACCCTGGAGTTCCTCTCGCCTTTCCTGTGGAGAGCGCCTCCTCTTGAGATGCGACGGGAACGCCGGGAATTCTTTCCCTACGAAACAGGGAAAGGATCCCTCATCTCGAGCTAGGAGGCGGAAACGGGGCTCCCCTGGATGTGTGCGGGACGCACGTGCTTCCTCTCGAGTGGAGACGGGTATGTCGGGGTACTTCTTGAGTTGCAGCAAGGGTGTGAAGGACCCTTTGGAAGTTCCAGTGGTTAGACGTGATTAGCCTCGAGAAGCCTCAGCGGAAATGGGCCTCATCTCGCCTGGAGGGCAAAACCTCCTGGATTTTCCCGAGTTGCGGCAGGTGCTCTCGACTTACGACGGGGACCTCAGGGACCTGCTCTGGTGGCCTCAGGAAAGGCCAGTCCCCATGCGAGTTCCTCGGGGGCCTCTCGGGATTCCTCTCCCGTCGATGCCGGGGCCTAAGACCTTGTGTGGAGTCGGGGCCGGAACCTGAGGATTCCTCTCCAGTGCTGACTTGGATCTTGGGGTACTTCTGGAGTCTCCCCAGGGGAGTCAGTCCTCGTCTCGAATGCGGGCATGCACTTGCGCTTTCCTCCAGAGCGGTAGCAGCAGTGTCACGCAGTCCGCCGCGTGGATCAAAGGATCTATGGTTTTCCCTCGAGTCTTTCCCACGAGGCTTTCCCACGAGGCTTTCCCACGAGGCTTTCCCACAGGGCTGTCCCACGTGCACACGTGGTGGGAGTCGATCCTCGGCTTGCATGTCAAGGCAGTGCAGGGAAAACAGGTTCCTCTGGAATGGACTGACACATCTGGGGGACTCTTGGAATGGTGTCACGACCCTGGAGTTCCTCTCGCCTTTCCTGTGGAGAGCGCCTCCTCTTGAGATGCGACAGGACGGCCGGGAATTCTTTCCCTACGAAAAAGGGAAGGATCCCTCATCTCGAGCTAGGAGGCGGAAACGGGGCTCCCCTGGATGTGTGAGGGACCCCACGTGCTTTCTCTCGAGTGGAGACGGGTATGTCGGGGAACTTCTTGAGTTGCAACAATGGTGTGAAGGACCCTTTGGAAGTTCCAGTGGTTAGATGTGATTGGCCTCGAGAAGCCTCAGCAGAAATGGGCCTCATCTCGCCTGGAGGGCAAAACCTCCTGGATTTTCTCGAGTTGCGGCAGGTGCTCTCGACGTACGACGGGGACCTCAGGGACCCGCTCTGGTGGCCTCAGGAAAGGCCAGTCCCCATGCGAGTTCCTCGGGGGCCTCTGCGGATTCCTCTCCCGTCGATGCCGGGCCTAAGTCCTTGTGTGGAGTCGGGGTCGGAACCTGAGGATTCCTCTCCAGTGCTCACATGGTTCTTGGGGTACTTCTGGAGTCTCCCCAGGGGAGTCAGTCTTCGTCTCGAATGCGGGCATGCACTTGCGCTTTCCTCCAGAGCGGTAGCAGCAGTGTCACGCAGTCCGCCGCGTGGATCAAAGGATCTATGGTTTTCCCTCGAGTCTTTTCCACGAGGCTTTCCCACAAGGCTTTCCCACAGGGCTGTCCCACGTGCACACGTGGTGGGAGTCGATCCTTGTCTTGAACGTCAAGGCAGTGCAGGGAAAACAGGTTCCTCTGGAATGGACTGACACATCTGGGGGACTCTTGGAATGGTGTCACGACCCTGGAGTTCCTCTCGCCTTTCCTGTGGAGAGCGCCTCCTCTTGAGATGCGACGGGAACGCCGGGAATTCTTTCCCTACGAAACAGGGAAAGGATCCCTCATCTCGAGCTAGGAGTCGGAAACGGAGCTCCCCTGTATGTGGGCGGGACACCACGTGCTTCCTCTCGAGTGGAGACGTGTATGTCGGGGAACTTCTTGAGTTGCAGCAAGGGTGTGAAGGACCCTTTGGAAGTTCCAGTGGTTAGACGTGATTAGCCTCGAGAAGCCTCAGCGGAAATGGGCCTCATCTCGCCTGGAGGGCAAAACCTCCTGGATTTTCTCAAGTTGCGGCAGGTGCTCTCGACTTACGACGGGGACCTCAGGGACCCGCTCTGGTGGCCTCAGGAAAGGCCAGTCCCCATGCGAGTTCCTCGGGGGCGTCTCGGGATTCCTCTCCCGTCGATGCCGGGGCCTAAGACCTTGTGTGGAGTCGGGGCCGTAACCTGAGGATTCCTCTCCAGTGCTGTCATGGATCTTGGGGTACTTCTGGAGTCTCCCCAGGGGAGTCAGTCCTCGTCTCGAATGCGGGCATGCACTTGCGCTTTCCTCCAGAGCGGTAGCAGCAGTGTCACGCAGTCCGCCGCGTGGATCAAAGGATCTATGGTTTTCCCTCGAGTCTTTCCCACGTGGCTTTCCCACGAAGCTTTCCCACAGGGCTGTCCCACGTGCACACGTGGTGGGAGTCGATCCTCGGCTTGAACGTCAAGGCAGTGCAGGGAAAACAGGTTCCTCTGGAATGGACTGACACATCTGGGGACTCTTGGAATGGTGGCACGACCGTGGAGTTCCTCTCGCCTTTCCTGTGGAGAGCGCCTCCTCTTGAGATGCGACGGGAACGCCGGGAATTCTTTCCCTACGAAACAGGGAAAGGATCCCTCATCTCGAGCTAGGAGGCGGAAACGGGGCTCCCCTGGATGTGTGCGGGACCCACGTCCTTCCTCTCGAGTGGAGACGGGTATGTCGGGGAACTTCTTGAGTTGCAGCAAGGGTGTGAAGGACCCTTTGGAAGTTCCAGTGGTTAGACGTGATTAGCCTCGAGAAGCCTCAGCGGAAATGGGCCTCATCTCGCCTGGAGGGCAAAACCTCCTGGATTTTCTCGAGTTGCGGCAGGTGCTCTCGACTTACGACGGGGACCTCAGGGACCCGCTCTGGTGGCCTCAGGAAAGGCCAGTCCCCATGCGAGTTCCTCGGGGGCCTCTCGGGATTCCTCTCCCGTCGATGCCAGGGCCTAAGACCTTGTGTGGAGTCGGGGCCGGAACCTGAGGATTCCTCTCCAGTGCTGACATGGATCTTGGGGTACTTCTGGAGTCTCCCCAGGGGAGTCAGTCCTCGTCTCGAATGCGGGCATGCACTTGCGCTTTCCTCCAGAGCGGTAGCAGCAGTGTCACGCAGTCCGCCGCGTGGATCAAAGGATCTACGGTTTTCCCTCGAGTCTTTCCCACGAGGCTTTCCCACGAGGCTTTCCCACAGGGCTGTCCCACGTGCACACGTGGTGGGAGTCGATCCTCGGCTTGAACGTCAAGGCAGTGCAGGGAAAACAGGTTCCTCTGGAATGGACTGACACATCTGGGGGACTCTTGGAATGGTGGCATGACCCTGGAGTTCCTCTCGCCTTTCCTGTGGAGAGCGCCTCCTCTTGAGATGCGACGGGAACGCCGGGAATTCTTTCCCTACGAAACAGGGAAAGGATCCCACATCTCGAGCTAGGAGGCGGAAACGGGGCTCCCCTGGATGTGTGCGGGACGCACGTGCTTCCTCTCGAGTGGAGACGGGTATGTCGGGGTACTTCTTGAGTTGCAGCAAGGGTGTGAAGGACCCTTTGGAAGTTCCAGTGGTTAGACGTGATTAGCCTCGAGAAGCCTCAGCGGAAATGGGCCTCATCTCGCCTGGAGGGCAAAACCTCCTGGATTTTCTCGAGTTGCGGCAGGTGCTCTCGACTTACGACGGGGACCTCAAGGACCTGCTCTGGTGGCCTCAGGAAAGGCCAGTCCCCATGCGAGTTCCTCGGGGGCCTCTCGGGATTCCTCTCCCGTCGATGCCGGGGCCTAAGACCTTGTGTGGAGTCGGGGCCGGAACCTGAGGATTCCTCTCCAGTGCTGACTTGGATCTTGGGGTACTTCTGGAGTCTCCCCAGGGGAGTCAGTCCTCGTCTCGAATGCGGGCATGCACTTGCGCTTTCCTCCAGAGCGGTAGCAGCAGTGTCACGCAGTCCGCCGCGTGGATCAAAGGATCTATGGTTTTCCCTCGAGTCTTTCCCACGAGGCTTTCCCACGAGGCTTTCCCACGAGGCTTTCCCACAGGGCTGTCCCACGTGCACACGTGGTGGGAGTCGATCCTCGGCTTGCATGTCAAGGCAGTGCAGGGAAAACAGGTTCCTCTGGAATGGACTGACACATCTGGGGGACTCTTGGAATGGTGTCACGACCCTGGAGTTCCTCTCGCCTTTCCTGTGGAGAGCGCCTCCTCTTGAGATGCGACAGGACGGCCGGGAATTCTTTCCCTACGAAAAAGGGAAGGATCCCTCATCTCGAGCTAGGAGGCGGAAACGGGGCTCCCCTGGATGTGTGAGGGACCCCACGTGCTTCCTCTCGAGTGGAGACGGGTATGTCGGGGAACTTCTTGAGTTGCAACAATGGTGTGAAGGACCCTTTGGAAGTTCCAGTGGTTAGATGTGATTGGCCTCGAGAAGCCTCAGCAGAAATGGGCCTCATCTCGCCTGGAGGGCAAAACCTCCTGGATTTTCTCGAGTTGCGGCAGGTGCTCTCGACTTACGACGGGGACCTCAGGGACCCGCTCTGGTGGCCTCAGGAAAGGCCAGTCCCCATGCGAGTTCCTCGGGGGCCTCTGCGGATTCCTCTCCCGTCGATGCCGGGCCTAAGTCCTTGTGTGGAGTCGGGGCCGGAACCTGAGGATTCCTCTCCAGTGCTGACATGGATCTTGGGGTACTTCTGGAGTCTCCCCAGGGGAGTCAGTCCTCGTCTCGAATGCGGGCATGCACTTGCGCTTTCCTCCAGAGCGGTAGCAGCAGTGTCACGCAGTCCGCCACGTGGATCAATGGATCTATGGTTTTCCCTCGAGTCTTTCCCACGAGGCTTTCCCACGAGGCTTTCCCACAGGGCTGTCCCACGTGCACACGTGGTGGGAGTCGATCCTCGGCTTGAACGTCAAGGCAGTTCAAGGAAAACAGGTTCCTCTGGAATGGACTGACACATCTAGGGGACTCTTGGAATGGTGGCACGACCCTTCAGTTCCTCTCGCCTTTCCTGTGGAGAGCGCCTCCTCTTGAGATGCGACGGGAACGCCGGGAATTCTTTCCCTACGAAACAGGGAAAGGATCCCTCATCTCGAGCTAGGAGGCGGAAACGGGGCTCCCCTGGATGTGTGCGGGACACCACGTGCTTCCTCTCGAGTGGAGACGGGTATGTCGGGGAACTTCTTGAGTTGCAGCAAGGGTGTGAAGGACCCTTTGGAAGTTCCAGTGGTTAGACGTGATTAGCCTCGAGAAGCCTCAGCGGAAATGGGCCTCATCTCGCCTGGAGGGCAAAACCTCCTGGATTTTCTCGAGTTGCGGAAGGTGCTCTCGACTTACGACGGGGACCTCAGGGACCCGCTCTGGTGGCCTCAGGAAAGGCCAGTCCCCATGCGAGTTCCTCGGGGGCCTCTCGGGATTCCTCTCCCGTCGATGCCGGGGCCTAAGACCTTGTGTGGAGACGGGGCCGGAATCTGAGGATTCCTCTCCAGTGCTGACATGGATCTTGGGGTACGTCTGGAGTCTCCCCAGGGGAGTCAGTCCTCGTCTCGAATGCGGGCATGCACTTGCGCTTTCCTCCAGAGCGGTAGCAGCAGTGTCACGCAGTCCGCCGCGTGGATCAAAGGATCTATGGTTTTCCCTCGAGTCTTTCCCACGAGGCTTTCCCACGAGGCTTTCCCACAGGGCTGTCCCACGTGCACACGTGGTGGGAGTCGATCCTCGGCTTGAACGTCAAGGCAGTGCAGGGAAAACAGGTTCCTCTGGAATGGACTGACACATCTGGGGGACTCTTGGAATGGTGGCACGACCCTGGAGTTCCTCTCGCCTTTCCTGTGGAGAGCGCCTCCTCTTGAGATGCGACGGGAACGCCGGGAATTCTTTCCCTACGAAACAGGGAAAGGATCCCTCATCTCGAGCTAGGAGGGGGAAACGGGGCTCCCCTGGATGTGTGCGGGACACCACGTGCTTCCTCTCGAGTGGAGACGGGTATGTCGGGGAACTTCTTGAGTTGCAGCAAGGGTGTGAAGGACCCTTTGGAATTTCCAGTGGTTAGACGTGATTAGCTTCGAGAAGCCTCAGCGGAAATGGGCCTCATCTCGCCTGGAGGGCAAAACCGCCTGCATTTTTTCGAGTTGCGGCAGGTGCTCTCGACTTACGACGGGGACCTCAGGGACCCGCTCTGGTGGCCTCAGGAAAGGCCAGTCCACATGCGAGTTCCTCGGGGGCCTCTGGGGATTCCTCTCCCGTCGATGCCGGGCCTAAGTCCTTGTGTGGAGTCGGGGTCGGAACCTGAGGATTCCTCTCCAGTGCTGACATGGATCTTGGGGTACTTCTGGAGTCTCCCAGGGGAGTCAGTCTTCGTCTCGAATGCGGGCATGCACTTGCGCTTTCCTCCAGAGCGGTAGCAGCAGTGTCACGCAGTCCGCCGCGTGGATCAAAGGATCTATGGTTTTCCCTCGAGTCTTTTCCACGAGGCTTTCCCACGAGGCTTTCCCACAGGGCTGTCCCACATGCACACGTGGTGGGAGTCGATCCTCGGCTTGAACGTCAAGGCAGTGCAGGGAAAACAGGTTCCTCTGGAATGGACTGACACATCTGGGGGACTCTTGGATTGGTGGCACGACCCTGGAGTTCCTCTCGCCTTTCCTGTGTAGAGCGCCTCCTCTTGAGATGCGACGGGAATGCCGGGAATTCTTTCCCTACGAAACAGGGAAAGGATCCCTCATCTCGAGCTAGGAGGCGGAAACGGGGCTCCCCTGGATGTGTGTGGGACACCACGTGCTTCCTCTCGAGTGGAGACGGGTATGTCGGGGACCTTCTTGAGTTGCAGCAAGGGTGTGAAGGACCCTTTGGAATTTCCAGTCGTTAGACGTGATTAGCCTCGAGAAGCCTCAGCGGAAATGGGCCTCATCTCGCCTGGAGGGCAAAACCGCCTGGATTTTCTCGAGTTGGGGCAGGTGCTCTCGACTTACGACGGGGACCTCAGGGACCCGCTCTGGTGGCCTCAGGAAAGGCCAGTCCCCATGCGAGTTCCTCGGGGGCCTCTCGGGATTCCTCTCCCGTCGATGCCGGGGCCTAAGACCTTGTGTGGAGTCGGGGCCGGAACCTGAGGATTCCTCTCCAGTGCTGACATGGATCTTGGGGTACTTCTGAAGTCTCCCCAGGGGAGTCAGTCCTCGTCTTGAATGCGGGCATGCACTTGCGCTTTCCTCCAGAGCGGTAGCAGCAGTGTCACGCAGTCCGCAGCGTGGATCAAAGGATCTATGGTTTTCCCTCGAGTCTTTCCCACGAGGCTTTCCCACGAGGCTTTCCCACAGGGCTGTCCCACGTGCACACGTGGTGGGAGTCGATCCTCGGCTTGAACGTCAAGGCAGTGCAGGGAAAACAGGTTCCTCTGGAATGGACTGACACATCTGGGGGACTCTTGGAATGGTGTCACGACCCTGGAGTTCTTCTCGCCTTTCCTGTGGAGAGCGCCTCCTCTTGAGATGCGACGGGAACGCCGGGAATTCTTTCCATACGAAACAGGGAAAGGATCCCTCATCTCGAGCTAGGAGGCGGAAACGGGGCTCCCCTGGATGTGTGCGGGACCCCACGTGCTTCCTCTCGAGTGGAGACGGGTATGTCGGGGAACTTCTTGAGTTGCAGCAATGGTGTGAAGGACCCTTTGGAAGTTCCAGTGGTTAGATATGATTGGCCTCGAGAAGCCTCAGCGGAAATGGGCCTCATCTCGCCTGGAGGGCAAAACCTCCTGGATTTTCTCGAGTTGCGGCAGGTGCTCTCGACTTACGACGGGGACCTCAGGGACCCGCTCTGGTGGCCTCAGGAAAGGCCAGTCCCCATGCGAGTTCCTCGGGGGCCTCTCGGGATTCCTCTCCCGTCGATGCCGGGCCCTAAGACCTTGTGTGGAGTCGGGGCCGGAACCTGAGGATTCCTCTCCAGTGCTGACATGGATCTTGGGGTACTTCTGGAGTCTCCCCAGGGGAGTCAGTCCTCGTCTCGAATGCGGGCATGCACTTGCGCTTTCCACCAGAGCGGTAGCAGCAGTGTCACGCAGTCCGCCGCGTGGATCAAAGGATCTATGGTTTTCCCTCGAGTCTTTTCCACGAGGCTTTCCCACGAGGCTTTCCCACAGGGCTGTCCCACGTGCACACGTGGTGGGAGTCGATCCTCGGCTTGAACGTCAAGGCAGTGCAGGGAAAACAGGTTCCTCTGGAATGGACTGACACATCTGGGGGACTCTTGGAATGGTGGCACGACCCTGGAGTTCCTCTCGCCTTTCCTGTGGAGAGCGCCTCCTCTTGAGATGCGACGGGAACGCCGGGAATTCTTTCCCTACGAAACAGGGAAAGGATCCCTCATCTCGAGCTAGGAGGCGGAAACGGGGCTCCCCTGGATGTGTGCGGGACCCCACGTGCTTCCTCTCGAGTGGAGACGGGTATGTTGGGGAACTTCTTGAGTTGCAGCAATGGTGTGAAGGACCCTTTGGAAGTTCCAGTGGTTAGATGTGAGTGGCCTCGAGAAGCCTCAGCGGAAATGGGCCTCATCTCGCCTGGAGGGCAAAACCTCCTGGATTTTCTCGAGTTGCGGCAGGTGCTCTCGACTTACGACGGGGACCTCAGGGACCCGCTCTGGTGGCCTCAGGAAAGGCCAGTCCCCATGCGAGTTCCTCGGGGGCCTCTCGGGATTCCTCTCCCGTCGATGCCGGGGCCTAAGACCTTGTGTGGAGTCGGGGCCGGAACCTGAGGATTCCTCTCCAGTGCTGACATGGATCTTGGGGTACGTCTGGAGTCTCCCCAGGGGAGTCAGTCCTCATCTCGAATGCGGGCATGCACTTGCGCTTTCCTCCAGAGCAGTAGCAGCAGTGTCACGCAGTCCGCCGCGTGGATCAAAGGATCTATGGTTTTCCCTCGAGTCTTTCCCACGAGGCTTTCCCACGAGGCTTTCCCACAGGGCTGTCCCACGTGCACACGTGGTGGGAGTCGATCCTCGGCTTGCACGTCAAGGCAGTGCAGGGAAAACAGGTTCCTCTGGAATGGACTGACACATCTGGGGGACTCTTGGAATGGTGTCACGACCCTGGAGTTCCTCTCGCCTTTCCTGTGGAGAGCGCCTCCTCTTGAGATGCGACGGGAACGCCGGGAATTCTTTCCCTACGAAAAAGGGAAGGATCCCTCATCTCGAGCTAGGAGGCGGAAACGGGGCTCCCCTGGATGTGTGAGGGATCCCACGTGCTTCCTCTCGAGTGGAGATGGGTATGTCGGGGAACTTCTTGAGTTGCAGCAAGGGTGTGAAGGACCCTTTGGAAGTTCCAGTGGTTAGACGTGATTAGCCTCGAGAAGCCTCAGCGGAAATGGGCCTCATCTCGCCTGGAGGGCAAAACCTCCTGGATTTTCTCGAGTTGCGGCAGGTGCTCTCGACTTACGACGGGGACCTCAGGGACCCGCTCTGGTGGCCTCAGGAAAGGCCAGTCCCCAAGCGACTTCCTCGGGGGCATCTCGGGATTCCTCTCCCGTCGATGCCGGGTCCTCAGACCTTGTGTGGAGTCGGGGCCGGAACCTGAGGATTCCTCTCCAGTGCTGACATGGATCTTGGGGTACGTCTGGAGTCTCCCCAGGGGAGTCAGTCCTCGTCTCGAATGCGGGCATGCACTTGCGCTTTCCTCCAGAGCGGTAGCAGCAGTGTCACGCAGTCCGCCCAATGGATCAAAGGATCTATGGTTTTCCCTCGAGTCTTTCCCACGAGGCTTTCCCACGAGGCTTTCCCACAGGGCTGTCCCACGTGCACACGTGGTGGGAGTCGATCCTCGGCTTGAACGTCAAGGCAGTGCAGGGAAAACAGGTTCCTCTGGAATGGACTGACACATCTGGGGGACTCTTGGAATGGTGGCACGACCCTGGAGTTCCTCTCGCCTTTCCTGTGGAGAGCGCCTCCTCTTGAGATGCGACGGGAACGCCGGGAATTCTTTCCCTACGAAACAGGGAAAGGATCCCTCATCTCGAGCTAGGAGGCGGAAACGGGGCTCCCCTGGATGTGTGCGGGACCCACGTGCTTCCTCTCGAGTGGAGACGGGTATGTCGGTGAACTTCTTGAGTTGCAGCAAGGGTGTGAAGGACCCTTTGGAAGTTCCAGTGGTTAGACGTGATTAGCCTCGAGAAGCCTCAGCGGAAATGGGCCTCATCTCACCTGGAGGGCAAAACCGCCTGTATTTTCTCGAGTTGCGGCAGGTGCTCTCGACTTACGACGGGGACCTCAGGGACCCGCTCTGGTGGCCTCAGGAAAGGACAGTCCCCATGCGAGTTCCTCGGGGGCCTCTCGGGATTCCTCTCCCGTCGATGCCGGGGCCTAAGACCTTGTGTGGAGTCGGGGCCGGAACCTGAGGATTCCTCTCCAGTGCTGACATGGATCTTGGGGTACTTCTGGAGTCTCCCCAGGGGAGTCAGTCCTAGTCTCGAATGCGGGCATGCACTTGCGCTTTCCTCCAGAGCGGTAGCAGCAGTGTCACGCAGTCCAACGCGTGGATCAAAGGATCTTTGGCTTTCCCTCGAGTCTTTTCCACGAGGCTTTCCCATGAGGCTTTCCCACAGGGCTGTCCCACGTGCACACGTGGTGGGAGTCGATCCTGGGCTTGAACGTCAAGGCAGTGCAGGGAAAACAGGTTCCTCTGTAATGGACTGACACATCTGGGGGACTCTTGGAATGGTGGCACGACCCTGGAGTTCCTCTCCCCTTTCCTGTGGAGAGCGCCTCCTCTTGAGATGCGACGGGAACGCCGGGAATTTTTTCCCTACGAAACAGGGAAAGGATCCCTCATCTCGAGCTAGGAGGCGGAAACGGGGCTCCCCTGGATGTGTGCGGGACCCACGTGCTTCCTCTCGAGTGGAGACGGGTATGTCGGGGACCTTCTTGAGTTGCAGCAAGGGTGTGAAGGACCCTTTGGAAGTTCCAGTGGTTAGATGTGATTAGCCTCGAGAAGCCTCAGCGGAAATGGGCCTCATCTCGCCTGGAGGGCAAAACCTCGTGGATTTTCTCGAGTTGCGGCAGGTGCTCTCGACTTACGACGGGGACCTCAGGGACCCGCTCTGGTGGCCTCAGGAAAGGCCAGTCCCCATGCGAGTTCCTCTGGGGATTCCTCTCCCGTCGATGCCGGGGCCTAAGACCTTGTGTGAAGTCGGGGCCGGAACCTGAGGATTTCTCTCCAGTGCTCACATGGTTCTTGGGGTACTTCTGGAGTCTCCCCAGGGGAGTCAGTCCTCGTCTCGAATGCGGGCATGCACTTGCGCTTTCCTCCAGAGCGGTAGCAGCAGTGTCACGCAGTCCGCCGCGTGGATCAAAGGATCTATGGTTTTCCCTCGAGTCTTTCCCACGAGGCTTTCCCACGAGGCTTTCCCTCAGGGCTGTCCCACGTGCACACGTGGTGGGACTCGATCCTCGGCTTGAACGTCAAGGCAGTGCAGGGAAAACAGGTTCCTCTGGAATGGACTGACACATCTGGGGGTCTCTTGGAATGGTGGCACGACCCTGGAGTTCCTCTCCCCTTTCCTGTGGAGAGCGCCTCCTCTTGAGATGCGACGGGAACGCCAGAATTCTTTCCCTACGAAACAGGGAAAGGATCCCTCATCTCGAGCTAGGAGGCGGAAACGGGGCTCCCCTGGATGTGTGAGGGACCCCACGTGCTTCCTCTCGAGTGGAGACGGGTATGTCGGGGAAGTTCTTGAGTTGCAGCAAGGGTGTGAAGGACCCTTTGGAAGTTCCAGTGGTTAGACGTGATTAGCCTTGAGAAGCCTCAGCGGAAATGGGCCTCATCTCGCCTGGAGGGCAAAACCTCCTGGATTTTTTCGAGTTGCGGCAGGTGCTCTCGACTTACGACGGGGACCTCAGGGACCCGCTCTGGTGGCCTCAGGAAAGGCCAGTCCCCATGCGAGTTCCTCGGGGGCCTCTGGGGATTCCTCTCCCGTCGATGCCGGGGCCTAAGTCCTTGTGTGGAGTCGGGGCCGGAACATGAGGATTCCTCTCCAGTGCTGACATGGATCTTGGGGTACTTCTGGAGTCTCCCCAGGGGAGTCAGTCTTCGTCTCGAATGCGGGCATGCACTTGCGCTTTCCTCCAGAGCGGTAGCAGCAGTGTCACGCAGTCCGCCGCGTGGATCAAAGGATCTATGGTTTTCCCTCGAGTCTTTCCCACGAGGCTTTCCCACGAGGCTTTCCCACAGGGCTGTCCCACGTGCCCACGTGGTGGGAGTCGATCCTCGGCTTGAACGTCAAGGCAGTGCAGGGAAAACAGGTTCCTCTGGAATGGACTGACACATCTGGGGGACTCTTGGAATGGTGGCACGACCCTGGAGTTCCTCTCGCCTTTCCTGTAGAGAGCGCCTTCTCTTGAGATGCGACGGGAACGCCGGGAATTCTTTCCCTACGAAACAGGGAAAGGATCCCTCATCTCGAGCTAGGAGGCGGAAACGGGGCTCCCCTGGATGTGTGCCGGACCCCACGTGCTTCCTCTCTAGTGGAGACGGGTATGTCGGGGAACTTCTTGAGTTGCAGCAATGGTGTGAAGGACCCTTTGGAAGTTCCAGTGGTTAGATGTGATTGGCCTCGAGAAGCCTCAGCGGAAATGGGCCTCATCTCGCCTGGAGGGCAAAACCTCCTGGATTTTCTCGAGTTGCGGCAGGTGCTCTCGACTTACGACGGGGACCTCAGGGACCGCTCTGGTGGCCTCAGGAAAGGCCAGTCCCCATGCGAGTTCCTCGGGGGCCTCTCGGGATTCCTCTCCCGTCAATGCCGGGGCCTAAGACCTTGTGTGGAGTCGGGGCCGGAACCTGAGGATTCCTCTCCAGTGCTGACGTGGATCTTGGGGTACTTCTGGAGTCTCCCCAGGGGAGTCAGACCTCGTCTCGAATGCGGGCATGCACTTGCGCTTTCCTCCAGAGCGGTAGCAGCAGTGTCACGCAGTCCGCCGCGTGGATCAAAGGATCTATGGTTTTCCCTCGAGTCTTTCCCACGAGGTTTTCCCACGAGGCTTTCTCACAGGGCTGTCCCACGTGCACACGTGGTGGGAGTCGATCCTCGGCTTGAACGTCAAGGCAGTGCAGGGAAAACAGGTTCCTCTGGAATGGACTGACACATCTGGGGGACTCTTGGAATGGTGGCACGACCCTGGAGTTCCTCTCGCCTTTCCTGTGGAGAGCGCCTTCTCTTGAGATGCGACGGGAACGCCGGGAATTCTTTCCCTACGAAACAGGGAAAGGATCCCTCATCTCGAGCTAGGAGGCGGAAACGGGGCTCCCCTGGATGTGTGCGGGACCCCACGTGCTTCCTCTCTAGTGGAGACGGGTATGTCGGGGAACTTCTTGAGTTGCAGCAATGGTGTGAAGGACCCTTTGGAAGTTCCAGTGGTTAGATGTGATTGGCCTCGAGAAGCCTCAGCGGAAATGGGCCTCATCTCGCCTGGAGGGCAAAACCTCCTGGATTTTCTCGAGTTGCGGCAGGTGCTCTCGACTTACGACGGGGACCTCAGGGACCCGCTCTGTTGGCCTCAGGAAAGGCCAGTCCACATGCGAGTTCCTCGGGGGCATCTGGGGATTCCTCTCCCGTCGTTGCCGGGGCCTAAGTCCTTGTGTGGAGTCGGGGCCGGAACCTGAGGATTCCTCTCCAGTGCTGACATGGATCTTGGGGTATTTCTGGAGTCTCCCCAGGGGAGTCAGTCCTCGTCTCGAATGCGGGCATGCACTTGCGCTTTCCTCCAGAGCGGTGGCAGCAGTGTCACGCAGTCCGCCGCGTGGATCAAAGGATCTATGGTTTTCCCTCGAGTCTTTCCCACGAGGCTTTCCCACGAGGCTTTCCCTTAGGGCTGTCCCACGTGCACACGTGGTGGGACTCGAACCTCGGCTTGAACGTCAAGGCAGTGCAGGGAAAACAGGTTCCTCTGTAATGGACTGACACATCTGGGGGACTCTTTGAATGGTGGCACGACCCTGGAGTTCCTCTCCCCTTTCCTGTGGAGAGCGCCTCCTCTTGAGATGCGACGGGAACGCCGGGAATTCTTTCCCTACGAAACAGGGAAAGGATCCCTCATCTCGAGCTAGGAGGTGGAAACGGGGCTCCCCTGGATGTGTGCGGGACCCCACGTGCTTCCTCTCGAGGGGAGACGGGTATGTCACGGAAGTTCTTGAGTTGCAGCAAGGGTGTGAAGGACCCTTTGGAAGTTCCAGTGGTTAGACGTGATTAGCCTCGAGAAGCCTCAGCGGAGATGGGCCTCATCTCGCCTGGAGGGCAAAACCTCCTGGATTTTCTCGAGTTGCGGCAGGTGCTCTCGACTAACGACGGGGACCTCAGGGACCCGCTCTGGTGGCCTCAGGAAAGGCCAGTCCCCATGCGAGTTCCTCGGGGGCCTCTCGGGATTCCTCTCCCGTCGATGCCGGGGCCTTAGTCCTTGTGTGGAGTCGGGGCCGGAACCTGAGGATTCCTCTCCAGTGTTGACATGGATCTTGGGGTACTTCTGGAGTCTCCCCAGGGGAGTCAGTCTTCGTCTCGAATGCGGGCATGCACTTGCGCTTTCCTCCAGAGCGGTAGCAGCAGTGTCACGCAGTCCGCCGCGTGGATCAAAGGATCTATGGTTTTCCCTCGAGTCTTTCCCACGAGGCTTTCCCACGAGGCTTTCCCACAGGGCTGTCCCACGTGCACACGTGGTGGGAGTCGATCCTCGGCTTGAACGTCAAGGCAGTGCAGGGAAAACAGGTTCCTCTGGAATGGACTGACACATCTGGGGGACTCTTGGAATGGTGTCACGACCCTGGAGTTCCTCTCGCCTTTCCTGTGGAGAGCGCCTCCTCTTGAGATGCGACGGGAACCCCGGGAATTCTTTCCCTACGAAACAGGCAAAGGATCCCTCATCTCGAGCTAGGAGGCGGAAACGGGGCTCCCCTGGATGTGTGCGGGACCCCACGTGCTTCCTCTCGAGTGGAGACGGGTATGTCGGGAAACTTCTTGAGTTGCAGCAATGGTGTGAAGGACCCTTTGGAAGTTCCAGTGGTTAGATGTGATTGGCCTCGAGAAGCCTCAGCGGAAATGGGCCTCATCTCGCCTGGAGGGCAAAACCTCCTGGATTTTCTCCAGTTGCGGCAGGTGCTCTCGACTTGCGACGGGGACCTCAGGGACCCGCTCTGGTGGCCTCAGGAAAGGCCAGTCCCCATGCGAATTCCTCGGGGGCCTCTCGGGATTCCTCTCCCGTCGATGCCGGGGCCTAAGACCTTGTGTGGAGTCGGGGCCGGAACCTGAGGATTCCTCTCCAGTGCTGACATGGATCTTGGGGTATTTCTGGAGTCTCCCCAGGGGAGTCAGTCCTCGTCTCGAATGCGGGCATGCACTTGCGATTTCCTCCAGAGCGGTAGCAGCAGTGTCACGCAGTCCGCCGCGTGGATCAAAGGTTCTATGGTTTTCCCTCGAGTCTTTCCCACGAGGCTTTCCCACGAGGCTTTCCCACAGAGCTGTCCCACGTGCACACGTGGTGGGAGTCGATCCTCGGCTTGAACGTCAAGGCAGTGCAGGGAAAACAGGTTCCTCTGGAATGGACTGACACATCTGGGGGACTCTTGGAATGGTGGCACGACCCTGGAGTTCCTCTCGCCTTTCCTGTGGAGAGCGCCTCCTCTTGAGATGCGACGGGAACGCCGGGAATTCTTTCCCTACGAAACAGGGAAAGGATCCCTCATCTCGAGCTAGGAGGCGGAAACGGGGCTCCCCTGGATGTGTGCGGGACCCCACGTGCTTCCTCTCGAGTGGAGACAGGTATGTCGGGGAACTTCTTGAGTTGCAGCAAGGGTGTGAAGGACCCTTTGGAAGTTCCAGTGGTTAGACGTGATTAGCCTCGAGAAGCCTCAGCGGAGATGGGCCTCATCTCGCCTGGAGGGCAAAACCTCCTGGATTTTCTCGAGTTGCGGCAGGTGCTCTCGACTAACGACGGGACCTCAGGGACCCGCTCTGGTGGCCTCAGGAAAGGCCAGTCCCCATGCGAGTTCCTCGGGGGCCTCTCGGGATTCCTCTCCCATCGATACCGGGGCCTAAGACCTTGTGTGGAGTCGGGGCCGGAACCTGAGGATTCCTCTCCAGTGCTGACATGGATCTTGGGGTATTTCTGGAGTCTCCCCAGGGGAGTCAGTCCTCGTCTCGAATGCGGGCATGCACTTGCGCTTTCCTCCAGAGCGGTGGCAGCAGTGTCACGCAGTCCGCCGCGTGGATCAAAGGATCTATGGTTTTCCCTCGAGTCTTTCCCACGAGGCTTTCCCACGAGGCTTTCCCACAGGGCTGTCCCACGTGCACACGTGGTGGGAGTCGATCCTCGGCTTGAATGTCAAGGCAGTGCAGGGAAAACAGGTTCCTCTGGAATGGACTGACACATCTGGGGGACTTTTGGAATGGTGTCACGACCCTGGAGTTCCTCTCGCCTTTCCTATGGAGAGCGCCTCCTCTTGAGATGCGACGGGAACGCCGGGAATTCTTTCCCTACGAAACAGGGAAAGGATCCCTCATCTCGAGCCTGGAGGCGGAAACGGGGCTCCCCTGGATATGTGTGGGACCCACGTGCTTCCTCTCGAGTGGAGACGGGTATGTCGGGGACCTTCTTGAGTTGCAGCAATGGTGTGAAGGACCCTTTGGAAGTTCCAGTGGTTAGATGTGATTGGCCTCGAGAAGCCTCAGCGGAAATGGGCCTCATCTCGCCTGGAGGGCAAAACCTCCTGGATTTTCTCCAGTTGCGGCAGGTGCTCTCGACTTGCGACGGGGACCTCAGGGACCCGCTCTGGTGGCCTCAGGAAAGGCCAGTCCCCATGCGAGTTCCTCGGGGGCCTCTCGGGATTCCTCTCCCGTCGATGCCGGGGCCTAAGACCTTGTGTGGAGTCGGGGCCGGAACCTGAGGATTCCTCTCCAGTGCTGACATGGATCTTGGGGTATTTCTGGAGTCTCCCCAGGGGAGTCAGTCCTCGTCTCGAATGCGGGCATGCACTTGCGATTTCCTCCAGAGCGGTGGCAGCAGTGTCACGCAGTCCGCCGCGTGGATCAAAGGTTCTATGGTTTTCCCTCGAGTCTTTCCCACGAGGCTTTCCCACGAGGCTTTCCCACAGAGCTGTCCCACGTGCACACGTGGTGGGAGTCGATCCTCGGCTTGAACGTCAAGGCAGTGCAGGGAAAACAGGTTCCTCTGGAATGGACTGACACATCTGGGGGACTCTTGGAAGGGTGGCACGACCCTGGAGTTCCTCTCGCCTTTCCTGTGGAGAGCGCCTCCTCTTGAGATGCGACGGGAACGCCGGGAATTCTTTCCCTACGAAACAGGGAAAGGATCCCTCATCTCGAGCTAGGAGGCGGAAACGGGGCTCCCCTGGATGTGTGCGGGACCCCACGTGCTTCCTCTGGAGTGGAGACGGGTATGGTGGGGAGCTTCTTTAGTCGCAGCAAGGGTGTGAAAGACCCGTTGGAAGTTCCAGTAATTAGACGTGATTAGCCTCGAGAAGCCTCAGCGGAAATGGGCCTCATCTGGCCTGGAGGGCAAAACCTCCTGGATTTTCTCGAGTTGCGGCAGGTGCTCTCGACTTACGACGGGGACCTCAGGGACCCGCTCTGGTGGCCTCAGGAAAGGCCAGTCCCCATGCGAGTTCCTCGGGGGCCTCTCGGGATTCCTCTCCCGTCGATGCCGGGGCCTAAGACCTTCTGTGGAGTCGGGGCCGGAACCTGAGGATTCCTCTCCAGTGCTGACATGGATCTTGGGGTACTTCTGGAGTCTCCCAAGGGGAGTCAGTCCTCGTCTCGAATGCGGGCATGCACTTGCGCTTTCCTCCAGAGCGGTAGCAGCAGTGTCACGCAGTCCGCCGCGTGGATCAAAGGATCTATGGTTTTCCCTCAGGTCTTTCCCACGAGGCTTTCCCACGAGGCTTTCCCACAGGGCTGTCCCACGTGCACACGTGGTGGGAGTCGATCCTCGGCTTGAACGTCAAGGCAGTGCAGGGAAAACAGGTTCCTCTGAAATGGACTGACACATCTGGGGGACTCTTGGAATGGTGTCCCGACCCTGGAGTTCCTCTCGCCTTTCCTGTGGAGAGCGCCTCCTCTTGAGATGCGACGGGAACGCCGGGAATTCTTTCCCTACGAAACAGGGAAAGGATCCCTCATCTCAAGCTAGGAGGCGGAAACGGGGCTCCCCTGGATGTGTGCGGGACCCCACGTGCTTCCTCTCGAGTGGAGACGGGTATGTCGGGAAACTTCTTGAGTTGCAGCAATGGTGTGAAGGACCCTTTGGAAGTTCCAGTGGTTAGATGTGATTGGCCTCGAGAAGCCTCAGCGGAAATGGGCCTCATCTCGCCTGGAGGGCAAAACCTCCTGGATTTTCTCGAGTTGCGGCAGGTGCTCTCGACTTACGACGGGGACCTCAGGGACCCGCTCTGGTGGCCTCAGGAAAGGCCAGTCCCCATGCGAGTTCCTCGGGGGCCTCTCGGGATTCCTCTCCCGTCGAAGCCGGGGCCTAAGACCTTGTGTGGAGTCGGGGCCGGAACCTGAGGATTCCTCTCCAGTGCTGACATGGATCTTGGGGTACTTCTGGAGTCTCCCCAGGGGAGTCAGTCCTAGTGTCGAATGCGGGCATGCACTTGCGCTTTCCTCCAGAGCGGTAGCAGCAGTGTCACACAGTCCGCCGCGTGGATCAAAGGATCTATGGTTTTCCCTCGAGTCTTTCCCACGAGGCTTTCCCACGAGGCTTTCCCACAGGACTGTCCCACGTGCACACGTGGTGGGAGTCGATCCTCGGCTTGAACGTTAAAGCAGTGCAGGGAAAACAGGTTCCTCTGGAATGGACTGACATATCTGGGGGTCTCTTGGAATGGTGGCACGACTCTGGAGTTCCTCTCGCCTTTCCTGTGGAGAGCGCCTCCTCTTGAGGTGCGACGGGAACGCCGGGAATTCTTTCCCTACGAAACAGGGAAATGATCCCTCATCTCGAGCTAGGAGGCGGAAACGGGGCTCCCCTGGATGTGTGCGGGACCCCACGTGCTTCCTCTCGAGTGGAGACGGGTATGTCGGGGAGCTTCTTGAGTTGCAGCAAGGGTGTGAAGGACCCTTTGGAAGTTCCAGTGGTTAGATGTGATTAGCCTCGAGAAGCCTCAGGGGAAATGGGCCTCAACTCGCCTGGACGGAAAAACCTCCTGGATTTTCTCGAGTTGCGGCAGGTGCTCTCGACTTGCGACGGGGACCTCAGGGACCCGCTCTGGTGGCCTCAGGAAAGGCCAGTCCCCATGCGAATTCCTCGGGGGCCTCTCGGGATTCCTCTCCCGTCGATGCCGGGGCCTAAGACCTTGTGTGGAGTCGGGGCCGGAACCTGAGGATTCCTCTCCAGTGCTGACATGGATCTTGGGGTATTTCTGGAGTCTCCCCAGGGGAGTCAGTCCTCGTCTCGAATGCGGGCATGCACTTGCGCTTTCCTCCAGAGCGGTGGCAGCAGTGTCACGCAGTCCGCCGCGTGGATCAAAGGATCTATGGTTTTCCCTCGAGTCTTTCCCACGAGGCTTTCCCACGAGGCTTTCCCACAGGGCTGTCCCACGTGCACACGTGGTGGGAGTCGATCCTCGGCTTGAATGTCAAGGCAGTGCAGGGAAAACAGGTTCTTCTGGAATGGACTGACACATCTGGGGGACTTTTGGAATGGTGTCACGACCCTGGAGTTCCTCTCGCCTTTCCTATGGAGAGCGCCTCCTCTTGAGATGCGACGGGAACGCCGGGAATTCTTTCCCTACGAAACAGGGAAAGGATCCCTCATCTCGAGCCTGGAGGCGGAAACGGGGCTCCCCTGGATATGTGTGGGACCCACGTGCTTCCTCTCGAGTGGAGACGGGTATGTCGGGGACCTTCTTGAGTTGCAGCAATGGTGTGAAGGACCCTTTGGAAGTTCCAGTGGTTAGATGTGATTGGCCTCGAGAAGCCTCAGCGGAAATGGGCCTCATCTCGCCTGGAGGGCAAAACCTCCTGGATTTTCTCCAGTTGCGGCAGGTGCTCTCGACTTGCGACGGGGACCTCAGGGACCCGCTCTGGTGGCCTCAGGAAAGGCCAGTCCCCATGCGAGTTCCTCGGGGGCCTCTCGGGATTCCTCTCCCGTCGATGCCGGGGACTAAGACCTTGTGTGGAGTCGGGGCCGGAACCTGAGGATTCCTCTCCAGTGCTGACATGGATCTTGGGGTATTTCTGGAGTCTCCCCAGGGGAGTCAGTCCTCGTCTCGAATGCGGGCATGCACTTGCGATTTCCTCCAGAGCGGTAGCAGCAGTGTCACGCAGTCCGCCGCGTGGATCAAAGGTTCTATGGTTTTCCCTCGAGTCTTTCCCACGAGGCTTTCCCACGAGGCTTTCCCACAGAGCTGTCCCACGTGCACACGTGGTGGGAGTCGATCCTCGGCTTGAACGTCAAGGCAGTGCAGGGAAAACAGGTTCCTCTGGAATGGACTGACACATCTGGGGGACTCTTGGAAGGGTGGCACGACCCTGGAGTTCCTCTCGCCTTTCCTGTGGAGAGCGCCTCCTCTTGAGATGCGACGGGAACGCAGGGAATTCTTTCCCTACGAAACAGGGAAAGGATCCCTCATCTCGAGCTAGGAGGCGGAAACGGGGCTCCCCTGGATGTGTGCGGGACCCCACGTGCTTCCTCTGGAGTGGAGACGGGTATGGTGGGGAGCTTCTTTAGTCGCAGCAAGGGTGTGAAAGACCCGTTGGAAGTTCCAGTAATTAGACGTGATTAGCCTCGAGAAGCCTCAGCGGAAATGGGCCTCATCTGGCCTGGAGGGCAAAACCTCCTGGATTTTCTCGAGTTGCGGCAGGTGCTCTCGACTTACGACGGGGACCTCAGGGACCCGATCTGGTGGCCTCAGGAAAGGCCAGTCCCCATGCGAGTTCCTCGGGGGCCTCTCGGGATTCCTCTCCCGTCGATGCCGGGGCCTAAGACCTTCTGTGGAGTCGGGGCCGGAACCTGAGGATTCCTCTCCAGTGCTGACATGGATCTTGGGGTACTTCTGGAGTCTCCCAAGGGGAGTCAGTCCTCGTCTCGAATGCGGGCATGCACTTGCGCTTTCCCCCAGAGCGGTAGCAGCAGTGTCACGCAGTCCGCCGCGTGGATCAAAGGATCTATGGTTTTCCCTCAGGTCTTTCCCACGAGGCTTTCCCACGAGGCTTTCCCACAGGGCTGTCCCACGTGCACACGTGGTGGGAGTCGATCCTCGGCTTGAACGTCAAGGCAGTGCAGGGAAAACAGGTTCCTCTGAAATGGACTGACACATCTGGGGGACTCTTGGAATGGTGTCCCGACCCTGGAGTTCCTCTCGCCTTTCCTGTGGAGAGCGCCTCCTCTTGAGATGCGACGGGAACGCCGGGAATTCTTTCCCTACGAAACAGGGAAAGGATCCCTCATCTCGAGCTAGGAGGCGGAAACGGGGCTCCCCTGGATGTGTGCGGGACCCCACGTGCTTCCTCTCGAGTGGAGACAGGTATGTCGGGGAACTTCTTGAGTTGCAGCAAGGGTGTGAAGGACCCTTTGGAAGTTCCAGTGGTTAGACGTGATTAGCCTCGAGAAGCCTCAGCGGAGATGGGCCTCATCTCGCCTGGAGGGCAAAACCTCCTGGATTTTCTCGAGTTGCGGCAGGTGCTCTCGACTTACGACGGGGACCTCAGGGACCCGCTCTGGTGGCCTCAGGAAAGGCCAGTCCCAATGCGAGTTCCTCGGGGGCCTCTCGGGATTCCTCTCCCATCGATACCGGGGCCTAAGACCTTGTGTGGAGTCGGGGCCGGAACCTGAGGATTCCTCTCCAGTGCTGACATGGATCTTGGGGTATTTCTGGAGTCTCCCCAGGGGAGTCAGTCCTCGTCTCGAATGCGGGCATGCACTTGCGCTTTCCTCCAGAGCGGTGGCAGCAGTGTCACGCAGTCCGCCGCGTGGATCAAAGGATCTATGGTTTTCCCTCGAGTCTTTCCCACGAGGCTTTCCCACGAGGCTTTCCCACAGGGCTGTCCCACGTGCACACGTGGTGGGAGTCGATCCTCGGCTTGAATGTCAAGGCAGTGCAGGGAAAACAGGTTCCTCTGGAATGGACTGACACATCTGGGGGACTTTTGGAATGGTGTCACGACCCTGGAGTTCCTCTCGCCTTTCCTATGGAGAGCGCCTCCTCTTGAGATGCGACGGGAACGCCGGGAATTCTTTCCCTACGAAACAGGGAAAGGATCCCTCATCTCGAGCCTGGAGGCGGAAACGGGGCTCCCCTGGATATGTGTGGGACCCACGTGCTTCCTCTCGAGTGGAGACGGGTATGTCGGGGACCTTCTTGAGTTGCAGCAATGGTGTGAAGGACCCTTTGGAAGTTCCAGTGGTTAGATGTGATTGGCCTCGAGAAGCCTCAGCGGAAATGGGCCTCATCTCGCCTGGAGGGCAAAACCTCCTGGATTTTCTCCAGTTGCGGCAGGTGCTCTCGACTTGCGACGGGGACCTCAGGGACCCGCTCTGGTGGCCTCAGGAAAGGCCAGTCCCCATGCGAGTTCCTCGGGGGCCTCTCGGGATTCCTCTCCCGTCGATGCCGGGGCCTAAGAGCTTGTGTGGAGTCGGGGCCGGAACCTGAGGATTCCTCTCCAGTGCTGACATGGATCTTGGGGTATTTCTGGAGTCTCCCCAGGGGAGTCAGTCCTCGTCTCGAATGCGGGCATGCACTTGCGATTTCCTCCAGAGCGGTAGCAGCAGTGTCACGCAGTCCGCCGCGTGGATCAAAGGTTCTATGGTTTTCCCTCGAGGCTTTCCCACGAGGCTTTCCCACGAGGCTTTCCCACAGAGCTGTCCCACGTGCACACGTGGTGGGAGTCGATCCTCGGCTTGAACGTCAAGGCAGTGCAGGGAAAACAGGTTCCTCTGGAATGGACTGACACATCTGGGGGACTCTTGGAATGGTGGCACGACCCTGGAGTTCCTCTCGCCTTTCCTGTGGAGAGCGCCTCCTCTTGAGATGCGACGGGAACGCCGGGAATTCTTTCCCTACGAAACAGGGAAAGGATCCCTCATCTCGAGCTAGGAGGCGGAAACGGGGCTCCCCTGGATGTGTGCGGGACCCCACGTGCTTCCTCTGGAGTGGAGACGGGTATGGTGGGGAGCTTCTTTAGTCGCAGCAAGGGTGTGAAAGACCCGTTGGAAGTTCCAGTAATTAGACGTGATTAGCCTCGAGAAGCCTCAGCGGAAATGGGCCTCATCTGGCCTGGAGGGCAAAACCTCCTGGATTTTCTCGAGTTGCGGCAGGTGCTCTCGACTTACGACGGGGACCTCAGGGACCCGCTCTGGTGGCCTCAGGAAAGGCCAGTCCCCATGCGAGTTCCTCGGGGGCCTCTCGGGATTCCTCTCCCGTCGATGCCGGGGCCTAAGACCTTGTGTGGAGTCGGGGCCGGAACCTGAGGATTCCTCTCCAGTGCTGACATGGATCTTGGGGTATTTCTGGAGTCTCCCCAGGGGAGTCAGTCCTCGTCTCGAATGCGGGCATGCACTTGCGCTTTCCTCCAGAGCGGTGGCAGCAGTGTCACGCAGTCCGCCGCGTGGATCAAAGGATCTATGGTTTTCCCTCGAGTCTTTCCCACGAGGCTTTCCCACGAGGCTTTCCCACAGGGCTGTCCCACGTGCACACGTGGTGGGAGTCGATCCTCGGCTTGAATGTCAAGGCAGTGCAGGGAAAACAGGTTCCTCTGGAATGGACTGACACATCTGGGGGACTCTTGGAATGGTGGCACGACCCTGGAGTTCCTCTCGCCTTTCCTATGGAGAGCGCCTCCTCTTGAGATGCGACGGGAACGCCGGGAATTCTTTCCCTACGAAACAGGGAAAGGATCCCTCATCTCGAGCCTGGAGGCGGAAACGGGGCTCCCCTGGATATGTGTGGGACCCACGTGCTTCCTCTCGAGTGGAGACGGGTATGTCGGGGACCTTCTTGAGTTGCAGCAATGGTGTGAAGGACCCTTTGGAAGTTCCAGTGGTTAGATGTGATTGGCCTCGAGAAGCCTCAGCGGAAATGGGCCTCATCTCGCCTGGAGGGCAAAACCTCCTGGATTTTCTCGAGTTGCGGCAGGTGCTCTCGACTTACGACGGGGACCTCAGGGACCCGCTCTGGTGGCCTCAGGAAAGGCCAGTCCCCATGCGAGTTCCTCGGGGGCATCTGGGGATTTCTCTCCCGTCGTTGCCGGGGCCTTATTCCTTGTGTGGAGTCGGGGCCGGAACCTGAGGATTCCTCTCCAGTGCTGACATGGATCTTGGGGTACTTCTGGAGTCTCCCAAGGGGAGTCAGTCCTCGTCTCGAATGCGGACATGCACTTGCGCTTTCCTCCAGAGCGATAGCAGCAGTGTCACGAGTCCGCCGCGTGGATCAAAGGATCTATGGTTTTCCCTCAGGTCTTTCCCATGAGGCTTTCCCACGAGGCTTTCCCACATGGCTGTCCCACGTGCACACGTGGTGGGAGTCGATCCTCGGCTTGAATGTCAAGGCAGTGCAGGGAAAACAGGTTCCTCTGGAATGGACTGACACATCTGGGGGACTCTTGGAATGGTGGCACGACACTGGAGTTCCTCTCGCCTTTCCTGTGGAGAGCGCCTCCTCTTGAGATGCGACTGGAACGCCGGGAATTCTTTCCCTATGAAACAGGGAAAGGATCCCTCATCTCGAGCTAGGAGGCGGAAACGGGGCTCCCCTGGATGTGTGCGGGACCCCACGTGCTTCCTCTCGAGTGGAGACGGGTATGTCGGGGAACTTCTTGAGTTGCAGCAAGGGTGTGAAGGACCCTTTGGAAGTTCCAGTGGTTAGATGTGATTGGCCTCGAGAAGCCTCAGCGGAAATGGGCCTCATCTCGCCTGGAGGGCAAAACCGCCTGGATTTTCTTGAGTTGCGGCAGGTGCTCTCGACTTACGCCGAGGACCTCAGGGACCCGCTCTGGTAGCCTCAGGAAAGGCCAGTCGTCATGCGAGTTCCTCTCGGGATTCCTATCCGGTCGATGCCGGGGCCTAAGACCTTGTGTGGAGTCGGGGCCGGAGCCTGAGGATTCCTCTCCAGTGCTGACATTGATCGTGGGGTACTTCTGGAGTCTGCCCAGGGGAGTCAGTCCTCGTCTCGAATGCGGGCATGCACTTGCGCTTTCCTCCAGAGCGGTAGCAGCAGTGTCACGCAGTCCGCCGCGTGGATCAAAGGATCTATGGTTTTCCCTCGAGTCTTTCCCACGAGGCTTTCCCACGAGGCTTTCCCACAGGGCTGTCCCACGTGCACACGTGGTGGGAGTCGATCCTCGGCTTGAACGTCAAGGCAGTGCAGGGAAAACAGGTTCCTCTGGAATGGACTGACACATCTGGGGGACTCTTGGAATGGTGGCACGACCCTGGAGTTCCTCTCGCCTTTCCTGTGGAGAGCGCCTCCTCTTGAGATGCGACGAGAACGCCGGGAATTCTTTCCCTAGGAAACAGGGAAAGGATCCCTCATCTCGAGCTAGGAGGCGGAAACGGGGCTCCCCTGGATGTGTGCGGGACCCCACGTGCTTCCTCTCGAGTGCAGACGGGTATGTCGGGGAACTTCTTGAGTTGCAGCAAGGGTGTGAATGACCCTTTGGAAGATCCAGTGTTTAGACGTGAATAGCCTCGAGAAGCCTCAGCGGAAATGAGCCTCATCTCGCCTGGAGGGCAAAACCTCCTGGATTTTCTCGAGTTGCGGCAAGTGCTCTCGACTTACGACGGGGACATCAGGGACCCGATCTGGTGGCCTCAGGAAAAGCCAGTCCCCATGAGAGTTCCTCGGGGGCCTCTCGGGATCCCTCTCCCGTCGATGCCGGGGCCTAAGACCTTGTGTGGAGTCGGAGCCGGAACCTGAGGATTCCACTCCAGTGCTGACATGGATCTTGGGGAACTTCTGGAGTCTCCCCAGGGCAGTCAGTCCTCGTCTCGAATGCGGGCATGCACTTGCGCTTTCCTCCAGCGCGGTAGCAGCAGTGTCACGCAGTCCGCCGCGTGGATCAAAGGATCTATGGTTTTCCCTCGAGTCTTTCCCACGAGGCTTTCCCAAGAGGCTTTCCCACAGGGCTGTCCCATGTGCACACGTGGTGGGAGTCGATCCTCGGCTTGAACGTCAAGGCAGTGCAGGGAAAACAGGTTCCTCTGGAATGGACTGACACATCTGGGGGACTCTTGGAATGGTGGCACGACCCTGGAGTTCCTCTCGCCTTTCATGTGGAGAGCGCCTCCTCTTGAGATGCGACGGGAACGCCGGGAATTCTTTCACTACGAAACAGAGAAAGGATCCCTCATCTCGAGCTAGGAGGCGGAAACGGGGCTCCCCTGGATGTGTGTGGGACACCACGTGCTTCCTCTCGAGTGCAGACGTGTATGTCGGGGAACTTCTTGAGTTGCAGCAAGGGTGTGAAGGACCCTTTGGAAGTTCCAGATGTTAGATGTGATTGGCCTCGAGAAGCCTCAGCGGAAATGGGCCTCATCTCGCCTGGAGGGCAAAACCTCCTGGATTTTCTCGAGTTGCGGCAGGTGCTCTCGACTTACGACGGGGACCTCAGGGACCCGCTCTGGTGGCCTCAGGAAAGGCCAGTCCCCATGCGAGTTCCTCGGGGGCCTCTCGGGATTCCTCTCCCGTCGATGCCGGGGCCTAAGACCTTGTGTGGAGTCGGGGCCGGAACCTGAGGATTCCTCTCCAGTGCTGACATGGATCTTGGGGTACTTCTGGAGTCTCCCCAGGGGAGTCAGTCCTCGTCTCGAATGCGGGCATGCACTTGCGCTTTCCTCCAGAGCGGTAGCAGCAGTGTCACGCAGTCCGCCGCGTGGATCAAAGGATCTATGGTTTTCCCTCGAGTCTTTCCCACGAGGCTTTCCCACGAGGCTTTCCCACAGGGCTGTCCCACGTGCACACGTGGTGGGAGTCGATCCTCGGCTTGAACGTCAAGGAGGTGCAGGGAAAACAGGTTCCTCTGGAATGGACTGACACATCTGGGGGACTCTTGGAATGGTGGCACGACCCTGGAGTTCCTCTCGCCTTTCCTGTGGAGAGCGCTTCCTCTTGAGATGCGACGGGAACGCCGGGAATTCTTTCCCTACGAAACAGGGAAAGGATCCCTCATCTCGAGGTAGGAGGCGGAAACGGGGCTCCCCTGGATGTGTGTGGGACCCACGTGCTTCCTCCCGAGTGGAGACGGGTATGTCGGGGAACTTCTTGAGTTGCAGCAAGGGTGTGAAGGACCCTTTGGAAGTTCCAGTGGTTAGACGTGATTAGCCTCGAGAAGCATCAGTGGAAATGGGCCTCATCTCGCCTGGAGGGCAAAACCTCCTGGATTTTCTCGAGTTGCGGCAGGTGCTCTCGACTTACGACGGGGACCTCAGGGACCCGCTCTGGTGGCCTCAGGAAAGGCCAGTCCCCATGCGAGTTCCTCGGGGGACTCTCGGGATTCCTCTCCCGTCGATGCCGGGGCCTCAGACCTTGTGTGGAGTCGGGGCCGGAACCTGAGGATTCCTCTCCAGTGCTGACATGGATCTTGGGGTACTTCTGGAGTCTCCCCAGGGGAGTCAGTCCTCGTCTCGAATGCGGGCATGCACTTGCGCTTTCCTCCAGAGCGGTAGCAGCAGTGTCACGCAGTCCGCCGCGTGGATCAAAGGATCTATGGTTTTCCCTCGAGTCTTTCCCACGAGGCTTTCCCACGAGGCTTTCCCACAGGGCTGTCCCACGTGCACACGTGGTGGGAGTCGATCCTCGGCTTGAACGTCAAGGCAGTGCAGGGAAAAAACGTTCCTCTGGAATGGACTGACACATCTGGGGGACTCTTGGAATGGTGGCACGACCCTGGAGTTCCTCTCGCCTTTCCTGTGGAGAGCGCCTCCTCTTGAGATGTGACTTGAACGCCGGGAATTCTTTCCCTACGAAACAGGGAAAGGATCCCTCATCTCGAGCTAGGAGGCGGAAACGGTGCTCCCCTGGATGTATGCGGGACCCCGCGTGCTTCCTCTCGAGTGGAGACGGGTATGTCGGGGAACTTCTTGAGTTGCAGCAAGGCTGTGAAGGATCCTTTGGAAGATCCAGTGGTTCGATGTGAGTGGCCTCAAGAAGCCTCAGCGGAAATGGGCCTCATCTCGCCTGGAGGGCAAAACCTCCTGGATTTTCTCGAGTTGCGGCAGGTGCTCTCGACTTACGACGGGGACCTCAGGGAACCGCTCTGGTGGCCTCAGGAAAGGCCAGTCCCCATGCGAGTACCTCGGGGGCGTCTCGGGATTCCTCTCCCGTCGATGCCGGGGCCTAAGACCTTGTGTGGAGTCGGGGCCGGAACCTGAGGATTCCTCTCCAGTGCTGACATGGATCTTGGGGTACTTCTGGAGTCTCCCCAGGGGAGTCAGTCCTCGTCTCGAATGGGGGCATGCACTTGCGCTTTCCTCCAGAGAGGTAGCAGCAGTGTCACGCAGTCCGCCGCGTGGATCAAAGGATCTATGGTTTTCCCTCGAGTCTTTCCCACGAGGCTTTCCCACGAGGCTTTCCCACAGGGCTGTCCCACGTGCACACGTGGTGGGAGTCGATCCTCGGCTTGAACGTCAAGGCAGTGCAGGGAAAACAGGTTCCTCTGGAATGGACTGACACATCTGGGGGACTCTTGGAATGGTGGCACGACCCTGGAGTTCCTCTCGCCTTTCCTGTGGAGAGCGCCTCCTCTTGAGATGCGACGGGAACGCCGGGAATTCTTTCCCTACGAAACAGAGAAAGGATCCCTCATCTTGAGCTAGGAGGCGGAAACGGGGCTCCCCTGGATGTGTGCGGGACACCACGTGCTTCCTTTCGAGTGCAGACGGGTATGTCGGGGAACTTCTTCAGTTGCAGCAAGGGTGTGAAGGACCCTTTGGAAGTTCCAGAGGTTAGATGTGATTGGCCTCGAGAAGCCTCAGCGGAAATGGGCCTCATCTCGCCTGGAGGGCAAAACCTCCTGGATTTTCTCGAGTTGCGGCAGGTGCTCTCGACTTACGACGGGGACCTCAGGGACCCGCTCTGGTGGCCTCAGGAAAGGCCAGCCCCATGCGAGTTCCACGGGGGCCTCTCGGGATTCCTCTCCCGTCGATGCCGGGGCCTAAGACCTTGTGTGGAGTCAGGGCCGGAACCTGAGGATTCCTCTCCAGTGCTGACATGGATCTTGGGGTACTTCTGGAGTCTCCTCAGGGGAGTCAGTCCTCGTCTCGAATGCGGGCATGCACTTGCGCTTTCCTCCAGAGCGGTAGCAGCAGTGTCACGCAGTCCGCCGCGTGGATCAAAGGATCTATGGTTTTCCCTCGAGTCTTTCCCACGAGGCTTTCCCACGAGGCTTTCCCACAGGGCTGTCTCACGTGCACACGTGGTGGTAGTCGATCCTCGGCTTGAACGTCAAGGCAGTGCAGGGAAAACAGGTTCCTCTGGAATGGACTGACACATCTGGGGGACTCTTGGAATGGTGTCTCGACCCTGCAGTTCCTCTCGCCTTTCCTGTGGAGAGCGCCTCCTCTTGAGATGCGACGGGAACGCCGGGAATTCTTTCCCTACGAAACAGGGAAAGGATCCCTCATCTCGAGCTAGGAGGCGGAAACGGGTCTCCCCTGGATGTGTGTGGACCACCACGTGCTTCCTCTCGAGTGGAGACGGGTATGTCGGGGAACTTCTTGAGTTGCAGCAATGGTGTGAAGGACCCTTTGGAAGTTCCAGTGGTTAGATGTGATTGGCCTCGAGAAGCCTCAGCGAAAATGGGCCTCACCTCGCCTGGAGGGCAAAACCTCCTGTATTTTCTCGAGTTGCGGCAGGTGCTCTCGACTTACGACGGGGACCTCAGCGAACCGCTCTGGTGGCCTCAGGAAAGGCCAGTCCCCATGCGAGTTCCTCGGGGGCCTCTCGGCATTCCTCTCCCGTTGATGCCGGGGCCTAAGACCTTGTGTGGAGTCGGGGCCGGAACCTGAGGATTCCTGTCCAGTGCTGACATGGATCTTGGGGTACTTCTGGAGTCTCCCCAGGGGAGTCAGTCCTCGTCTCGAATGCGGGCATGCATTGCGCTTTCCTCAAGAGCGGTAGCAGCAGTGTCACGCAGTCCGCCGCGTGGATCAAAGGATCTATGGTTTTCCCTCGAGTCTTTCCCACGAGGCTTTCCCACGAGGCTTTCCGACAGGGCTGTCCCACGTGCACACGTGGTGGGAGTCGATCCTCGGCTTGAACGTCAAGGCAGTGCAGGGAAAACAGGTTCCTCTGGAATGGACTGACACATCTGGGGGACTCTTGGAATGGTGGCACGACCCTGGAGTTCCTCTCGCCTTTCCTGTGGAGAGCGCCTCCTCTTGAGATGCGACGGGAACGCCGGGAATTCTTTCCCTACGAAACAGAGAAAGGATCCCTCATCTTGAGCTAGGAGGCGGAAACGGGGCTCCCCTGGATGTGTGCGGGACACCACGTGCTTCCTTTCGAGTGCAGACGGGTATGTCGGGGAACTTCTTCAGTTGCAGCAAGGGTGTGAAGGACCCTTTGGAAGTTCCAGAGGTTAGATGTGATTGGCCTCGAGAAGCCTCAGCGGAAATGGGCCTCATCTCGCCTGGAGGGCAAAACCTCCTGGATTTTCTCGAGTTGCGGCAGGTGCTCTCGACTTACGACGGGGACCTCAGGGACCCGCTCTGGTGGCCTCAGGAAAGGCCAGCCCCATGCGAGTTCCACGGGGGCCTCTCGGGATTCCTCTCCCGTCGATGCCGGGGCCTAAGACCTTGTGTGGAGTCAGGGCCGGAACCTGAGGATTCCTCTCCAGTGCTGACATGGATCTTGGGGTACTTCTGGAGTCTCCCCAGGGGAGTCAGTCCTCGTCTCGAATGTGGGCATGCACTTGCGCTTTCCTCCAGAGCGGTAGCAGCAGTGTCATGCAGTCCGCCGCGTGGATCAAAGGATCTATGGTTTTCCCTCGAGTCTTTCCCACGAGGCTTTCCCACGAGGCTTTCCCACAGGGCTGTCCCACGTGCACACGTGGTGGGACTCGATCCTCGGCTTGAACGTCAAGGCAGTGCAGGGAAAACAGGTTCCTCTGGAATGGACTGACTCATCTGGGGGACTCTTAGAATGGTGGCACGACCCTGGAGTTCCTCTCGCATTTCCTGTGGAGAGCGCCTCCTCTTGAGATGCGACGGGAACGCCGGGAATTCTTTCCCTACGAAACAGGGAAAGGATCCCTCATCTCGAGCTAGGAGGCAGAAACGGGGCTCCCCTGGATGTGTGCGGGACCCACGTGCTTCCTCTCGAGTGGAGACGGGTATGTCGGGGAACTTCTTGAGTTGCAGCAAGGGTGTGAAGGACCCTTTGGAAGTTCCAGAGGTTAGACGTGATTAGCCTCGAGAAGCCTCAGCGGAAATGGGCCTCATCTCGCCTGGAGGGCAAAACCTCCTGGATTTTCTCGAGTTGCGGCAGGTGCTCTCGACTTACGACGGGGACCTCATGGACCCGCTCTGGTGGCCTCAGGAAAGGCCAGTCCCCATGTGAGTTCCTCGGGGGCCTCTCGGGATTCCTCTACCGTCGATGCCGGGGCCTAAGACCTTGTGTGGAGTCGGGGCCGGAACCTGAGGTTTCCTCTCCAGTGCTGACATGGATCTTGGGGTACTTCTGGAGTCTCCTCAGGGGAGTCAGTCCTCGTCTCGAATGCGGGCATGCACTTGCGCTTTCCTCCAGAGCGGTAGCAGCAGTGTCACGCAGTCTGCCAAATGGGTCAAAGGATCTATGGTTTTCCCTCGAGTCTTTCCCACGAGGCTTTCCCACGAGGCTTTCCCACAGGGCTGTCCCACGTGCACACGTGGTGGGAGTCGATCCTCGGCTTGAACGTCAAGGCAGTGCAGGGAAAACAGGTTCCTCTGGAATGGACTGACACATCTGTGGGACTCTTGGAATGGTGGCACGACCCTGGAGTTACTCTTGCCTTTCCTGTGGAGAGCGCCTCCTCTGGAGATGCGACGGGAACGCCGGGAATTCTTTCCCTACGAAACAGGGAAAGGATCCCTCATGTCGAGCTAGGAGGCGGAAACGGGGCTCCCCTGGATGTGTGCGGGACCCCACGTGCTTCCTCTCGAGTGGAGACGGGTATGTCGGGGAACTTCTTGAGTTGCAGCGAGGGTGTGAAGGACCCTTTGGAAGTTCCAGTGGTTAGATGTGATTGGCCTCGAGAATCCTCAGCGGAAATGGGCCTCATCTCGCCTGGAGGGCAAAACCTCCTGGATTTTCTCGAGTTGCGGCAGGTGCTCTCGACTTACGACGGGGACCTCAGGGACCCGCTCTGGTGGCCTCAGGAAAGGCCAGTCCCCATGCGAGTTCCTCGGGGGCCTCTCGGGATTCCTCTCCCGTCGATGCCGGGGCCTAAGACCTTGTGTGGAGTCGGGGCCGGAACCTGAGGATTCCTCTCCAGTGGTGACATGGATCTTGGGGTACTTCTGGAGTCTCCCCAGGGGAGTCAGTCCTCGTCTCGAATGCGGGCATGCACTTGCGCTTTCCTCCAGAGTGGTAGCAGCAGTGTCACGCAGTCCGCCGCGTGGATCAAAGGATCTATGGTTTTCCCTCGAGTCTTTCCCACGAGGCTTTCCCACGAGGCTTTCCCACAGGGCTGTCCCACGTGCACGCGTGGTAGGATTCGATCCTCGGCTTGAACGTCAAGGCAGTGCAGGGAAAACAGGTTCCTCTGGAATGTACTGACACATCTGGGGGACTCTTGGAATGGTGTCTCGACCCGGGAGTTCCTCTCGCCTTTCCTGTGGAGAGCGCCTCCTCTTGAGATGCGACGGGAACGCCGGGAATTCTTTCCCTACGAAACAGGGAAAGGATCCCTCATCTCGAGCTAGGAGGCGGAAACGGGGCTCCCCTGGATGTGTGCGGGACACCACGTGCTTCCTCTCGAGTGTTGACGGGTATGTCGGGGAACTTCTTGAGTTGCAGCAAGGGTGTGAAGGACCCTTTGGAAGTTCCAGTGGTTAGATGTGATTGGCCTCGAGAAGCCTCAGCCGAAATGGGCCTCATCTCGCCTGGAGGGCAAAACCTCCTGGATTTTCTCGAGTTGCGGCAGGTGCTCTCGACTTACGACGGGGACCTCAGGGACCCGCTCTGATGGCCTCAGGAAAGGCCAGTCCCCATGCGAGTTCCTCGGGGGCCTCTCGGGATTCATCTCCCGTCGATGCCGGGGCCTAAGACCATGTGTGGAGTCGGGGCCGGAACCTGAGGATTCCTGTCCAGTGCTGACATGGATCTTGGGGTATTTCTGGAGTCTCCCCAGGGGAGTCAGTCCTCGTCTCGAATGCGGTCATGCACTTGCGCTTTCCTCCAGAGCGGTAGCAGCAGTGTCACGCAGTCCGCCGCGTGGATCAAAGGATCTATGGTTTTCCCTCGAGTCTTTCCCACGAGGCTTTCCCACGAGGCTTTCCCACAGGGCTGTCCCACGTGCACACGTGGTGGGAGTCGATTCTCGGCTTGAACGTCAAGGCAGTGCAGGGAAAACAGGCTCCTCTGGAATGGACTGACACATCTGGGGGACTCTTGGAATGGTGGCACGACCCTGGAGTTCCTCTCACCTTTCCTGTGGAGAGCCCCTCCTCTTGAGATGCGACGGGAACCCCGGGAATTCTTTCCCTATGAAACAGGGAAAGGATCCCTCATCTCGAGCTAGGAGGCGGAAATGGGTCTCGCCTGGATTTGTGCGGGACCCCACGTGCTTCCTCTCGAGTGGAGACGGGTATGTCGGGGAACTTCTTGAGTTGCAGCAAGGGTGTGAAGGACCCTTTGGAAGTTCCAGTGGTTAGATGTGATTGACCTCGAGAAGCCTCAGCGGAAATGGGCCTCATCTCGCCTGGAGGGCAAAACCTCCTGGATTTTCTCGAGTTGCGGCAGGTGCTCTCGACTTACGACGGGGACCTCAGGGACACGCTCTGATGGCCTCAGGAAAGGCCAGTCCTCATGTGAGTTCCTCGGGGGCCTCTCAGGATTCCTCTCCCGTCGATGCCGGGGCCTAAGACCTTGTGTGGAGTCGGGGCCGGAACCTGAGGATTCCTCTCCAGTGCTGACATGGATCTTGGGGTATTTCTGGAGTCTCCCCAGGGGAGTCAGTCCTCGTCTCGAATGCGGGCATGCACTTGGGCTTTCCTCCAGAGCGGTAGCAGCAGTGTCACGCAGTCCGCCGCGTGGATCAAAGGATCTATGGTTTTCCCTCGAGTCTTTCCCACGAGGCTTTCCCACGAGGCTTTCCCACAGGGCTGTCCCACGTGCACACGTGGTGGGAGTCGATCCTCGGCTTGAACGTCAAGGCAGTGCAGGGAAAACAGGTTCCTCTGGAATGGACTGACACATCTGGGGGACTCTTGGAATGGTGGCACGACCCTGGAGATCCTCTCGCCTTTCCTGTGGAGAGCGCCTCCTCTTGAGATGCGACGGGAACGCCGGGAATTCTTTCCCTACGAAACAGAGAAAGGATCCCTCATCTCGAGCTAGGAGGCAGAAACGGGGCTCCCCTGGATGTGTGCGGGACCCACGTGCTTCCTCTCGAGTGGAGACGGGAATGTCGGGGAACTTCTTGAGTTGCAGCAAGGGTGTGAAGGACCCTTTGGAAGTTCCAATGGTTAGATGTGATTGGCCTCGAGAAGCCTCAGCGGAAATGGGCCTCATCTCGCCTGGAGGGCAAAACCACCTGGATTTTCTCGAGTTGCGGCAGGTGCTCTCGACTTACGACGGGGACCTCAGGGACCCGCTCTGGTGGCCTCAGGAAAGGCCAGTCCCCATGCGAGTTCTTCGGGGGCCTCTCGGGATTCCTCTCCCGTCGATGCCGGGGCCTAAGACCTTGTGTGGAGTCGGGGCCGGAACCTGAGGATTCCTCTCCAGTGCTGACATGGATCTTGGGGTATTCTGGAGTCTCCCCAGGGGAGTCAGTCCTCGTCTCGAATGCGGGCATGCAATTGCGCTTTCCTCCAGAGCGGTAGCAGCAGTGTCACGCAGTCCGCCGCGTGGATCAAAGGATCTATGGTTTTCCCTCGAGTCTTTCCCACGAGGCTTTCCCACGAGGCTTTCCCACAGGGCTGTCCCACGTGCACACGTGGTGGGAGTCGATCCTCGGCTTGAACGTCAAGGCAGTGCAGGGAAAACAGGTTCCACTGGAATGGACTGACACATCTGGGGGACTCTTGGAATGGTGGCACGACCCTGGAGTTCCTCTCGCCTTTCCTGTGGAGAGCGCCTCCTTTGAGATGCGACGGGAACGCCGGGAATTCTTTCCCTACGAAACAGGGAAAGGATCCCTCATCTCGAGCTAGGAGGCGGAAACGGGGCTCCCCTGGATGTGTGCGGGACCCACGTGCTTCCTCTCGAGTGGAGACGGGTATGTCGGGGAACTTCTTGAGTTGCAGCAAGGGTGTGAAGGACCCTTTGGAAGTTCCAGAGGTTAGACGTGATTAGCCTCGAGAAGCCTCAGCGGAAATGGGCCTCATCTCGCCTGGAGGGCAAAACCTCCTGGATTTTCTCGAGTTGCGGCAGGTGCTCTCGACTTACGACGGGGACCTCAGGGACCCGCTCTAGTGGCCTCAGGAAAGGCCAGTCCCCATGCGAGTTCCTCGGGGTCCTCTCGGGATTCCTCTACCGTCGATGCCGGGGCCTAAGACCTTGTGTGGAGTCGGGGCCGGAACCTGAGGTTTCCTCTCCAGAGCTGACATGGATCTTGGGGTACTTCTGGAGTCTCCTCAGGGGAGTCAGTCCTCGTCTCGAATGCGGGCATGCACTTGCGCTTTCCTCCAGAGCGGTAGCAGCAGTGTCACGCAGTCTGCCAAATGGGTCAAAGGATCTATGGTTTTCCCTCGAGTCTTTCCCACGAGGCTTTCCCACGAGGCTTTCCCACAGGGCTGTCCCACGTGCACACGTGGTGGGAGTCGATCCTCGGCTTGAACGTCAAGGCAGTGCAGGGAAAACAGGTTCCTTTGGAATGGACTGACACATCTGTGGGACTCTTGGAATGGTGGCACGACCCTGGAGTTACTCTAGCCTTTCCTGTGGAGAGCGCCTCCTCTGGCGATGCGACGGGAACGCCTTGAATTCTTTCCCTACGAAACAGGGAAAGGATCCCTCATCTCGAGCTAGGAGGCGGAAACGGGGCTCCCCTGGATGTGTGCGGGACCCCACGTGCTTCCTCTCGAGTGGAGACGGGTATGTCGGGGAACTTCTTGAGTTGCAGCAAGGGTGTGAAGGACCCTTTGGAAGTTCCAGTGGTTAGATGTGATTGGCCTCGAGAATCCTCAGCGGAAATGGGCCTCATCTCGCCTGGAGGGCAAAACCTCCTGGATTTTCTCGAGTTGCGGCAGGTGCTCTCGACTTACGACGGGGACCTCAGGGACCCGCTCTGGTGGCCTCAGGAAAGGCCAGTCCCCATGCGAGTTCCTCGGGGGCCTCTCGGGATTCCTCTCCCGTTGATGCCGGGGCCTAAGACCTTGTGTGGAGTCGGGGCCGGAACCTGAGGATTCCTCTGCAGTGCTGACATGGATCTTGGGGTACTTCTGGAGTCTCCCCAGGGGAGTCAGTCCTCGTCTCGAATGCGGGCATGCACTTGCGCTTTCCTCCAGAGCGGTAGCAGCAGTGTCACGCAGTCCGCCGCGTGGATCAAAGGATCTATGGTTTTCCCTCGAGTCTTTCCCACGAGGCTTTCCCACGAGGCTTTCCCACAGGGCTGTCCCACGTGCACACGTGGTGGTAGTCGATCCTCGGCTTGAACGTCAAGGCAGTGCAGGGAAAACAGGTTCCTCTGGAATGGACTGACACATCTGGGGGACTCTTGGAATGGTGTCACGACCCTGGAGTTCCTCTCGCCTTTCCTGTGGAGAGCGCCTCCTCTTGAGATGCGACGGGAACGCCGGGAATTCTTTCCCTACGAAACAGGGAAAGGATCCCTCATCTCGAGCTAGGAGGCGGAAACGGGGCTCCCCTGGATGTGTGCGGGACCCACGTGCTTCCTCTCGAGTGGAGACGGGTATGTCGGGGAACTTCTTGAGTTGCAGCAAGGGTGTGAAGGACCCTTTGGAATTTCCAGTGGTTAGACGTGATTAGCCTCGAGAAGCCTCAGCGGAAATGGGCCTCATCGCGCCTGGAGGGAAAAACCTCCTGGATTTTCTCGAGTTGCGGCAGGTGCTCTCGACTTACGACGGGGACCTCAGGGACCCGCTCTGGTGGCCTCAGGAAAGGCCAGTCCCCATGCGAGTTCCTCGGGGGCCTCTCGGGATTCCTCTCCCGTCGATACCGGGGCCTAAGACCTTGTGTGGAGTCGGGGCCAGAACATGAGGATTCCTCTCCAGTGCTGACATGGATCTTGGGGTACTTCTGGAGTCTCCTCAGGGGAGTCAGTCCTCGTCTCGAATGCGGGCATGCACTTGCGCTTTCCTCCAGAGCGGTAGCAGCAGTGTCAGGCAGTCCGCCCAATGGGTCAAAGGATCTATGGTTTTCCCTCGAGTCTTTCCCACGAGGCTTTCCCACGAGGCTTTCCCACAGGGCTGTCCCATGTGCACACGTGGTGGGAGTCGATCCTCGGCTTGAACGTCTAGGCAGTGCAGGGAAAACAGGTTCCTCTGGAATGGACTGACACATCTGGGGGACTCTTGGAATGGTGGCACGACACTGGAGTTCCTCTCGCCTTTCCTGTGGAGAGCGCCTCCTCTTGAGATGCGACGGGAACGCCGGGAATTCTTTCCCAACGAAACAGGGAAAGGATCCCTCATCTCGAGCTAGGAGGCGGAAACGGGGCTCCCCTGGATGTGTGCGGGACCCCACGTGCTTCCTCTCGAGTGGAGACGGGTATGTCGGGGAACTTCTTGAGTTGCAGCAAGGGTGTGAAGGACCCTTTGGAAGTTCCAGTGGTTAGATGTGATTGGCCTCGAGAAGCCTCAGCGGAAATGGGCCTCATCTCGCCTGGAGGGCAAAACCTCCTGGATTTTCTCGAGTTGCGGCAGGTGCTCTCGACTTACGACGGGGACCTCAGGGACCCGCTCTGGTGGCCTCAGGAAAGGCCAGTCCCCATGCGAGTTCTTCGGGGGCCTCTCGGGATTCCTCTCCCGTCGATGCCGGGGCCTAAGACCTTGTGTGGAGTCGGCGCCGGAACCTGAGGATTCCTCTCCAGTGCTGACATGGATCTTGGGGTACTTCTGGAGTCTCCCCAGGGGAGTCAGTCCTCGTCTCGAATGCGGTCATGCACTTGCGCTTTCCTCCAGAGCGGTAGCAGCAGTGTCACGCAGTCCGCCGCGTGGATCAAAGGATCTATGGTTTTCCCTCGAGTCTTTCCCACGAGGCTTTCCCACGAGGCTTTCCCACAGGGCTGTCCCACGTGCACGCGTGGTAGGATTCGATCCTCGGCTTGAACGTCAATGCAGTGCAGGGAAAACAGTTTCCTCTGGAATGGACTGACACATCTGGGGGACTCTTGGAATGGTGGCACGACCCTGGAGTTCCTCTCGCCTTTCCTGTGGAGAGTGCCTCCTCTTGAGATGCGACGGGAACGCCGGGAATTCTTTCCCTACGAAACAGGGAAAGGATCCCTCATCTCGAGCTAGGAGGCGGAAACGGGGCTCCCCTGGATGTGTGCGGTACACCACGTGCTTCCTCTCGAGTGCAGACGGGTATGTCGGGGAACTTCTTGATTTGCAGCAAGGGTGTGAAGGACCCTTTGGAAGTTCCAGTGGTTAGATGTGATTGGCCTCGAGAAGCCTCAGCGGAAATGGGCCTCATCTCGCCTGGAGGGCAAAACCTCCTGGATTTTCTCGAGTTGCGGCAGGTGCTCTCGACTTACGACGGGGACCTCAGGGACCCGCTCTGGTGGCCTCAGGAAAGGCCAGTCCCCATGCGAGTTCCTCGGGGGCCTCTCGGGATTCCTCTCCCGTCGATGCCGGGGCCTAAGACCTTGTGTGGAGTCGGGGCCGGAACCTGAGGATTCCTCTCCAGTGCTGACATGGATCTTGGGGTATTTCTGGAGTCTCCCCAGGGGAGTCAGTCCTCGTCTCGAATGTGGGCATGCACTTGCGCTTTCCTCCAGAGCGGTAGCAGCAGTGTCACGCAGTCCGCCGCGTGGATCAAAGGATCTATGGTTTTCCCTCGAGTCTTTCCCACGAGGCTTTCCCACGAGGCTTTCCCACAGGGCTGTCCCACGTGCACACGTGGTGGGAGTCGATTCTCGGCTTGAACGTCAAGGCAGTGCAGGGAAAACAGGCTCCTCTGGAATAGACTGACACATCTGGGGGACTCTTGGAATGGTGGCACGACCCTGGAGTTCCTCTGGCCTTTCCTGTGGAGAGCGCCTCCTCTTGAGATGCGACGGGAACCCCGGGAATTCTTTCCCTACGAAACAGGGAAAGGATCCCTCATCTCGAGCTAGGAGGCGGAAATGGGTCTCGCCTGGATTTGTGCGGGACCCCACGTGCTTCCTCTCGAGTGGAGACGGGTATGTCGGGGAACTTCTTGAGTTGCAGCAAGGGTGTGAAGGACCCTTTGGAAGTTCCAGTGGTTAGATGTGATTGGCCTCGAGAAGCCTCAGCGGAAATGGGCCTCATCTCGCCTGGAGGGCAAAACCTCCTGGATTTTCTCGAGTTGCGGCAGGTGCTCTCGACTTACGACGGGGACCTCAGGGAACCGCTCTGGTGGCCTCAGGAAAGGCCAGTCCCCATGCGAGTTCCTCGGGGGCCTCTCGGGATTCCTCTCCCGTCGATGCCGGGGCCTAAGACCTTGTGTGGAGTCGGGGCCGGAACCTGAGGATTCCTCTCCAGTGCTGACATGGATCTTGGGGTACTTCTGGAGTCTCCCCAGGGGAGTCAGTCCTCGTCTCGAATGCGGGCATGCACTTGGGCTTTCCTCCAGAGCGGTAGCAGCAGTGTCACGCAGTCCGCCGCGTGGATCAAAGGATCTATGGTTTTCCCTCGAGTCTTTCCCACGAGGCTTTCCCACGAGGCTTTCCCACAGGGCTGTCCCATGTGCACACGTGGTGGGAGTCGATCCTCGGCTTGAACGTCAAGGCAGTGCAGGGAAAACAGGTTCCTCTGGAATGGACTGACACATCTGGGGGACTCTTGGAATGGTGGCACGACCCTGGAGATCCTCTCGCCTTTCCTGTGGAGAGCGCCTCCTCTTGAGATGCGACGGGAACGCCGGGAATTCTTTCCCTACGAAACAGGGAAAGGATCCCTCATCTCGAGCTAGGAGGCAGAAACGGGGCTCCCCTGGATGTGTGCGGGACCCACGTGCTTCCTCTCGAGTGGAGACGGGAATGTCGGGGAACTTCTTGAGTTGCAGCAAGGGTGTGAAGGACCCTTTGGAAGTTCCAGTGGTTAGATGTGATTGGCCTCGAGAAGCCTCAGCGGAAATGGGCCTCATCTCGCCTGGAGGGCAAAACCACCTGGATTTTCTCGAGTTGCGGCAGGTGCTCTCGACTTACGACGGGGACCTCAGGGAACCGCTCTGGTGGCCTCAGGAAAGGCCAGTCCCCATGCGAGTTCCTCGGGGGCCTCTCGGGATTCCTCTCCCGTCGATGCCGGGGCCTAAGACCTTGTGTGGAGTCGGGGCCGGAACCTGAGGATTCCTCTCCAGTGCTGACATGGATCTTGGGGTATTCTGGAGTCTCCCCAGGGGAGTCAGTCCTCGTCTCGAATGCGGGCATGCACTTGCGCTTTCCTCCAGAGCGGTAGCAGCAGTGTCACGCAGTCCGCCGCGTGGATCAAAGGATCTATGGTTTTCCCTCGAGTCTTTCCCACGAGGCTTTCCCACGAGGCTTTCCCACAGGGCTGTCCCACGTGCACACGTGGTGGGAGTCGATCCTCGGCTTGAACGTCAAGGCAGTGCAGGGAAAACAGGTTCCACTGGAATGGACTGACACATCTGGGGGACTCTTGGAATGGTGGCATGACCCTGGAGTTCCTCTCGCCTTTCCTGTGGAGAGCGCCTCCTCTTGAGATGCGACGGGAACGCCGGGAATTCTTTCCCTACGAAACAGGGAAAGGATCCCTCATCTCGAGCTAGGAGGCGGAAACGGGGCTCCCCTGGATGTGTGCGGGACCCACGTGCTTCCTCTCGAGTGGAGACGGGTATGTCGGGGAACTTCTTGAGTTGCAGCAAGGGTGTGAAGGACCCTTTGGAAGTTCCAGAGGTTAGACGTGATTAGCCTCGAGAAGCCTCAGCGGAAATGGGCCTCATCTCGCCTGGAGGGCAAAACCTCCTGGATTTTCTCGAGTTGCGGCAGGTGCTCTCGACTTACGACGGGGACCTCAGGGACCCGCTCTGGTGGCCTCAGGAAAGGCCAGTCCCCATTCGAGTTCCTCGGGGGCCTCTCGGGATTCCTCTACCGTCGATGACGGGGCCTAAGACCTTGTGTGGAGTCGGGGCCGGAACCTGAGGTTTCCTCTCCAGTGCTGACATGGATCTTGGGGTACTTCTGGAGTCTCCTCAGGGGAGTCAGTCCTCGTCTCGAATGCGGGCATGCACTTGCGCTTTCCTCCAGAGCGGTAGCAGCAGTGTCACGCAGTCTGCCAAATGGGTCAAAGGATCTATGGTTTTCCCTCGAGTCTTTCCCACGAGGCTTTCCCACGAGGCTTTCCCACAGGGCTGTCCCACGTGCACACGTGGTGGGAGTCGATCCTCGGCTTGAACGTCAAGGCAGTGCAGGGAAAACAGGTTCCTCTGGAATGGACTGACACATCTGTGGGACTCTTGGAATGGTGGCACGACCCTGGAGTTACTCTCGCCTTTCCTGTGGAGAGCGCCTCCTCTGGAGATGCGACGGGAACGCCGGGACTTCTTTCCCTACGAAACAGGGAAAGGATCCCTCATCTCGAGCTAGGAGGCGGAAACGGGGCTCCCCTGGATGTGTGCGGGACCCCACGTGCTTCCTCTCGAGTGGAGACGGGTATGTCGGGGAACTTCTTGAGTTGCAGCAAGGGTGTGAAGGACCCTTTGGAAGTTCCAGTGGTTAGATGTGATTGGCCTCGAGAAGCCTCAGCGGAAATGGGCCTCATCTCGCCTGGAGGGCAAAACCTCCTGGATTTTCTCGAGTTGCGGCAGGTGCTCTCGACTTACGACTGGGACCTCAGGGACACGCTCTGATGGCCTCAGGAAAGCCCAGTCCCCATGCGAGTTCCTCGGGGGCCTCTCAGGATTCCTCTCCCGTCGATGCCGGGGCCTAAGACCTTGTGTGGAGTCGGGGCCGGAACCTGAGGATTCCTCTCCAGTGCTGACATGGATCTTGGGGTACTTCTGGAGTCTCCCCAGGGGAGTCAGTCCTCGTCTCGAATGCGGGCATGCACTTGGGCTTTCCTCCAGAGCGGTAGCAGCAGTGTCACGCAGTCCGCCGCGTGGATCAAAGGATCTATGGTTTTCCCTCGAGTCTTTCCCACGAGGCTTTCCCACGAGGCTTTCCCACAGGGCTGTCCCACGTGCACGCGTGGTAGGATTCGATCCTCGGCTTGAACGTCAAGGCAGTGCAGGGAAAACAGGTTCCTCTGGAATGGACTGACACATCTGGGGGACTCTTGGAATGGTGGCACGAACCTGGAGTTCCTCTCGCCTTTCCTGTGGAGAGCGCCTCCTCTTGAGATGCGACGGGAACGCCGGGAATTCTTTCCCTACGAAACAGGGAAAGGATCCCTCATCTCGAGCTAGGAGGCGGAAATGGGGCTCCCCTGGATGTGTGCGGGACCCACGTGCTTCCTCTCGAGTGGAGACGGGTATGTCGGGGAACTTCTTGAGTTGCAGCAAGGGTGTGAAGGACCCTTTGGAAGTTCCAGTGGTTAGACGTGATTAGACTCGAGAAGCCTCAGCGGAAATGGGACTCATCTCGCCTGGAGGGCAAAACCTCCTGGATTTTCTCGAGTTGCGGCAGGTGCTCTCGACTTACTACGGGGACCTCAGGGACCCGCTCTGGTGGCCTCAGGAAAGGCCAGTCCCCATGCGAGTTCCTCGGGGGCCTCTCGGGATTCCTCTCCCGTCGATGCCGGGGCCTAAGACCTTGTGTGGAGTCGGGGCCGGAACCTGAGGATTCCTCTCCAGGGCTGACATGGATCATGGGGTACTTCTGGAGTCTCCCCAGGGGAGTCAGTCCTCGTCTCGAATGCGGGCATGCACTTGCGCTTTCCTCCAGAGCGGTAGCAGCAGTGTCACGCAGTCCGCCGCGTGGATCAAAGGATCTATGGTTTTCCCTCGAGTCTTTCCCACGAGGCTTTCCCACGAGTCTTTCCCACAGGGCTGTCCCACGTGCACACGTGGTGGGAGTCGATCCTCGGCTTGAACGTCAAGGCAGTGCAGGGAAAACAGGATCCTCTGGAATGGACTGACACATCTGGAGGACTCTGGGAATGGTGGCACGACCCTGGAGTTCCTCTCGCCTTTCCTGTGGAGAGCGCCTCCTCTTGAGATGCGACGGGAACGCCGGGAATTCTTTCCCTATGAAACAGGGAAAGGATCCCTCATCTCGAGCTAGGAGGCGGAAACGGGGCTCCCCTGGATGTGTGCGGGACCCCACGTGCTTCCTCTCGAGTGGAGACGGGTATGTCGGGGAACTTCTTGAGTTGCAGCAAGGGTGTGAAGGTCCCTTTGGAAGTTCCAGTGGTTAGATGTGATTGGCCTCGAGAAGCCTCAGCGGAAATGGGCCTCATCTCGCCTGGAGGGCAAAACCTCCTGGATTTTCTCGAGTTGCGGCAGGTGCTCTCGACTTACGACGGGGACCTCAGGGACCCGCTCTGGTGGCCTCAGGAAAGGCCAGTCCTCATGCGAGTTCCTCGGGGGCCTCTCGGGATTCCTCTCCCGTCGATGCCGGGGCCTAAGACCTTGTGTGGAGTCGGGGCCGGAACCTGAGGATTCCTCTCCAGTGCTGACATGGATCTTGGGGTACTTCTGGATCTCCCCAGGGGAGTCAGTCCTTGTCTCGAATGCGGGCATGCACTTGCGCTTTCCTCCAGAGCGGTAGCAGCAGTGTCACGCAGTCCGCCGTGTGGATCAAAGGATCTATGGTTTTCCCTCGAGTCTTTCCCACGAGGCTTTCCCACGAGGCTTTCCCACAGGGCTGTCCCACGTGCACACGTGGTGGGAGTCGATCCTCAGCTTGAACGTCAAGGCAGTGCAGGGAAAACAGGTTCCTCTGGAATGGACTGACACATCTGGGGGACTCTTGGAATGGTGGCACGACCCTGGAGTTCCTCTCGCCTTTCCTGTGGAGAGCGCCTCCTCTTGAGATGCGACGGAAACGCCGGGACTTCTTTCCCTACGAAACAGGGAAAGGATCCCTCATCTCGAGCTAGGAGGCGGAAACGGGGCTCCCCTGGATGTGTGCGAGACCCACGTGCTTCCTCTCGAGTGGAGACGGGTATGTCGGGGAACTTCTTGAGTTGCAGCAAGGGTGTGAAGGACCCTTTGGAATTCCAGTGGTTAGAAGTGATTGGCCTCGAGAAGCCTCAGCGGAAATGGGCCTCATCTCGCCTGGAGGGCAAAACCTCCTGGATTTTCTCGAGTTGCGGCAGGTGCTCTCGACTTACGACGGGGACCTCAGGGACACGCTCTGGTGGCCTCAGGAAAGGCCAGTCCCCATGCGAGTTCCTCGGGGCCTCTCGGGATTCCTCTCCCGTCGATTCCCGGGCCTAAGACCTTGTGTGGAGTCGGGGCCGGAACCTGAGGATTCCTCTCCAGTGCTGACATGGATCTTGGGGTATTTCTGGAGTCTCCCCAGGGGAGTCAGTCCTCGTCTCGAATGCGGGCATGCACTTGCGCTTTCCTCCAGAGCGGTAGCAGCAGTGTCACGCAGTCTGCCGCGTGGATCAAAGGATCTATGGTTTTCCCTCGAGTCTTTCCCACGAGGCTTTCCCACGAGGCTTTCCCACAGGGCTGTCCCACGTGCACACGTGGTGGGAGTCGATCCTCGGCTTGAACGTCAAGGCAGTGCAGGGAAAACAGGTTCCTCTGGAATGGACTGACACATCTGGGGGACTCTTGGAATGGTGGCACGACCCTGGAGTTCCTCTCGCCTTTCCTGTGGAGAGCGCCTCCTCTTGAGATGCGACGGGAACGCCGCGAATTCTTTCCCTACGAAACAGGGAAAGGATCCCTCATCTCGAGCTAGGAGGCGGAAACGGGGCTCCCCTGGATGTGTGCGGGACCCCACGTGCTTCCTCTCGAGTGGAGACGGGTATGTCGGGGAACTTCTTGAGTTGCAGCAATGGTGTGAAGGACCCTTTGGAAGTTCCAGTGGTTAGATGTGATTGGCCTCGAGAAGCCTCAGCGGAAATGGGCCTCATCTCGCCTGGAGGGCAAAACCTCCTGGATTTTCTCGAGTTGCGGCAGGTGCTCTCGACTTACGACGGGGACCTCAGGGACCCGCTCTGGTGGCCTCAGGAAAGGCCAGTCCCCATGCGAGTTCCTCGGGGGCCTCTCGGGATTCCTCTCCCGTCGATGCCGGGGCCTAAGACCTTGTGTGGAGTCGGGGCCGGAACCTGAGGATTCCTCTCCAGTGCTGACATGGATCTTGGGGTGCTTCTGGAGTCTCCCCAGGGGAGTCAGTCCTCGTCTCGAATGCGGGCATGCACTTGCGCTTTCCTCCAGAGCGGTAGCAGCAGTGTCACGCAGTCCGCCGCGTGGATCAAAGGATCTATGGTTTTCCCTCGAGTCTTTCCCACGAGGCTTTCCCACGAGGCTTTCCCACAGGGCTGTCCCACGTGCACACGTGGTGGGAGTCGATCCTCGGCTTGAACGTCAAGGCAGTGCAGGGAAAACAGGTTCCTCTGGAATGGACTGAAACATCTGGGGGACTCTTGGAATGGTGTCACGACTCTGGAGTTCCTCTCGCCTTTCCTGTGGAGAGCGCCTCCTCTTGAGATGCGACGGGAACGCCGGAAATTCTTTCCGTACGAAACAGGGAAAGGATCACTCATCTCGAGCTAGGAGGCGGAAACGGGGCTCCCCTGGATGTGTGCGGGACCCCACGTGCTTCCTCTCGAGTGGAGACGATATGTCGGGGAAATTCTTGAGTTGCAGCAATGGTGTGAAGGACCCTTTCGAAGTTCCAGTGGTTAGATGTGATTGTCCTCGAGAAGCCTCAGTGGAAATGGGCCTCCTCTCGCCTGGAGGGCAAAACCTCCTGGATTCTCTCGAGTTGCGGCAGGTGCTCTCGACTTACGACGGGGACCTCAGGGAACCGCTCTGGTGGCCTCAGGAAAGGCCAGTCCCCATGCGAGTTCCACGGGGGCCTCTCGGGATTCCTCTCCCTTCGATGCCGGGGCCTAAGACCTTGTGTGGAGTCGGGGCCGGAACCTGAGGATTCCTCTCCAGTGCTGACATGGATCTTGGGGTACTTCTGGAGTCTCCCCAGGGGAGTCAGTCCTCGTCTCGAATGCAGGCATGCACTTGCGCTTTCCTCCACAGCGGAAGCAGCAGTGTAACGCAGTCCGACGCGTGGATCAAAGGATCTATGGTTTTCCCTCGCGTCTTTCCCACGAGGCTTTCCCACGAGGCTTTCCCACAGGGCTGTCCCACGTGCACACGTGGTGGGAGTCGATCCTCGGCTTGAACGTCAAGGCAGTGCAGGGAAAACAGGTTCCTCTGGAATGGACTGACACATCTGGGGGACTCTTGGAATGGTGTCACGACCCTGGCGTTCCTCTCGCCTTTCCTGTGGAGAGCGCCTCCTCTTGAGATGCGACGGGAACGCCGGGAATTCTTTCCCTACGAAACAGGGAAAGGATCCCTCATCTCGAGCTAGGAGGCGGAAACGGGGCTCCCCTGGATGTGTGCGGGACCCCACGTGCTTCCTCTCGAGTGGAGACGGGTATGTCGGGGAACTTCTTGAGTTGCAGCAAGGGTGTGAAGGACCCTTTGGAAGTTCCAGTGGTTAGATGTGATTGGCCTCGAGAAGCCTCAGCGGAAATGGGCCTCATCTCGCCTGGAGGGCAAAACCTCCTGGATTTTCTCGAGTTGCGGCAGGTGCTCTCGACTTACGACGGGGACCTCAGGGACCCGCTCTGGTGGCCTCAGGAAAGGCCAGTCCCCATGCGAGTTCCTCGGGGGCCTCTCGGGATTCCTCTCCCGTCGATGCCGGGGCCTAAGACCTTGTGTGGAGTCGGGGCCGGAACCTGAGGATTTCTCTCCAGTGCTGACATGGATCTTGGGGTACTTCTGGAGTCTCCCCAGGGGAGTCAGTCCTCGTCTCGAATGCGGGCATGCACTTGCGCTTTCCTCCAGAGCGGTAGCAGCAGTGTCACGCAGTCCGCCGCGTGGATCAAAGGATCTATGGTTTTCCCTCGAGTCTTTCCCACGAGGCTTTCCCACGAGGCTTTCCCAAAGGGCTGTCCCACGTGCACACGTGGTGGGAGTCGATCCTCGGCTTGAACGTCAAGGCAGTGCAGGGAAATCAGGTTCCTCTGGAATGGACTGACACATCTGGGGGACTCTTGGAATGGTGGCATGACCCTGGAGTTCCTCTCGCCTTTCCTGTGGAGAGCGCCTCCTCTTGAGATGCGACGGGAACGCCGGGACTTCTTTCCCTATGAAACAGGGAAAGGATCCCTCATCTCGAGCTAGGAGGCGGAAACGGGGCTCCCCTGGATGTGTGCGGGACACCACGTGCTTCCTCTCGAGTGGAGACGGGTATGTCGGGGAACTTCTTGAGTTGCAGCAAGGGTGTGAAAGACCCTTTGGAAGTTCCAGTGGTTAGACGTGATTAGCCTCGAGAAGCCTCAGCGGAAATGGGCCTCATCTCGCCTGGAGGGCAAAACCTCCTGGATTTTCTCGAGTTGCGGCAGGTGCTCTCGACTTACGACGGGGACCTCAGGGACCCGCTCTGGTGGCCTCAGGAAAGGCCAGTCCCCATGCGTGTTCCTCGGGGACCTCTCAGGATTCCTCTCCCGTCGATGCCGGGGCCTAAGACCTTGTGTGGAGTCGGGGCCGGAATCTGAGGATTCCTCTCCAGTGCTGACATGGATCTTGGGGTACTTCTGGAGTCTCCCCAGGGGAGTCAGTCCTCGTCTCGAATGCGGGCATGCACTTGCGCTTTCCTCCAGAGCGGTAGCAGCAGTGTCACACAGTCCACCGCGTGGATCAAAGGATCTATGGTTTTCCCTCGAGTCTTTCCCACGAGGCTTTCCCACGAGGCTTTCCCACGGGGCTGTCCCACGTGCACACGTGGTGGGAGTCGATCCTCGGCTTGAACGTCAAGGCAGTGCAGGGAAAACAGGTTCCTCTGTAATGGACTGACACATCTGGGGGACTCTTGGAATGGTGTCACGACCCTGGAGTTCCTCTCGCCTTTCCTGTGGAGAGCGCCTCCTCTTGAGATGCGACGGGAACGCCGGGAATTCTTTCCCTACGAAACAGGGAAAGGATCCCTCATCTCGAGCTAGGAGGCGGAAAGGGGCCCCCCTGGATGTGTGCGGGACACCACGTGCTTCCTCTCGAGTGGAGACGGGTATGTCGGGGAACTGCTTGAGTTGCAGCAAGGGTGTAAAGGACCCTTTGGAAGGTCCATGGTTAGATGTGATTGGCCTCGAGAAGCCTCAGCGGAAATGGGCCTCATCTCGCCTGGAGGGCAAAACCTCCTGGATTTTCTCGAGTTGCGGCAGGTGCTCTCGACTTACGACGGGGACCTCAGGGACCCGCTCTGGTGGCCTCAGGAAAGGCCAGTCCCCATGCGAGTTCCTCGGGGGCCTCTCGGGATTCCTCTCCCGTCGATGCCGGGGCCTAAGACCTTGTGTGGAGTCGGGGCCGGAACCTGAGGATTCCTCTCCAGTGCTGACATGGATCTTGGGGTACTTCTGGAGTCTCCCCAGGGGAGTCAGTCCTCGTCTCGAATGCGGGCATGCACTTGCGCTTTCCTCCAGAGCGGTAGCAGCAGTGTCACGCAGTCCGCCGCGTGGATCAAAGGATCTATGGTTTTCCCTCGAGTCTTTCCCACGAGGCTTTCCCACGAGGCTTTCCCACAGGGCTGTCCCACGTGCACACGTGGTGGGAGTCGATCCTCGGCTTGAACGTCAAGGCAGTGCAGGGAAAACAGGTTCCTCTGGAATGGACTGACACATCTGGGGGACTCTTGGAATGTTGGCACGACCCTGGAGTTCCTCTCGCCTTTCCTGTGGAGAGCGCCTGCTCTTGAGATGCGACCGGAACGCCGGGAATTCTTTCCCTACGAAACAGGGAAAGGATCCCTCATCTCGAGCTAGGAGGCGGAAACGGGGATCCCCTGGATGTGTGCGGGAAACCTCGTGCTTCCTCTCGAGTGCAGACGGGTTTGTCGGGGAACTTCTTGAGTTGCAGCAATGGTGTGAAGGACCCTTTGGAAGTTCCAGTGGTTAGATGTGATTGGCCTCGAGAAGCCTCAGCGGAAATGGGCCTCATCTCGCCTGGAGGGCAAAACCTCCTGGATTTTCTCGAGTTGCGGCAGGTGCTCTCGACTTACGACGGGGACCTCAGGGACCCGCTCTGGTGGCCTCAGGAAAGTCCAGTCCCCATGCGAGTTCCTCGGGTGCCTCTCGGGATTCCTCTCCCGTTGATGCCGGGGCCTAAGACCTTGTGTGGAGTCGGGGCCGGAACCTGAGGATTCCTCTCCAGTGCTGACATGGATCTTGGGGTACTTCTGGAGTCTCCCCAGGGGAGTCAGTCCTCGTCTCGAATGCGGGCATGCACTTGCGCTTTCCTCCAGAGCGGTAGCAGCAGTGTCACGCAGTCCGCCGCGTGGATCAAAGGATCTATGGTTTTCCCTCGAGTCTTTCCCACGAGGCTTTCCCACGAGGCTTTCCCACAGGGCTGTCCCACGTGCACACGTGGTGGGAGTCGATCCTCGGCTTGAACGTCAAGGCAGTGCAGGGAAAACAGGTTCCTCTGTAATGGACTGACACATCTGGGGTACTCTTGGAATGGTGTCACGACCCTGGAGTTCCTCTCGCCTTTCCTGTGGAGAGCGCCTCCTCTTGAGATGCGACGGGAACGCCGGGAATTCTTTCCCTACGAAACAGGGAAAGGATCCCTCATCTCGAGCTAGGAGGCGGAAAGGGGCCCCCCTGGATGTGTGCGGGACACCACGTGCTTCCTCTCGAGTGCAGACGGGTATGTCGGGGAACTGCTTGAGTTGCAGCAAAGGTGTGAAGGACCCTTTGGAAGGTCCATGGTTAGATGTGATTGGCCTCGAGAAGCCTCAGCGGAAATGGGCCTCATCTCGCCTGGAGGGCAAAACCTCCTGGATTTTCTCGAGTTGCGGCAGGTGCTCTCGACTTACGACGGGGACCTCAGGGACCCGCTCTGGTGGCCTCAGGAAAGGCCAGTCCCCATGCGAGTTCCTCGGGGGCCTCTCGGGATTCCTCTCCCGTCGATGCCGGGGCCTAAGACCTTGTGTGGAGTCGGGGCCGGAACCTGAGGATTCCTCTCCAGTGCTGACATGGATCTTGGGGTACTTCTGGAGTCTCCCCAGGGGAGTCAGTCCTCGTCTCGAATGCGGGCATGCACTTGCGCTTTCCTCCAGAGCGGTAGCAGCAGTGTCACGCAGTCCGCCGCGTGGATCAAAGGATCTATGGTTTTCCCTCGAGTCTTTCCCACGAGGCTTTCCCACGAGGCTTTCCCACAGGGCTGTCCCACGTGCACACGTGGTGGGAGTCGATCCTCGGCTTGAACGTCAAGGCAGTGCAGGGAAAACAGGTTCCTCTGGAATGGACTGACACATCTGGGGGACTCTTGGAATGGTGGCATGACCCTGGAGTTCCTCTCGCCTTTCCTGTGGAGAGCGCCTCCTCTTGAGATGCGACGGGAACGCCGGGACTTCTTTCCCTACGAAACAGGGAAAGGATCCCTCATCTCGAGCTAGGAGGCGGAAACGGGGCTCCCCTGGATGTGTGCGGGACACCACGTGCTTCCTCTCGAGTGGAGACGGGTATGTCGGGGAACTTCTTGAGTTGCAGCAAGGGTGTGAAGGACCCTTTGGAAGTTCCAGTGGTTAGACGTGATTAGCCTCGAGAAGCCTCAGCGGAAATGGGCCTCATCTCGCCTGGAGGGCAAAACCTCCTGGATTTTCTCGAGTTGCGGCAGGTGCTCTCGACTTACGACGGGGACCTCAGGGACCCGCTCTGGTGGCCTCAGGAAAGGCCAGTCCCCATGCGTGTTCCTCGGGGACCTCTCAGGATTCCTCTCCCGTCGATGCCGGGGCCTAAGACCTTGTGTGGAGTCGGGGCCGGAATCTGAGGATTCCTCTCCAGTGCTGACATGGATCTTGGGGTACTTCTGGAGTCTCCCCAGGGGAGTCAGTCCTCGTCTCGAATGCGGGCATGCACTTGCGCTTTCCTCCAGAGCGGTAGCAGCAGTGTCACACAGTCCACCGCGTGGATCAAAGGATCTATGGTTTTCCCTCGAGTCTTTCCCACGAGGCTTTCCCACGAGGCTTTCCCACGGGGCTGTCCCACGTGCACACGTGGTGGGAGTCGATCCTCGGCTTGAACGTCAAGGCAGTGCAGGGAAAACAGGTTCCTCTGTAATGGACTGACACATCTGGGGGACTCTTGGAATGGTGTCACGACCCTGGAGTTCCTCTCGCCTTTCCTGTGGAGAGCGCCTCCTCTTGAGATGCGACGGGAACGCCGGGAATTCTTTCCCTACGAAACAGGGAAAGGATCCCTCATCTCGAGCTAGGAGGCGGAAAGGGGCCCCCCTGGATGTGTGCGGGACACCACGTGCTTCCTCTCGAGTGGAGACGGGTATGTCGGGGAACTGCTTGAGTTGCAGCAAGGGTGTAAAGGACCCTTTGGAAGGTCCATGGTTAGATGTGATTGGCCTCGAGAAGCCTCAGCGGAAATGGGCCTCATCTCGCCTGGAGGGCAAAACCTCCTGGATTTTCTCGAGTTGCGGCAGGTGCTCTCGACTTACGACGGGGACCTCAGGGACCCGCTCTGGTGGCCTCAGGAAAGGCCAGTCCCCATGCGAGTTCCTCGGGGGCCTCTCGGGATTCCTCTCCCGTCGATGCCGGGGCCTAAGACCTTGTGTGGAGTCGGGGCCGGAACCTGAGGATTCCTCTCCAGTGCTGACATGGATCTTGGGGTACTTCTGGAGTCTCCCCAGGGGAGTCAGTCCTCGTCTCGAATGCGGGCATGCACTTGCGCTTTCCTCCAGAGCGGTAGCAGCAGTGTCACGCAGTCCGCCGCGTGGATCAAAGGATCTATGGTTTTCCCTCGAGTCTTTCCCACGAGGCTTTCCCACGAGGCTTTCCCACAGGGCTGTCCCACGTGCACACGTGGTGGGAGTCGATCCTCGGCTTGAACGTCAAGGCAGTGCAGGGAAAACAGGTTCCTCTGGAATGGACTGACACATCTGGGGGACTCTTGGAATGTTGGCACGACCCTGGAGTTCCTCTCGCCTTTCCTGTGGAGAGCGCCTGCTCTTGAGATGCGACCGGAACGCCGGGAATTCTTTCCCTACGAAACAGGGAAAGGATCCCTCATCTCGAGCTAGGAGGCGGAAACGGGGCTCCCCTGGATGTGTGCGGGAAACCTCGTGCTTCCTCTCGAGTGCAGACGGGTTTGTCGGGGAACTTCTTGAGTTGCAGCAATGGTGTGAAGGACCCTTTGGAAGTTCCAGTGGTTAGATGTGATTGGCCTCGAGAAGCCTCAGCGGAAATGGGCCTCATCTCGCCTGGAGGGCAAAACCTCCTGGATTTTCTCGAGTTGCGGCAGGTGCTCTCGACTTACGACGGGGACCTCAGGGACCCGCTCTGGTGGCCTCAGGAAAGTCCAGTCCCCATGCGAGTTCCTCGGGTGCCTCTCGGGATTCCTCTCCCGTTGATGCCGGGGCCTAAGACCTTGTGTGGAGTCGGGGCCGGAACCTGAGGATTCCTCTCCAGTGCTGACATGGATCTTGGGGTTCTTCTGGAGTCTCCCCAGGGGAGTCAGTCCTCGTCTCGAATGCGGGCATGCACTTGCGCTTTCCTCCAGAGCGGTAGCAGCAGTGTCACGCAGTCCGCCGCGTGGATCAAAGGATCTATGGTTTTCCCTCGAGTCTTTCCCACGAGGCTTTCCCACGAGGCTTTCCCACAGGGCTGTCCCACGTGCACACGTGGTGGGAGTCGATCCTCGGCTTGAACGTCAAGGCAGTGCAGGGAAAACAGGTTCCTCTGTAATGGACTGACACATCTGGGGGACTCTTGGAATGGTGTCACGACCCTGGAGTTCCTCTCGCCTTTCCTGTGGAGAGCGCCTCCTCTTGAGATGCGACGGGAACGCCGGGAATTCTTTCCCTACGAAACAGGGAAAGGATCCCTCATCTCGTGCTAGGAGGCGGAAAGGGGCCCCCCTGGATGTGTGCGGGACACCACGTGCTTCCTCTCGAGTGCAGACGGGTATGTCGGGGAACTGCTTGAGTTGCAGCAAAGGTGTGAAGGACCCTTTGGAAGGTCCATGGTTAGATGTGATTGGCCTCGAGAAGCCTCAGCGGAAATGGGCCTCATCTCGCCTGGAGGGCAAAACCTCCTGGATTTTCTCGAGTTGCGGCAGGTGCTCTCGACTTACGACGGGGACCTCAGGGACCCGCTCTGGTGGCCTCAGGAAAGGCCAGTCCCCATGCGAGTTCCTCGGGGGCCTCTCGGGATTCCTCTCCCGTCGATGCCGGGGCCTAAGACCTTGTGTGGAGTCGGGGCCGGAACCTGAGGATTCCTCTCCAGTGCTGACATGGATCTTGGGGTACTTCTGGAGTCTCCCCAGGGGAGTCAGTCCTCGTCTCGAATGCGGGCATGCACTTGCGCTTTCCTCCAGAGCGGTAGCAGCAGTGTCACGCAGTCCGCCGCGTGGATCAAAGGATCTATGGTTTTCCCTCGAGTCTTTCCCACGAGGCTTTCCCACGAGGCTTTCCCACAGGGCTGTCCCACGTGCACACGTGGTGGGAGTCGATCCTCGGCTAGAACGTCAAGGCAGTGCAGGGAAAACAGGTTCCTCTGGAATGGACTGACACATCTGGGGGACTCTTGGAATGTTGGCACGACCCTGGAGTTCCTCTCGCCTTTCCTGTGGAGAGCGCCTCCTCTTGAGATGCGACGGGAACGCCGGGAATTCTTTCCCTACGAAACAGGGAAAGGATCCCTCATCTCGAGCTAGGAGGCGGAAACGGGGCTCCCCTGGATGTGTGCGGGAAACCTCGTGCTTCCTCTCGAGTGCAGACGGGTATGTCGGGGAACTTCTTGAGTTGCAGCAATGGTGTGAAGGACCCTTTGGAAGTTCCAGTGGTTAGATGTGATTGGCCTCGAGAAGCCTCAGCGGAAATGGGCCTCATCTCGCCTGGAGGGCAAAACCTCCTGGATTTTCTCGAGTTGCGGCAGGTGCTCTCGACTTACGACGGGGACCTCAGGGACCCGCTCTGGTGGCCTCAGGAAAGGCCAGTCCCCATGCGAGTTCCTCGGGGGCCTCTCGGGATTCCTCTCCCGTCGATGCCGGGGCCTAAGACCTTGTGTGGAGTCGGGGCCGGAACCTGAGGATTCCTCTCCAGTGCTGACATGGATCTTGGGGTACTTCTGGAGTCTCCCCAGGGGAGTCAGTCCTCGTCTCGAATGCGGGCATGCACTTGCGCTTTCCTCCAGAGCGGTAGCAGCAGTGTCACGCAGTCCGCCGCGTGGATCAAAGGATCTATGGTTTTCCCTCGAGTCTTTCCCACGAGGCTTTCCCACGAGGCTTTCCCACAGGGCAGTCCCACGTGCACACGTGGTGGGAGTCGATCCTCGGCTTGAACGTCAAGGCAGTGCAGGGAAAACAGGTTCCTCTGGAATGGACTGACACATCTGGGGGACTCTTGGAATGGTGTCACGACCCTGAAGTTCCTCTCGCCTTTCCTGTGGAGAGCGCCTCCTCTTGAGATGCGACGGGAACGCTGGGAATTCTTTCCCTACGAAACAGGGAAAGGATCCCTCTCCTCGAGCTAGGGGGCGGAAACGGAGCTCCCCTGGATGTGTGCGGGACACCACGTGCTTCCTCTCGAGTGGAGACGGGTATGTCAGGGAACTTCTTGAGTTGCAGCAATGGTGTGAAGGACCCTTTGGAAGTTCCAGTGGTTAGATGTGATTGGCCTCGAGAAGCCTCAGCGGAAATGGGCCTCATCTCGCCTGGAGGGCAAAACCTCCTGGATTTTCTCGAGTTGCGGCAGGTGCTCTCGACTTACGACGGGGACCTCAGGGACCCGCTCTGGTGGCCTCAGGAAAGGCCAGTCCCCATGCGAGTTCCTCGGGGGCCTCTCGGGATTCCTCTCCCGTCGATGCCGGGGCCTAAGACCTTGTGTGGAGTCGGGGCCGGAACCTGAGGATTCCTCTCCAGTGCTGACATGGATCTTGGGGTACTTCTGGAGTCTCCCCAGGGGAGTCAGTCCTCGTCTCGAATGCGGGCATGCGCTTGCGCTTTCCTCCAGAGCGGTTGCAGCAGTGTCACGCAGTCCGCCGCGTGGATCAAAGGATCTATGGTTTTCCCTCGAGTCTTTCCCACGAGGCTTTCCCACGAGGCTTTCCCACAGGGCTGTCCCACGTGCACACGTGGTGGGAGTCGATCCTCGGCTTGAACGTCAAGGCAGTGCAGGGAAAACAGGTTCCTCTGGAATGGACTGACACATCTGGGGGACTCTTGGAATGGTGTCACGACCCTGGAGTTCCTCTCGCCTTTCCTGTGGAGAGCGCCTCCTCTTGAGATTCGACGGGAACGCCGGGAATTCTTTCCCTACGAAACAGGGAAAGGATCCCTCACCTCGAGCTAGGGGGCGGAAACGGAGCTCCCCTGGAAGTGTGCGGGACCCCACGTGCTTCCTCTCGAGTGGAGACGGGTATGTCGGGGAACTTCTTGAGTTGCAGCAAGGGTGTGAAGGACCCTTTGGAAGTTCCAGTGGTTAGATGTGATTGGCCTCGAGAAGCCTCAGCGGAAATGGGCCTCATCTCGCCTGGAGGGCAAAACCTCCTGGATTCTCTCGAGTTGCGGCAGGTGCTCTCGACTTACGACGGGGACCTCAGGGAACCGCTCTGGTGGCCTCAGGAAAGGCCAGTCCCCATGCGAGTTCCTTGGGGGCCTCTCGGGATTCCTCTCCCGTCGATGCCGGGCCTAAGACCTTGTGTGGAGTCGGGGCCGGAACCTGAGGATTCCTCTCCAGTGCTGACATGGATCTTGGGGTACTTCTGGAGTCTCCCCAGGGGAGTCAGTCCTCGTCTCGAATGCGGGCATGCACTTGCGCTTTCCTCCAGAGCGGTAGCAGCAGTGTCACGCAGTCCGCCGCGTGGATCAAAGGATCTATGGTTTTCCCTCGAGTCTTTCCCACGAGGCTTTCCCACGAGGCTTTCCCACAGGGCTGTCCCACGTGCACACGTGGTGGGAATCGATCCTCGGCTTGAACGTCAAGGCAGTGCAGGGAAAACAGGTTCCTCTGGAATGGACTGACACATCTGGGGGACTCTTGGAATCGTGGCACGACCCTGGAGTTCCTCTCGCCTTTCCTGTGGAGAGCGCCTCCTCTTGAGATGCGACGGGAACGCCGGGAATTCTTTCCCTACGAAACAGGGAAAGGATCCCTCATCTCGAGCTAGGAGGCGGAAACGGGGCTCCCCTGGATGTGTGCGGGACCCACTTGCTTCCTCTCGAGTGGAGACGGGTATGTCGAGGAACTTCTTGAGTTGCAGCAAGGGTGTGAATGACCCTTTGGAAGTTCCAGTGGTTAGACGTGATTAGCCTCGAGAAGCCTCAGCGGAAATGGGCCTCATCTCGCCTGGAGGGCAAAACCTCCTGGATTTTCTCGAGTTTCGGCAGGTGCTCTCGACTTACGACGGGGACCTCAGGGACCCGCTCTGGTGGCCTCAGGAAAGGCCAGTCCCCATGCGAGTTCCTCGGGGGCCTCTCGGGATTCCTCTCCCGTCGATGCCGGGGCCTAAGACCTTGTGTGGAGTCGGGGCCGGAACCTGAGGATTCCTCTCCAGTGCTGACATGGATCTTGGGGTACTTCTGGAGTCTCCCCAGGGGAGTCAGTCCTCGTCTCGAATGGGGGCATGCACTTGCGCTTTCCTCCAGAGCGGTAGCAGCAGTGTCACGCAGTCCGCCGCGTGGATCAAAGGATCTATGTTTTCCGTCGAGTCTTTCCCACGAGGCTTTCCCACAGGGCTGTCCCACGTGCACACGTGGTGGGAATCGATCCTCGGCTTGAACGTCAAGGCAGTGCAGGGAAAACAGGTTCCTCTGGAATGGACTGACACATCTGGGGGACTCTTGGAATGGTGTCACGACCCTGGAGTTCCTCTCGTCTTTCCTGTGGAGAGCGCCTCCTCTTGAGATGCGACGGGAACGCCGGGAATTCTTTCCCTACGAAACAGGGAAAGGATCCCTCATCTCGAGCTAGGAGGCGGAAACGGGGCTCCCCTGGATGTGTGCGGGACCCACGTGCTTCCTCTCGAGTGCAGACCGGTATGTCGGGGAACTTCTTGAGTTGCAGCAAGGGTGTGAAGGACCCTTTGGAAGTTCCAGTGGTTAGACGTGATTAGCCTCGAGAAGCTTCAGCGGAAATGGGCCTCATCTCGCCTGGAGGGCAAAACCTCCTGGATTTTCTCGAGTTGCGGCAGGTGCTCTCGACTTACGACGGGGACCTCAGGGACCCGCTCTGGTGGCCTCCGGAAAGGCCAGTCCCCATGCGAGTTCCTTGGGGGCCTCTCGGGATTCCTCTCCCGTCGATGCCGGGCCTAAGAACTTGTGTGGAGTCGGGGCCGGAACCTGAGGATTCCTCTTCAGTGCTGACATGGATCTTGGGGTACTTCTGGAGTCTCCCCAGGGGAGTCAGTCCTCGTCTCGAATGCGGGCATGCACTTGCGCTTTCCTCCAGAGCGGTAGCAGCAGTGTCACGCAGTCCGCCGCGTGAATCAAAGGATCTATGGTTTTCCCTCGAGTCTTTCCCACGAGGCTTTCCCACGAGGCTTTCCCACAGGGCTGTCCCACGTGCACACGTGGTGGGAATCGATCCTCGGCTTGAACGTCAAGGCAGTGCAGGGAAAACAGGTTCCTCTGGAATGGACTGACACATCTGGGGGACTCTTGGAATCGTGGCACGACCCTGGAGTTCCTCTCGACTTTCCTGTGGAGAGCGCCTCCTCTTGAGATGCGACGGGAACGCCGGGAATTCTTTCCCTACGAAACAGGGAAAGGATCCCTCATCTCGAGCTAGGAGGCGGAAACGGGGCTCCCCTGGATGTGTGCGGGACCCACGTGCTTCCTCTCGAGTGGAGACGGGTATGTCGAGGAACTTCTTGAGTTGCAGCAAGGGTGTGAAGGACCCTTTGGAAGTTCCAGTGGTTAGATGTGATTAGCCTCGAGAAGCCTCAGCGGAAATGGGCCTCATCTCGCCTGGAGGGCAAAACCTCCTGGATTTTCTCGAGTTGCGGCAGGTGCTCTCGACTTACGACGGGGACCTCAGGGACTCGCTCTGGTGGCCTCAGGAAAGGCCAGTCTCCATGCGAGTTCCTCGGGGGCCTCTCGGGATTCCTCTCCCGTCGATGCCGGGGCCTAAGACCTTGTGTGGAGTCGGGGCCGGAACCTGAGGATTCCTCTCCAGTGCTGACATGGATCTTGGGGTACTTCTGGAGTCTCCCCAGGGGAGTCAGTCCTCGTCTCGAATGCGGGCATGCACTTGCGCTTTCCTCCAGAGCGGTAGCAGCAGTGTCACGCAGTCCGCCGCGTGGATCAAAGGATCTATGGTTTTCCCTCGAGTCTTTCCCACGAGGCTTTCCCACGAGGCTTTCCCACAGGGCTGTCCCACGTGCACACGTGGTGGGAGTCGATCCTCGGCTTGAACGTCAAGGCAGTGCAGGGAAAACAGGTTCCTCTGGAATGGACTGACACATCTGGGGGACTCTTGGAATGGTGGCACGACCCTGGAGTTCCTCTCGCCTTTCCTGTGGAGAGCGCCTCCTCTTGAGATGCGACGGGAACGCCGGGAATTCTTTCCCTACGAAACAGGGAAAGGATCACTCATCTCGAGCTAGGAGGCGGAAACGGGGCTCCCCTGGATGTGTGCGGGACCCCACGTGCTTCCTCTCGAGTGGAGACGTGTATGTCGGGGAACTTCTTGAGTTGCAGCAAGGGTGTGAAGGACCCTTTGGAAGTTCCAGTGGTTAGACGTGATTAGCCTCGAGAAGCCTCAGCGGAAATGGGCCTCATCTCGCCTGGAGGGCAAAACCTCCTGGATTTTCTCGAGTTGCGGCAGGTGCTCTCGACTTACGACGGGGACCTCAGGGACCCGCTCTGGTGGCCTCAGGAAAGGCCAGTCCCCATGCGAGTTCCTCGGGGGCCTCTCGGGATTCCTCTCCCGTCGATGCCGGGGCCTAAGACCTTGTGTGGAGTCGGGGCCGGAACCTGAGGATTCCTCTCCAGTGCTGACATGGATCTTGGTGTACTTCTGGAGTCTCCCCAGGGGAGTCAGTCCTCGTCTCGAATGCGGGCATGCACTTGCGCTTTCCTCCAGAGCGGTAGCAGCAGTGTCACGCAGTCGGCCGCGTGGATCAAAGGATCTATGGTTTTCCCTCGAGTCTTTCCCACGAGGCCTTCCCACGAGGCTTTCCCACAGGGCTGTCTCACGTGCACACGTGGTGGGACTCGATCCTCGGCTTGAACGTCAAGGCAGTGCAGGGAAAACAGGGTCCTCTGGAATGGACTGACACATCTGGGGGGCTCTAGGAATGGTGGCACGACCCTGGAGTTCCTCTCGCCTTTCCTGTGGAGAGCCCCTCCTCTTGAGATGCGACGGGAACGCCGGGAATTCTTTCCCTACGAAACAGGGAAAGGATCCCTCATCTCGAGCTGGGAGGCGGAAATGGGGCTCCCATGGATGTTTGCGGGACCCCACGTACTTCCTCTCGAGTGGAGACGGGTATGTCGGGGAACTTCTTGAGTTGCAGCAAGGGTGTGAAGGACCCTTTGGAAGTTCCAGTGGTTAGATGTCTTTGGCCTCGAGAAGCCTCAGCGGAAATGGGCCTCATCTCGCCTGGAGGGCAAAACCTCCTGGATTTTCTCGAGTTGCGGCAGGTGCTCTCGACTTACGACGGGGACCTCAGGGACCCGCTCTGGTGGCCTCAGGAAAGGCCAGTCCCCATGCGACTTCCAAGGGGGCCTCTCGGGATTCCTCTCCCGTCGATGCCGGGGCCGAAAACCTTGTGTGGAGTCGGGGCCGGAACCTGAGGTTTCCTCTCCAGTGCTGACATGGATCTTGAGGTACTTCTGGAGTCTCCCCAGGGGAGTCAGTCCTCGTCTCGAATGCGGGCATGCACTTGCGCTTTCCTCCAGAGCGGTAGCAGCAGTGTCACGCAGTCCGCCACGTGGATCAAAGGATCTATGGTTTTCCCTCGAGTCTTTCCCACGAGGCTTTCCCACGAGGCTTTCCCACAGGGCTGTCCCACGTGCACACGTGGTGGGAGTCGATCCTCGGCTTGAACGTCAAGGCAGTGCAGGGAAAACAGGTTCCTCTGGAATGGACTGACACATCTGGGGGACTCTTGGAATGGTGGCACGACCCTGGAGTTCCTCTCGCCTTTCCTGTGCAGAGCGCCTCCTCTTGAGATGCGACGGGAACGCCGGGAATTCTTTCCCTACGAAACAGGGAAAGGATCCCTCATCTCGAGCTAGGAGGCGGAAACGGGGCTCCCCTGGATGTGTGCGGGACCCCACGTGCTTCCTCTCGAGTGGAGACGGGTATGTCGTGGAACTTCTTGAGTTGCAGCAAGGGTGTGAAGCACCCTTTGGAAGTTCCAGTGGTTAGACGTGATTAGCCTCGAGAAGCCTCAGCGGAAATGGGCCTCATCTCGCCTGGAGGGCAAAACCTCCTGGATTTTCTCGAGTTGCGGCAGGTGCTCTCGACTTACGACGGGGACGTCAGGGACCCGCTCTGGTGGCCTCAGGAAAGGCCAGTCCCCATGCGAGTTCCTCGGGGGCCTCTCGGGATTCCTCTCCCGTCGATGCCGGGGCCTAAGACCTAGTGTGAAGTCGGGGCCGGAACCTGAGGATTCCTCTCCAGTGCTGACATGGATCTTGGGGTACTTCTGGAGTCTCCCCAGGGGAGTCAGTCCTCGTCTCGAATGCGGGCATGCACTTGCGCTTTCCTCCAGAGCGGTAGCAGCAGTGTCACGCAGTCCGCCGCGTGGATCAAAGGATCTATGGTTTTCCCTCGAGTCTTTCCCACGAGGCTTTCCCACGAGGCTTTCCCACAGGGCTGTCCCACATGCACACGTGGTGGGAGTCGATCCTCGTCTTGAACGTCAAGGCAGTGCAGGGAAAACAGGTTCCTCTGGAATGGACTGACACATCTGGGGGACTCTTGGAATGGTGGCACCACCCTGGAGTTCCTCTCGCCTTTCCTGTGGAGAGCGCCTCCTCTTGAGATGCGACGGGAACGCCGGGAATTCTTTCCCTACGAAACAGGGAAAGGATCCCTCATCTCGAGCTAGGAGGCGGAAACGGGTCTCCCCTGGATGTGTGCGGGACCCCACGTGCTTCCTCTCGAGTGGAGACGGGTATGTCGGAGAACTTCTTGAGATGCAGCAAGGGTGTGAAGGACCCTTTGGAAGTTCCAGTGGTTAGACGTGATTAGCCTCGAGAAGCCTCAGCGGAAATGGGCCTCATCTCGCCTGGAGGGCAAAACCTCCTGGATTTTCTCGAGTTGCGGCAGGTGCTCTCGACTTACGACGGGGACCTCAGGGAGCCGCTCTGGTGGCCTCAGGAAAGGCCAGTCCCCATGCGAGTTCCTCGGGGGCCTCTCGGGATTCCTCTCCCGTCGATGCCAGGGCCTAAGACCTTGTGTGGAGTCGGGGCCGGAACCTGAGGATTCCTCTCCAGTGCTGACATGGATCTTCGGGTAATTCTGGAGTCTCCCCAGGGGAGTCAGTCCTCGTCTCGAATGCGGGCATGCACTTGCGCTTTCCTCCAGAGCGGTAGCAGCAGTGTCACGCATTCCGCCGCGTGGATCAAAGGATCTATGGTTTTCCCTCGAGTCTTTCCCACGAGGCTTTCCCACGAGGCTTTCCCACAGGGCTGTCCCACGTGCACACGTGGTGGGAGTCGATCCTCGGCTTGAACGTCAAGGCAGTGCAGGGAAAACAGGTTCCTCTGGAATGGACTGACACATCTGGGGGACTCTTGGAATGGTGGCACGACCCTGGAGTTCCTCTCGCCTTTCCTGTGGAGAGCGCCTCCTCTTGAGATGCGACGGGAACGCCGGGAATTCTTTCCCTACGAAACAGGGATAGGATCCCTCATCTCGAGCTAGGAGGCGGAAACGGGGCTCCCCTGGATGTGTGCGGGACCCCACGAGCTTCCTCTCGAGTGGAGACGGGTATGTCGGGGAACTTCTTGAGTTGCAGCAAGGGTGTGAAGGACCCTTTGGAAGTTCCAGTGGTTAGACGTGATTAGCCTCGAGAAGCCTCAGCGGAAATGGGCCTCATCTCGCCTGGTGGGCAAAACCTCCTGGATTTTCTCGAGTTGCGGCAGGTGCTCTCGACTTACGACGGGGACCTCAGGGACCCGCTCTGGTGGCCTCAGGAAAGGCCAGTCCCCATGCGAGTTCCTCGGGGGCCTCTCGGCATTCCTCTCCCGTCGATGCCGGGGCCTAAGAACTTGTGTGGAGTCGGGGCCGGAACCTGAGGATTCCTCTCCAGTGCTGACATGGATCTTGGGGTACTTCTGGAGTCTCCCCAGGGGAGTCAGTCCTCGTCTCGAATGCGGGCATGCACTTGCGCTTTCCTCCAGAGCGGTAGCAGCAGTGTCACGCAGTCCGCCGCGTGGATCAAAGGATCTATGGTTTTCCCTCGAGTCTTTCCCACGAGGCTTTCCCACGAGGCTTTCCCACAGGGCTGTCCCACGTGCACACGTGGTGGGAGTGGATCCTCGGCTTGAACGTCAAGGCAGTGCAGGGAAAACAGGTTCCTCTGGAATGGACTGACACATCTGGGGGACTCTTGGAATGGTGGCACGACCCTGGAGTTCCTCTCGCATTTCCTGTGGAGAGCGCCTCCTCTTGAGATGCGACGGGAACGCCGGGAATTCTTTCCCTACGAAACAGGGAAAGGATCCCTCATCTCGAGCTAGGAGGCGGAAACGGGGCTCCCCTGGATGTGTGCGGGACCCCACGTGCTTCCTCTCGAGTGGAGACGGGTATGTCGGGGCACTTCTTGAGTTGCAGCAAGGGTGTGAAGGACCCTTTGGAAGTTCCAGTGGTTAGACGTGATTAGCCTCGAGAAGCCTCAGCGGAAATGGGCCTCATCTCGCCTGGAGGGCAAAACCTCCTGGATTTTCTCGAGTTGCGGCAGGTGCTCTCGACTTACGACGGGGACCTCAGGGACCCGCTCTGGTGGCCTCAGGAAAGGCCAGTCCCCATGCGAGTTCCTCGGGGGCCTCTCGGGATTCCTCTCCCGTCGATGCCGGGGCCTAAGACCTTGTGTGGAGTCGGGGCCGGAACCTGAGGATTCCTCTCCAGTGCTGACATGGATCTTGGTGTACTTCTGGAGTCTCCCCAGGGGAGTCAGTCCTCGTCTCGAATGCGGGCATGCACTTGCGCTTTCCTCCAGAGCGGTAGCAGCAGTGTCACGCAGTCGGCCGCGTGGATCAAAGGATCTATGGTTTTCCCTCGAGTCTTTCCCACGAGGCCTTCCAACGAGGCTTTCCACAGGGCTGTCTCACGTGCACACGTGGTGTGACTCGATCCTCGGCTTGAACGTCAAGGCAGTGCAGGGAAAACAGGTTCCTCTGGAATGGACTGACACATCTGGGGGGCTCTTGGAATGGTGGCACGACCCTGGAGTTCCTCTCGCCTTTCCTGTGGAGAGCCCCTCCTCTTGAGATGCGACGGGAACGCCGGGAATTCTTTCCCTACGAAACAGGGAAAGGATCCCTCATCTCGAGCTGGGAGGCGGAAATGGGGCTCCCATGGATGTTTGCGGGACCCCACGTACTTCCTCTCGAGTGGAGACGGGTATGTCGGGGAACTTCTTGAGTTGCAGCAAGGGTGTGAAGGACCCTTTGGAAGTTCCAGTGGTTAGATGTCTTTGGCCTCGAGAAGCCTCAGCGGAAATGGGCCTCATCTCGCCTGGAGGGCAAAACCTCCTGGATTTTCTCGAGTTGCGGCAGGTGCTCTCGACTTACGACGGGGACCTCAGGGACCCGCTCTGGTGGCCTCAGGAAAGGCCAGTCCCCATGCGACTTCCAAGGGGGCCTCTCGGGATTCCTCTCCCGTCGATGCCGGGGCCGAAAACCTTGTGTGGAGTCGGGGCCGGAACCTGAGGTTTCCTCTCCAGTGCTGACATGGATCTTGAGGTACTTCTGGAGTCTCCCCAGGGGAGTCAGTCCTCGTCTCGAATGCGGGCATGCACTTGCGCTTTCCTCCAGAGCGGTAGCAGCAGTGTCACGCAGTCCGCCACGTGGATCAAAGGATCTATGGTTTTCCCTCGAGTCTTTCCCACGAGGCTTTCCCACGAGGCTTTCCCACAGGGCTGTCCCACGTGCACACGTGGTGGGAGTCGATCCTCGGCTTGAACGTCAAGGCAGTGCAGGGAAAACAGGTTCCTCTGGAATGGACTGACACATCTGGGGGACTCTTGGAATGGTGGCACGACCCTGGAGTTCCTCTCGCCTTTCCTGTGCAGAGCGCCTCCTCTTGAGATGCGACGGGAACGCCGGGAATTCTTTCCCTACGAAACAGGGAAAGGATCCCTCATCTCGAGCTAGGAGGCGGAAACGGGGCTCCCCTGGATGTGTGCGGGACCCCACGTGCTTCCTCTCGAGTGGAGACGGGTATGTCGTGGAACTTCTTGAGTTGCAGCAAGGGTGTGAAGCACCCTTTGGAAGTTCCAGTGGTTAGACGTGATTAGCCTCGAGAAGCCTCAGCGGAAATGGGCCTCATCTCGCCTGGAGGGCAAAACCTCCTGGATTTTCTCGAGTTGCGGCAGGTGCTCTCGACTTACGACGGGGACGTCAGGGACCCGCTCTGGTGGCCTCAGGAAAGGCCAGTCCCCATGCGAGTTCCTCGGGGGCCTCTCGGGATTCCTCTCCCGTCGATGCCGGGGCCTAAGACCTAGTGTGAAGTCGGGGCCGGAACCTGAGGATTCCTCTCCAGTGCTGACATGGATCTTGGGGTACTTCTGGAGTCTCCCCAGGGGAGTCAGTCCTCGTCTCGAATGCGGGCATGCACTTGCGCTTTCCTCCAGAGCGGTAGCAGCGGTGTCACGCAGTCCGCCGCGTGGATCAAAGGATCTATGGTTTTCCCTCGAGTCTTTCCCACGAGGCTTTCCCACGAGGCTTTCCCACAGGGCTGTCCCACATGCACACGTGGTGGGAGTCGATCCTCGTCTTGAACGTCAAGGCAGTGCAGGGAAAACAGGTTCCTCTGGAATGGACTGACACATCTGGGGGACTCTTGGAATGGTGGCACCACCCTGGAGTTCCTCTCGCCTTTCCTGTGGAGAGCGCCTCCTCTTGAGATGCGACGGGAACGCCGGGAATTCTTTCCCTACGAAACAGGGAAAGGATCCCTCATCTCGAGCTAGGAGGCGGAAACGGGTCTCCCCTGGATGTGTGCGGGACCCCACGTGCTTCCTCTCGAGTGGAGACGGGTATGTCGGAGAACTTCTTGAGATGCAGCAAGGGTGTGAAGGACCCTTTGGAAGTTCCAGTGGTTAGACGTGATTAGCCTCGAGAAGCCTCAGCGGAAATGGGCCTCATCTCGCCTGGAGGGCAAAACCTCCTGGATTTTCTCGAGTTGCGGCAGGTGCTCTCGACTTACGACGGGGACCTCAGGGAGCCGCTCTGGTGGCCTCAGGAAAGGCCAGTCCCCATGCGAGTTCCTCGGGGGCCTCTCGGGATTCCTCTCCCGTCGATGCCAGGGCCTAAGACCTTGTGTGGAGTCGGGGCCGGAACCTGAGGATTCCTCTCCAGTGCTGACATGGATCTTGGGGTACTTCTGGAGTCTCCCCAGGGGAGTCAGTCCTCGTCTCGGATGCGGGCATGCACTTGCGCTTTCCTCCAGAGCGGTAGCAGCAGTGTCACGCATTCCGCCGCGTGGATCAAAGGATCTATGGTTTTCCCTCGAGTCTTTCCCACGAGGCTTTCCCACGAGGCTTTCCCACAGGGCTGTCCCACGTGCACACGTGGTGGGAGTCGATCCTCGGCTTGAACGTCAAGGCAGTGCAGGGAAAACAGGTTCCTCTGGAATGGACTGACACATCTGGGGGACTCTTGGAATGGTGGCACGACCCTGGAGTTCCTCTCGCCTTTCCTGTGGAGAGCGCCTCCTCTTGAGATGCGACGGGAACGCCGGGAATTCTTTCCCTACGAAACAGGGATAGGATCCCTCATCTCGAGCTAGGAGGCGGAAACGGGGCTCCCCTGGATGTGTGCGGGACCCCACGAGCTTCCTCTCGAGTGGAGACGGGTATGTCGGGGAACTTCTTGAGTTGCAGCAAGGGTGTGAAGGACCCTTTGGAAGTTCCAGTGGTTAGACGTGATTAGCCTCGAGAAGCCTCAGCGGAAATGGGCCTCATCTCGCCTGGTGGGCAAAACCTCCTGGATTTTCTCGAGTTGCGGCAGGTGCTCTCGACTTACGACGGGGACCTCAGGGACCCGCTCTGGTGGCCTCAGGAAAGGCCAGTCCCCATGCGAGTTCCTCGGGGGCCTCTCGGCATTCCTCTCCCGTCGATGCCGGGGCCTAAGAACTTGTGTGGAGTCGGGGCCGGAACCTGAGGATTCCTCTCCAGTGCTGACATGGATCTTGGGGTACTTCTGGAGTCTCCCCAGGGGAGTCAGTCCTCGTCTCGAATGCGGGCATGCACTTGCGCTTTCCTCCAGAGCGGTAGCAGCAGTGTCACGCAGTCCGCCGCGTGGATCAAAGGATCTATGGTTTTCCCTCGAGTCTTTCCCACGAGGCTTTCCCACGAGGCTTTCCCACAGGGCTGTCCCACGTGCACACGTGGTGGGAGTGGATCCTCGGCTTGAACGTCAAGGCAGTGCAGGGAAAACAGGTTCCTCTGGAATGGACTGACACATCTGGGGGACTCTTGGAATGGTGGCACGACCCTGGAGTTCCTCTCGCCTTTCCTGTGGAGAGCGCCTCCTCTTGAGATGCGACGGGAACGCCGGGAATTCTTTCCCTACGAAACAGGGAAAGGATCCCTCATCTCGAGCTAGGAGGCGGAAACGGGGCTCCCCTGGATGTGTGCGGGACCCCACGTGCTTCCTCTCGAGTGGAGACGGGTATGTCGGGGCACTTCTTGAGTTGCAGCAAGGGTGTGAAGGACCCTTTGGAAGTTCCAGTGGTTAGACGTGATTAGCCTCGAGAAGCCTCAGCGGAAATGGGCCTCATCTCGCCTGGAGGGCAAAACCTCCTGGATTTTCTCGAGTTGCGGCAGGTGCTCTCGACTTACGACGGGGACCTCAGGGACCCGCTCTGGTGGCCTCAGGAAAGGCCAGTCCCCATGCGAGTTCCTCGGGGGCCTCTCGGGATTCCTCTCCCGTCGATGCCGGGGCCTAAGACCTTGTGTGGAGTCGGGGCCGGAACCTGAGGATTCCTCTCCAGTGCTGACATGGATCTTGGGGTACTTCTGGAGTCTCCCCAGGGGAGTCAGTCCTCGTCTCGAATGCGGGCATGCACTTGCGCTTTCCTCCAGAGCGGTAGCAGCAGTGTCACGCAGTCCGCCGCGTGGATCAAAGGATCTATGGTTTTCCCTCGAGTCTTTCCCACGAGGCTTTCCCACGAGGCTTTCCCACAGGGCTGTCCCACGTGCACACGTGGTGGGAGTCGATCCTCGGCTTGAACGTCAAGGCAGTGCAGGGAAAACAGGTTCCTCTGGAATGGACTGACACATCTGGGGGACTCTTGGAAAGGTGGCACGACCCTGGACTTCCTCTCGCCTTTCCTGTGGAGAGCGCCTCCTCTTGAGATGCGACGGGAACGCCGGGAATTCTTTCCCTATGAAACAGGGAAAGGATCCCTCATCTCGAGCTAGGAGGCGGAAACGGGGCTCCCCTGGATGTGTGCGGGACCCCACGTGCTTCCTCTCGAGTGGAGACGGGTATGTCGGGGAACTTCTTGAGTTGCAGCAAGGGTGTGAAGGACCCTTTGGAAGTTCCAGTGGTTAGATGTGATTAGGCTCGAGAAGCCTCAGCGGAAATGGGCCTCATCTTGCCTGGAGGGCAAAACCTCCTGGATTTTCTCGAGTTGCGGCAGGTGCTCTCGACTTACGACGGGGACCTCAGGGACCTGCTCTGGTGGCCTCAGGAAAGGCCAGTCCCCATGCGAGTTCCTCGGAGGCCTCTCGGCATTCCTCTCCCGTCGATGCCGGGGCCTAAGACCTTGTGTGGAGTCAGGGCCGGAACCTGAGGATTCCTCTCCAGTGCTGACATGGATCTTGGGGTACTTCTGGAGTCTCCCCAGGGGAGTCAGTCCTCGTCTCGAATGCGGGCATGCACTTGCGCTTTCCTCCAGAGCGGTAGCAGCAGTGTCACGCAGTCCGCCGCGTGGATCAAAGGATCTATTTTTTTCCCTCGAGTCTTTCCCACGAGGCTTTCCCACGAGGCTTTCCACAGGGCTGTCCCACGTGCACACGTGGTGGGAGTCGATCCTCGTCTTGAACGTCAAGGCAGTGCAGGGAAAACAGGTTCCTCTGGAATGGACTGACACATCTGGGGGACTCTTGGAATGGTGGCACGACCCTGGAGTTCCTCTCGCCTTTCCTGTGGAGAGCGCCTCCTCTTGAGATGCGACGGGAACGCCGGGAATTCTTTCCCTACGAAACAGGGATAGGATCCCTCATCTCGAGCTAGGAGTCGGAAACGGGGCTCCCCTGGATGTGTGCGGGACCCCACGAGCTTCCTCTCGAGTGGAGACGGGTATGTCGGGGAACTTCTTGAGTTGCAGCAAGGGTGTGAAGGACCCTTTGGAAGTTCCAGTGGTTAGACGTGATTAGCCTCGAGAAGCCTCAGCGGAAATGGGCCTCATCTCGCCTGGTGGGCAAAACCTCCTGGATTTTCTCGAGTTGCGGCAGGTGCTCTCGACTTACGACGGGGACCTCAGGGACCCGCTCTGGTGGCCTCAGGAAAGGCCAGTCCCCATGCGAGTTCCTCGGGGGCCTCTCGGCATTCTTCTCCCGTCGATGCCGGGGCCTAAGAACTTGTGTGGAGTCGGGGCCGGAACCTGAGGATTCCTCTCCAGTGCTGACATGGATCTTGGGGTACTTCTGGAGTCTCCCCAGGGGAGTCAGTCCTCGTCTCGAATGCGGGCATGCACTTGCGCTTTCCTCCAGAGCGGTAGCAGCAGTGTCACGCAGTCCGCCGCGTGGATCAAAGGATCTATGGTTTTCCCTCGAGTCTTTCCCACGAGGCTTTCCCACGAGGCTTTCCCACAGGGCTGTCCCACGTGCACACGTGGTGGGAGTGGATCCTCGGCTTGAACGTCAAGGCAGTGCAGGGAAAACAGGTTCCTCTGGAATGGACTGACACATCTGGGGGACTCTTGGAATGGTGGCACGACCCTGGAGTTCCTCTCGCCTTTCCTGTGGAGAGCGCCTCCTCTTGAGATGCGACGGGAACGCCGGGAATTCTTTCCCTACGAAACAGGGAAAGGATCCCTCATCTCGAGCTAGGAGGCGGAAACGGGGCTCCCCTGGATGTGTGCGGGACCCCACGTGCTTCCTCTCGAGTGGAGACGTGTATGTCGGGGCACTTCTTGAGTTGCAGCAAGGGTGTGAAGGACCCTTTGGAAGTTCCAGTGGTTAGACGTGATTAGCCTCGAGAAGCCTCAGCGGAAATGGGCCTCATCTCGCCTGGAGGGCAAAACCTCCTGGATTTTCTCGAGTTGCGGCAGGTGCTCTCGACTTACGACGGGGACCTCAGGGACCCGCTCTGGTGGCCTCAGGAAAGGCCAGTCCCCATGCGAGTTCCTCGGGGGCCTCTCGGGATTCCTCTCCCGTCGATGCCGGGGCCTAAGACCTTGTGTGGAGTCGGGGCCGGAACCTGAGGATTCCTCTCCAGTGCTGACATGGATCTTGGGGTACTTCTGGAGTCTCCCCAGGGGAGTCAGTCCTCGTCTCGAATGCGGGCATGCACTTGCGCTTTCCTCCAGAGCGGTAGCAGCAGTGTCACGCAGTCCGCCGCGTGGATCAAAGGATCTATGGTTTTCCCTCGAGTCTTTCCCACGAGGCTTTCAAACGAGGCTTTCCCACAGGGCTGTCCCACGTGCACACGTGGTGGGAGTCGATCCTCGGCTTGAACGTCAAGGCAGTGCAGGGAAAACAGGTTCCTCTGGAATGGACTGACACATCTGGGGGACTCTTGGAAAGGTGGCACGACCCTGGACTTCCTCTCGCCTTTCCTGTGGAGAGCGCCTCCTCTTGAGATGCGACGGGAACGCCGGGAATTCTTTCCCTATGAAACAGGGAAAGGATCCCTCATCTCGAGCTAGGAGGCGGAAACGGGGCTCCCCTGGATGTGTGCGGGACCCCACGTGCTTCCTCTCGAGTGGAGACGGGTATGTCGGGGTACTTCTTGAGTTGCAGCAAGGGTGTGAAGGACCCTTTGGAAGTTCCAGTGGTTAGATGTGATTAGGCTCGAGAAGCCTCAGCGGAAATGGGCCTCATCTTGCCTGGAGGGCAAAACCTCCTGGATTTTCTCGAGTTGCGGCAGGTGCTCTCGACTTACGACGGGGACATCAGGGACCCGCTCTGGTGGCCTCAGGAAAGGCCAGTCCCCATGCGAGTTCCTCGGAGGCCTCTCGGCATTCCTCTCCCGTCGATGCCGGGGCCTAAGACCTTGTGTGGAGTCGGGGCCGGAACCTGAGGATTCCTCTCCAGTGCTGACATGGATCTTGGGGTACTTCTGGAGTCTCCCCAGGGGAGTCAGTCCTCGTCTCGAATGCGGGCATGCACTTGCGCTTTCCTCCAGAGCGGTAGCAGCAGTGTCACGCAGTCCGCCGCGTGGATCAAAGGATCTATGGTTTTCCCTCGAGTCTTTCCCACGAGGCTTTCCCACGAGGCTTTCCCACAGGGCTGTCCCACGTGCACACGTGGTGGGAGTGGATCCTCGGCTTGAACGTCAAGGCAGTGCAGGGAAAACAGGTTCCTCTGGAATGGACTGACACATCTGGGGGACTCTTGGAATGGTGGCACGACCCTGGAGTTCCTCTCGCCTTTCCTGTGGAGAGCGCCTCCTCTTGAGATGCGACGGGAACGCCGGGAATTCTTTCCCTACGAAACAGGGAAAGGATCCCTCATCTCGAGCTAGGAGGCGGAAACGGGGCTCCCCTGGATGTGTGCGGGACCCCACGTGCTTCCTCTCGAGTGGAGACGGGTATGTCGGGGAACTTCTTGAGTTGCAGCAAGGGTGTGAAGGACCATTTGGAAGTTCCAGTGGTTAGACGTGATTAGCCTCGAGAAGCCTCAGCGGAAATGGGCCTCATCTCGCCTGGAGGGCAAAACCTCCTGGATTTTCTCGAGTTGCGGCAGGTGCTCTCGACTTACGACGGGGACCTCAGGGACCCGCTCTGGTGGCCTCAGGAAAGGCCAGTCCCCATGCGAGTTCCTCGGGGGCCTCTCGGCATTCCTCTCCCGTCGATGCCGGGGCCTAAGACCTTGTGTGGAGTCGGGGCCGGAACCTGAGGATTCCTCTCCAGTGCTGACATGGATCTTGGGGTACTTCTGGAGTCTCCCCAGGGGAGTCAGTCCTCGTCTCGAATGCGGGCATGCACTTGCGCTTTCCTCCAGAGCGGTAGCAGCAGTGTCACGCAGTCCGCCGCGTGGATCAAAGGATCTATGGTTTTCCCTCGAGTCTTTCCCACGAGGCTTTCCCACGAGGCTTTCCCACAGGGCTGTCCCACGTGCACACGTGGTGGGAGTGGATCCTCGGCTTGAACGTCAAGGCAGTGCAGGGAAAACAGGTTCCTCTGGAATGGACTGACACATCTGGGGGACTCTTGGAATGGTGGCACGACCCTGGAGTTCCTCTCGCCTTTCCTGTGGAGAGCGCCTCCTCTTGAGATGCGACGGGAACGCCGGGAATTCTTTCCCTACGAAACAGGGAAAGGATCCCTCATCTCGAGCTAGGAGGCGGAAACGGGTCTCCCCTGGATGTGTGCGGGACCCCACGTGCTTCCTCTCGAGGGGAGACGGGTATGTCGGGGAACTTCTTGAGTTGCAGCAAGGGTGTGAAGGACCCTTTGGAAGTTCCAGTGGTTAGACGTGATTAGCCTGGAGAAGCCTCAGCGGAAATGGGCCTCATCTCGCCTGGAGGGCAAAACCTCCTGGATTTTCTCGAGTTGCGGCAGGTGCTCTCGACTTACGACGGGGACCTCAGGGACCCGCTCTGGTGGCCTCAGGAAAGGCCAGTCCCCATGCGAGTTCCTCGGGGGCCTCTCGGGATTCCTCTCCCGTCGATGCCGGGGCCTAAGACCTTGTGTGGAGTCGGGGCCGGAACCTGAGGATTCCTCTCCAGTGCTGACATGGATCTTGGGGTAATTCTGGAGTCTCCCCAGGGGAGTCAGTCCTCGTCTCGAATGCGGGCATGCACTTGCGCTTTCCTCCAGAGCGGTAGCAGCAGTGTCACGCAGTCCGCCGCGTGGATCAAAGGATCTATGGTTTTCCCTCGAGTCTTTCCCACGAGGCTTTCCCACGAGGCTTTCCCACAGGGCTGTCCCACGTGCACACGTGGTGGGAGTCGATCCTCGGCTTGAACGTCAAGGCAGTGCAGGGAAAACAGGTTCCTCTGGAATGGACTGACACATCTGGGGGACTCTTGGAATGGTGGCACGACCCTGGAGTTCCTCTCGCCTTTCCTGTGGAGAGCGCCTCCTCTTGAGATGCGACGGGAACGCCGGGAATTCTTTCCCTACTAAACAGGGAAAGGATCCCTCATCTCGAGCTAGGAGGCGGAAACGGGGCTCCCCTGGATGTGTGCGGGACCCCACGTGCTTCCTCTCGAGTGGAGACGTGTATGTCGGGGCACTTCTTGAGTTGCAGCAAGGGTGTGAAGGACCCTTTGGAAGTTTCAGTGGTTAGACGTGATGAGCCTCGAGAAGCCTCAGCGGAAATGGGCCTCATCTCGCCTGGAGGGCAAAACCTCCTGGATTTTCTCGAGTTGCGGCAGGTGCTCTCGACTTACGACGGGGACCTCAGGGACCCGCTCTGGTGGCCTCAGGAAAGGCCAGTTCCCATGCGAGTTCCTCGGGGGCCTCTCGGGATTCCTCTCCCGTCGATGCCGGGGCCTAAGACCTTGTGTGGAGTCGGGGCCGGAACCTGAGGATTCCTCTCCAGTGCTGACATGGATCTTGGGGTACTTTTGGAGTCTCCCCAGGGGAGTCAGTCCTCGTCTCGAATGCGGGCATGCACTTGCGCTTTCCTCCAGAGCGGTAGCAGCAGTGTCACGCAGTCCGCCGCGTGGATCAAAGGATCTATGGTTTTCCCTCGAGTCTTTCCCACGAGGCTTTCCCACGAGGCTTTCCCACAGGGCTGTCCCACGTGCACACGTGGTGGGAGTCGATCCTCGGCTTGAACGTCAAGGCAGTGCAGGGAAAACAGGTTCCTCTGGAATGGACTGACACATCTGGGGGACTCTTGGAATGGTGGCACGACCCTGGACTTCCTCTCGCCTTTCCTGTGGAGAGCGCCTCCTCTTGAGATGCGACGGGAACGCCGGGAATTCTTTCCCTATGAAACAGGGAAAGGATCCCTCATCTCGAGCTAGGAGGCGGAAACGGGGCTCCCCTGGATGTGTGCGGGACCCCACGTGCTTCCTCTCGAGTGGAGACGGGTATGTCGGGGAACTTCTTGAGTTGCAGCAAGGGTGTGAAGGACCTTTTGGAAGTTCCAGTGGTTAGATGTGATTAGGCTCGAGAAGCCTCAGCGGAAATGGGCCTCATCTTGCCTGGAGGGCAAAACCTCCTGGATTTTCTCGAGTTGCGGCAGGTGCTCTCGACTTACGACGGGGACCTCAGGGACCCGCTCTGGTGGCCTCAGGAAAGGCCAGTCCCCATGCGAGTTCCTCGGAGGCCTCTCGGCATTCCTCTCCCGTCGATGCCGGGGCCTAAGACCTTGTGTGGAGTCGGGGCCGGAACCTGAGGATTCCTCTCCAGTGCTGACATGGATCTTGGGGTACTTCTGGAGTCTCCCCAGGGGAGTCAGTCCTCGTCTCGAATGCGGGCATGCACTTGCGCTTTCCTCCAGAGCGGTAGCAGCAGTGTCACGCAGTCCGACGCGTGGATCAAAGGATCTATGGTTTTCCCTCGAGTCTTTCCCACGAGGCTTTCCCACGAGGCTTTCCCACAGGGCTGTCCCACGTGCACACGTGGTGGGAGTGGATCCTCGGCTTGAACGTCAAGGCAGTGCAGGGAAAACAGGTTCCTCTGGAATGGACTGACACATCTGGGGGACTCTTGGAATGGTGGCACGACCCTGGAGTTCCTCTCGCCTTTCCTGTGGAGAGCGCCTCCTCTTGAGATGCGACGGGAACGCCGGGAATTCTTTCCCTACGAAACAGGGAAAGGATCCCTCATCTCGAGCTAGGAGGCGGAAACGGGTCTCCCCTGGATGTGTGCGGGACCCCACGTGCTTCCTCTCGAGTGGAGACGGGTATGTCGGGGAACTTCTTGAGTTGCAGCAAGGGTGTGAAGGACCCTTTGGAAGTTCCAGTGGTTAGACGTGATTAGCCTGGAGAAGCCTCAGCGGAAATGGGCCTCATCTCGCCTGGAGGGCAAAACCTCCTGGATTTTCTCGAGTTGCGGCAGGTGCTCTCGACTTACGACGGGGACCTCAGGGACCCGCTCTGGTGGCCTCAGGAAAGGCCAGTCCCCATGCGAGTTCCTCGGGGGCCTCTCGGGATTCCTCTCCCGTCGATGCCGGGGCCTAAGAACTTGTGTGGAGTCGGGGCCGGAACCTGAGGATTCCTCTCCAGTGCTGACATGGATCTTGGGGTAATTCTGGAGTCTCCCCAGGGGAGTCAGTCCTCGTCTCGAATGCGGGCATGCACTTGCGCTTTCCTCCAGAGCGGTAGCAGCAGTGTCACGCAGTCCGCCGCGTGGATCAAAGGATCTATGGTTTTCCCTCGAGTCTTTCCCACGAGGCTTTCCCACGAGGCTTTCCCACAGGGCTGTCCCACGTGCACACGTGGTGGGAGTGGATCCTCGGCTTGAACGTCAAGGCAGTGCAGGGAAAACAGGTTCCTCTGGAATGGACTGACACATCTGGGGGACTCTTGGAATGGTGGCACGACCCTGGAGTTCCTCTCGCCTTTCCTGTGGAGAGCGCCTCCTCTTGAGATGCGACTGGAACGCCGGGAATTCTTTCCCTACGAAACAGGGAAAGGATCCCTCATCTCGAGCTAGGAGGCGGAAACGGGGCTCCCCTGGATGTGTGCGGGACCCCACGTGCTTCCTCTCGAGTGGAGACGGGTATGTCGGGGAACTTCTTGAGTTGCAGCAAGGGTGTGAAGGACCCTTTGGAAGTTCCAGTGGTTAGACGTGATTAGCCTCGAGAAGCCTCAGCGGAAATGGGCCTCATCTCGCCTGGAGGGCAAAACCTCCTGGATTTTCTCGAGTTGCGGCAGGTGCTCTCGACTTACGACGGGGACCTCAGGGACCCGCTCTGGTGGCCTCAGGAAAGGCCAGTCCCCATGCGAGTTCCTCGGGGGCCTCTCGGCATTCCTCTCCCGTCGATGCCGGGGCCTAAGACCTTGTGTGGAGTCGGGGCCGGAACCTGAGGATTCCTCTCCAGTGCTGACATGGATCTTGGGGTACTTCTGGAGTCTCCCCAGGGGAGTCAGTCCTCGTCTCGAATGCGGGCATGCACTTGCGCTTTCCTCCAGAGCGGTAGCAGCAGTGTCACGCAGTCCGCCGCGTGGATCAAAGGATCTATGGTTTTCCCTCGAGTCTTTCCCACGAGGCTTTCCCACAGGGCTGTCCCACGTGCACACGTGGTGGGAGTGGATCCTCGGCTTGAACGTCAAGGCAGTGCAGGGAAAACAGGTTCCTCTGGAATGGACTGACACATCTGGGGGACTCTTGGAATGGTGGCACGACCCTGGAGTTCCTCTCGCCTTTCCTGTGGAGAGCGCCTCCTCTTGAGATGCGACGGGAACGCCGGGAATTCTTTCCCTACGAAACAGGGAAAGGATCCGTCATCTCGAGCTAGGAGGCGGAAACGGGGCTCCCCTGGATGTGTGCGGGACCCCACGTGCTTCCTCTCGAGTGGAGACGTGTATGTCGGGGCACTTCTTGAGTTGCAGCAAGGGTGTGAAGGACCCTTTGGAAGTTCCAGTGGTTAGACGTGATTAGCCTCGAGAAGCCTCAGCGGAAATGGGCCTCATCTCGCCTGGAGGGCAAAACCTCCTGGATTTTCTCGAGTTGCGGCAGGTGCTCTCGACTTACGACGGGGACCTCAGGGACCCGCTCTGGTGGCCTCAGGAAAGGCCAGTCCCCATGCGAGTTCCTCGGGGGCCTCTCGGCATTCCTCTCCCGTCGATGCCGGGGCCTAAGACCTTGTGTGGAGTCGGGGCCGGAACCTGAGGATTCCTCTCCAGTGCTGACATGGATCTTGGGGTACTTCTGGAGTCTCCCCAGGGGAGTCAGTCCTCGTCTCGAATGCGGGCATGCACTTGCTCTTTCCTCCAGAGCGGTAGCAGCAGTGTCACGCAGTCCGCCGCGTGGATCAAAGGATCTATGGTTTTCCCTCGAGTCTTTCCCACGAGGCTTTCCCACGAGGCTTTCCCACAGGGCTGTCCCACGTGCACACGTGGTGGGAGTCGATCCTCGGCTTGAACGTCAAGGCAGTGCAGGGAAAACAGGTTCCTCTGGAATGGACTGACACATCTGGGGGACTCTTGGAATGGTGGCACGACCCTGGAGTTCCTCTCGCCTTTCCTGTGGAGAGCGCCTCCTCTTGAGATGCGACGGGAACGCCGGGAATTCTTTCCCTACGAAACAGGGAAAGGATCCCTCATCTCGAGCTAGGAGGCGGAAACGGGGCTCCCCTGGATGTGTGCGGGACCCCACGTGCTTCCTCTCGAGTGGAGACGGGTATGTCGGGGAACTTCTTGAGTTGCAGCAAGGGTGTGAAGGACCCTTTGGAAGTTCCAGTGGTTAGACGTGATTAGCCTCGAGAAGCCTCAGCGGAAATGGGCCTCATCTCGCCTGGAGGGCAAAACCTCCTGGATTTTCTCGAGTTGCGGCAGGTGCTCTCGACTTACGACGGGGACCTCAGGGACCCGCTCTGGTGGCCTCAGGAAAGGCCAGTCCCCATGCGAGTTCCTCGGGGGCCTCTCGGCATTCCTCTCCCGTCGATGCCGGGGCCTAAGAACTTGTGTGGAGTCGGGGCCGGAACCTGAGGATTCCTCTCCAGTGCTGACATGGATCTTGGGGTACTTCTGGAGTCTCCCCAGGGGAGTCAGTCCTCGTCTCGAATGCGGGCATGCACTTGCGCTTTCCTCCAGAGCGGTAGCAGCAGTGTCACGCAGTCCGCCGCGTGGATCAAAGGATCTATGGTTTTCCCTCGAGTCTTTCCCACGAGGCTTTCCCACGAGGCTTTCCCACAGGGCTGTCCCACGTGCACACGTGGTGGGAGTGGATCCTCGGCTTGAACGTCAAGGCAGTGCAGGGAAAACAGGTTCCTCTGGAATGGACTGACACATCTGGGGGACTCTTGGAATGGTGGCACGACCCTGGAGTTCCTCTCGCCTTTCCTGTGGAGAGCGCCTCCTCTTGAGATGCGACGGGAACGCCGGGAATTCTTTCCCTACGAAACAGGGAAAGGATCCCTCATCTCGAGCTAGGAGGCGGAAACGGGGCTCCCCTGGATGTGTGCGGGACCCCACGTGCTTCCTCTCGAGTGGAGACGTGTATGTCGGGGCACTTCTTGAGTTGCAGCAAGGGTGTGAAGGACCCTTTGGAAGTTCCAGTGGTTAGACGTGATTAGCCTCGAGAAGCCTCAGCGGAAATGGGCCTCATCTCGCCTGGAGGGCAAAACCTCCTGGATTTTCTCGAGTTGCGGCAGGTGCTCTCGACTTACGACGGGGACCTCAGGGACCCGCTCTGGTGGCCTCAGGAAAGGCCAGTCCCCATGCGAGTTCCTCGGGGGCCTCTCGGGATTCCTCTCCCGTCGATGCCGGGGCCTAAGACCTTGTGTGGAGTCGGGGCCGGAACCTGAGGATTCCTCTCCAGTGCTGACATGGATCTTGGGGTACTTCTGGAGTCTCCCCAGGGGAGTCAGTCCTCGTCTCGAATGCGGGCATGCACTTGCGCTTTCCTCCAGAGCGGTAGCAGCAGTGTCACGCAGTCCGCCGCGTGGATCAAAGGATCTATGGTTTTCCCTCGAGTCTTTCCCACGAGGCTTTCCCACGAGGCTTTCCCACAGGGCTGTCCCACGTGCACACGTGGTGGGAGTGGATCCTCGGCTTGAACGTCAAGGCAGTGCAGGGAAAACAGGTTCCTCTGGAATGGACTGACACATCTGGGGGACTCTTGGAATGGTGGCACGACCCTGGAGTTCCTCTCGCCTTTCCTGTGGAGAGCGCCTCCTCTTGAGATGCGACGGGAACGCCGGGAATTCTTTCCCTACGAAACAGGGAAAGGATCCCTCATCTCGAGCTAGGAGGCGGAAACGGGGCTCCCCTGGATGTGTGCGGGACCCCACGTGCTTCCTCTCGAGTGGAGACGGGTATGTCGGGGAACTTCTTGAGTTGCAGCAAGGGTGTGAAGGACCCTTTGGAAGTTCCAGTGGTTAGACGTGATTAGCCTCGAGAAGCCTCAGCGGAAATGGGCCTCATCTCGCCTGGAGGGCAAAACCTCCTGGATTTTCTCGAGTTGCGGCAGGTGCTCTCGACTTACGACGGGGACCTCAGGGACCCGCTCTGGTGGCCTCAGGAAAGGCCAGTCCCCATGCGAGTTCCTCGGGGGCCTCTCGGGATTCCTCTCCCGTCGATGCCGGGGCCTAAGACCTTGTGTGGAGTCGGGGCCGGAACCTGAGGATTCCTCTCCAGTGCTGACATGGATCTTGGGGTACTTCTGGAGTCTCCCCAGGGGAGTCAGTCCTCGTCTCGAATGCGGGCATGCACTTGCGCTTTCCTCCAGAGCGGTAGCAGCAGTGTCACGCAGTCCGCCGCGTGGATCAAAGGATCTATGGTTTTCCCTCGAGTCTTTCCCACGAGGCTTTCCCACGAGGCTTTCCCACAGGGCTGTCCCACGTGCACACGTGGTGGGAGTCGATCCTCGGCTTGAACGTCAAGGCAGTGCAGGGAAAACAGGTTCCTCTGGAATGGACTGACACATCTGGGGGACTCTTGGAATGGTGGCACGACCCTGGAGTTCCTCTCGCCTTTCCTGTGGAGAGCGCCTCCTCTTGAGATGCGACGGGAACGCCGGGAATTCTTTCCCTACGAAACAGGGAAAGGATCCCTCATCTCGAGCTAGGAGGCGGAAACGGGGCTCCCCTGGATGTGTGCGGGACCCCACGTGCTTCCTCTCGAGTGGAGACGTGTATGTCGGGGCACTTCTTGAGTTGCAGCAAGGGTGTGAAGGACCCTTTGGAAGTTCCAGTGGTTAGACGTGATTAGCCTCGAGAAGCCTCAGCGGAAATGGGCCTCATCTCGCCTGGAGGGCAAAACCTCCTGGATTTTCTCGAGTTGCGGCAGGTGCTCTCGACTTACGACGGGGACCTCAGGGACCCGCTCTGGTGGCCTCAGGAAAGGCCAGTCCCCATGCGAGTTCCTCGGGGGCCTCTCGGGATTCCTCTCCCGTCGATGCCGGGGCCTAAGACCTTGTGTGGAGTCGGGGCCGGAACCTGAGGATTCCTCTCCAGTGCTGACATGGATCTTGGGGTACTTCTGGAGTCTCCCCAGGGGAGTCAGTCCTCGTCTCGAATGCGGGCATGCACTTGCGCTTTCCTCCAGAGCGGTAGCAGCAGTGTCACGCAGTCCGCCGCGTGGATCAAAGGATCTATGGTTTTCCCGCGAGTCTTTCCCACGAGTCTTTCCCACGAGGCTTTCCCACAGGGCTTTCCCTCGTGCACACGTGGTGGGAGTCGATCCTCGGCTTGAACGTCAAGGCAGTGCAGGGAAAACAGGTTCCTCTGAAATGGACTGACACATCTGGGGGACTCTTGGAATGGTGTCACGACCCTGGAGTTCCTCTCGCCTTTCCTGTGGAGAGCGCCTCCTCTTGAGATGCGACGGGAACGCCGGGAATTCTTTCCCTACGAAACAGGGAATGGATCCCTCATCTCGAGCTAGGAGGCGGAAACGGGGCTCCCCTGGATGTGTGCGGGACCCCACGTGCTTCCTCTCGAGTGGAGACGGGTCTGTCGGGGAACTTCTTGAGTTGCAGCAAGGGTGTGAAGGACCCTTTGGAAGTTCCAGTGGTTAGACGTGATTAGCCTCGAGAAGCCTCAGCGGAAATGGGCCTCATCTCGCCTGGAGGGCAAAACCTCCTGGATTTTCTCGAGTTGCGGCAGGTGCTCTCGACTTACGACGGGGACCTCAGGGACCCGCTCTGGTGGCCTCAGGAAAGGCCAGTCCCCATGCGAGTTCCTCGGGGGCCTCTCGGGATTCCTCTCCCGTCGATGCCGGGTCCTAAGACCTTGTGTGGAGTCGGGGCCGGAACCTGAGGATTCCTCTCCAGTGCTGACATGGATCTTGGGGTACTTCTGGAGCCTCCCCAGGGGAGTCAGTCCTCGTCTCGAATGCGGGCATGCACTTGTGCTTTCCTCCAGAGCGGTAGCAGCAGTGTCACGCAGTCCGCCGCGTGGATCAAAGGATCTATGGTTTTCCCTCGAGTCTTTCCCACGAGGCTTTCCCACGAGACTTTCCCACAGGGCTGTCCCACGTGCACACGTGGTGGGAGTGGATCCTCGGCTTGAACGTCAAGGCAGTGAAGGGAAAACAGGTTCCTCTGGAATGGACTGACACATCTGGGGGACTCTTGGAATGGTGGCACGACCCTGGAGTTCCTCTCGCCTTTCCTGTGGAGAGCGCCTCCTCTTGAGATGCGACGGGAACGCCGGAAATTCTTTCCCTACGAAACAGGGAAAGGATCCCTCATCTCGAGCTAGGAGGCGGAAACGGGGCTCCCCTGGATGTGTGCGGGACCCCACGTGCTTCCTCTCGAGTTGAGACGGGTATGTCGGGGAACTTCTTGATTTGCAGCAAGGGTGTGAAGGACCCTTTGGAAGTTCCAGTGGTTAGACGTGATTAGGCTCCAGAAGCCTCAGCGGAAATGGGCCTCATCTCGCCTGGAGGGCAAAACCTCCTGGATTTTCTCGAGTTGCGGCAGGTGCTCTCGACTTACGACGGGGACCTCAGGGACCCGCTCTGGTGGCCTCAGGAAAGGCCAGTCCCCATGCGAGTTCCTCGGGGGCCTCTCGGGATACATCTCCGGTCGATGCCGGGGCCTAAGACCTTGTGTGGAGTCGGGGCCGGAACCTGAGGATTCCTCTCCAGTGCTGACATGGATCTTGGGGTACTTCTGGAGTCTCCCCAGGGGAGTCAGTCCTCGTCTCGAATGCGGGCATGCACTTGCGCTTTCCTCCAGAGCGGTAGCAGCAGTGTCACGCAGTCCGCCGCGTGGATCAAAGGATCTATGGTTTTCCCTCGAGTCTTTCCCACGAGGCTTTCCCACGAGGCTTTCCCACAGGGCTTTCCCTCGTGCACACGTGGTGGGAGTCGATCCTCGGCTTGAACGTCAAGGCAGTGCAGGGAAAACAGGTTCCTCTGGAATGGACTGACACATCTGGGGGACTCTTGGAATGGTGGCACGACCCTGGAGTTCCTCTCGCCTTTCCTGTGGAGAGCGCCTCCTCTTGAGATGCGACGGGAACGCCGGGAATTCTTTCCCTACGAAACAGGGAAAGGATCCCTCATCTCGAGCTAGGAGGCGGAAACGGGGCTCCCCTGGATGTGTGCGGGACCCCACGTGCTTCCTCTCGAGTGGAGACGGGTATGTCGGGGAACTTCTTGAGTTGCAGCAAGGGTGTGAAGGACCATTTTTAAGTTCCAGTGGTTAGACGTGATTAGCCTCGAGAAGCCTCAGCGGAAATGGGCCTCATCTCGCCTGGAGGGCAAAACCTCCTGGATTTTCTCGAGTTGCGGCAGGTGCTCTCGACTTACGACGGGGACCTCAGGGACCCGCTCTGGTGGCCTCAGGAAAGGCCAGTCCCCATGCGAGTTCCTCGGGGGCCTCTCGGGATTCCTCTCCCTTCGATGAGGGGCCTAAGACCTTGTGTGGAGTCGGGGCCGGAAACTGAGGATTCCTCTCCAGTGCTGACATGGATCTTGGGGTACTTCTGGAGTCTCCCCAGGGGAGTCAGTCCTCGTCTCGAATGCGGGCATGCACTTGCGCTTTCCTCCAGAGCGGTAGCAGCAGTGTCACGCAGTCCGCTGCGTGGATCAACGGATCTATGCTTTTCCCTCGAGTCTTTCCCACGAGGCTTTCCCAAGAGGCTTTCCCACAGGGCTGTCCCACGTGCACACGTGGTGGGAGTCGATCCTCGGCTGGAAAGTCAAGGCAGTGCAGGGAAAACAGTTTCCTGTGGAATGGATTGACACATCTGGGGGTCTCTTGGAATGGTGGCACGACCCTGGAGTTCCTCTCCCCTTTCCTGTGGAGAGCGCCTCCTCTTGAGATGCGACGGGAACGCCGGGAATTCTTTCCCTACGAAACAGGGAGTGGATCCCTCATCTCGAGCTAGGAGGCGGAAACGGGGCTCCCCTGGATGTGTGCGGGACACCACGTGCTTCCTCTCGAGTGCAGACGGGTATGTCGGGGAACTTCTTGAGTTGCAGCAAGGGTGTGTAGGACCCTTTGGAAGGTCCAGTGGTTAGATGTGATTGGCCTCGAGAAACCTCAGGGGAAATGGGCCTCATCTCGCCTGGAGGGCAAAACCTCCTGGATTTTCTCGAGTTGCGGCAGGAGCTCTCGACTTACGACGGGGACCTGAGGGACCCGCTCTCGTGGCCTCAGGAAAGGCCAGTCCCCATGCGATTTCCTCGGGGGCCTCTCGGGATTCCTCTCCCGTCGATGCCGGGGCCTAAGACCTTGTGTGGAGTCGGGGCCGGAACCTGAGGATTCCTCTCCAGTGCTGACATGGATCTTGGGGTACTTCTGGAGCCTCCCCAGGGGAGTCAGTCCTCGTCTCGAATACGGGCATGCACTTGTGCTTTCCTCCAGAGCGGTAGCAGCAGTGTCACGCAGTCCGCCGCGTGGATCAAAGGATCTGTGGTTTTCCCTCGAGTCTTTCCCACGAGGCTTTCCCACGAGGCTTTCCCACAGGGCTGTCCCACGTGCACACGTGGTGGGAGTCGATCCTCGGCTTGAACGTCAAGGCAGTGCAGGGAAAACCGGTTCCTCTGGAATGGACTGACACATCTGGGGGACTCTTGGAATGGTGGCACGACCCTGGAGTTCCTCTCGCCTTTCCTGTGGAGAGCGCCTCCTCTTGAGATGCGACGGGAACGCCGGGAATTCTTTCCCTACGAAACAGGGAAAGGATCCCTCATCTCGAGCTAGGAGGCGGAAACGGGGCTCCCCTGGATGTGTGCGGGACCCACGTGCTTCGTCTCGAGTGGAGACGGGTATGTCGGGGAACTTCTTGAGTTGCAGCAAGGGTGTGAATGACCCTTTGGAAGTTCAGTGGTTAGACGTGATTAGCCTCGAGAAGCCTCAGCGGAAATGGGCCTCATCTCGCCTGGAGTGCAAAACCTCCTGGAGTTTCTCGAGTTGCGGCAGGTGCTCTCGACTTACGACGGGGACCTGAGGGACCCGCTCTGGTGGCCTCAGGAAAGGCCAGTCCCCAAGCGAGTTCCACGGGGGCCTCTCGGGATTCCTCTCACGTCGATGCCGGGGCCTAAGACCTTGTGTGGAGTCGGGCCGGAACCTGAGGATTCCTCTCCAGTACTGACATGGATCTTGGGGTACTTCTGGAGTCTCCCCAGGGGAGTCAGTCCTCGTCTCGAATGCGGGCATGCACTTGCACTTTCCTCCAGAGCGGTAGCAGCAGTGTCACGCAGTCCGCCGCGTGGATCAAAGGATCTATGGTTTTCCCACGAGTCTTTCCCACGAGGCTTTCCCACGAGGCTTTCCCACAGGGCTGTCCCACGTGCACACGTGGTGGGAGTCGATCCTCGGCTTGAACGTCAAGGCAGTGCAGGGAAAACCGGTTCCTCTGGAATGGACTGACACATCTGGGGGACTCTTGGAATGGTGGCACGACCCTGGAGTTCCTCTCGCCTTTCCTGTGGAGAGCGCCTCCTCTTGAGATGCGACGGGAACGCCGGGAATTCTTTCCCTACGAAACAGGGAAAGGATCCCTCATCTCGAGCTAGGAGGCGGAAACGGGGCTCCCCTGGATGTGTGCGGGACCCACGTGCTTCCTCTCGAGTGGAGACGGTTATGTCGGGGAACTTCTTGAGTTGCAGCAAGGGTGTGAATGACCCTTTGGAAGTTCAGTGGTTAGACGTGATTAGCCTCGAGAAGCCTCAGCGGAAATGGGCCTCATCTCGCCTGGAGGGCAAAACCTCCTGGATTTTCTCGAGTTGCGACAGGTGCTCTCGACTTACGACGGGGACCTCAGGGACCCGCTCTGCTGGCCTCAGGAAAGGCCAGTCCTCAAGCGAGTTCCTCGGGGGCCTCTCGGGATTCCTCTCCCGTCGATGCCGGGGCCTAAGACCTTGTGAGGAGTCGGGGCCGGAACCTGAGGATTCCTCTCCAGTGCTGACATGGATCTTATGGTACTTCTGGAGTCTCCCCAGGGGAGTCAGTCCTCGTCTCGAATGCGGGCATGCACTTGTGCTTTCCTCCAGAGCGGTAGCAGCAGTGTCACGCAGTCCGCCGCGTGGATCAAAGGATCTGTGGTTTTCCCTCGAGTCTTTCCCACGAGGCTTTCCCACGAGGCGTTCCCACAGGGCTGTCCCACGTGCACACTTGGTGGGAGTCGATCCTCGGCTTGAACGTCAAGGCAGTGCAGGGAAAACAGGTTCCTCTGGAGTGGACTGACACATCTGGGGGACTCTTGGAATGGTGGCATGACCCTGGAGTTCCTCTCCCCGTTCCTGTGGAGAGCGCCTCCTCTTGAGATGCGACGGGAACGCCGGGAATTCGTTCCCTACGAAACAGGGAAAGGATCCCTCATCTCGAGCTAGGAGGCGGAAACGGGGCTCCCCTGGATGTGTGCGGGACCCCAGGTGCTTCCTCTCGAGTGCAGACGGGTATGTCGGGGAACTTCTTGAGTTGCAGCAAGGGTGTGAAGGACCCTTTGGAAGTTCCAGTGGTTAGATGTGATTGGCCTCGAGAAGCCTCAGCGGAAATGGGCCTCATCTCGCCTGGAGGTGAAAACCTCCTGGATTTTCTCGAGTTGCGGTAGGTGCTCTCGACTTACGACGGGGACCTCAGGGACCCGCTCTGGTGGCCTCAGGAAAGGCCAGTCCCCATGCGAGTTCCTCGGGGGCCTCTCGGGATTCCTCTCCCGTCGATGCCGGGGCCTACGACCTTGTGTGGAGTCGGGCCGGAACCTGAGGATTCCTCTCCAGTACTGACATGGATCTTGGGGTACTTCTGGAGTCTCCCCAGGGGAGTCAGTCCTCGTCTCGAATGCGGGCATGCACTTGCACTTTCCTCCAGAGCGGTAGCAGCAGTGTCACGCAGTCCGCCGCGTGGATCAAAGGATCTATGGTTTTCCCTCGAGTCTTTCCCACGAGGCTTTCCCACGAGGCTTTCCCACAGGGCTGTCCCACGTGCACACGTGGTGGGAGTCGATCCTCGGCTTGAACGTCAAGGCAGTGCAGGGAAAACCGGTTCCTCTGGAATGGACTGACACATCTGGGGGACTCTTGGAATGGTGGCACGACCCTGGAGTTACTCTCGCCTTTCCTGTGGAGAGCGCCTCCTCTTGAGATGCGACGGGAACGCCGGGAATTCTTTCCCTACGAAACAGGGAAAGGATCCCTCATCTCGAGCTAGGAGGCGGAAACGGGGCTCCCCTGGATGTGTGCGGGACCCACGTGCTTCCTCTCGAGTGGAGACGGTTATGTCGGGGAACTTCTTGAGTTGCAGCAAGGGTGTGAATGACCCTTTGGAAGTTCAGTGGTTAGACGTGATTAGCCTCGAGAAGCCTCAGCGGAATTGGGCCTCATCTCGCCTGGAGGGCAAAACCTCCTGGATTTTCTCGAGTTGCGACAGGTGCTCTCGACTTACGACGGGGACCTCAGGGACCCGCTCTGCTGGCCTCAGGAAAGGCCAGTCCTCAAGCGAGTTCCTCGGGGGCCTCTCGGGATTCCTCTCCCGTCGATGAGGGGCCTAAGACCTTGTGAGGAGTCGGGGCCGGAACCTGAGGATTCCTCTCCAGTGCTGACATGGATCGTATGGTACTTCTGGAGTCTCCCCAGGGGAGTCAGTCCTCGTCTCGAATGCGGGCATGCACTTGTGCTTTCCTCCAGAGCGGTAGCAGCAGTGTCACGCAGTCCGCCGCGTGGATCAAAGGACCTGTGGTTTTCCCTCGAGTCTTTCCCACGAGGCTTTCCCACGAGGAGTTCCCACAGGGCTGTCCCACGTGCACACTTGGTGGGAGTCGATCCTCGGCTTGAACGTCAAGGCAGTGCAGGGATAACAGGTTCCTCTGGAGTGGACTGACACATCTGGGGGACTCTTGGAATGGTGGCATGACCCTGGAGTTCCTCTCCCCTTTCCTGTGGAGAGCGCCTCCTCTTGAGATGCGACGGGAACGCCGGGAATTCTTTCCCTACGAAACAGGGAAAGGATCCCTCATCTCGAGCTAGGAGGCGGAAACGGGGCTCCCCTGGATGTGTGCGGGACCCCAGGTGCTTCCTCTCGAGTGCAGACGGGTATGTCGGGGAACTTCTTGAGTTGCAGCAAGGGTGTGAAGGACCCTTTGGAAGTTCCAGTGGTTAGATGTGATTGGCCTCGAGAAGCCTCAGCGGAAATGGGCCTCATCTCGCCTGGAGGTGAAAACCTCCTGGATTTTCTCGAGTTGCGGCAGGTGCTCTCGACTTACGACGGGGACCTCAGGGACCCGCTCTGGTGGCCTCAGGAAAGGCCAGTTCCCATGCGAGTTCCTCGGGGGCCTCTCGGGATTCCTCTCCCGTCGATGCCGGGGCCTAAGACCTTGTGAGGAGTCGGGGCCGGAACCTGAGGATTCCTCTCCAGTGCTGACATGGATCTTGGGGTACTTCTGGAGTCTCCCCAGGGGAGTCAGTCCTCGTCTCGAATGCGGGCATGCACTTGCGCTTTGCTCCAGAGCGGTAGCAGCAGTGTCACGCAGTCCGCCGCGTGGATCAAAGGATCTATGGTTTTCCCTCGAGTCTTTCCCACGAGGCTTTCCCACGAGGCTTTCCCACAGGGCTGTCCCACGTGCACACGTGGTGGGAGTCGATCCTCGGCTTGAACGTCAAGGCAGTGCAGGGAAAACAGTTTCCTCTGGAATGGACTGACACATCTGGGGGACTTTTGGAATGGTGGCACGACCCTGGACTTCCTCTCGCCTTTCCTGTGGAGAGCGCCTCCTCTTGAGATGCGACGGGAACGCCGGGAATTCTTTCCCTAAGAAACAGGGAAAGGAACCCTCATCTCGAGCTAGGAGGCGGAAACGGGGCTCCCCTGGATGTGTGCGGGACCCACGTGCTTCCTCTCGAGTGGAGACGGGTATGTCGGGGAACTTCTTGAGTTGCAACAAGGGTGTGAAGGACCCTTTGGAAGTTCCAGTGGTTAGACGTGATGAGCCTCGAGAAGCCTCAGCGGAAATGGGCCTCATCTCGCCTGGAGGGCAAAACCTCCTGGATTTTCTCGAGTTGCGGCAGGTGCTCTCGACTTACGACCTGGACCTCAGGGACCCGCTCGGGTGGCCTCAGGAAAGGCCAGTCCCCATGCGAGTTCCTCGGGGGCCTCTCGGGATTCCTCTCCCGTCGATGCCGGGGCCGAAGACCTTGTGTGGAGTCGGGGCCGGAACCTGAGGATTCCTCTCCAGTGCTGACATGGATCTTGGGGTACTTCTGGAGTCTCCCCAGGGGAGTCAGTCCTCGTCTCGAATGCGGCCATGCACTTGCGCTTTCCTCCACAGCGGTAGCAGCAGTGTCACGCAGTCCGCCGCGTGGATCAAAGGATCTATGGTTTTCCCTCGAGTCTTTCCCACGAGGCTTTCCCACGAGGCTTTCCCACAGGGCTGTCCCACGTGCACACGTGGTGGGAGTCGATCCTCGGCTTGAACGTCAAGGCAGTGCAGGGAAAGCAGGTTCCTCTGGAATGGACTGACACATCTGGGGGACTCTTGGAATGGTGGCACGACCCTGGAGTTCCTCTCGCCTTTCCTGTGGAGAGCGCCTCCTCTTGAGATGCGACGGGAACGCCGGGAATTCTTTCCCTACGAAACAGGGAAAGGATCCCTCATCTCGAGCTAGGAGGCGGAAACGGGGCTCCCCTGGATGTGGGCGGGACACCACGTGCTTCCTCTCGAGTGGTGACGGGTATGTCGGGGAACTTCTTGAGTTGCAGCAAGGGTGTGAAGGACCCTTTGGAAGTTCCAGTGGTTAGACGTGATTAGCCTCGAGAAGCCTCAGCGGAAATGGGCCTCATCTCGCCTGGAGGGCAAAACCTCCTGGATTTTCTCGAGTTGCGGCAGGTGCTCTCGACTTACGACGGGGACCTCAGGGACCCGCTCTGGTGGCCTCAGGAAAGGCCAGTCCCCATGCGAGTTCCTTGGGGCCCTCTCGGGATTCCTCTCCCGTCGATGCCGGGCCTAAGACCTTGTGTGGAGTCGGGGCCGGAACCTGAGGATTCCTCTCCAGTGCTGACATGGATCTTGGGGTACTTCTGGAGTCTCCCCAGGGGAGTCAGTCCTCGTCTCGAATGCGGGCATGCACTTGCGCTTTCCTCCAGAGCGGTAGCAGCAGTGTCACGCAGTCCGCCGCGTGGATCAAAGGATCTATGGTTTTCCCTCGAGTCTTTCCCACGAGGCTTTCCCACGAGGCTTTCCCACAGGGCTGTCCCACGTGCACACGTGGTGGGAGTCGATCCTCGGCTTGAACGTCAAGGAAGTGCAGGGAAAACAGGTTCCTCTAGAATGGACTGACACATCTGGGGGACTCTTGGAATGGTGGCACGACCCTGGGGTTCCTCTCGCCTTTCCTGTGGAGAGCGCATCCTCTTGAGATGCGACGGGAACGCCGGGAATTCTTTCCCTACGAAACAGGGAAAGGATCCCTCATCTCGAGCTAGGAGGCGGAAATGGGGCTCCCCTGGATGTGTGCGGGACACCACGTGCTTCCTCTCGAGTGCAGACGGGTATGTCGGGGAACTTATTGAGTTGCAGCAAGGGTGTGAAGGACCCTTTGGAAGTTCCAGTGGTTAGACGTGATTGGCCTCGAGAAGCCTCAGCGGAAATGGGCCTCATCTCCCCTGGAGGGCAAAACCTCCTGGATTTTCTCGAGTTGCGGCAGGTGCTCTCGACTTACGACAGGGACCTCAGGGAACCGCTCTGGTGGCCTCAGGAAAGGCCAGTCCCCATGCGAGTTCCTTGGGGGCCTCTCGGGATTCCTCTCCCGTCGATGCCGGGGCCTAAGACCGTGTGTGGAGTCGGGGCCGGAACCTGAGGATTCCTCTCCAGTGCTGACATGGATCTTGGGGTACTTCTGGAGTCTCCCCAGGGGAGTCAGTCCTCGTCTCGAATGCGGGCATGCACTTGCGCTTTCCTCCAGAGCGGTAGCAGCAGTGTCACGCAGTCTGCCGCGTGGATCAAAGGATCTATGGATTTCCCTCGAGTCTTTCCCACGAGGCTTTCCCACGAGGCTTTCCCACAGGGCTGTCCCACGTGCACACGTGGTGGGAGTCGATCCTCGGCTTGAACGTCAAGGCAGTGCAGGGAAAACCGGTTCCTCTGGAATGGACTGACACATCTGGGGGACTCTTGGAATGGTGGCACGACCCTGGAGTTCCTCTCGCCTTTCCTGTGGAGAGCGCCTCCTCTTGAGATGCGACGGGAACGCCGGGAATTCTTTCCCTACGAAACAGGGAAAGGATCCCTCATCTCGAGCTAGGAGGCGGAAACGGGGCTCCCCTGGATGTGTGCGGGACCCACGTGCTTCGTCTCGAGTGGAGACGGGTATGTCGGGGAACTTCTTGAGTTGCAGCAAGGGTGTGAATGACCCTTTGGAAGTTCAGTGGTTAGACGTGATTAGCCTCGAGAAGCCTCAGCGGAAATGGGCCTCATCTCGCCTGGAGGGCAAAACCTCCTGGATTTTCTCGAGTTGCGGCAGGTGCTCTCGACTTACGACGGGGACCTCAGGGACCCGCTCTGGTGGCCTCAGGAAAGGACAGTCCCCAAGCGAGTTCCACGGGGGCCTCTCGGAATTCCTCTCACGTCGATGCCGGGGCCTAAGACCTTGTGTGGAGTCGGGCCGGAACCTGAGGATTCCTCTCCAGTACTGACATGGATCTTGGGGTACTTCTGGAGTCTCCCCAGGGGAGTCAGTCCTCGTCTCGAATGCGGGCATGCACTTGCACTTTCCTCCAGAGCGGTAGCAGCAGTGTCACGCAGTCCGCCGCGTGGATCAAAGGATCTATGGTTTTCCCACGAGTCTTTCCCACGAGGCTTTCCCACGAGGCTTTCCCACAGGGCTGTCCCACGTGCACACGTGGTGGGAGTCGATCCTCGGCTTGAACGTCAAGGCAGTGCAGGGAAAACCGGTTCCTCTGGAATGGACTGACACATCTGGGGGACTCTAGGAATGGTGGCACGACCCTGGAGTTCCTCTCGCCTTTCCTGTGGAGAGCGCCTCCTCTTGAGATGCGACGGGAACGCCGGGAATTCTTTCCCTACGAAACAGGGAAAGGATCCCTCATCTCGAGCTAGGAGGCGGAAACGGGGCTCCCCTGGATGTGTGCGGGACCCACGTGCTTCCTCTCGAGTGGAGACGGTTATGTCGGGGAACTTCTTGAGTTGCAGCAAGGGTGTGAATGACCCTTTGGAAGTTCAGTGGTTAGACGTGATTAGCCTCGAGAAGCCTCAGCGGAAATGGGCCTCATCTCGCCTGGAGGGCAAAACCTCCTGGATTTTCTCGAGTTGCGACAGGTGCTCTCGACTTACGACGGGGACCTCAGGGACCCGCTCTGCTGGCCTCAGGAAAGGCCAGTCCTCAAGCGAGTTCCTCGGGGGCCTCTCGGGATTCCTCTCCCGTCGATGCCGGGGCCTAAGACCTTGTGAGGAGTCGGGGCCGGAACCTGAGGATTCCTCTCCAGTGCTGACATGGATCTTATGGTACTTCTGGAGTCTCCCCAGGGGAGTCAGTCCTCGTCTCGAATGCGGGCATGCACTTGTGCTTTCCTCCAGAGCGGTAGCAGCAGTGTCACGCAGTCCGCCGCGTGGATCAAAGGATCTGTGGTTTTCCCTCGAGTCTTTCCCACGAGGCTTTCCCACGAGGCGTTCCCACAGGGCTGTCCCACGTGCACACTTGGTGGGAGTCGATCCTCGGCTTGAACGTCAAGGCAGTGCAGGGAAAACAGGTTCCTCTGGAGTGGACTGACACATCTGGGGGACTCTTGGAATGGTGGCATGACCCTGGAGTTCCTCTCCCCTTTCCTGTGGAGAGCGCCTCCTCTTGAGATGCGACGGGAACGCCGGGAATTCGTTCCCTACGAAACAGGGAAAGGATCCCTCATCTCGAGCTAGGAGGCGGAAACGGGGTTCCCCTGGATTGTGCGGGACCCCAGGTGCTTCCTCTCGAGTGCAGACGGGTATGTCGGGGAACTTCTTGAGTTGCAGCAAGGGTGTGAAGGACCCTTTGGAAGTTCCAGTGGTTAGATGTGATTGGCCTCGAGAAGCCTCAGCGGAAATGGGCCTCATCTCGCCTGGAGGTGAAAACCTCCTGGATTTTCTCGAGTTGCGGCAGGTGCTCTCGACTTACGACGGGGACCTCAGCGACCCGCTCTGGTGGCCTCAGGAAAGGCCAGTCCCCATGCGAGTTCCTCGGGGGCCTCTCGGGATTCCTCTCCCGTCGATGCCGGGGCCTACGACCTTGTGTGGAGTCGGGCCGGAACCTGAGGATTCCTCTCCAGTACTGACATGGATCTTGGGGTACTTCTGGAGTCTCCCCAGGGGAGTCAGTCCTCGTCTCGAATGCGGGCATGCACTTGCACTTTCCTCCAGAGCGGTAGCAGCAGTGTCACGCAGTCCGCCGCGTGGATCAAAGGATCTATGGTTTTCCCTCGAGTCTTTCCCACTAGGCTTTCCCACGAGGCTTTCCCACAGGGCTGTCCCACGTGCACACGTGGTGGGAGTCGATCCTCGGCTTGAACGTCAAGGCAGTGCAGGGAAAACCGGTTCCTCTGGAATGGACTGACACATCTGGGGGACTCTTGGAATGGTGGCACGACCCTGGAGTTCCTCTCGCCTTTCCTGTGGAGAGCGCCTCCTCTTGAGATGCGACGGGAACGCCGGGAATTCTTTCCCTACGAAACAGGGAAAGGATCCCTCATCTCGAGCTAGGAGGCGGAAACGGGGCTCCCCTGGATGTGTGCGCGACCCACGTGCTTCCTCTCGAGTGGAGACGGTTATGTCGGGGAACTTCTTGAGTTGCAGCAAGGGTGTGAATGACCCTTTGGAAGTTCAGTGGTTAGACGTGATTAGCCTCGAGAAGCCTCAGCGGAAATGGGCCTCATCTCGCCTGGAGGGCAAAACCTCCTGGATTTTCTCGAGTTGCGACAGGTGCTCTCGACTTACGACGGGGACCTCAGGGACTCGCTCTGCTGGCCTCAGGAAAGGCCAGTCCTCAAGCGAGTTCCTCGGGGGCCTCTCGGGATTCCTCTCCCGTCGATGCCGGGGCCTAAGACCTTGTGAGGAGTCGGGGTCGGAACCTGAGGATTCCTCTCCAGTGCTGACATGGATCTTATGGTACTTCTGGAGTCTCCCCAGGGGAGTCAGTCCTCGTCTCGAATGCGGGCATGCACTTGTGCTTTCCTCCAGAGCGGTAGCAGCAGTGTCACGCAGTCCGCCGCGTGGATCAAAGGATCTGTGGTTTTCCCTCGAGTCTTTCCCACGAGGCTTTCCCAGGAGGCGTTCCCACAGGGCTGTCCCACGTGCACACTTGGTGGGAGTCGATCCTCGGCTTGAACGTCAAGGCAGTGCAGGGAAAACAGGTTCCTCTGGAGTGGACTGACACATCTGGGGGACTCTTGGAATGGTGGCATGACCCTGGAGTTCCTCTCCCCTTTCCTGTGGAGAGCGCCTCCTCTTGAGATGCGACCGGAACGCCGGGAATTCGTTCCCTACGAAACAGGGAAAGGATCCCTCATCTCGAGCTAGGAGGCGGAAACGGGGCTCCCCTGGATGTGTGCGGGACCCCAGGTGCTTCCTCTCGAGTGCAGACGGGTATGTCGGGGAACTTCTTGAGTTGCAGCAAGGGTGTGAAGGACCCTTTGGAAGTTCCAGTGGTTAGATGTGATTGGCCTCGAGAAGCCTCAGCGGAAATGGGCCTCATCTCGCCTGGAGGTGAAAACCTCCTGGATTTTCTCGAGTTGCGGCAGGTGCTCTCGACTTACGACGGGGACCTCAGCGACCCGCTCTGGTGGCCTCAGGAAAGGCCAGTCCCCATGCGAGTTCCTCGGGGGCCTCTCGGGATTCCTCTCCCGTCGATGCCGGGGCCTACGACCTTGTGTGGAGTCGGGCCGGAACCTGAGGATTCCTCTCCAGTACTGACATTGATCTTGGGGTACTTCTGGAGTCTCCCCAGGGGAGTCAGTCCTCGTCTCGAATGCGGGCATGCACTTGCACTTTCCTCCAGAGCGGTAGCAGCAGTGTCACGCAGTCCGCCGCGTGGATCAAAGGATCTATGGTTTTCCCTCGAGTCTTTCCCACGAGGCTTTCCCACGAGGCTTTCCCACAGGGCTGTCCCACGTGCACACGTGGTGGGAGTCGATCCTCGGCTTGAACGTCAAGGCAGTGCAGGGAAAACCGGTTCCTCTGGAATGGACTGACACATCTGGGGGACTCTTGGAATGGTGGCACGACCCTGGAGTTCCTCTCGCCTTTCCTGTGGAGAGCGCCTCCTCTTGAGATGCGACGGGAACGCCGGGAATTCTTTCCCTACGAAACAGGGAAAGGATCCCTCATCTCGAGCTAGGAGGCGGAAACGGGGCTCCCCTGGATGTGTGCGGGACCCACGTGCTTCCTCTCGAGTGGAGACGGTTATGTCGGGGAACTTCTTGAGTTGCAGCAAGGGTGTGAATGACCCTTTGGAAGTTCAGTGGTTAGACGTGATTAGCCTCGAGAAGCCTCAGCGGAAATGGGCCTCATCTCGCCTGGAGGGCAAAACCTCCTGGATTTTCTCGAGTTGCGGCAGGTGCTCTCGACTTACGACGGGGACCTCAGGGACCCGCTCTGCTGGCCTCAGGAAAGGCCAGTCCTCAAGCGAGTTCCTCGGGGGCCTCTCGGGATTCCTCTCCCGTCGATGAGGGGCCTAAGACCTTGTGAGGAGTCGGGGCCGGAACCTGAGGATTCCTCTCCAGTGCTGACATGGATCTTATGGTACTTCTGGAGTCTCCCCAGGGGAGTCAGTCCTCGTCTCGAATGCGGGCATGCACTTGCGCTTTCCTCCAGAGCGGTAGCAGCAGTGTCACGCAGTCCGCCGCGTGGATCAAAGGATCTATGGTTTTCCCTCGAGTCTTTCCCACGAGGCTTTCCCACGAGGCTTTCCACAGGGCTGTCCCACGTGCACACGTGGTGGGACTCGATTCTCGGCTTGAACGTCAAGGCAGTGCAGGGAAAACAGGTTCCTCTGGAATGGACTGACACATCTGGGGGACTCTTGGAATGGTGGCACGACCCTGGAGTTCCTATCGCCTTTCCTGTGGAGAGCGCCTCCTCTTGAGATGCGACGGGAACGCCGGGAATTCTTTCCCTACGAAACAGGGAAAGGATCCCTCATCTCGAGCTAGGAGGCGGAAACGGGGCTCCCCTGGATGTGTGCGGGACCCCACGTGCTTCCTCTCGAGTGGAGACGGGTATGTCGGGGAACTTCTTGAGTTGCAGCAAGGGTGTGAAGGACCCTTTGGACGTTCCAGTGGTTAGATGTGATTGGCCTCGAGAAGCCTCAGCGGAAATGGGCCTCATCTCGCCTGGAGGGCAAAACCTCCTGGATTTTCTCGAGTTGCGTCATGTGCTCTCGACTTACGACGGGGACCTCGGGGACCCGCTCTGGTGACCTCAGGAAAGGCCAGTCCCCATGCGAGTTCCTCGGGGGCCTCTCGGGATTCCTCTCTCGTCGATGCTGGGGCCTAAGACCTTGTGTGGAGTCGGGGCCCGAACCTGAGGATTCCTCTGCAGTGCTGACATGGATCTTGGGGTACTTCTGGAGTCTCCCCAGGGGAGTCAGTCCTCGTCTCGAATGCGGGCATGCACTTGCGCTTTCCTCCAGAGCGTTAGCAGCAGTGTCACGCATTCCGCCGTGTGGATCAAAGGATCTATGGTTTTCCCTCGAGTCTTTCCCACGAGGCTTTCCCACGAGGCTTTCCCACAGGGCTGTCCCACGTGCACACGTGGTGGGAGTCGATCCTCGGCTTGAACGTCAAGGCAGTGCAGGGAAAACAGGTTCCTCTGGAATGGACTGACACATCTGGGGGACTCTTGGAATGGTGGCACGACCCTGGAGTTCCTCTCGCCTTTCCTGTGGAGAGCGCCTCCTCTTGAGATGCGACGGGAACGCCGGGAATTCTTTCCCTACGAAACAGGGAAAGGATCCCTCATCTCGAGCTAGGAGGCGGAAACGGGGCTCCCCTGGATGTGTTCGGGACCCCACGTGCTTCCTCTCGAGTGGAGACGGGTATGTCGGGGAACTTCTTGAGTTGCAGCAAGGGTGTGAAGGACCCTTTGGAAGTTCCAGTGGTTAGACGTGATTAGCCTCGAGAAGCCTCAGCGGAAATGGGCCTCATCTCGCCTGGAGGGCAAAACCTCCTGGATTTTCTCGAGTTGCGGCAGGTGCTCTCGACTTACGTCGTGGACCTCAGGGACCCGCTCTGGTGGCCTCAGGAAAGGCCAGTCCCCATGCGAGTTCCTCGGGGGCATCTCGGGATTCCTCTCCCGTCGATGCCGGGGCCTAAGACCTTGTGTGGAGTCGGGGCCGGAACCTGAGGATTCCTCTCCAGTGCTGACATGGATCTTGGGGTACTTCTGGAGTCTCCCCAGGGGAGTCAGTCCTCGTCTCGAATGCGGGCATGCACTTGCGCTTTCCTCCAGAGCGGTAGCAGCAGTGTCACGCAGTCCGCCGCGTGGATCAAAGGATCTATGGTTTTCCCTCGAGTCTTTCCCACGAGGCTTTCCCACGAGGCTTTCCACAGGGCTGTCCCACCTGCACACGTGGTGGGACTCGATTCTCGGCTTGAACGTCAAGGCAGTGCAGGGAAAACAGGTTCCTCTGGAATGGACTGACACATCTGGGGGACTCTTGGAATGGTGGCACGACCCTGGAGATCCTCTCGCCTTTCCTGTTGAGAGCGCCTCCTCTTGAGATGCGACGGGAACGCCGGGAATTCTTTCCCTACGAAACAGGGAAAGGATCCCTCATCTCGAGCTAGGAGGCGGAAATGGGGCTCCCCTGGATTTTTGCGGGACCCCACGTGCTTCCTCTCGAGTGGAGACGGGTATATCGGGGAACTTCTTGAGTTGCAGCAAGGGTGTGAAGGACCCTTTGGAAGTTCCAGTGGTTAGATGTGAATGGCCTCGAGAAGCCTCAGCGGAAATGGGCCTCATCTCGCCTGGAGGGCAAAACCTCCTGGATTTTCTCGAGTTGCGGCAGGTGCTCTCGACTTACGACGGGGACCTCAGGGACCCGCTTTGGTGGCCTCAGGAAAGGGCAGTCCCCATGCGACTTCCTCGGGGGCCTCTCGGGATTCCTCTCCCGTCGATGCCGGGGCCGAAGACCTTGTGTGGATTCGGGGCCGGAACCAGAAGATTCCTCTCCAGTGCTGACATGGATCTTGGGGTACTTCTGGAGTCTCCCCAGGGGAGTCAGTCCTCGTTTCGAATGCGGGCATGCACTTGCGCTTTCCTCCAGAGCGGTAGCAGCAGTGTCACGCAGTCCGCCGCGTGGATCAAAGGATCTATGGTTTTCCCTCGAGTCTTTCCCACGAGGCTTTCCCACGAGGCTTTCCCACAGGGCTGTCCCACGTGCACACGTGGTGGGAGTCGATCCTCGGCTTGAACGTCAAGGCAGTGCAGGGAAAACAGGTTCCTCTGGAATGGACTGACACATATGGGGTCTCTTGGAATGGTGGCACGACCCTGGAGTTCCTCTCGCCTTTCCTGTGGGAGTGCCTCCTCTTGAGATGCGACGGGAACGCCGGGAATTCTTTCCCTACGAAACAGGGAAAGGATCCCTCATCTCGAGCTAGGAGGTGGAAACGGGGCTACCCTGGATGTGTGCGGGACCCCACGTGCTTCCTCTCGAGTGGAGACGGGTATGTCGGGGAACTTCTAGAGTTGCAGCAAGGGTGTGAAGGACCCTTTGGAAGTTCCAGTGGTTAGACGTGATTGGCCTCGAGAAGCCTCAGCGGAAATGGGCCTCATCTCGCCTGGAGGGCAAAACCTCCTGGATTTTCTCGAGTTGCGGCAGGTGCTCTCGACTTACGACGGGGACCTAAGGGACCCGCTCTGGTGGCCTCAGTAAAGGGCAGTCCGCATGCGACTTCCTCGGGGGCCTCTCGGGATTCCTCTCCCGTCGATGCCGGGGCCGAAGACCTTGTGTGGATTCGGGGCCGGAACCAGAAGTTTCCTCTCCAGTGCTGACATGGATCTTGGGGTACTTCTGGAGTCTCCCCAGGGGAGTCAGTCCTCGTTTCGAATGCGGGCATGCACTTGCGCTTTCCTCCAGAGCGGTAGCAGCAGTGTCACGCAGTCCGCCGCGTGGATCAAAGGATCTATGGTTTTCCCTCGAGTCTTTCCCACGAGGCTTTCCCACGAGGCTTTCCCACAGGGCTGTCCCACGTGCACACGTGGTGGGAGTCGATCCTCGGCTTGAACGTCAAGGCAGTGCAGGGAAAACAGGTTCCTCTGGAATGGACTGACACATCTGGGGTCTCTTGGAATGGTGGCACGACCCTGGAGTTCCTCTCGCCTTTCCTGTGGGAGTGCCTCCTCTTGAGATGCGACGGGAACGCCGGGAATTCTTTCCCTACGAAACAGGGAAAGGATCCCTCATCTCGAGCTAGGAGGCGGAAATGGGGCTCCCCTGGATTTTTGCGGGACCCCACGTGCTTCCTCTCGAGTGGAGACGGGTATGTCGGGGAACTTCTTGAGTTGCAGCAAGGGTGTGAAGGACCCTTTGGAAGTTCCAGTGGTTAGATGTGAATGGCCTCGAGAAGCCTCAGCGGAAATGGGCCTCATCTCGCCTGGAGGGCAAAACCTCCTGGATTTTCTCGAGTTACGGCAGGTGCTCTCGACTTACGACGGGGACCTCAGGGACCCGCTTTGGTGGCCTCAGGAAAGGGCAGTCCCCATGCGACTTCCTCGGGGGCCTCTCGGGATTCCTCTCCCGTCGATGCCGGGGCCGAAGACCTTGTGTGGAGTCGGGGCCGGAACCAGAAGATTCCTCTCCAGTGCTGACATGGATCTTGGGGTACTTCTGGAGTCTCCCCAGGGGAGTCAGTCCTCGTTTCGAATGCGGGCATGCACTTGCGCTTTCCTCCAGAGCGGTAGCAGCAGTGTCACGCAGTCCGCCGCGTGGATCAAAGGATCTATGGTTTTCCCTCGAGTCTTTCCCACGAGGCTTTCCCACGAGGCTTTCCCACAGGGCTGTCCCACGTGCACACGTGATGGGAGTCGATCCTCGGCTTGAACGTCAAGGCAGTGCAGGGAAAACAGGTTCCTCTGGAATGGACTGACACATATGGGGTCTCTTGGAATGGTGGCACGACCCTGGAGTTCCTCTCGCCTTTCCTGTGGGAGTGCCTCCTCTTGAGATGCGACGGGAACGCCGGGAATTCTTTCCCTACGAAACAGGGAAAGGATCCCTCATCTCGAGCTAGGAGGTGGAAACGGGGCTACCCTGGATGTGTGCGGGACCCCACGTGCTTCCTCTCGAGTGGAGACGGGTATGTCGGGGAACTTCTAGAGTTGCAGCAAGGGTGTGAAGGACCCTTTGGAAGTTCCAGTGGTTAGATGTGATTGGCCTCGAGAAGCCTCAGCGGAAATGGGCCTCATCTCGCCTGGAGGGCAAAACCTCCTGGATTTTCTCGAGTTGCGGCAGGTGCTCTCGACTTACGACGGGGACCTAAGGGACCCGCTCTGGTGGCCTCAGGAAAGGGCAGTCCGCATGCGACTTCCTCGGGGGCCTCTCGGGATTCCTCTCCCGTCCATGCCGGGGCCGAAGACCTTGTGTGGAGTCGGGGCCGGAACCAGAAGTTTCCTCTCCAGTGCTGACATGGATCTTGGGGTACTTCTGGAGTCTCCCCAGGGGAGTCAGTCCTCGTTTCGAATGCGGGCATGCACTTGCGCTTTCCTCCAGAGCGGTAGCAGCAGTGTCACGCAGTCCGCCGCGTGGATCAAAGGATCTATGGTTTTCCCTCGAGTCTTTCCCACGAGGCTTTCCCACGAGGCTTTCCACAGGGCTGTCCCACGTGCACACGTGGTGGGACTCGATTCTCGGCTTGAACGTCAAGGTAGTGCAGGGAAAACAGGTTCCTCTGGAATGGACTGACACATCTGGGGACTCTTGGAATGGTGGCACGACCCTGGAGTTCCTCTCGCCTTTCCTGTGGAGAGCGCCTCCTCTTGAGATGCGATGGGAACGCCGGGAATTCTTTCCCTACGAAACAGGGAAAGGATCCCTCATCTCGAGCTACGAGGCGGAAATGGGGCTCCCCTGGATGTTTGCGGGACCCCACGTGCTTCCTCTCGAGTGGAGACGGGTATGTCGGGGAACTTCTTGAGTTGCAGCAAGGGTGTGAAGGACCCTTTGGAAGTTCCAGTGGTTAGATGTGATTGGCCTCGAGAAGCCTCAGCGGAAATGGGCCTCATCTCGCCTGGAGGGCAAAACCTCCTGATTTTCTCGAGTTGAGTCATGTGCTCTCGACTTACGACGGGGACCTCGGGGACCCGCTCTGGTGACCTCAGGAAAGGCCAGTCCCCATGCGAGTTCCTCGGGGGCCTCTCGGGATTCCTCTCTCGTCGATGCTGGGGCCTAAGACCTTGTGTGGAGTCGGGGCCCGAACCTGAGGATTCCTCTGCAGTGCTGACATGGATCTTGGGGTACTTCTGGAGTCTCCCCAGGGGAGTCAGTCCTCGTCTCGAATGCGGGCATGCACTTGCGCTTTCCTCCAGAGCGGTAGCAGCAGTGTCACGCATTCCGCCGCGTGGATCAAAGGATCTATGGTTTTCCCTCGAGTCTTTCCCACGAGGCTTTCCCACGAGGCTTTCCCACAGGGCTGTCCCACGTGCACACGTGGTGGGAGTCGATCCTCGGCTTGAACGTCAAGGCAGTGCAGGGAAAACAGGTTCCTCTGGAATGGACTGACACATCTGGGGGACTCTTGGAATGGTGGCACGACCCTGGAGTTCCTCTCGCCTTTCCTGTGGAGAGCGCCTCCTCTTGAGATGCGACGGGAACGCCGGGAATTCTTTCCCTACGAAACAGGGAAAGGATCCATCATCTCGAGCTAGGAGGCGGAAACGGGGCTCCCCTGGATGTGTGCGGGACCCCACGTGCTTCCTCTCGAGTGGAGACGGGTATGTCGGGGAACTTCTTGAGTTGCAGCAAGGGTGTGAAGGACCCTTTGGAAGTTCCAGTGGTTAGACGTGATTAGCCTCGAGAAGCCTCAGCGGAAATGGGCCTCATCTCGCCTGGAGGGCAAAACCTCCTGGATTTTCTCGAGTTGCGGCAGGTGCTCTCGACTTACGTCGTGGACCTCAGGGACCCGCTCTGGTGGCCTCAGGAAAGGCCAGTCCCCATGCGAATTCCTCGGGGGCATCTCGAGATTCCTCTCCCGTCGATGCCGGGGCCTAAGACCTTGTGTGGAGTCGGGGCCGCAACCTGAGGATTCCTCTCCAGTGCTGACATGGATCTTGGGGTACTTCTGGAGTCTCCCCAGGGGAGTCAGTCCTCGTCTCGAATGCGGGCATGCACTTGCGCTTTCCTCCAGAGCGGTAGCAGCAGTGTCACGCAGTCCGCCGCGTGGATCAAAGGATCTATGGTTTTCCCTCGAGTCTTTCCCACGAGGCTTTCCCACGAGGCTTTCCACAGGGCTGTCCCACTGCACACGTGGTGGGAGTCGATTCTCGGCTTGAACGTCAAGGCAGTGCAGGGAAAACAGGTTCCTCTGGAATGGACTGACACATATGGGGTCTCTTGGAATGGTGGCACGACCCTGGAGTTCCTCTCGCCTTTCCTGAGGGAGTGCCTCCTCTTGAGATGCGACGGGAACGCCGGGAATTCTTTCCCTACGAAACAGGGAAAGGATCCCTCATCTCGAGCTAGGAGGTGGAAACGGGGCTACCCTGGATGTGTGCGGGACCCCACGTGCTTCCTCTCGAGTGCAGACGGGTATGTCGGGGAACTTCTAGAGTTGCAGCAAGGGTGTGAAGGACCCTTTGGAAGTTCAAGTGTTTAGATGTGATTGGCCTCGAGAAGCCTCAGCGGAAATGGGCCTCATCTCGCCTGGAGGGCAAAACCTCCTGGATTTTCTCGAGTTGCGGCAGGTGCTCTCGACTTACGACGGGGACCTCAGGGACCCGCTCTGGTGGCCTCAGGAAAGGGCAGTCCCCATGCGACTTCCACGGGGGCCCCTCGGGATTCCTCTCCCGTCGATGCCGGGGCCGAAGACCTTGTGTGGAGTCGGGGCTGGAACCAGAAGATTCCTCTCCAGTGCTGACATGGATCTTGGGGTACTTCTGGAGTCTCCCCAGGGGAGTCAGTCCTCGTCTCGAATGCTGGCATGCACTTGCGCTTTCCTCCAGAGCGGTAGCAGCAGTGTCACGCAGTCCGCCCAATTGATCAAAGGATCTTTGCTTTTCCCTCGAGTCTTTCCCACGAGGCTTTCCCACGAGGCTTTCCACAGGGCTGTCCCACCTGCACACGTGGTGGGAGTCGATCCTCGGCTTGAACGTCAAGGCAGTGCAGGGAAAACAGGTTCCTCTGGAATGGACTGACACATCTGGGGAACTCTTGGAATGGTGGCACGACCCTGGAGTTCCTCTCGCCTTTCCTGTGGAGAGCGCCTCCTCTTGAGATGCGACGGGAACGCCGGGAATTCTTTCCCTACGAAACAGGGAAAGGATCCCTCATCTCGAGCTAGGAGGCGGAAATGGGGCTCCCCAGGATTTTTGCGGGACCCCACGTGCTTCCTCTCGAGTGGAGACGGGTATGTCGGGGAACTTCTTTAGTTAGAGCAAGGGTGTGAAGGACCCTTTGGAAGTTCCAGTGGTTAGATGTGATTGGCCTCGAGAAGCCTCAGCGGAAATGGGCCTCATCTCGCCTGGAGGGCAAAACCTCCTGGATTTTCTCGAGTTGCGGCAGGTGCTCTCGACTTACGACGGGGACCTCAGGGACCCGCTCTGGTGGCCTCAGGAAAGGGCAGTCCCCATGCGACTTCCTCGGGGGCCTTTCGGGATTCCTCTCCCGTCGATGCCGGGGCCGAAGACCTTGTGTGGAGTCGGGGCCGGAACCAGAGGATTCCTCTCCAGTGCTGACATGGATCTTGGGGTACTTCTGGAGTCTCCCCAGGGGAGTCAGTCCTCGTCTCGAATGCGGGCATGCACTTGCGCTTTCCTCCAGAGCTGTAGCAGCAGTGTCACGCAGTCCACCGCGTGGATCAAAGGATCTATGGTTTTCCCTCGAGTCTTTCCAACGAGGCTTTCCCACGAGGCTTTCCCACAGGTCTGTCCCACGTGCACACGTGGTGGGAGTCGATCCTCGGCGTGAACGTCAAGGTAGTGCAGGGAAAACAGGTTCCTCAGGAATGGACTGACACATCTGGGGGTCTCTTGAAATGGTGCCACGAACCTGGAGTTCCTCTCGCCTTTCCTGTGGAGAGCGCCTCCTCTTGAGATGCGACGGGAACGCCGGGAATTCTTTCCCTACGAAACAGGGAAAGGATCCCTCATCTCGAGCTAGGAGGCGGAAACGGGGCTCCCCTGGATGTGTTCGGGAACCCACGTGCTTCCTCTCGAGTGGAGACGGGTATGTCGGGGAACTTCTTGAGTTGCAGCAAGGGTGTGAAGGACCCTTTGGAAGTTCCAGTGGTTAGACGTGATTAGCCTCGAGAAGCCTCAGCGGAAATGGGCCTCATCTCGCCTGGAGGGCAAAACCTCCTGGATTTTCTCGAGTTGTGGCAGGTGCTCTCGACTTACGACGGGCACCTCAGGGACCCGCTCTGGTGGCCTCAGGAAAGGCCAGTCCCCATGCGAATTCCTCGGGGGCCTCTCGGGATTATTCTCCCGTCGATGCCGGGGCCTAAGACCTTGTGTGGAGTCGGGGCCGGAACCTGAGGATTCCTCTCCAGTGCTGACATGGATCTTGGGGTACTTCTGGAGTCTCCCCAGGGGAGTCAGTCCTCGTCTCGAATGCGGGCATGCACTTGCGCTTTCCTCCAGAGCGGTAGCAGCAGTGTCACGCAGTCCGCCGCGTGGATCAAAGGATCTATGGTTTTCCCTCGAGTCTTTCCCACGAGGCTTTCCCACGAGGCTTTCCACAGGGCTGTCCCACGTGCACACGTGGTGGGAGTCGATCCTCGGCTTGAACGTCAATGCAGTGCAGGGAAAACAGGTTCCTCTGGAATGGACTGACACATCTGGGGGACTCTTGGAATGGTGGCACGACCCTGGAGTTCCTCTCGCCTTTCCTGTGGAGAGCGCCTCCTCTTGAGATGCGACGGGAACGCCGGAATTCTTTCCCTACGAAACAGGGAAAGGATCCCTCATCTCGAGCTAGGAGGCAGAAACGGGGCTCCCCTGGATGTGTGCGGGACCCCACGTGCTTCCTCTCGAGTGGAGACAGGTATGTCGGGGAACTTCTTGAGTTGCAGCAAGGGTGTGAAGGACCCTTTGGAAGTTCCAGTGGTTAGATGTGATCAGCCTCGAGAAGCCTCAGCGGAAATGGGCCTCATCTCGCCTGGAGGGCAAAACCTCCTGGATTTTCTCGAGTTGCGGCAGGTGCTCTCGACTTACGACGGGGACCTCAGAGACCCGCTCTGGTGGCCTCAGGAAAGGCCAGTCCCCATGCGAGTTCCTCGGGTCCTCTCGGGATTCCTCTCCCGTCGATGCTGGGGCCTAAGACCTTGTGTGGAGTCGGGGCCGGAACCTGAGGATTCCTCTCCAGTGCTGACATGGATCTTGGGGTACTTCTGGAGTCTCCCCAGGGGAGTCAGTCCTCGTCTCGAATGCGGGCATGCACTTGCGCTTTCCTCCAGAGCGGTAGCAGCAGTGTCACGCAGTCCACCGCGTGGATCAAAGGATCTATGGTTTTCCCTCGAGTCTTTCCCACGAGGCTTTCCCACGAGGCTTTCCCACTGGGTGTTCCCACGTGCACACGTGGTGGGAGTCGATCCTCGGCTTGAACGTCAAGGCAGTGCAGGGAAAACAGGTTCCTCTGGAATGGACTGACACATCTGGGGGTCTCTTGGAATGGTGGCACGACCCTGGAGTTCCTCTCGCCTTTCCTGTGGAGAGCGCCTCCTCTTGAGATGCGACGGGAATGCCGGGAATTCTTTCCTACGAAACAGGGAAAGGATCCCTCATCTCGAGCTAGGAGGCGGAAACGGGGCTACCCTGGATGTGTGCGGGACCCTCGTGCTTCCTCTCGAGTGGAGACGGGTATGTCGGGGAACTTCTAGAGTTGCAGCAAGGGTGTGAAGGACCCTTTGGAAGTTCAAGTGGTTAGATGTGATTAGCCTCGAGAAGCCTCAGCGGAAATGGGCTTCATCTCGCCTGGAGGGCAAAATCTCCTGGATTTTCTCGAGTTGCGGCAGGTGCTCTCGACTTACGACGGGGACCTCAGGGACCCGCTCTGGTGACCTCAGGAAAGGCCAGTCCCCATGCGAGTTCCTCGGGGGCCTCTCGGGATTCCTCTCCCGTCGATGCCGGGGCCTAAGACCTTGTGTGGAGTCGGGGCCGGAACCTGAGGATTCCTCTCCAGTGCTGACATGGATCTTGGGGTACTTCTGGAGTCTCCCCAGGGGAGTCAGTCCTCGTCTCGAATGCGGGCATGCACTTGCGCTTTCCTCCAGAGCGGTAGCAGCAGTGTCACGCAGTCCGCCGCGTGGATCAAAGGATCTATGGTTTTCCCTCGAGTCTTTCCCACGAGGCTTTCCCACGAGGCTTTCCACAGGGCTGTCCCACGTGCACACGTGGTGGGACTCGATCCTCGGCTTGAACGTCAAGGCAGTGCAGGGAAAACAGGTTCCTCTGGAATGGACTGACACATCTGGGGGACTCTTGGAATGGTGGCACGACCCTGGAGTTCCTCTCGCCTTTCCTGTGGAGAGCGCCTCCTCTTGAGATGCGACGGGAACGCCGGGAATTCTTTCCCTACGAAACAGGGAAAGGATCCCTCATCTCGAGCTAGGAGGCGGAAATGGGGCTTCCCTGGATGTTTGCGGGACCCCACGTGCTTCCTCTCGAGTGGAGACGTGTATGTCGGGGAACTTCTTGAGTTGCAGCAAGGGTGTGAAGGACCCTTTGGAAGTTCCAGTGGTTAGATGTGATTGGCCTCGAGAAGCCTCAGCGGAAATGGGGCTCATCTCGCCTGGAGGGCAAAACCTCGTAGATTTTCTCGAGTTGCGGCAGGTGCTCTCGACTTACGACGGGGACCTCAGGGACCCGCTTTGGTGGCCTCAGGAAAGGTCAGTCCCCATGCGAGTTCCTCGGGGGCCTCTCGGGATTCCTCTCCCGTCGATGCCGGGGCCTAAGACCTTGTGTGGAGTCGGGGCCGGAACCTGAGGATTCCTCTCCAGTGCTGACATGGATCTTGGGGTACTTCTGGAGTCTCCCCAGGGGAGTCAGTCCTCGTCTGGGATGCGGGCATGCACTTGCGCTATCCTCCAGAGCGGTAGCAGCAGTGTCAAGCAGTCCGCCGCGTGCATCAAAGGATCTATGATTTTCCCACGAGTCTTTCCCACGAGGCTTTCCCACGAGGCTTTCCCGCAGGGCTGTCCCACGTGCACACGTGGTGGGAGTCGATCCTCGGCTTGAACGTCAAGGGAGTGCAGGGAAAACATGTTCCTCTGGAATGGACTGACATATCTGGGGGACTCTTTGAATGGTGGCACGACGCTGGAGTCCTCTCGCATTTCCTGTGGAGAGCGCCTCCTCTTGAGATGCGACGGGAACGCCGGGAATTCTTTCCCTACGAAACAGGGAAAGGATCCCTCATCTCGAGCTAGGAGGCGGAAATGGGGCTCCCCTGGATGTGTGCGGGACCCCACGTGCTTCCTCTCGAGTGGAGACGGGTATGTCGGGGAACTTCTTGAGTTGCAGCAAGGGTGTGAAGGACCCTTTGGAAGTTCCAGTGGTTAGATGTGATTGGCCTCGAGAAGCCTCAGCGGAAATGGGCCTCATCTCGCCTGGAGGGCAAAACCTCCTGGATTTTCTCGAGTTGCGGCAGGTGCTCTCGACTTACGACGGGGACCTCAGGGACCCGCTCTGGTGGCCTCAGGAAAGGCCAGTCCCCATGCGACTTCCTCGGGGGCCTCTCGGGATTCCTCTCCCGTCGATGCCGGGACCGAAGACCTTGTGTGGAGTCGGGGCCGGAACCAGAAGATTCCTCTCCAGTGCTGACATGGATCTTGGGGTACTTCTGGAGTCTCCCCAGGGGAGTCAGTCTTCGTCTCGAATGCGGGCATGCACTTGCGCTTTCCTCCAGAGCGGTAGCAGCAGTGTCACGCAGTCCGCCGCGTGGATCAAAGGATCTATGGTTTTCCCTCGAGTCTTTCCCACGAGGCTTTCCCACGAGGCTTTCCACAGGGCTGTCCCACGTGCACACGTGGTGGGACTCGATTCTCGGCTTGAACGTCAAGGCAGTGCAGGGAAAACGGGTTCCTCTGGAATGGACTGACACATCTGGGGGACTCTTGGAATGGTGGCACGACCCTGGAGTTCCTCTCGCCTTTCCTGTGGAGAGCGCCTCCTCTTGAGATGCGACGGGAACGCCGGGAATTCTTTCCCTACGAAACAGGGAAAGGATCCCTCATCTCGAGCTAGGAGGCGGAAACGGGGCTCCCCTGGATGTGTGCGGGACCCCACGTGCTTCCTCTCGAGTGGAGACGGGTATGTCGGGGAACTTCTTGAGTTGCAGCAAGGGTGTGAAGGACCCTTTGGAAGTTCCAGTGGTTAGACGTGATTCGCCTCGAGAAGCCTCAGCGGAAATGGGCCTCATCTCGCCTGGAGGGCAAAACCTCCTGGATTTTCTCGAGTTGCGGCAGGTGCTCTCGACTTACGACGGGGACCTCAGGGACCCGCTCTGGTGGCCTCAGGAAAGGCCAGTCCCCATGCGAGTTCCTCGGGGGCCTCTCGGGATTCCTCTCCCGTCGATGCCGGGGCCGAAGACCTTGTGTGGAGTCGGGGCCGGAACCTGAGGATTCCTCTCCAGTGCTGACATGGATCTTGGGGTACTTCTGGAGTCTCCCCAGGGGAGTCAGTCCTCGTCTCGAATGCGGGCATGCACTTGCGCTTTCCTCCAGAGCGGTAGCAGCAGTGTCACGCAGTCCGCCGCGTGGATCAAAGGATCTATGGTTTTCCCTCGAGTCTTTCCCACGAGGCTTTCCCACGAGGCTTTCCACAGGGCTGTCCCACGTGCACACGTGGTGGGAGTCGATTCTCGGCTTGAACGTCAAGGCAGTGCAGGGAAAACAGGTTCCTCTGGAATGGACTGACACATCTGGGGGACTCTTGGAATGGTGGCACGACCCTGGAGTTCCTCTCGCCTTTCCTGTTGAGAGCGCCTCCTCTTGAGATGCGACGGGAACGCCGGGAATTCTTTCCCTACGAAACAGGGAAAGGATCCCTCATCTCGAGCTAGGAGGCGGAAATGGGGCTCCCCTGGATTTTTGCGGGACCCCACGTGCTTCCTCTCGAGTGGAGACGGGTATGTCGGGGAACTTCTTGAGTTGCAGCAAGGGTGTGAAGGACCCTTTGGAAGTTCCAGTGGTTAGATGTGAATGGCCTCGAGAAGCCTCAGCGGAAATGGGCCTCATCTCGCCTGGAGGGCAAAACCTCCTGGATTTTCTCGAGTTGCGGCAGGTGCTCTCGACTTACGACGGGGACCTCAGGGACCCGCTCTGGTGGCCTCAGGAAAGGGCAGTCCCCATGCGACTTCCTCGGGGGCCTCTCGGGATTCCTCTCCCGTCGATGCCGGGGCCGAAGACCTTGTGTGGAGTCTGGGCCGGAACCAGAAGATTCTTCTCCAGTGCTGACATGGATCTTGGGGTACTTCTGGAGTCTCCCCAGGGGAGTCAGTCCTCGTCTCGAATGCGGGCATGCACTTGCGCTTTCCTCCAGAGCGGTAGCAGCAGTGTCACGCAGTCCGCCGCGTGGATCAAAGGATCTATGGTTTTCCCTCGAGTCTTTCCCACGAGGCTTTCCCACGAAGCTTTCCCACAGGGCTGTCCCACGTGCACACGTGGTGGGAGTCGATCCTCGGCTTGAACGTCAAGGCAGTGCAGGGAAAACAGGTTCCTCTGGAATGGACTGACACATATGGGGTCTCTTGGAATGGTGGCACGACCCTGGAGTTCCTCTCGCCTTTCCTGTGGGAGTGCCTCCTCTTGAGATGCGACGGGAACGCCGGGAATTCTTTCCCTACGAAACAGGGAAAGGATCCCTCATCTCGAGCTAGGAGGTGGAAACGGGGCTCCCCTGGATGTGTGCGGGACCACACGTGCTTCCTCTCGAGTGGAGACGGGTATGTCGGGGAACTTCTAGAGTTGCAGCAAGGGTGTGAAGGACCCTTTGGAAGTTTCAGTTGTTAGATGTGATTAGCCTCGAGAAGCCTCAGCGGAAATGGGCTTCATCTCGCCTGGAGGGCAAAATCTCCTGGATTTTCTCGAGTTGCGGCAGGTGCTCTCGACTTACGACGGGGACCTCAGGGACCCGCTCTGGTGACCTCAGGAAAGGCCAGTCCCCATGCGAGTTCCTCGGGGGCCTCTCGGGATTTCTCTCCCGTCGATGCCGGGGCCTAAGACCTTGTGTGGAGTCGGGGCCGGAACCTGAGGATTCCTCTCCAGTGCTGACATGGATCTTGGGGTACTTCTGGAGTCTCCCCAGGGGAGTCAGTCCTCGTCTCGAATGCGGGCATGCACTTGCGCTTTCCTCCAGAGCGGTAGCAGCAGTGTCACGCAGTCCGCCGCGTGGATCAAAGGATCTATGGTTTTCCCTCGAGTCTTTCCCACGAGGCTTTCCCACGAGGCTTTCCACAGGGCTGTCCCACGTGCACACGTGGTGGGACTCGATTCTCGGCTTGAACGTCAAGGCAGTGCAGGGAAAACAGGTTCCTCTGGAATGGACTGACACATCTGGGGGACTCTTGGAATGGTGGCACGACCCTGGAGTTCCTCTCGCCTTTCCTGTGGAGAGCGCCTCCTCTTGAGATGCGACGGGAACGCCGGGAATTCTTTCCCTACGAAACAGGGAAAGGATCCCTCATCTCGAGCTAGGAGGCGGAAATGGGGCTCCCCTGGATGTGTGCGGGACCCCACGTGCTTCCTCTCGAGTGGAGACGGGTATGTCGGGGAACTTCTTGAGTTGCAGCAAGGGTGTGAAGGTCCCTTTGGAAGTTCCAGTGGTTAGATGTGATTGGCCTCGAGAAGCCTCAGCGGAAATGGGCCTCATCTCGCCTGGAGGGCAAAACCTCCTGGATTTTCTCGAGTTGCGGCAGGTGCTCTCGACTTACGACGGGGACCTCAGGGACCCGCTCTGGTGGCCTCAGGAAAGGGCAGTCCCCATGCGACTTCCTCGGGGGCCTTTCGGGATTCCTCTCCCGTCGATGCCGGGGCCGAAGACCTTGTGTGGAGTCGGGTCCGGAACCAGAGGATTCCTCTCCAGTGCTGACATGGATCTTGGGGTACTTCTGGAGTCTCCCCAGGGGAGTCAGTCCTCGTTTCGAATGCGGGCATGCACTTGCGCTTTCCTCCAGAGCGGTAGCAGCAGTGTCACGCAGTCTGCCGCGTGGATCAAAGGATCTATGGTTTTCCCTCGAGTCTTTCCCACGAGGCTTTCCCACGAGGCTTTCCCACAGGGCTGTCCCACGTGCACACGTGGTGGGAGTCGATCCTCGGCTTGAACGTCAAGGCAGTGCAGGGAAAACAGGTTCCTCTGGAATGGACTGACACATATGGGGTCTCTTGGAATGGTGGCACGACCCTGCAGTTCCTCTCGCCTTTCCTGTGGGAGTGCCTCCTCTTGAGATGCGACGGGAACGCCGGGAATTCTTTCCCTACGAAACAGGGAAAGGATCCCTCATCTCGAGCTAGGAGGCGGAAACGGGGCTACCCTGGATGTGTGCGGGACCCCACGTGCTTCCTCTCGAGTGGAGACGGGTATGTCGGGGAACTTCTAGAGTTGCAGCAAGGGTGTGAAGGACCCTTTGGAAGTTCCAGTGGTTAGATGTGATTGGCCTCGAGAAGCCTCAGTGGAAATGGGCCTCATCTCGCCTGGAGGGCAAAACCTCCTGGATTTTCTCGAGTTGCGGCAAGTGCTCTCGACTTACGACGGGGACCTCAGGGACCCGCTCTGGTGGCCTCAGGAAAGGGCAGTCCCCATGAGACTTCCTCGGGGGCCTCTCGGGATTCCTCTCCCGTAGATGCCGGGGCCGAAGACCTTGTGTGGAGTCGGGGCCGGAACCAGAAGATTCCTCTCCAGTGCTGACATGGATCTTGGGGTACTTCTGGAGTCTCCCCAGGGGAGTCAGTCCTCGTTTCGAATGCGGGCATGCACTTGCGCTTTCCTCCAGAGCGGTAGCAGCAGTGTCACGCAGTCCGCCGCGTGGATCAAAGGCTCTATGGTTTTCCCTCGAGTCTTTCCCACGAGGCTTTCCCACGAAGCTTTCCCACAGGGCTGTCCCACGTGCACACGTGGTGGGAGTCGATCCTCGGCTTGAACGTCTAGGCAGTGCAGGGAAAACAGGTTCCTCTGGAATGGACTGACACATATGGGGTCTCTTGGAATGGTGGCACGACCCTGGAGTTCCTCTCGCCTTTCCTGTGGGAGTGCCTCCTCTTGAGATGCGACGGGAACGCCGGAAATTCTTTCCCTACGAAACAGGGAAAGGATCCCTCATCTCGAGCTAGGAGGTGGAAACGAGGCTACCCTGGATGTGTGCGGGACCCCACGTGCTTCCTCTCGAGTGGAGACGGGTATGTCGGGGAACTTCTAGAGTTGCAGCAAGGGTGTGAAGGACCCTTTGGAAGTTCCAGTTGTTAGATGTGATTAGCCTCGAGAAGCCTCAGCGGAAATGGGCTTCATCTCGCCTGGAGGGCAAAATCTCCTGGATTTTCTCGAGTTGCGGCAGGTGCTGTCGACTTACGACGGGGACCTCAGGGACCCGCTCTGGTGACCTCAGGAAAGGCCAGTCCCCATGCGAGTTCCTCGGGGGCCTCTCGGGATTTCTCTCCCGTCGATGCCGGGGCCTAAGACCTTGTGTGGAGTCGGGGCCGGAACCTGAGGATTCCTCTCCAGTGCTGACATGGATCTTGGGGTACTTCTGGAGTCTCCCCAGGGGAGTCAGTCCTCGTCTCGAATGCGGGCATGCACTTGCGCTTTCCTCCAGAGCGGTAGCAGCAGTGTCACGCAGTCCGCCGCGTGGATCAAAGGATCTATGGTTTTCCCTCGAGTCTTTCCCACGAGGCTTTCCCACGAAGCTTTCCACAGGGCTGTCCCACGTGCACACGTGGTGGGACTCGATTCTCGGCTTGAACGTCAAGGCAGTGCAGGGAAAACAGGTTCCTCTGGAATGGACTGACACATCTGGGGGACTCTTGGAATGGTGGCACGACCCTGGAGTTCCTCTCGCCTTTCCTGTGGAGAGCGCCTCCTCTTGAGATGCGACGGGAACGCCGGGAATTCTTTCCCTACGAAACAGGGAAAGGATCCCTCATCTCGAGCTAGGAGGCGGAAACGGGGCTCCCCTGGATGTGTGCGGGACCCCACGTGCTTCCTCTCGAGTGGAGACGGGTATGTCGGGGAACTTCTTGAGTTGCAGCAAGGGTGTGAAGGTCCCTTTGGAAGTTCCAGTGGTTAGATGTGATTGGCCTCGAGAAGCCTCAGCGGAAATGGGCCTCATCTCGCCTGGAGGGCAAAACCTCCTGGATTTTCTCGAGTTGCGGCAGGTGCTCTCGACTTACGTCGTGGACCTCAGGGACCCGCTCTGGTGGCCTCAGGAAAGGGCAGTCCCCATGCGACTTCCTCGGGGGCCTCTCGGGATTCCCCTCCCGTAGATGCCGGGGCCGAAGACCTTGTGTGGAGTCGGGGCCGGAACCAGAAGATTCCTCTCCAGTGCTGACATGGATCTTGGGGTACTTCTGGAGTCTCCCCAGGGGAGTCAGTCCTCGTTTCGAATGCGGGCATGCACTGGCGCTTTCCTCCAGAGCGGTAGCAGCAGTGTCACGCAGTCCGCCCAATGGATCAAAGGATCTATGGTTTTCCCTCGAGTCTTTCTCACGAGGCTTTCCCACGAGGCTTTCCCACAGGGCTGTCCCACGTGCACACGTGGTGGGAGTCGATCCTCGGCTTGAACGTCAAGGCAGTGCAGGGAAAACAGGTTTCTCTGGAATGGACTGACACATATGGGGTCTCTTGGAATGGTGGCACGACCCTGGAGTTCCTCTCGCCTTTCCTGTGGGAGTGCCTCCTCTTGAGATGCGACGGGAACGCCGGGAATTCTTTCCCTACGAAACAGGGAAAGGATCCCTCATCTCGAGCTAGGAGGTGGAAACGTGGCTACCCTGGATGTGTGTGGGACCCCACGTGCTTCCTCTCGAGTGGAGACGGGTATGTCGGGGAACTTCTAGAGTTGCAGCAAGGGTGTGAAGGACCCTTTGGAAGTTCCAGTTGTTAGATGTGATTAGCCTCGAGAAGCCTCAGCGGAAATGGGCTTCATCTCGCCTGGAGGGCAAAACCTCCTGGATTTTCTCGAGTTGCGGCAGGTACTCTCGACTTACGACGGGGACCTCAGGGACCCGCTCTGGTGACCTCAGGAAAGGCCAGTCCCCATGCGAGTTCCTCGGGGGCCTCTCGGGATTTCTCTCCCGTCGATGCCGGGGCCTAAGACCTTGTGTGGAGTCGGGGCCGGAACCTGAGGATTCCTCTCCAGTGCTGACATGGATCTTGGGGTACTTCTGGAGTCTCCCCAGGGGAGTCAGTCCTCGTCTCGAATGCGGGCATGCACTTGCGCTTTCCTCCAGAGCGGTAGCAGCAGTGTCACGCAGTCCGCCCCGTGGATCAAAGGATCTATGGTTTTCCCTCGAGTCTTTCCCACGAGGCTTTCCCACGAGGCTTTCCACAGGGCTGTCCCACGTGCACAGGTGGTGGGACTCGATTCTCGTCTTGAACGTCAAGGCAGTGCAGGGAAAACAGTTTCCTCTGGAATGGACTGACACATCTGGGGGACTCTTGGAATGGTGGCACGACCCTGGAGTTCCTCTCGCCTTTCCTGTGGAGTGTGCCTCCTCTTGAGATGCGACGGGAATGCCGGGAATTCTTTCCCTACGAAACAGGGAAAGGATCCCTCATCTCGAGCTAGGAGGCGGAAATGGGGCTCCCCTGGATGTTTGCGGGACCCCACGTGCTTCCTCTCGAGTGGAGACGGGTATGTCGGGGAACTTCTTGAGTTGCAGCAAGGGTGTGAAGGACCCTTTGGAAGTTCCAGTGGTTAGATGTGATTGGCCTCGAGAAGCCTCAGCGGAAATGGGCCTCATCTCGCCTGGAGGGCAAAACCTCCTGGATTTTCTCGAGTTGCGTCATGTGCTCTCGACTTACGACGGGGACCTCGGGGACCCGCTCTGGTGACCTCAGGAAAGGCCAGTCCCCATGCGAGTTCCACGGGGGCCTCTCGGGATTCCTCTCTCGTCGATGCTGGGGCCTAAGACTTTGTGTGGAGTCGGGGCCGGAACCTGAGGATTCTTCTGCAGTGCTGACATGGATCTTGTTGTACTTCTGGAGTCTCCCCAGGGGAGTCAGTCCTCGTCTCGAATGCGGGCATGCACTTGCGCTTTCCTCCAGAGCGGTAGCAGCAGTGTCACGCAGTCCGCCCCGTGGATCAAAGGATCTATGGTCTTCCCTCGAGTCTTTCCCACGAGGCTTTCCCACGAGGCTTTCCCACAGGGCTGTCCCACGTGCACACGTGGTGGGAGTCGATCCTCGGCTTGAACGTCAAGGCAGTGCAGGGAAAACAGGTTCCTCTGGAATGGACTGACACATCTGGGGGACTCTTGGAATGGTGGCACGACCCTGGAGTTCCTCTCGCCTTTCCTGTGGAGAGCGCCTTCTCTTGAGATGCGACGGGAACGCCGGGAATTCTTTCCCTACGAAACAGGGAAAGGATCCCTCATCTCGAGCTAGGAGGCGGAAACGGGGTTCCCCTGGATGTGTGCGGGACCCCATGTGCTTCCTCTCGAGTGGAGACGGGTATGTCTGGGAACTTCTTGAGTTGCAGCAAGGGTGTGAAGGACCCTTTGGAAGTTCCAGTGGTTAGACGTGATTAGCCTCGAGAAGCCTCAGCGGAAATGGGCCTCATCTCGCCTGGAGGGCAAAACCTCCTGGATTTTCTCGAGTTGCGGCAGGTGCTCTCGACTTACGACGGGGACCTCAGGGACCCGCTCTGGTGGCCTCAGGAAAGGCCAGTCCCCATGCGAGTTCATCAGGGGCCTCTCGGGATTCCTCTCCCGTCGATGCCGGGGCCTAAGACCTTGTGTGGAATCGGGGCCGGAACCTGAGGATTCCTCTCCAGTGATGATATGGATCTTGGGGTACTTCTGGAGTCTCCCCAGGGGAGTCAGTCCTCGTCTCGAATGCGGGCATGCACTTGGGCTTTCCTCCAGAGCGGTAGCAGCAGTGTCACGCAGTCCGCCGCGTGGATCAAAGGATCTATGGTTTTCCCTCGAGTCTTTCCCACGAGGCTTTCCCACGAGGCTTTCCCACAGGGCTGTCCCACGTGCACACGTGGTGGGAGTCGATCCTCGGCTTGAACGTCAAGGCAGTGCAGGGAAAACAGGTTCCTCTGGAATGGACTGACACATCTGGGGGACTCTTGGAATGGTGGCACGACCCTGGAGTTCCTCTCACCTTTCCTGTGGAGAGCGCCTCCTCTTGAGATGCGACGGGAATGCCGGGAATTCTTTACCTACGAAACAGGGAAAGGATCCCTCATCTCGAGCTAGGAGGCGGAATCGGGGCTCCCCTGGATGTGTGCGGGACCCCACGTGCTTCCTCTCGAGTGGAGACGGGTATGTAGGGGAACTTCTTGAGTTGCAGCAAGGGTGTGAAGGACCCTTTGGAAGTTCCAGTGGTTAGACGTGATTAGCCTCGAGAAGCCTCAGCGGAAATGGGCCTCATCTCGCCTGGAGGGCAAAACCTCCTGGATTTTCTCGAGTTGCGGCAGGTGCTCTCGACTTACGACGGGGACCTCAGGGACCGCTCTGGTGGCCTCAGGAAAGGCCAGTCCCCATGCGAGTTCCTCGGGGGCCTCTCGGGATTCCTCTCCCGTCGATGCCGGGGCCTAAGACCTTGTGTGGAGTCGGGGCCGGAACCTGAGGATTCCTCTCCAGTGCTGACATGGATCTTGGGGTACTTCTGGAGTCTCCCCAGGGGAGTCAGTCCTCGTCTCGAATGCGGGCATGCACTTGCGCTTTCCTCCAGAGCGGTAGCAGCAGTGTCACGCAGTCCGCCGCGTGGATCAAAGGATCTATGGTTTTCCCTCGAGTCTTTCCCACGAGGCTTTCCGACGAGGCTTTCCCACAGGGCTGTCCCACGTGCACACGTGGTGGGAGTCGATCCTCAGCTTGAACGTCAAGGCAGTGCAGGGAAAGCAGGTTCCTCTGGAATGGACTGACACATTTGGGGGACTCTTGGAATGGTGGCACGACCCTGGAGTTCCTCTCGCCTTTCCTGTGGAGAGCGCCTCCTCTTGAGATGCGACGGGAACACCGGGAATTCTTTCACTACGAAACAGGGAAAGGATCCCTCATCTCGAGCTAGGAGGCGGAAATGGGGCTCCCCTGGATGTTTGCCGGACCCCACGTGCTTCCTCTCGAGTGGAGACGGGAATGTCGTGGAACTTCTAGAGTTGCAGCAAGGGTGTGAAGGACCCTTTGGAAGTTCCAGTTGTTAGATGTGATTAGCCTCGAGAAGCCTCAGCGGAAATGGGCTTCATCTCGCCTGGAGGGCAAAACCTCCTGGATTTTCTCGAGTTGCGGCAGGTGCTCTCGACTTACGACGGGGACCTCAGGGACCCGCTCTGGTGACCTCAGGAAAGGCCAGTCCCCATGCGAGTTCCTCGGGGGCCTCTCGGGATTTCTCTCCCGTCGATGCCGGGGCCTAAGACCTTGTGTGGAGTCGGGGCCGGAACCTGAGGATTCCTCTCCAGTGCTGACATGGATCTTGGGGTACTTCTGGAGTCTCCCCAGGGGAGTCAGTCCTCGTCTCGAATGCGGGCATGCACTTGCGCTTTCCTCCAGAGCGGTAGCAGCAGTGTCACGCAGTCCGCCGCGTGGATCAAAGGATCTATGGTTTTCCCTCGAGTCTTTCCCACGAGGCTTTCCCACGAGGCTTTCCACAGGGCTGTCCCACGTGCACACGTGGTGGGACTCGATTCTCGGCTTGAACGTCAAGGCAGTGCAGGGAAAACAGGTTCCTCTGGAATGGACTGACACATCTGGGGGACTCTTGGAATGGTGGCACGACCCTGGAGTTCCTCTCGCCTTTCCTGTGGAGAGCGCCTCCTCTTGAGATGCGACGGGAACGCCGGGAATTCTTTCCCTACGAAACAGGGAAAGGATCCCTCATCTCGAGCTAGGAGGCGGAAATGGGGCTCCCCTGTATGTTTGCGGGACCCCACGTGCTTCCTCTCGAGTGGAGACGGGTATGTCGGGGAACTTCTTGAGTTGCAGCAAGGGTGTGAAGGACCCTTTGGAAGTTCCAGTGGTTAGATGTGATTGGCCTCGAGAAGCCTCAGCGGAAATGGGCCTCATCTCGCCTGGAGGGCAAAACCTCCTGGATTTTCTCGAGTTGCGGCAGGTGCTCTCGACTTACGACGGGGACCTCAGGGACCCGCTCTGGTGGCCTCAGGAAAGGGCAGTCCCCATGCAACTTCCTCGGGGGCCTCTCGGGACTCCTCTCCCGTAGATGCCGGGGCCGAAGACCTTGTGTGGAGTCGGGGCCAGAACCAGAAGATTCCTCTCCAGTGCTGACATGGATCTTGGGGTACTTCTGGAGTCTCCCCAGGGGAGTCAGTCCTCGTCTCGAATGCGGGCATGCACTTGCGCTTTCCTCCAGAGCGGTAGCAGCAGTGTCACGCATTCCGCCGCGTGGATCAAAGGATCTATGGTTTTCCCTCGAGTCTTTCCCACGAGGCTTTCCCACGAGGCTTTCCCACAGGGCTGTCCCACGTGCACACATGGTGGGAGTCGATCCTCGGCTTGAACGTCAAGGCAGTGCAGGGAAAACAGGTTCCTCTGGAATGGACTGACACATCTGGGGGACTCTTGGAATGGTGGCACGACCCTGGAGTTCCTCTCGCCTTTCCTGTGGAGAGCGCCTCCTCTTGAGATGCGACAGGAACGCCGGGAATTCTTTCCCTACGAAATAGGGAAAGGATCCCTCATCTCGAGCTAGGAGGCGGAAACGGGGCTCCCCTGGATGTGTGCGGGACCCCACGTGCTTCCTCTCGAGTGGAGACGGGTATGTCGGGGAACTTCTTGAGTTGCAGCAAGGGTGTGAAGGACCCTTTGGAAGTTTCAGTGGTTAGACGTGATTAGCCTCGAGAAGCCTCAGCGGAAATGGGCCTCATCTCGCCTGGAGGGCAAAACCTCCTGGATTTTCTCGAGTTGCGGCAGGTGCTCTCGACTTACGTCGTGGACCTCAGGGACCCGCTCTGGTGGCCTCAGGAAAGGCCAGTCCCCATGCGAGTTCCTCGGGGGCCTCTCGGGATTCCTCTCCCGTCGATGCCGGGGCCTAAGACCTTGTGTGGAGTCTGGGCCGGAACCTGAGGATTCCTCTCCAGTGCTGACATGGATCTTGGGGTACTTCTGGAGTCTCCCCAGGGGAGTCAGTCCTCGTCTCGAATGCGGGCATGCACTTGCGCTTTCCTCCAGAGCGGTAGCAGCAGTGTCACGCAGTCCGCCGCGTGGATCAAAGGATCTATGGTTTTCCCTCGAGTCTTTCCCACGAGGCTTTCCCACGAGGCTTTCCACAGGGCTGTCCCACCTGCACACGTGGTGGGAGTCGATCCTCGGCTTGAACGTCAAGGCAGTGCAGGGAAAACAGGTTCCTCTGGAATGGACTGACACATCTGGGGGACTCTTGGAATGGTGGCACGACCCTGGAGTTCCTCTCGCCTTTCCTGTGGAGAGCGCCTCCTCTTGAGATGCGACGGGAACGCCGGGAATTCTTTCCCTACGAAACAGGGAAAGGATCCCTCATCTCGAGCTAGGAGGCGGAAACGGGGCTCCCCTGGATGTGTGCGGGACCCCACGTGCTTCCTCTCGAGTGGAGACGGGTATGTCGGGGAACTTCTTGAGTTGCAGCAAGGGTGTGAAGGACCCTATGGAAGTTCCAGTGGTTAGACGAGATTAGCCTCGAGAAGCCTCAGCGGAAATGGGCCTCATCTCGCCTGGAGGGCAAAACCTCCTGGATTTTCTCGAGTTGCGGCAGGTGCTCTCGACTTACGACGGGGACCTCAGGGACCCGCTCTGGTGGCCTCAGGAAAGTCCAGTCCCCATGCGAGTTCCTCGGGGGCCTCTCGGCATTCCTCTCCCGTCGATGCCAGGGCCTAAGACCTTGTGTGGAGTCGGGGCCGGAACCTGAGGATTCCCCTCCAGTGCTGACATGGATCTTGGGGTACTTCTGGAGTCTCCCCAGGGGAGTCAGTCCTCGTCTCGAATGCGGGCATGCACTTGCGCTTTCCTCCAGAGCGGTAGCAGCAGTGTCACGCAGTCCGCCGCGTGGATCAAAGGATCTATGGTTTTCCCTCGAGTCTTTCCCACGAGGCTTTCCCACGAGGCTTTCCCACAGGGCTGTCCCACGTGCACACGTGGTGGGAGTCGATCCTCGGCTTGAACGTCAAGGCAGTGCAGGGAAAACAGGTTCCTCTGGAATGGACTGACACATCTGGGGGACTCTTGGAATGGTGGCACGACCCTGGAGTTCCTCTCGCCTTTCCTGTGGAGAGCGCCTCCTCTTGAGATGCGACAGGAACGCCGGGAATTCTTTCCCTACGAAACAGGGAAAGGATCCCTCATCTCGAGCTAGGAGGCGGAAACGGGGCTCCCCTGGATGTGTGGGGGACCCCACGTGCTTCCTCTCGAGTGGAGACGGGTATGTAGGGGAACTTCTTGAGTTGCAGCAAGGGTGTGAAGGACCCTTTGGAAGTTCCAGTGGTTAGACGTGATTAGCCTCGAGAAGCCTCAGCGGAAATGGGCCTCATCTCGCCTGGAGGGCAAAACCTCCTGGATTTTCTCGAGTTGCGGCAGGTGCTCTCGACTTACGACGGGGACCCAGGGACCGCTCTGGTGGCCTCAGGAAAGGCCAGTCCCCATGCGAGTTCCTTGGGGGCCTCTCGGGATTCCTCTCCCGTCGATGCCGGGGCCTAAGACCTTGTGTGGAGTCTGGGCCGGAACCTGAGGATTCCTCTCCAGTGCTGACATGGATCTTGGGGTACTTCTGGAGTCTCCCCAGGGGAGTCAGTCCTCGTCTCGAATGCGGGCATGCACTTGCGCTTTCCTCCAGAGCGGTAGCAGCAGTGTCACGCAGTCCGCCGCGTGGATCAAAGGATCTATGGTTTTCCCTCGAGTCTTTCCCACGAGGCTTTCCCACGAGGCTTTCCCGCAGGGCTGTCCCACGTGCACACGTGGTGGGAGTCGATCCTCGGCGTGAACGTCAAGGCAGTGCAGGGAAAACAGGTTCCTCTGGAATGGACTGACACATCTGGGGGACTCTTGGAATGGTGGCACGACCCTGGAGTTCCTCTCGCCTTTCCTGTGGAGAGCGCCTCCTCTTGAGATGCGACGGGAACACCGGGAATTCTTTCCCTACGAAACAGGGAAAGGATCCCTCATCTCGAGCTAGGAGGCGGAAACGGGGCTCCCCTGGATGTGTGCGGGACCCCACGTGCTTCCTCTCGAGTGGAGACGGGTATGTCGGGGAACTTCTTGAGTTGCAGCAAGGGTGTGAAGGACCCTTTGGAAGTTCCAGTGGTTAGACGTGATTAGCCTCGAGAAGCCTCAGCGGAAATGGGCCTCATCTCGCCTGGAGGGCAAAACCTCCTGGATTTTCTCGAGTTGCGGCAGGTGCTCTCGACTTACGACGGGGACCTCAGGGACCCGCTCTGGTGGCCTCAGGAAAGGCCAGTCCCCATGCGAATTCCTCGGGGGCCTCTCGGGATTCCTCTCCCGTCGATGCCGGGGCCTAAGACCTTGTGTGGAGTCGGGGCCGCAACCTGAGGATTCCTCTCCAGTGCTGACATGGATCTTGGGGTACTTCTGGAGTCTCCCCAGGGGAGTCAGTCCTCGTCTCGAATGCGGGCATGCACTTGGGCTTTCCTCCAGAGCGGTAGCAGCAGTGTCACGCAGTCCGCCGCGTGGATCAAAGGATCTATGGTTTTCCCTCGAGTCTTTCCCACGAGGCTTTCCCACGAGGCTTTCCCACAGGGCTGTCCCACGTGCACACGTGGTGGGAGTCGATTCTCGGCTTGAACGTCAAGGCAGTGCAGGGAAAACAGGTTCCTCCGGAATGGACTGACACATCTGGGGGACTCTTGGAATGGTGGCACGACCCTGAAGTTCCTCTCGCCTCTCCTGTGGAGAGCGCCTCCTCTTGAGATGCGACGGGAACGCCGGGAATTCTTTCCCTAAGAAACAGGGAAAGGATCCCTCATCTCGAGCTAGGAGCTGGAAACGGGGCTCCCCTGGATGTGTGCGGGACCCCACGTGCTTCCTCTCGAGTGGAGACGGGTATGTCGGGGAACTTCTTGAGTTGCAACAAGGGTGTGAAGGACCCTTTGGAAGTTCCAGTGGTTAGACGTGATTAGCCTCGAGAAGCCTCAGCGGAAATGGGCCTCATCTCGCCTGGAGGGCAAAACCTCCTGAATTTTCTCGAGTTGCGGCAGGTGCTCTCGACTTACGACGGGGACCTCAGGGACCCGCTCTGGTGGCCTCAGGAAAGGCCAGTCCCCATGCGAGTTCCTCGGGGGCCTCTCGGGATTCCTCTCCCGTCGATGCCGGGGCCTAAGACCTTGTGTGGAGTCGGCGCCGGAACCTGAGGATTCCTCTCCAGTGCTGTCATGGATCTCGGGGTACTTCTGGAGTCTCCCCAGGGGAGTCAGTCCTCGTCTCGAATGCGGGCATGCACTTGCGCTTTCCTCCAGAGCGGTAGCAGCAGTGTCACGCAGTCCGCCGCGTGGATCAAAGGATCTATGGTTTTCCCTCGAGTCTTTCCCACGAGGCTTTCCCACGAGGCTTTCCCACAGGGCTGTCCCACGTGCACAGGTGGTGGGAGTCGATCCTCGGCTTGAACGTCAAGGCAGTGAAGGGAAAACAGGTTCCTCTGGAATGGACTGACACATCTGGGCGTCTCTTGGAATGGTGGCACGACCCTGGAGTTCCTCTCGCCTCTCCTGTGGAGAGCGCCTCCTCTTGAGATGCGACGGGAACCCCGGGAATTCTTTCCCTAAGAAACAGGGAAAGGATCCCTCATCTCGAGCTAGGAGGCGGAAATGGGGCTCCCCTGGATGTGTGCGGGACCCCACGTGCTTCCTCTCGAATGGAGATGGGTATGTCGGGGAACTTCTTGAGTTGCAGCAAGGGTGTGAAGGACCCTTTGGAAGTTCCAGTGGTTAGATGTGATTAGCCTCGAGAAGCCTCAGCGGAAATGGGCCTCATCTCGCCTGGAGGGCAAAACCTGCTGGATTTTCTCGAGTTGCGGCAGGTGCTCTCGACTTACGACGGGGACGTCAGGGACCCGCTCTGGTGGCCTCAGGAAAGGCCAGTCCCCATGCGAGTTCCTCGGGGGCCTCTCGGCATTCCTCTCCCGTCGATGCCAGGGCCTAAGACCTTGTGTGGAGTCGGGGCCGGAACCTGAGGATTCCTCTCCAGTGCTGACATGGATCTTGGGGTACTTCTGGAGTCTCCCCAGGGGAGTCAGTCCTCGTCTCGAATGCGGGCATGCACTTGCGCTTTCCTCCAGAGCGGTAGCAGCAGTGTCACGCAGTCCGCCGCGTGGATCAAAGGATCTATGGTTTTCCCTCGAGTCTTTCCCACGAGGCTTTCCCACGAGGCTTTCCCACAGGGCTGTCCCACGTGCACACGTGGTGGGAGTCGATCCTCGGCTTGAACGTCAAGGCAGTGCAGGGAAAACAGGTTCCTCTGGAATGGACTGACACATCTGGGGGACTCTTGGAATGGTGGCACGACCCTGGAGTTCCTCTCGCCTTTCCTGTGGAGAGCGCCTCCTCTTGAGATGCGACGGGAACGCCGGGAATTCTTTCCCTACGAAACAGGGAAAGGATCCCTCATCTCGAGCTAGGAGGCGGAAACGGGGCTCCCCTGGATGTGTGCGGGACCCCAGGTGCTTCCTCTCGAGTGGAGACGGGTATGTCGGGGAATTCTTGAGTTGCAGCAAGGGTGTGAAGGACCCTTTGGAAGTTCCAGTGTTTAGACGTGATTCGCCTCGAGAAGCCTCAGCGGAAATGGGCCTCATCTCGCCTGGAGGGCAAAACCTGCTGGATTTCTCGAGTTGCGGCAGGTGCTCTCGACTTACGACGGGGACCTCAGGGACCCGCTCTGGTGGCCTCAGGAAAGGCCAGTCCCCATGCGAATTCCTCGGGGGCATCTCGGGATTACTCTCCCGTCGATGCCGGGGCCTAAGACCTTGTGTGGAGTCGGGTCCGGAACCTGAGGATTCCTCTCCGGTGCTGACATGGATCTTGGGGTACTTCTGGAGTCTCCCCAGGGGAGTCAGTCCTCGTCTCGAATGCGGACATGCACTTGCCCTTTCCTCCAGAGCGGTAACAGCAGTGTCACGCGGTCCGCCGCGTGGATCAAAGGATCTATGGTTTTCCCTCGAGTCTTTCCCACGAGTCTTTCCCACGAGGCTTTCCCACAGGGCTGTCCCACGTGCACACGTGGTGGGAGTCGATCCTCGGCTTGAACGTCAAAGCAGTGCAGGGAAAACAGGTTCCTCTGTAATGGACTGACACATCTGGGTGTCTCTTGGAATGGTGGCACGACCCTGGAGTTCCTCTCGCCTCTCATGTGGAGAGCCCCTCCTCTTGAGATGCGACGGGAACGCCGGGAATTCTTTCCCTAAGAAACAGGGAAAGGATCCCTCATCTCGAGCTAGGAGGCGGAAAAGGGGCTCCCCTGGATATGTGCGGGACCCCACGTGATTCCTCTCGAGTGGAGACGGGTATGTCGGGGAACTTCTTGAGTTGCAGCAAGGGTGTGAAGGACTCTTTGGAAGTTCCAGTGGTTAGATGTGATTAGCCTCGAGAAGCCTCAGCGGAAATGGGCCTCATCTCGCCTGGAGGGCAAAACCTCCTGGATTTTCTCGAGTTGCGGCAGGTGCTCTCGACTTATGACGCGGACCTCGGGGACCCGCTCTGGTGGCCTCAGGAAAGGCCAGTCCCCATGCGAGTTCCTCGGGGGCCTCTCGGGATTTCTCTCCCGTCGATGCCGGGACCTAAGACCTTGTGTGGAGTCGGGGCCGGAACCTGAGGATTCCTCTCCAGTGATGACATGGATCTTGGGGTACTTCTGGAGTCTCCCCAGGGGAGTCAGTCCTCGTCTCGAATGCGGGCATGCACTTGCGCTTTCCTCCAGAGCGGTAGCAGCAGTGTCACGCAGTCCGCCCAATGGATCAAAGGATCTATGGTTTTCCCTCGAGTCTTTCCCACGAGGCTTTCCCACGAGGCTTTCCCACAGGGCTGTCCCACGTGCACACGTGGTGGGAGTCGATCCTCGGCTTGAACGTCAAGGCAGTGCAGGGAAAACAGGTTCCTCTGGAATGGACTGACACATATGGGGTCTCTTGGAATGGTGGCACGACCCTGGAGATCCTCTCGCCTTTCCTGTGGGAGTGCCTCCTCTTGAGATGCGACGGGAACGCCGGGAATTCTTTCCCTACGAAACAGGGAAAGGATCCCTCATCTCGAGCTAGGAGGCGGAAATGGGGCTCCCTGGATGTTTGCGGGACCCCACGTGCTTCCTCTCGAGTGGAGACGGGTATGTCGGGGAACTTCTTGAGTTGCAGCAAGGGTGTGAAGGACCCTTTGGAAGTTCCAGTGGTTAGATGTGATTGGCCTCGAGAAGCCTCAGCGGAAATGGGCCTCATCTCGCCTGGAGGGCAAAACCTCCTGGATTTTCTCGAGTTGCATCATGTGCTCTCGACTTACGACGGGGACCTCGGGGACCCGCTCTGGTGACCTCAGGAAAGGCCAGTCCCCATGCGAGTTCCACGGGGGCCTCTCGGGATTCCTCTCTCGTCGATGCTGGGGCCTAAGACCTTGTGTGGAGTCGGGGCCGGAACCTGAGGATTCCTCTGCAGTGCTGACATGGATCTTGGGGTACTTCTGGAGTCTCCCCAGGGGAGTCAGTCCTCGTCTCGAATGCGGGCATGCACTTGCGCTTTCCTCCAGAGCGGTAGCAGCAGTGTCACGCATTCCGCCGCGTGGATCAAAGGATCTATGGTCTTCCCTCGAGTCTTTCCCACGAGGCTTTCCCACGAGGCTTTCCCACAGGGCTGTCCCACGTGCACACGTGGTGGGAGTCGATCCTCGGCTTGAACGTCAAGGCAGTGCAGGGAAAACAGGTTCCTCTGGAATGGACTGACACATCTGGGGGACTCTTGGAATGGTGGCACGACCCTGGAGTTCCTCTCGCCTTTCCTGTGGAGAGCGCCTCCTCTTGAGATGCGACGGGAACGCCGGGAATTCTTTCCCTACGAAACAGGGAAAGGATCCCTCATCTCGAGCTAGGAGGCGGAAACGGGGTTCCCCTGGATGTGTGCGGGACCCCATGTGCTTCCTCTCGAGTGGAGACGGGTATGTCTGGGAACTTCTTGAGTTGCAGCAAGGGTCTGAAGGACCCTTTGGAAGTTCCAGTGGTTAGACGTGATTAGCCTCGAGAAGCCTCAGCGGAAATGGGCCTCATCTCGCCTGGAGGGCAAAACCTCCTGGATTTTCTCGAGTTGCGGCAGGTGCTCTCGACTTACGTCGTGGACCTCAGGGACCCGCTCTGGTGGCCTCAGGAAAGGCCAGTCCCCATGCGAGTTCCTCGGGGGCCTCTCGGGATTCCTCTCCCGTCGATGCCGGGGCCGAAGACCTTGTGTGGAGTCTGGGCCGGAACCTGAGGATTCCTCTCCAGTGCTGACATGGATCTTGGGGTACGTCTGGAGTCTCCCCAGGGGAGTCAGTCCTCGTCTCGAATGCGGGCATGCACTTGCGCTTTCCTCCAGAGCGGTAGCAGCAGTGTCACGCAGTCCGCCGCGTGGATCAAAGGATCTATGGTTTTCCCTCGAGTCTTTCCCACGAGGCTTTCCCACAGGGCTGTCCCACGTGCACACGTGGTGGGATCCGATCCTCGGCTTGAACGTCAAGGCAGTGCAGGGAAAACAGGTTCCTCTGGAATGGACTGACACATCTGGGGGAGTCTTGAAATGGTGGCACGACCCTGGAGTTCCTCTCGCCTTTCCTGTGGAGAGTGCCTCCTCTTGAGATGCGACGGGAACGCCGGGAATTCTTTCCCTACGAAACAGGGAAAGGATCCCTCATCTCGAGCTAGGAGGCGGAAACGGGGCTACCCTGGATGTGTGCGGGACCCCACGTGCTTCCTCTCGAGTGGAGACGGGTATGTCGGGGAACTTCTTGAGTTGCAGCAAGGGTGTGAAGGACCCTTTGGAAGTTCCAGTGGTTAGACGAGATTAGCCTCGAGAAGCCTCAGCGGAAATGGGCCTCATCTCGCCTGGAGGGCAAAACCTCCTGGATTTTCTCGAGTTGCGGCAGGTGCTCTCGACTTACGACGGGGACCTCTGGGACCGCTCTGGTGGCCTCAGGAAAGGCCAGTCCCCATGCGAGTTCCTCGGGGGCCTCTCGGGATTCCTCTCTCGTCGATGCCGGGACCTAAGACCTTGTGTGGAGTCTGGGCCGGAACCTGAGGATTCCTCTCCAGTGCTGACATGGATCTTGGGGTACTTCTGGAGTCTCCCCAGGGGAGTCAGTCCTCGTCTCGAATGCGGGCATGCACTTGGGCTTTCCTCCAGAGCGGTAGCAGCAGTGTCACGCAGTCCGCCGCGTGGATCAAAGGATCTATGGTTTTCCCTCGAGTCTTTCCCACGAGGCTTTCCCACGAGGCTTTCCCACAGGGCTGTCCCACGTGCACACGTGGTGGGATTCGATCCTCGGCTTGAACGTCAAGGCAGTGCAGGGAAAACAGGTTCCTCTGGAATGGACTGACACATCTGGGGGAGTCTTGGAATGGTGGCACGACCCTGGAGTTCCTCTCGCCTTTCCTGTGGAGAGTGCCTCCTCTTGAGATGCGACGGGAACGCCGGGAATTCTTTCCCTAAGAAACAGGGAAAGGATCCCTCATCTCGAGCTAGGAGGCGGAAACGGGGCTCCCCTGGATGTGTGCGGGACCCCACGTGCTTCCTCTCGAGTGGAGACGGGTATGTCGGGGAACTTCTTGAGTTGCAGCAAGGGTGTGAAGGACCCTTTGGAAGTTCCAGTGGTTAGACGAGATTAGCCTCGAGAAGCCTCAGCGGAAATGGGCCTCATCTCGCCTGGAGGGCAAAACCTCCTGGATTTTCTCGAGTTGCGGCAGGTGCTCTCGACTTACGACGGGGACCTCAGGGACCGCTCTGGTGGCCTCAGGAAAGGCCAGTCCCCATGCGAGTTCCTCGGGGGCCTCTCGGGATTCCTCTCCCGTCGATGCCGGGGCCTAAGACCTTGTGTGGAGTCTGGGCCGGAACCTGAGGATTCCTCTCCAGTGCTGACATGGATCTTGGGGTACTTCTGGAGTCTCCCCAGGGGAGTCAGTCCTCGTCTCGAATGCGGGCATGCACTTGCGCTTTCCTCCAGAGCGGTAGCAGCAGTGTCACGCAGTCCGCCGCGTGGATCAAAGGATCTATGGTTTTCCCTCGAGTCTTTCCCACGAGGCTTTCCCACGAGGCTTTCCCACAGGGCTGTCCCACGTGCACACGTGGTGGGAGTGGATCCTCGGCTTGAACGTCAAGGCAGTGCAGGGAAAACAGGTTCCTCTGGAATGGACTGACACATCTGGGGGACTCTTGGAATGGTGGCACGACCCTGGAGTTCCTCTCGCCTTTCCTGTGGAGAGCGCCTCCTCTTGAGATGCGACGGGAACGCCGGGAATTCTTTCCCTACGAAACAGGGAAAGGATCCCTCATCTCGAGCTAGGAGGCGGAAACGGGGCTCCCCTGGATGTGTGCGGGACCCCACGTGCTTCCTCTCGAGTGGAGACGGGTATGTCGGGGAACTTCTTGAGTTGCAACAAGGGTGTGAAGGACCCTTTGGAAGTTCCAGTGGTTAGACGTGATTAGCCTCGAGAAGCCTCAGCGGAAATGGGCCTCACCTCGCCTGGAGGGCAAAACCTCCTGGATTTTCTCGAGTTGCGGCAGGTGCTCTCGATTTACGACGGGGACCTCAGGGACCCGCTCTGGTGGCCTCAGGAAAGGCCAGTCCCCATGCGAGTTCCTCGGGGGCCTCTCGGGATTCCTCTCCCGTCGATGCCGGGGCCTAAGACCTTGTGTGGAGTCGGGGCCGCAACCTGAGGATTCCTCTCCAGTGCTGACATGGATCTTGGGGTACTTCTGGAGTCTCCCCAGGGGAGTCAGTCCTCGTCTCGAATGCGGGCATGCACTTGCGCTTTCCTCCAGAGCGGTAGCAGCAGTGTCACGCAGTCCGCCGCGTGGATCAAAGGATCTATGGTTTTCCCTCGAGTCTTTCCCACGAGGCTTTCCCACGAGGCTTTCCCACAGGGCTGTCCCACGTGCACACGTGGTGGGAGTCGATCCTCGGCTTGAACGTCAAGGCAGTGCAGGGAAAACAGGTTCCTCTGGAATGGACTGACACATCTGGGGGACTCTTGGAATGGTGGCACGACCCTGGAGTTCCTCTCGCCTCTCCTGTGGAGAGCGCCTCCTCTTGAGATGCGACGGGAACGCCGGGAATTCTTTCCCTACGAAACAGGGAAAGGATCCCTCATCTCGAGCTAGGAGGCGGAAACGGGGCTCCCCTGGATGTGTGCGGGACCCCACGTGCTTCCTCTCGAGTGGAGACGGGTATGTCGGGGAACTTCTTGAGTTGCAACAAGGTTGTGAAGGACCCTTTGGAAGTTCCAGTGGTTAGACGTGATTAGCCTCGAGAAGCCTCAGCGGAAAAGGGCCTCATCTCGCCTGGAGGGCAAAACCTCCTGAATTTTCTCGAGTTACGGCAGGTGCTCTCGACTTACGACGGGGACCTCAGGGACCGCTCTGGTGGCCTCAGGAAAGGCCAGTCCCCATGCGAGTTCCTCGGGGGCCTCTCGGGATTCCTCTCCCGTCGATGCCGGGGCCTAAGACCTTGTGTGGAGTCTGGGCCGGAACCTGAGGATTCCTCTCCAGTGCTGACATGGATCTTGGGGTACTTCTGGAGTCTCCCCAGGGGAGTCAGTCCTCGTCTCGAATGCGGGCATGCACTTGCGCTTTCCTCCAGAGAGGTAGCAGCAGTGTCATGCAGTCCGCCGCGTGGATCAAAGGATCTATGGTTTTCCCTCGAGTCTTTCCCACGAGGCTTTCCCACGAGGCTTTCCCGCAGGGCTGTCCCACGTGCACACGTGGTGGGAGTCGATCCTCGGCTTGAACGTCAAGGCAGGGCAGGGAAAACAGGTTCCTCTGGAATGGACTGACACATCTAGGGGACTCTTGGAATGGTGGCACGACCCTGGAGTTCCTCTCGCCTTTCCTGTGGAGAGCGCCTCCTCTTGAGATGCGACGGGAACACCGGGAATTCTTTCCCTTCGAAACAGGGAAAGGATCCCTCATCTCGAGCTAGGAGGCGGAAACGGGGCTCCCCTGGATGTGTGCGGGACCCCACGTGCTTCCTCTCGAGTGGAGACGGGTATGTCGGGGAACTTCTTGAGTTGCAGCAAGGGTGTGAAGGACCCTTTGGAAGTTCCAGTGGTTAGACGTGATTAGCCTCGAGAAGCCTCAGCGGAAATGGGCCTCATCTCGCCTGGAGGGCAAAACCTCCTGGATTTTCTCGAGTTGCGGCAGGTGCTCTCGACTTACGACGGGGACCTCAGGGACCCGCTCTGGTGGCCTCAGGAAAGGCCAGTCCCCATGCGAATTCCTCGGGGGCATCTCGGGATTACTCTCCCGTCGATGCCGGGGCCTAAGACCTTGTGTGGAGTCGGGTCCGGAACCTGAGGATTCCTCTCCGGTGCTGACATGGATCTTGGGGTACTTCTGGAGTCTCCCCAGGGGAGTCAGTCCTCGTCTCGAATGCGGACATGCACTTGCCCTTTCCTCCAGAGCGGTAACAGCAGTGTCACGCGGTCCGCCGCGTGGATCAAAGGATCTATGGTTTTCCCTCGAGTCTTTCCCACGAGTCTTTCCCACGAGGCTTTCCCACAGGGCTGTCCCACGTGCACACGTGGTGGGAGTCGATCCTCGGCTTGAACGTCAAAGCAGTGCAGGGAAAACAGGTTCCTCTGTAATGGACTGACACATCTGGGTGTCTCTTGGAATGGTGGCACGACCCTGGAGTTCCTCTCGCCTCTCATGTGGAGAGCCCCTCCTCTTGAGATGCGACGGGAACGCCGGGAATTCTTTCCCTAAGAAACAGGGAAAGGATCCCTCATCTCGAGCTAGGAGGCGGAAAAGGGGCTCCCCTGGATATGTGCGGGACCCCACGTGATTCCTCTCGAGTGGAGACGGGTATGTCGGGGAACTTCTTGAGTTGCAGCAAGGGTGTGAAGGACTCTTTGGAAGTTCCAGTGGTTAGATGTGATTAGCCTCGAGAAGCCTCAGCGGAAATGGGCCTCATCTCGCCTGGAGGGCAAAACCTCCTGGATTTTCTCGAGTTGCGGCAGGTGCTCTCGACTTATGACGCGGACCTCGGGGACCCGCTCTGGTGGCCTCAGGAAAGGCCAGTCCCCATGCGAGTTCCTCGGGGGCCTCTCGGGATTTCTCTCCCGTCGATGCCGGGACCTAAGACCTTGTGTGGAGTCGGGGCCGGAACCTGAGGATTCCTCTCCAGTGATGACATGGATCTTGGGGTACTTCTGGAGTCTCCCCAGGGGAGTCAGTCCTCGTCTCGAATGCGGGCATGCACTTGCGCTTTCCTCCAGAGCGGTAGCAGCAGTGTCACGCAGTCCGCCCAATGGATCAAAGGATCTATGGTTTTCCCTCGAGTCTTTCCCACGAGGCTTTCCCACGAGGCTTTCCCACAGGGCTGTCCCACGTGCACACGTGGTGGGAGTCGATCCTCGGCTTGAACGTCAAGGCAGTGCAGGGAAAACAGGTTCCTCTGGAATGGACTGACACATATGGGGTCTCTTGGAATGGTGGCACGACCCTGGAGATCCTCTCGCCTTTCCTGTGGGAGTGCCTCCTCTTGAGATGCGACGGGAACGCCGGGAATTCTTTCCCTACGAAACAGGGAAAGGATCCCTCATCTCGAGCTAGGAGGCGGAAATGGGGCTCCCTGGATGTTTGCGGGACCCCACGTGCTTCCTCTCGAGTGGAGACGGGTATGTCGGGGAACTTCTTGAGTTGCAGCAAGGGTGTGAAGGACCCTTTGGAAGTTCCAGTGGTTAGATGTGATTGGCCTCGAGAAGCCTCAGCGGAAATGGGCCTCATCTCGCCTGGAGGGCAAAACCTCCTGGATTTTCTCGAGTTGCATCATGTGCTCTCGACTTACGACGGGGACCTCGGGGACCCGCTCTGGTGACCTCAGGAAAGGCCAGTCCCCATGCGAGTTCCACGGGGGCCTCTCGGGATTCCTCTCTCGTCGATGCTGGGGCCTAAGACCTTGTGTGGAGTCGGGGCCGGAACCTGAGGATTCCTCTGCAGTGCTGACATGGATCTTGGGGTACTTCTGGAGTCTCCCCAGGGGAGTCAGTCCTCGTCTCGAATGCGGGCATGCACTTGCGCTTTCCTCCAGAGCGGTAGCAGCAGTGTCACGCATTCCGCCGCGTGGATCAAAGGATCTATGGTCTTCCCTCGAGTCTTTCCCACGAGGCTTTCCCACGAGGCTTTCCCACAGGGCTGTCCCACGTGCACACGTGGTGGGAGTCGATCCTCGGCTTGAACGTCAAGGCAGTGCAGGGAAAACAGGTTCCTCTGGAATGGACTGACACATCTGGGGGACTCTTGGAATGGTGGCACGACCCTGGAGTTCCTCTCGCCTTTCCTGTGGAGAGCGCCTCCTCTTGAGATGCGACGGGAACGCCGGGAATTCTTTCCCTACGAAACAGGGAAAGGATCCCTCATCTCGAGCTAGGAGGCGGAAACGGGGTTCCCCTGGATGTGTGCGGGACCCCATGTGCTTCCTCTCGAGTGGAGACGGGTATGTCTGGGAACTTCTTGAGTTGCAGCAAGGGTGTGAAGGACCCTTTGGAAGTTCCAGTGGTTAGACGTGATTAGCCTCGAGAAGCCTCAGCGGAAATGGGCCTCATCTCGCCTGGAGGGCAAAACCTCCTGGATTTTCTCGAGTTGCGGCAGGTGCTCTCGACTTACGTCGTGGACCTCAGGGACCCGCTCTGGTGGCCTCAGGAAAGGCCAGTCCCCATGCGAGTTCCTCGGGGGCCTCTCGGGATTCCTCTCCCGTCGATGCCGGGGCCGAAGACCTTGTGTGGAGTCTGGGCCGGAACCTGAGGATTCCTCTCCAGTGCTGACATGGATCTTGGGGTACGTCTGGAGTCTCCCCAGGGGAGTCAGTCCTCGTCTCGAATGCGGGCATGCACTTGCGCTTTCCTCCAGAGCGGTAGCAGCAGTGTCACGCAGTCCGCCGCGTGGATCAAAGGATCTATGGTTTTCCCTCGAGTCTTTCCCACGAGGCTTTCCCACGAGGCTTTCCACAGGGCTGTCCCACCTGCACACGTGGTGGGAGTCGATCCTCGGCTTGAACGTCAAGGCAGTGCAGGGAAAACAGGTTCCTCTGGAATGGACTGACACATCTGGGGGACTCTTGGAATGGTGGCACGACCCTGGAGTTCCTCTCGCCTTTCCTGTGGAGAGCGCCTCCTCTTGAGATGCGAGGGGAACGCCGGGAATTCTTTCCCTACGAAACAGGGAAAGGATCCCTCATCTCGAGCTAGGAGGCGGAAACGGGGCTCCCCTGGATGTGTGCGGGACCCCACGTGCTTCCTCTCGAGTGGAGACGGGTATGTCGGGGAACTTCTTGAGTTGCAGCAAGGGTGTGAAGGACCCTTTGGAAGTTCCAGTGGTTAGACGAGATTAGCCTCGAGAAGCCTCAGCGGAAATGGGCCTCATCTCGCCTGGAGGGCAAAACCTCCTGGATTTTCTCGAGTTGCGGCAGGTGCTCTCGACTTACGACGGGGACCTCAGGGACCCGCTCTGGTGGCCTCAGGAAAGGCCAGTCCCCATGCGAGTTCCTCGGGGGCCTCTCGGCATTCCTCTCCCGTCGATGCCAGGGCCTAAGACCTTGTGTGGAGTCGGGGCCGGAACCTGAGGATTCCTCTCCAGTGCTGACATGGATCTTGGGGTACTTCTGGAGTCTCCCCAGGGGAGTCAGTCCTCGTCTCGAATGCGGGCATGCAGTTGCGCTTTCCTCCAGAGCGGTAGCAGCAGTGTCACGCAGTCCGCCGCGTGGATCAAAGGATCTATGGTTTTCCCTCGAGTCTTTCCCACGAGGCTTTCCCACGAGGCTTTCCCACAGGGCTGTCCCACGTGCACACGTGGTGGGAGTCGATCCTCGGCTTGAACGTCAAGGCAGTGCAGGGAAAACAGGTTCCTCTGGAATGGACTGACACATCTGGGGGACTCTTGGAATGGTGGCACGACCCTGGAGTTCCTCTCGCCTTTCCTGTGGAGAGCGCCTCCTCTTGAGATGCGATGGGAACGCCGGGAATTCTTTCCCTAGGAAACAGGGAAAGGATCCCTCATCTCGAGCTAGGAGGCGGAACCGGGGTTCCCCTGGATGTGTGCGGGACCCCATGTGTTTCCTCTCGAGTGGAGACGGGTATGTCTGGGAACTTCTTGAGTTGCAGCAAGGGTGTGAAGGACCCTTTGGAAGTTCCAGTGTTTAGACGTGATTAGCCTCGAGAAGCCTCAGCGGAAATGGGCCTCATCTCGCCTGGAGGGCAAAACCTCCTGGATTTTCTCGAGTTGCGGCAGGTGCTCTCGACTTACGACGGGGACCTCAGGGACCCGCTCTGGTGGCCTCAGGAAAGGCCAGTCCCCATGCGAGTTCATCGGGGGCCTCTTGGGATTCCTCTCCCGTCGATGCCGGGGCCTAAGACCTTGTGTGGAGTCGGGGCCGGAACCTGAGGATTCCTCCCCAGTGCTGACATGGATCTTGGGGTACTTCTGGAGTCTCCCCAGGGGAGTCAGTCCTCGTCTCGAATGCGGGCATGCACTTGGGCTTTCCTCCAGAGCGGTAGCAGCAGTGTCACGCAGTCCGCCGCGTGGATCAAAGGATCTATGGTTTTCCCTCGAGTCTTTCCCACGAGGCTTTCCCACAGGGCTGTCCCACGTGCACACGTGGTGGGATCCGATCCTCGGCTTGAACGTCAAGGCAGTGCAGGGAAAACAGGTTCCTCTGGAATGGACTGACACATCTGGGGGAGTCTTGAAATGGTGGCACGACCCTGGAGTTCCTCTCGCCTTTCCTGTGGAGAGTGCCTCCTCTTGAGATGCGACGGGAACGCCGGGAATTCTTTCCCTACGAAACAGGGAAAGGATCCCTCATCTCGAGCTAGGAGGCGGAAACGGGGCTACCCTGGATGTGTGCGGGACCCCACGTGCTTCCTCTCGAGTGGAGACGGGTATGTCGGGGAACTTCTTGAGTTGCAGCAAGGGTGTGAAGGACCCTTTGGAAGTTCCAGTGGTTAGACGAGATTAGCCTCGAGAAGCCTCAGCGGAAATGGGCCTCATCTCGCCTGGAGGGCAAAACCTCCTGGATTTTCTCGAGTTGCGGCAGGTGCTCTCGACTTACGACGGGGACCTCAGGGACCGCTCTGGTGGCCTCAGGAAAGGCCAGTCCCCATGCGAGTTCCTCGGGGGCCTCTCGGGATTCCTCTCTCGTCGATGCCGGGACCTAAGACCTTGTGTGGAGTCTGGGCCGGAACCTGAGGATTCCTCTCCAGTGCTGACATGGATCTTGGGGTACTTCTGGAGTCTCCCCAGGGGAGTCAGTCCTCGTCTCGAATGCGGGCATGCACTTGGGCTTTCCTCCAGAGCGGTAGCAGCAGTGTCACGCAGTCCGCCGCGTGGATCAAAGGATCTATGGTTTTCCCTCGAGTCTTTCCCACGAGGCTTTCCCACGAGGCTTTCCCACAGGGCTGTCCCACGTGCACACGTGGTGGGATTCGATCCTCGGCTTGAACGTCAAGGCAGTGCAGGGAAAACAGGTTCCTCTGGAATGGACTGACACATCTGGGGGAGTCTTGGAATGGTGGCACGACCCTGGAGTTCCTCTCGCCTTTCCTGTGGAGAGTGCCTCCTCTTGAGATGCGACGGGAACGCCGGGAATTCTTTCCCTAAGAAACAGGGAAAGGATCCCTCATCTCGAGCTAGGAGGCGGAAACGGGGCTCCCCTGGATGTGTGCGGGACCCCACGTGCTTCCTCTCGAGTGGAGACGGGTATGTCGGGGAACTTCTTGAGTTGCAGCAAGGGTGTGAAGGACCCTTTGGAAGTTCCAGTGGTTAGACGTGATTAGCCTCGAGAAGCCTCAGCGGAAATGGGCCTCATCTCGCCTGGAGGGCAAAACCTCCTGGATTTTCTCGAGTTGCGGCAGGTGCTCTCGACTTACGACGGGGACCTCAGGGACCGCTCTGGTGGCCTCAGGAAAGGCCAGTCCCCATGCGAGTTCCTCGGGGGCCTCTCGGGATTCCTCTCCCGTCGATGCCGGGGCCTAAGACCTTGTGTGGAGTCTGGGCCGGAACCTGAGGATTCCTCTCCAGTGCTGACATGGATCTTGGGGTACTTCTGGAGTCTCCCCAGGGGAGTCAGTCCTCGTCTCGAATGCGGGCATGCACTTGCGCTTTCCTCCAGAGCGGTAGCAGCAGTGTCACGCAGTCCGCCGCGTGGATCAAAGGATCTATGGTTTTCCCTCGAGTCTTTCCCACGAGGCTTTCCCACGAGGCTTTCCCACAGGGCTGTCCCACGTGCACACGTGGTGGGAGTGGATCCTCGGCTTGAACGTCAAGGCAGTGCAGGGAAAACAGGTTCCTCTGGAATGGACTGACACATCTGGGGGACTCTTGGAATGGTGGCACGACCCTGGAGTTCCTCTCGCCTTTCCTGTGGAGAGCGCCTCCTCTTGAGATGCGACGGGAACGCCGGGAATTCTTTCCCTACGAAACAGGGAAAGGATCCCTCATCTCGAGCTAGGAGGCGGAAACGGGGCTCCCCTGGATGTGTGCGGGACCCCACGTGCTTCCTCTCGAGTGGAGACGGGTATGTCGGGGAACTTCTTGAGTTGCAACAAGGGTGTGAAGGACCCTTTGGAAGTTCCAGTGGTTAGACGTGATTAGCCTCGAGAAGCCTCAGCGGAAATGGGCCTCACCTCGCCTGGAGGGCAAAACCTCCTGGATTTTCTCGAGTTGCGGCAGGTGCTCTCGACTTACGACGGGGACCTCAGGGACCCGCTCTGGTGGCCTCAGGAAAGGCCAGTCCCCATGCGAGTTCCTCGGGGGCCTCTCGGGATTCCTCTCCCGTCGATGCCGGGGCCTAAGACCTTGTGTGGAGTCGGGGCCGCAACCTGAGGATTCCTCTCCAGTGCTGACATGGATCTTGGGGTACTTCTGGAGTCTCCCCAGGGGAGTCAGTCCTCGTCTCGAATGCGGGCATGCACTTGCGCTTTCCTCCAGAGCGGTAGCAGCAGTGTCACGCAGTCCGCCGCGTGGATCAAAGGATCTATGGTTTTCCCTCGAGTCTTTCCCACGAGGCTTTCCCACGAGGCTTTCCCACAGGGCTGTCCCACGTGCACACGTGGTGGGAGTCGATCCTCGGCTTGAACGTCAAGGCAGTGCAGGGAAAACAGGTTCCTCTGGAATGGACTGACACATCTGGGGGACTCTTGGAATGGTGGCACGACCCTGGAGTTCCTCTCGCCTCTCCTGTGGAGAGCGCCTCCTCTTGAGATGCGACGGGAACGCCGGGAATTCTTTCCCTACGAAACAGGGAAAGGATCCCTCATCTCGAGCTAGGAGGCGGAAACGGGGCTCCCCTGGATGTGTGCGGGACCCCACGTGCTTCCTCTCGAGTGGAGACGGGTATGTCGGGGAACTTCTTGAGTTGCAACAAGGTTGTGAAGGACCCTTTGGAAGTTCCAGTGGTTAGACGTGATTAGCCTCGAGAAGCCTCAGCGGAAAAGGGCCTCATCTCGCCTGGAGGGCAAAACCTCCTGAATTTTCTCGAGTTACGGCAGGTGCTCTCGACTTACGACGGGGACCTCAGGGACCGCTCTGGTGGCCTCAGGAAAGGCCAGTCCCCATGCGAGTTCCTCGGGGGCCTCTCGGGATTCCTCTCCCGTCGATGCCGGGGCCTAAGACCTTGTGTGGAGTCTGGGCCGGAACCTGAGGATTCCTCTCCAGTGCTGACATGGATCTTGGGGTACTTCTGGAGTCTCCCCAGGGGAGTCAGTCCTCGTCTCGAATGCGGGCATGCACTTGCGCTTTCCTCCAGAGAGGTAGCAGCAGTGTCACGCAGTCCGCCGCGTGGATCAAAGGATCTATGGTTTTCCCTCGAGTCTTTCCCACGAGGCTTTCCCACGAGGCTTTCCCGCAGGGCTGTCCCACGTGCACACGTGGTGGGAGTCGATCCTCGGCTTGAACGTCAAGGCAGGGCAGGGAAAACAGGTTCCTCTGGAATGGACTGACACATCTAGGGGACTCTTGGAATGGTGGCACGACCCTGGAGTTCCTCTCGCCTTTCCTGTGGAGAGCGCCTCCTCTTGAGATGCGACGGGAACACCGGGAATTCTTTCCCTTCGAAACAGGGAAAGGATCCCTCATCTCGAGCTAGGAGGCGGAAACGGGGCTCCCCTGGATGTGTGCGGGACCCCACGTGCTTCCTCTCGAGTGGAGACGGGTATGTCGGGGAACTTCTTGAGTTGCAGCAAGGGTGTGAAGGACCCTTTGGAAGTTCCAGTGGTTAGACGTGATTAGCCTCGAGAAGCCTCAGCGGAAATGGGCCTCATCTCGCCTGGAGGGCAAAACCTCCTGGATTTTCTCGAGTTGCGGCAGGTGCTCTCGACTTACGACGGGGACCTCAGGGACCCGCTCTGGTGGCCTCAGGAAAGGCCAGTCCCCATGCGAGTTCCTCGGGGGCCTCTCGGGATTCCTCTCCCGTCGTTACCGGGGCCTAAGACCTTGTGTGGAGTCGGGGCCGGAACCTGAGGATTCCTCTCCAGTGCTGACATGGATCTTGGGGTACTTCTGGAGTCTCCCCAGGGGAGTCAGTCCTCGTCTCGAACGCGGGCATGCACTTGCGCTTTCCTCCAGAGCGGTAGCAGCAGTGTCACGCAGTCCGCCGCGTGGATCAAAGGATCTATGGTTTTCCCTCGAGTCTTTCCCACGAGGCTTTCCCACGAGGCTTTCCCACAGGGCTGTCCCACGTGCACACGTGGTGGGAGTGGATCCTCGGCTTGAACGTCAAGGCAGTGCAGGGAAAACAGGTTCCTCTGGAATGGACTGACACATCTGGGGGACTCTTGGAATGGTGGCACGACCCTGGAGTTAATCTCGCCTTTCCTGTGGAGAGCGCCTCCTCTTGAGATGCGACAGGAACGCCGGGAATTCTTTCCCTACGAAACAGGGAAAGGATCCCGCATCTCGAGCTAGGAGGCGGAAACGGGGCTCCCCTGGATGTGTGTGGGATACCACGTGCTTCCTCTCGAGTGGAGACGGGTATGTCGGGGAACTTCTTGAGTAGCAGCAAGGGTGTGAAGGACCCTTTGGAAGTTCCGGTGGTTAGATGTGATTGGCCTCGAGAAGCCTCAGCGGAAATGGGCCTCATCTCGCCTGGAGGGCAAAACCTCCTGGATTTTCTCGAGTTGCGGCAGGTGCTCTCGACTTACGACGGGGACCTCAGGGACCCGCTCTGGTGGCCTCAGGAAAGGCCAGTCCCCATGCGAGTTCCTCGGGGGCCTCTCGGGATTCCTCTCCCGTCGTTGCCGGGGCCTAAGACCTTGTGTGGAGTCGGGGCCGGAACCTGAGGATTCCTCTCCAGTGCTGACATGGATCTTGGGGTACTTCTGGAGTCTCCCCAGGGGAGTCAGTCCTCGTCTCGAATGCGGGCATGCACTTGCGCTTTCCTCCAGAGCGGTAGCAGCAGTGTCACGCAGTCCGCCGCGTGGATCAAAGGATCTATGGTTTTCCCTCGAGTCTTTCCCACGAGGCTTTCCCACGAGGCTTTCCCACAGGGCTGTCCCACGTGCACACGTGGTGGGAGTCGATCCTCGGCTTGAACGTCAAGGCAGTGCAGGGAAAACAGGTTCCTCTGGAATGGACTGACACATCTGGGGGTCTCTTGGAATGGTGGCACGACCCTGGAGTTCCTCTCGCCTTTCCTGTGGAGAGCGCCTCCTCTTGAGATGCGACGGGAACGCCGGGAATTCTTTCCCTACGAAACAGGGAAAGGATCCCTCATCTCGAGCTAGGAGGCGGAAACGGGGCTCCCCTGGATGTGTGCGGGACCCCACGTGCTTCCTCTCGAGTGGAGACGCGTATGTCGGGGAACTTCTTGAGTTGCAACAAGGGTGTGAAGGACCCTTTGGAAGTTCCAGTGGTTAGACGTGATTAGCCTCGAGAAGCCTCAGCGGAAATGGGCCTCATCTCGCCTGGATGGCAAAACCTCCTGAATTTTCTCGAGTTGCGGCAGGTGCTCTCGACTTACGACGGGGACCTCAGGGACCCGCTCTGGTGGCCTCAGGAAAGGCCAGTCCCCATGCGAGTTCCTCTGGGGATTCCTCTCCCGTCGATGCCGGGGCCTAAGACCTTGTGTGGAGTCGGGGCCGGAACCTGAGGATTCCTCTCCAGTGCTGACATGGATCTTGGGGTACTTCTGGAGTCTCCCCAGGGGAGTCAGTCCTCGTCTCGAATGCGGGCATGCACTTGCGCTTTCCTCCAGAGCGGTAGCAGCAGTGTCACGC